>NC_059167.1:37488679-38099911 GCF_019923935.1 Bubalus bubalis | reverse complement strand
CGGCTGCTCCTGGCTCCAGTTGACATTAAGGTCATCAAAGACCTACCTTGGCCTCCGCCCGTGGGACAGCTGGACAGCAGCCCCTCCCTGCCCACCGGGGACAGGGACATCTCCGGTCCAGCCTCCCCCATCCCCGAGCCCAGCCAGGAGGATGGCAGCGGTGGGTCCCGTGGGGGCTTCTGGCGAGGGCCAGCCCGTAGGCCCCGTGGGATTGGGTGGGAGGAGCTGAGAGGTGGGGTGGAGTTCAGAGAGCCCAGGAGGAATGCCTCTGGTCCTGGAGGGAGAGGAAAGGGACAAAGGACACGGTCCTCCCTCCCCAAAGCACAAGGGAGGTGCCTCCTGAGAGAGGCCCCTTCCAGATATCTTTCCCACCAAGCCAGGTAAATCCACTCTTCTAAATTCACGTTTTGGGGCAGAGCTCTGCCTAACCGGATCCTTCAGCAGCACAAATAACCCTGAGGCTAGGTGATACTAGCACAGGAAGGACCTGACTCCTTAAAGGAGAGATCTGATTTTGCACCTGGTGACTGGAGGGCTTGAAAGTGGTACTCAGAGAGAAAAAGAGCCCAAATGGGGAGAAAGAAGACACTGAACCCTTCATCTATGTTCAGTTTTATGCACAATGGGCAGCCAGGGGTGGGCTTGCGGCTGTGCATACACACACAGGCATGAGCACTTGTTTGTATATTTGTGCCTGTGTGTGAGTGGGCATTTTGTAAATACAGGCTGAGGGAGGGTCTCTGTCACCTGTGCATGCTGGCTTTACCCGTGTGGGCCACTGGCTTCAGCCCTCCCTGGGCAGGCTGCCCAGGGTCTTGGAAGGGCTCTGGGGTCTGGGAGGGCACCGCTGCCTCTGCTGGGCTTCTGTCGGGGGCAGGGGGCAGGGGGGTGGGAGTGGGGGAGCCTATGGGCAGCGACCTTGGGGGCGGGGGCAGGCTGGCGGCTTTGGGCTTTGGGCAGGGTTGGCCTGTCAGGATGGCACCAAGGGAAATCAGATAATTGTTCTCGGATCGATAAGTCATTTCTACAGAATGGCTTGGCAGGGTGATTTGGAGAACGGTAATGAACTCTGAGGAGGAGAAAGAAACAACATTATCAGCGCTGAAGCCACCCTGAGGGGGATGGGAGAGGGAAGGCAGTCATCTCCTCCAGAGGGAGAGGTTTAAGTGGTTTCTCATGTCATTTCTCTCCCCTCTCCTGCCACAGAATGGGGACCGAAAGGCCCTGTGTACACAGGAGAGCTGAGCCCCGCCCCCACCAAGGAACTGAAGATACTGTCCCTTGAGCTAGTCAGGCTTATGAGCAGGCCCCACCCTTGCAGAACATTCCTTTGTTCCCTTTTGGGTGGAAATGGGGATGGAGCACTGGCTAGGCTATAGGGCTCTACCTCTAGGGTCCTCAGAGTCTGTGACTGGTATGTTCCCCACAGCCCAGTTTGAAGGATCTGAGAAGAGCTGCCTGTCACCTGGCCGGGAGGAGAAGGGGCGCCTCCCTCCCCGACTCTCTGCAGGGAACCCCAAGTCAGCCAAGCCCCTAAGCATGGAGCCCAGCAGCCCCCTGGGGGAGTGGACAGACCCAGCACTGCCTCTGGAAAACCAGGTGTGAGTGTCTGTGTCCAGTTGGGGACCCTCCCCTCCCTTCCCGGCACTGACTTGCCTGCTGGGAACACTCAGAATGGGTGGGCCTGGACAGCCAGGGACCCAGCAGAGATGCCCCCCTTTCTTTCTCTTGTCCTCAGCTGGTATCACGGGGCCATCAGCCGAACAGATGCCGAGAACCTGCTCCGGCTGTGCAAAGAGGCCAGCTATCTGGTGCGCAACAGTGAGACCAGCAAGAATGACTTCTCCCTGTCCCTCAAGTGAGTGGGGCCTGCTGGCTGGGGGCTCTAGACAAGATGAGCCTGTCAGGATGAGTCCAAGGGGAATCAGTGTGAGGACTACCAGCAGGACGGGAGGAGTCTCCAGTTTCTCTCCCAGGCTGGAGAGAACTTCATCCCCTGTGAACACGTGCTGACTCTGGGCCAAGCCCGGGCACCTGAGGCTTGACTGAGGCTTGACTTGCTCTCGAGGAGCTTGGAGTCCTTTGGGGAAAACAGTTAAGGTATTGAATCCAGCTTAGAAGTGTTCTGTCCCTTTCTAGCTCTGTGACCTGGAGCCCCTTAACCTCTGTGGGCCTCAGGGGCAATAACATATCTGCCTTATAGGGAAGGATTTATTAAGCACTTAGCATAGTGCTGAGTGCTTAATAAATTATCAGTGTCATCATTATTAATGAAAGTCCAAGATGTTCTAGAAGTACAGGGGAAGAGATGGGATCTTTGCCTGTGGAACTCAACATGGTGAGATAGAGGCTGGGTTCTGGGAAGAAAGTGGAATGTTGGACACAGAGCTGTTCTTGTTCACTCTGAGGAGGTGGGCAGAAGGTCTGGGGATGGCGGCTGACAACTGAGCTTTAAAGGGTCCTGAAAGTGGCAGAGGAGTCAGGGCACCTCCTCCTCCTCAGCCTTCCACTCTGGGCACAGATATTTTACATAGACCAGCATCTGCCTCCCAGGTTCTACCGGCAGGGTTGCTAGTCTCCTTGGTGCCCAGGAGTTCTGTCTAATAGAACCCCACATGGCAGCCTGTCAGAGCGCTGTGTCCATTCACATCTCCCATCATTACCGGGCCACCTGTACCACTTCCTACCATATTTCCTAGGGGGCATTAGAGTACAGGTATACCGCACTTCAAACATCCAATATATGGAAATTTGGGAGTATTAAACACACACATTTGAGGATAATTATTCAACTTCACTAAAAGATAATGGGAAAAAATGCCAAACTAAAGTCAGATAACCTGAATTTCATTCTTGGTTTTTAGTAAAACTACCTGTGTGACCTTAGGCAAATCACTTAACCTCTCTGGACTTTCTGCATTTGCCAAATATGTCCAATGGCTATCTCTTAGGGTTCTTCCAGGTTTTATGCTCAGGGGGCCTGCAAGTTATGAAAACAAAAGAACATTCAGGAAAAATTTATTTGTCAAAAATTTGATCTACATCACTTCGGAAATATGTATTGCTTTAAAAATCGTAGTCATGATTCCTAGAGCATCTACTAGGTGCCAAGCAGCATGTAACACCATCTCCAAACCAACTGCCACCTGCAAGATCAATCTCTTTTTATAGAAAAAGAAACCAGATTCAAAGAGGTACGTGATTTGCTCAAGGCCAACAGCAAATCAAGTGCCCAAAGCAGGCTCTGAACCCCACTCAGGCTGACTCCACGAACCTCACTGTTCCATTACACAGTTCCACCCCGGTCAAGGCTGGTATGGTCCAAAGCAAGGAAAGACAACGGGGTCTGGCTCCCAAACAGAGTAGAGTCTGGGCCCTGCCTTATCCCGAGGAGTGAAGGAGGGGGGGCGGCCTGGACACTGCTCCAGCCCAGGCTCATCTGGGCCTGCCAGCATCTGTCTGCCAGAGTCTCGTTTGCATATAAATGGCTTCTCTGAAATACAATTATAGTTTCTCTTGTCTCTGTAATGGAAGGGCTTTCACTGGTAATTAAACAGCTTCCTCCAAAAGCCTGCCAGCCCTTACGCTGTGGGCCAGCAAGTCCCACCCTGGTTCCCAGAGGGTCAGGCAAAGGCTCTGCTGTGTCCTAATGGATGCTTGGGACTTTGTCCCAGGAGGTCAGTTAACCACACGGAGGCTGAGCTCTCAGCTGCCAACTCAGTTCTTTGACCACTTGTTGCTCTTTTTGGCCAGACCTGTCCCTCAAGGAGAAGCTATAAGGACAGTTTTCAGGAGAGGTAATCCCCCCAAGTGCACTGTGGGGAGGGGGTTGTCCCCTAACGGTGAGAGCACAGGGCCCATGCTGCTGCCCACAGCCATGTGCTGGGCTTTGGGCATAGGAAGGACAGAGGAGGGTGACTACTCACTGCTTCCCCTCTCCATTGCCCCAGGGGCTGTAACTTTTCTTAGGCCCTTTGCTCTATTCTCTGGGGCCTGCATGCTCACTGTCAATTCAGCCTTATCTCAGACCTGCAGATGAAAGATGGCCCCACACCCTGACACAAACCCAGGCTTGAGGGCACTCCACCCTAAGCGGGAAGGGAAGGATGGATTTAAGGGCCTGCCTTTTTCTTCCCATCCCTTTCCTCTTTAGTTTCCCCATTCTCCGTGCTTTCTCACTGTAGGCCTAGTGCAATGCGTCCAGGCAGAGCCTTCTTTGTACGTAGATGGGAAACAAGTGGTTTGCCAGCCTCAACTCAAGGGTGGGGCCTCACAAAGAGCAGCCCCCTTGCCAGCCCTGCCTCTCACCAGCTTCTGAGCCTTGCCCGTGTCCCCTCCAGGGGCTCAGACCAGCAGAAGCAAGTCCTCAGGCTTCAGGGCTCTTCAAGGATTGTTTCTCTGTTGCTTGTGTGTGCATTTTAGAGCTGGGGCCTGGCTGAGCAGGCTGGTGGTAGTTTGAACAGACGTTCTTGCTGGGAGCTGGCCAGAGCTCAGCAGCATGGCCTTCGTCTTGTGGGCAGGGCTGGGCACTAATGCTGATTTCCTGGATTGTGGTGGGGAGATGGGAGAGGCAGTGGAGCATGTCCTCTCTGAGGGAGGGAATGGAGAGGCAGCCTAGTGATGATGTCATCCCAGGCAGAAGAGCTGGATAGATGAGGGGGGGTTGGGAGATTGGCCCAAGGCCCAGTTAGCAGGAGGGTGAAGGGATATCCTCAGGACCAGGCAGTTGGGTGTTCCCAGATTTGGAGGGATGTCCAAAGCAGCTCACCCCCTCCCCAAATCATTGCACGAGAGAATCCCAACCAAGATTCACTTGGTTGTCGCATCTGGCCACCCACTGTCCTGCCAAGGGTGTCACCAGGATCTTCCCCTACACAGGTGTTCTCCCCCACAGCTCAAGGAGGGGGAGGATAAACTGGCCCTGGCTGGGGGCGGGGGTGGGAGAGACTGGATCCCAGGATTGGGGGGTGGTGCTGATACCTTGTTTCCACCTGCACACACCCTGTACACTCACCACACACACATTCTTGGCACACCCAGTGCCCTCACCACAAAGCCAATGCCTGCTGCCGCCTACTCACAAAATCCCCTCCATCTCCTCCCCGCTTTCTGGACTGCCCTCCATCTCAGCGGCCTTGGAAGAACCACTGCCAGGGTCGGGGGTGGGGGGAGCAAGGGTGGGAGGGGTGGGTACAGGGACTGGAGAGGGCCCTGGCTCAACAGGGTCTCCCCTCCTCTTCCCAGGAGCAGTCAGGGTTTCATGCACATGAAGCTGTCCCGGACCAAGGAACACAAGTACGTGCTAGGCCAGAACAGCCCGCCCTTCAGCAGCGTCCCTGAAATCGTGCACCACTACGCCAGCCGCAAGCTGCCCATCAAGGGCGCGGAGCACATGTCCCTGCTCTACCCCGTGGCCATCCGGACTCTGTAGGGGTGAGGCCCGGGCCTTGTGACAGATCTGGACCCAGCCCTGAGCGACCTCTCCAACCTTTCTTCCCCTCTTCCAGGAATCAGTGGAAGCTGTGATAGTCCTTAATTTATTCTTAAGGGGAAGGGCTACAGGGACCTTGGAGTTAGAGGTGGTCGGGAGCTGAGGCTTGAAGACTCCCTGGGGAGAAAGGATAGCCCCTGGAGGAAGGAGACGTCAGAATCACTGGTCTTCCGAGGGGTTTAAGATCGATAGCTCCAGCCCCTTTCTTCCCCTCGGGCAGAGGTGGCGATCCCTTTCCCCGACATCCTCTTCCCCTGGGGTGGAAAGGTGAATGCCGGATGGAACTGGACGCGGGCCAACGGGGCACCCTGGCCATCTCTCCGCCTCCACTTCCAAACCACCAGCGGGGGTTCACCCAGAGTCTGCTGCAGGGCTTCGGGTAGACCGACCCCTGGGATGGAGACGGCATTGGGGGTGGGGAAAGAGGGGAAGGGCTCGGCCGCCGGGAACTTGTGCAGGCTCCGGGCCGCCCCGGCTCTGGGCCAGAGGCAATAAATAAACTCTGTCCTGCCAGGCACAGCCGCGTCCGCGCCTCCAGCGCCGCCGCCGCCGCCGCCCTCCGGGCCGACGGGGGAGGGAGCGGAGCGAGCACAGATTCTGTTTATAATCAGCTCTGGAGCAGCAGGCACGGGGCGTCTGTGAAAAGCAGTTTCGAAGCATCAAGGCATCAAGTTCCTTCCTTTGACGAGATGTCAAAACATCCCCCGGAGCCCCCATCCCCGCCCCGGCGGGGGGGGGGCGGGGGCGGGGTGGGCACCCGGATCCGGCTGGCCGCGCGGCGCCCCCTCCCCGCCGCCCGGACAAGCGCGGCTCCCTGAGAGCGCGTCTAATTTCCTGCCAACAGCCATTTGTCTGGGAGGAGGGGAGCCGCGGAGAGACAAAGAGGCAGCGCGCCAGGCGGAAGGGAGCAGGGCGGCCCTGCCACGCGGAAGCCGCGCGCCGGCGGAGGCGGGAAAGCTGGCGCGGCAGACCGCGTTTCCTTTCCAGAGGAAGCGAGGGCCTGCCGCGCCTCACCCGGCCCGGGTCGCTGGGTCGGGTCCCGAGACCTGCAGGCGGCCGGTCCCGGGCGGGATCTCGCTCGCGGCTGCGGCGCCCGACGGGGTCGTCCGCGTGCGCCGCCTGCTGGCCGCACCTCCAAGAGCCGGGCCAAACCTTCCATGTCCCTGGTGGCCCCGCAGCGGCAACCCGCCTCAGGATACCACTGGGCCCCCAGGCGGAGCTGCTGTCAAACCACTGCAGGCCCGCCCTCCCGCTCCCATGGGCCAGCTGGGCAGAAACTCCTGAGGACGGGCTGAACTAACACCCTGGGGACGGCTGCCCTGAGAAAGCAGCCTGAGAACCGCCCCCACCCCCCACCCCCCAACCCGCCACCGACACCTGCAGCTCCCAAGCGCGGTGTGAAGCAGGGGAATTTGGATTTTCTAACCCAGTGGTTGAATTTATCAAAATCGAGGATCTGTGATCAGACAAATTCAATAATTCTGTGGGGACAGTGGAAAGGATGACTTGAAATTGAGTCCTGCTTCAGAAATTAGCTCAGAGAGGTTGCCCTATCCTGAAGTAGACTTGGAGGGCATTCAGTTATTTTGCAGATTAGAAAACAGGCCCAAAGACGTTAGGTGATGAGCGCATGTCTCCTCACTGCCATCTCACTCCATAGGAGACTCATGTGGGCACAGGTGCTCAACCCTTCCACTGCTCAGAGAAAAGCTGGGAGTAACTGATGTCTTGGAGCAAGTCAGGTGACCTCTGGCTCCCTGCAGATTCCTGCAGTGTCCTGCTACACTGCTTCCCACTTTGTGCCCAGCTCACCTTCTCTAGAAGCCCCCACGCCTCCCCCTGAACCTCCTGACCAGGCTCAGAAGCCCCACACCACCTGCCCTGAGAGGCCTTCTGTCAGGAAAAGTGCCGCTGAGCAGGGAAAGAGGTCTCTAGCCGCGGCAGGTGGCCTTGGAGGGGTTCCCTTATTCAGTGGGTGCTGGCAAGCTCAGAGACAATGTCTGGGCCAGCCATGGTGAACTAGCCACATGAATGGCTCTTCTGCCAGTACCTACCCCATCCTGGAGCAGAATAAAGAAACCCTTAGGGCAGGAACGGAGAAGGCAATGGCACCCCACTCCAGTACTCTTGCCGGAGGAGCCTGGTAGGCCGCAGTCCATGGGGTCGCTAAGAGTCGGACACGACTGAGCGACTTCACTTTCACTTTTCACTTTCATGCATTGGAGAAGGAAATGGCAACCCACTCCAGTGTTCTTGCCTGGAGAATCTCAGGGACGGGGGACCCTGGTGGGCTGCCGTCTATGGGGTCGCACAGAGTCGGACATGACTGAAGTGACTTAGCAGCAGCAGTAGCAGTAGGGCAGAAAAGTGGTTTATTTATAAAAGAGACTATTAGAGCAGGAAGAGGGGAGGAGAGCGGAGGAGCATCCAGACATGTTGGCCCAGGTTCTGACGACAGTACATGTTTAAAAACTTGGGGAAAAGATCATTTGTACTGTTGGAATGGGGTCCTCAGGGGGGCATTCCTGTAAATTGCTCTCTGTGGCTCTACCCTGTCTAAGGCATTTTCCAGCCCTTTGACAGTGGAGAGCTCAGAGGAGTGGAGATTTGGGTGGGGGGCAGGGGTTTTAGGATGCCAGAATCTATATGTGCTCCCACTTTATCCCTAAACTCACAGCCCTCTACACACACACACAATTTGTCTGTTCAAGCCTTTTGATTTTTTTCCTTATTTTGGAAGAAGAGGTGTCACTTCGTCGCAAAACAATAATAGATCTCCTAGCTCCCAACTTTTAGTCCCTACACAGTGCCTTGCATTTCTCCAGGCTGAGACATTCTGGACCTGGGAGTCCATGAACCCACATGGGATGACTGACCATGGCCACCTGGACCAAGGTTGGGAGGTAGAAATGGGGAGATGGCTGAGGAAGCCAGAAACAGGAAATCTGGAGGTGAGGTGTCAGGCCGAACCTCTGCTCCGCTAGACAGTGGACAGAGCCCTTGGGCAGGAAGCCTAGAAGTTCTCATAATGGTGGGAGAAATGAGTCCTGTCCTGCCTGTTGATGAGCTGACAAGCCTTTTCTACATTCTTGGTCATGCCAGGGGGGCCGCAGCTGAACACCCCAATCTTCCGGACCTGTTGGAGAAAGAAGTGAAGGCCAGCTCAGTAGTCACTGTCCAACTCAGTGTCTAACTCCATGTTCATGTGAAAGACCAGCAGGAGTCCTTGGTGAGGACTCATTCCATGATCCTGTGAAGGTTTACTCCATACTGTGCATGGTGAGGGCTGGCTCAGGGTTTATAAATCTAGCCGAGTTTTGGAAGACTTGTTCTCTGTGAGGCCAGCCTTGATTCTTTTCCAAGGCGTTTGCTAGCCCAGTGTTTGTCTGGACAGTATTAATGGTAAGGGTAGCTCTGAGTTTATGGTGAGGACCAGCTCCACCACTAAGCCCTTCCTTCGGGACAAGGCATCATAGCTTCAGAAGTAGCAAGTCCCTGATGCCTGCTTCCTCCCTTGGCCCTTGAGTGACCTGCATGTCTCCCTTTCCATTCCATCACCCCACCAGACTCCTCAGGGATGGGTCCTCCTCCCTTTATGGAGCAGGTTTGGGAGCTTTGCTCAGGCCTCAAATGATAAAGGTGAAGAAAACCTGAATGTGGGGTGGGAACTGACCTGTGGATGGACCTTCTGCAGAGAGTTGAAGAATGCCTCGAAGGGGGGGCGGCCAAAGTGGGTGACAGAGCGCAAGCCTGTGAACAGACTCCGGTTCAGCACCTTCTGGAAGTGCCGCTCACAGATGTACTGGGGGAGGAAGCAGAGGAGGAAGGTTACGGCCAGCAGACTCCGTCAGCTCCTCGTCCAGAGGCTGGTCCACCCACCCGCCTTGGCCATCCTGGCTTGCCCTGCCCACCCACAGAGCCACTCCTTGGTTGGCCCTGACACACCAGCATGGTGGTCCTGAGGTCGAACTTCTCAGCCAGCTGGGTGATGTAGATGTGTACGGACACGAGGTCCTGGCGGTCATTCTCCTCCACCTCCCAGATGATGTCAGCCAGCCACTCAAACTGCCGCTGGGTCCGCGTCACCCAGATGAAGTAGATCTGGGGACACAGGGCTGGAGCTTAGGACCCAGCTCGTCTCAGAGTCCCTACCTCCCAGGAATCGCCACTCCTGGTCTCAGAGCAGCTTGTGCCTCTCCCCCAGCAGCCAGGGGAGGTGAGTGTATGGGGCCATGCTCTGAGGTGGGAGACGGAGTTGCCCCAGGGCACGGAGAAGTGGAAGTGAGCAATAGCCTGGGGCCGTTGAGAAAGGACCCCTGTCAAGTGAGCTGAAGGTCTGGTGGGGTGGGAGGCAGCCTGCCCTTCCACTCAGTCCAGTGGGCCCTGTTCAAGCTGCTAGGCTCCCAACCTACCAGCTGCCCGAGGGGAGAGGGACCCGATAAGGGGTGTGTCACAGAACAGCCTCTGGGAAGACTGACTTGGCTACCTGGAGTGGATGGGCATGGGCTCAAAGAGAGACCAGGGAGGACTTCCCTGTGGTCCGGTGGCTAAGACTCCATGCTCCTAATACAGGGGGCCCGGCTTTGATCGCTGATCAGGAAACTGGCTCCCACATGCTGCAACTGAGTTCTCAAGCTGCAACTAAGACCTGGTATAGCCAAATAAATAAATGGGTCCCTGAGGGACCCATCTCCAGCTTCTGATAGGGAGAAAAGGGGCTGTGTGAGTTAGGAAGCAGAGACAGAGCTGGCACAAACAGGGAAGCCAGGTAGCTGTCTGTCACCCTCCGAGTGCTGACAGCATACGGGCTGGGCCTCTGCCCGCTGCATTCTTGCACCCCTGACTCACCTGCTGGGCCCAGAGAGACAAGCAGGGGCCCGCCACCAGGACTAGGCTCAGGTGAAGGGGCCTGGTGTGGAGGGGCCTGAGGGCCTGGGCTGTGTTCCTGGAGCCGACCAGGCCCACCAGCCCTGCCTTGCAGCCTCTCCTCCTCTTCCTCTTGAGAGCAGGGCCGGTTTTACCGGTGCCCCACCCCAAGTGCTCCCTTCCCTCTCCCCACCCAACAGTGCTTGAGGGGTGGGCCCCCTCTCCAACGCTGGCTGGAGGGACTCTCAGAAGCAGATTCTATGTGGGGCACCACATAACTGAGGGAAGAGCCTGCAGGCATCAGCAAAACCACTCTGCCCTTTAGGGTCCAGGAATAGTCCGACTGTGCTGTATGCTGTGGTCCATGGGGTCGCAAAGAGTCGGACACGACTGAGCTACTGAACAACAACAATATCCTGACTCTCTTGAGTCAGGTCAGCTCAGCCTTGCCTAGAACAGCGAGGCCAAAAAAAAAAAAAAAAAAAGAACAGGGAGGCCAAGAACAGAGGCAGGGAACAGGCACAGATGGACACAGTGACAGGGAGCAGCGGACCACAGCTGGTGGGAGGAGGGGCCACTCACCTTCTTACAGAACACTTGGCGGCTGACTGATGACTTGAAGACCAGGTCTTTGAGGATGGAGGCAAAGGGGGTGACCCCAATGCCCCCTCCCACCAGCACTGACACCTCAAACTTATGCCACTCCTGGTGGCCCTCTCCAAATGGCCCATCGAGATACAGCTGCAGGAAAGGGTTAGAGTTAAAGGGTTAGAGTTGAGTTCGGCTACCACCACAGTTCTGAAGCCAGAAATGGGAGGCAGGGAAGTGCAGGTAGGTTTATGGAGTGAGGGAGCATTGGGAGCCTTGAAGCATCATCTGGAAGAATCAGTCTCTCAAGGAGGAACACAGTGGGGAGTCTGGTGCGGCAGGACCAACGCCTACTAAGGGGATGCGGGAGCGTGTGGTACACCTGGCCTGGGTCTGGGCACCTTTGGATATTTGGCACAGCTGTCACCCGTCGGGGGTGAGTAGATCTCCCTGAGGCGGGTGGTCCAGGGCCCCGCTGCCCGGATGTGCAGGCTAAGCGTCTCCTCGTGGGGTGCTGACGTCAGCGTGAAGGGGTGGTACTCGGTGGTCCCCAGAGCCAGGCAGGCGATCCGCACCCACTGTCCTGACTTGTACTCAAAGCCTTGGGGCCGCTGGAACTCCAGGTGGGTCACTCCTGAGGAGGGGAGGTGGGCAGTAGCCCGCTGTTCTGAATCCAGCAACAGTAGGGCCCCCCTGAGAGTTTCCCCACCTGCAACTTCAGCTCTGCTTTTAGAATATGACAAAGGAGGCCTCCTCTCATCAGAAGTTACAACACCCCCAGGCCGTGTCTACCCTGAGCAGGGTTTGGGCAGCACTGGGGCTGGTGGGCAGCAGGACAAGGAGTGGCCTGGCCCAGGCCCCTCCTCTCTCTGGTGTGAGAGCGGCTTTGTCCCCTGGCAAAGAGCCTCTTGTACTCACTCCCTCATCCCTACCACCTGCTAATTCCACTGGGCCAGGCTTTGCCCTGCCCTGTCAGCATCCACAGAACCACCAGCCTGCTCCCCCAACAGCCTCTAGGCTGGTACCTGAAGGCAGCAGCTCCGCCTTCACCACGCTGATCTCCACCTTCTTCCGGCTCAGGCTCACCAGCTTGTCCCCCACATAGATAAGTGCTGGGACCAGGAAGAAGATGTGGAAACGGGGCAGCTGGATCAGGGCGAAGCTGCCGTGGATGATGAGCTGGAGAGAGCAAAGAGTACAGCTGAGATCGAAGCCACACCCACAACAGGGTCTGACCCCTGCATCCTTCCCCAACTGGCCTATCCAATCCCCACCTCATCAGGTGCAATGCTCCTTCCAGGCTCCAAAACCTAACCACTCCCAACCCATCCTCCATAGCATCCATCTGCATCTTCCTGATACCATCCTAGACTAAGCCACCTGTACTCATGTGGTAGCCTCCTAACTGTCTGCAGGCTGCCTTACTGTGATGTGTTCTTTCCAAGACGGTCAGTATGACTTTTTAAGTTCCTTTTATCATGTCATCCCAGCTCAGAAAACCTTAGAGGATTTCCCACTTCACCACAAGGCCTTGTGATGCTCTGTTTTCTGCCTGGCAGCATTCCCCGCTCCCTGTTTTTCAAACACAAGTTCTTTCTATTTCTGGACTTTCCACCTGTTGTTCCCTCTGGTGGGAAGCCTTTTCCCCTAGTTCCTCCCGCCACCTCATTTTTCAGGTCTCAGCAGAAAGGCCTCCTCAGGCCTCCCTTCCCCCAGCACACTCTCTATCCCATCTCCCTGTTAACTCCATTCACTGTCGTCATCCGCGATATTTGTGTTCCTTCATCCATAGACATGTTTACTGTTGTTCTCCCCACCGGACTGGAGAAGTAGGGACTGCATCCATTTTCCATGACACTCTCAGCTCCCAGCAGTTTCTGCCTGGCACATGGTAGGTACTCAATAACTAGTGAGTCAGTGGAAGGGGTTTCCCCAATTTACCCAACTCTTTTGGAGACTAAGACACCTAATCAGTCCTCTTTTTCCATTTAGTAACTAACAGGTATTGTCCAGCTCTGGTTCTTTCCCCAACCAGCTGGTCTAACATGGTCAGAGACAACTTGCCCCATTCTTTCCGCTTGCTTGTTTGAGTCTGATCAGTCTGGCTCCCCCCTCCACCTCTTCTCAGGACCTGCTCACAGCAGACTCACAGTGGCCAGTCCCCGAGGTCTCCCTTTAGATGGCATTCACTCCCACCCTCCGCAGCCTGTGGCTCTAGTGAGCATCCCTGCCTTGCCTCTTTAGCAACAATGTCCTGCTGGTTTTCCCTCTCTGACTGTTCACTTTCTATCTCCTGCACTGGCTCTGCTCCTCCCAACTCCTAATCCTGTGTGTTGCCCAAGCCCGATTTCTTCACCCTCTGTTCTTCTCCTACAATCTCCCACACAGTGTGGCCTCTCAGCTGAGCCACAGCCCTTCAGCCTCGAATATTCTATTGTCATTCCCACCTCTCCACCAGTGCTCCTGCCTTTCTTTTTCTTTTTTTTTTTTTTCTCGATCAGGGATTGAACCCAGACCTCGGACCCTTGGCAGTGAAAGTGAAGGGTCCTAAGCCCTGGACTGCTAGGGCATTCCCTCATAGGTGCCCTTCCTTCCACCTAGAATGCTCAGTTCCCACACTGCCCTGTTAAACCTTAGCTTATCTCTCCTTCAGGCTTAGCCCAAGTTCCATCTTCTTTGTGAAATCTTCCCTAACCAGTTTGGCCCAAATGAGGCTCCCTTCAATGAGCTCTTGTAACTGACAGACTGGAACATTCAGCTCTGCAATTAATTCCATATTATCTGGTCATTTTGATCATTGCACGTGCATGGCACTAATCTCTGCAGCTAATCCTCAATTTCCGAGGGCAGAGCTTAGAGTCTCCCCCTCCTCTGCTAGGCCTGTGTGTGTGTTAGTTACTCAGTTGAGTCTGATTCTTTGCAACCCCATGGACTGTAGCCCACCAGACTCCTCTGTCCATGGACTTCTCCAGGCAACAATACTGAAGTGGGTTGCCATTTCCTTTTCCAGGGGAACTTCCTGACTCAGGGATCAAACCCGGGTCTTCTGCATTGCAGGCAGATTGTTTACGGAGCAAGTATATCCTAGGCCCTCAACAGATAACTGTTCAAATGAACTCAGTCCCTCATTCAGCTCTCCATTCCTCCAGCTGAGTGTTCCCCAATTCTTGAACCTCTCCCCACAGAGCTAACTCGAACCTTTTTGGGCTGTGAATTGCCTCCAGTTTTCCCAAGATCCTCTTTCATTACAGAGCCCACGCCAACCCCTGAGGCTTTCTGAGCATCCACTGGCTGAGAACAATGTCTGGATGACTTCATATTCCTCTGTTTATACACCTTGCTTGGTGTTGGCTCTACCTTGAAACCGCAAAGCTGCTGCAGAGTCATGATTGATCAAGGAGCCTGGGGAACAGCCTGCCAGCTCAGCTTCTGCTGTACTAGCTCCAGCCTCTACAGCCTGAATCAGGAGCCTAAACACCTTTGCCCAGGGTCTGCTCCACACTGGAGTCATTTACTTGTAACTTCTCTTTCTGTCTGAGGGCAAGTGGCCACATCTGAGATAAATGGAAAAGCAGCTGGTGCTTTGTGCCTGCATGCTAAGTTGCTTCAGTTGCATCCAACTCTTTGGACCCTATTGAGGAGCCCACCAGGTTCCTCCATCTGTGGGATTCTCCAGGCAAGAATACTGGAGTGGGTTGCCATGCCCTCCTCCAGGGGATCTTCCCTGACCCAGGGATCAAACCCAGGTCTCTTATGTCTCCTGAGTTGGCAGGCAGGTTCTTTACCACTAGTGCCACCTGGGGAACCCTGCGATGCTCCCAGGCTGCCAGTGCTAGGACTTCCCAGCTGAGGGTCCTGCACCTTGGTTAGCTGCTGACTTCCCTGTTGGCTTCCCCAGTGGTCCCCAGAACCCAGGGATAAATCAGAAACCAGTCTTGCTCTCAGAAAACAAGGCTGGCCACTCTTCTGGATCTAGTTTTTTAAAAAAGCTGCTTTATCAGCAGGAACAAAACTATGATCTCCACCCCTAACAATAACAGTAACCCAGATTCTAGGGCTCTACCCATTATCAAGAAATTGGTGAGGGAGGCATAAATTAGCCACAGCTTCCAAAGAAACAAACTCATGAGTTCTCGGAAACATCTAAGCTGAGGCTGGGTAGTTATCTCCAGAACCATGAAGTGCTGAGCCTCAGGCAAGATGGAACCAGATATTCTTACCTCCCACTGAAGACAGAGCTGCACCTGGGAGGGGGCAGGGCAGACAACCAGTGCCATCCGGACCCAGGCAATGAAGACCTTTCTCCCTTTGTCTTAGGACAAAGAAGACCCCTGTGTGCAGTTGTGTCTAGAGCCAGGTGACCTACAGGGCAGCCATGTGTGAGCTCTGCATGTCTTGAATCCTGGCAGCCAGGCTATCACCAGTGGGGACGTCAGAGCTTTGGGACTTGGTTTACCTTCTCAGCAAGGCCCTCAGATGCCCTTTGGGGAAGTGCCTGTGTCTGTGAGGAAAGCAGGCCAAGCAGACCCATGCCACAGCAGTACAGATCAGAGTCATCTCTGGAAACAGCCACTAAAGTAACAGAGAGCAAACCCAGGGGAAGAGGGAAAGGGAACAGGAAGGAGAGAGGCAGGGAATCTGAAGGAAGGGAGGCACGAGCCCAGGATAAGAAGGAAAGGGGAGAGGTGGAGTCTCAAAATCCATTTTATCAACAATCCAAAGAAGACATTTTGAACAAGTTCATTGACATTACAAGTGGCACTTAGCTAGCTGGATGGGGCAGCTAACACCACAGAAACAAAATGGCAGAACCTACTTAAGGGTGAGTTTCTTTAAAAAGGCAATGCTCCCTTGAGTGAGTCCACCCAACAGCCCAAACCACCAGCCAAAGAGGGGAAAGACTGGCTGGGCAGAAATGATGTGGGGGTGTCTAGAAGGAATGTAGATCAGCCTGGTAAGGCTGCTTCTGCAAAACACATGCCAGGGAGTCAGCCTTCCGAGTGCTGCATGTTGGGTCAGTCTACCTGAGCGCCCCATACTATAATCTCCATCTTTTAAGGTGGATGTCTCAGCCATCGCTGCCTCCCTGGGAACATCCACCCAGACTCTGCTGGCCTGGTTCATATCCCAAACCCCTCACCAGCACATAGAGCAGGATGTAGAGGTGATGGGTCAGCCAGAAGCCCCGGAAGCTGCAGCGCCGGAAGTGGCGGGAGGCGAAGACGTACATGATGGCGAGAATCAGGAGCAGCATGACTCCCGTGAGACCTGCAAAATGAACATGGGGTGAGGGCAGAGGAGCAGGGTCTCACAGAGCCAGCTGTTCTGAGACTCCCAGGGTCCCCTCTCCACTCCACAGCTCTAGGTGAGTGACAGAAACCCACCATCCTTCCCTCTTCCTCTCCCCAACACCACTGATAACAGGCGCCTTTCACTTCTCCAGACCCTGCTTGTCCTTCATAGACCCTGTCACGATTGTTATGTCTCAAGCACCTGTGTCATTATTTGTTTCATATCTGTCACTTTCTTGACTCTCAGGTCCACAAGAACAGGGCCCAGGCTAAGCTAGTTCACCATTGCACTCGGGTGCCTAGTGTAAGGCCTGGCACACCACGGGCCTTAGGAAAATGTGTGCTGAGTGAATGAATGGACAGGGCAGCTACTCTGAGTCCTCTGAGTAGAACTCCGAATGTTGTAGGCCCTACCCTTGGGGAGTCGAGGCTTGGTCAGGGTCCAGGTAGTACTCTACCCAGCAGCCACATCACAGAGCATGAACACTGACACAGTGAGTGAGTGGGACCACACCATCACTGCTCATCACCAGAGCCCCCCTGAGTTCCACCCACCCAGACCTGGTAGGAGACCCCTCCTCTCACAGAGGATCCTAGGCAACACTGGAGCCATTCCAGAGAATGGTCCCTTACGTGATCAAGGAGGAGGCAGAAGTGAGGAAGATTAGAGCCCTGTAGTGTGGAAAAGCAGAGATTAAGAAGGGATCTAGCCAAAGCCTCTAAGTCCTGAATGGAGAGGAGAGCGTAAACATGGCTTGATCCACTAAACCCCAGTGTGCAGGATCAGCAAGCACTCTCTGAAGTTCAAAGCAGATCGTTTTAGGGTTTAAAGAAAAATAAAAAAGTCCAACATGCTGTGTTTTACAGAAAGGAGTGTAACACATTTACAGAAAGATGTGTTACTCCAAGGAGGGAACAGACTTAAAATATAAATAGCTTCAAGAAGCATTTGAATAGATTCACAGCTAATAGCTCTAAAATGGGTGATTATGGGGAGTGGGGAATATGGGCTCTTGTCAAGACTACAGAATGGAGGGGGAAGCCTATTTGCCAGGAGGGGGAAGGGTATTTGCCATGCTCCATGAAGAGCCCAGCTCCTCCCCCACATAGCTGGGGCACAGCATTCCTCAAAGTCACTGTCATGGTAGGTGTGTGTGTTCAGGTGGAGGGGATACACTGCTGTTCCTCAGAGGGAGTAACTCACTCAGAACTGGGGGAGGAGCCCAGCTAAGCTCTTGAGAGAAGGCCTGGAATGCAGTCCCCTACAGCCCAGGAAAGCACTCTGGGCAAGGGCAGAGCCTGGCTCACAGTCAAGGCCAGAAGCACCAAGCCAGAGTGACTGGGCTGCCTGTGGCAGGCAGAACCCAGAGCCTGGCACTCAGAGCCAGGCCCAGAAACACACGCAGCAGAGAGGGCTCTCACCTGGCACAGTCTGGAAGAACCACCAGTAATACTTCTGGGGGAACTCAGATCTGTGGGGAAGGGAAAGCAAGTGAGGGGATGTCTAGGACTTCCAGAAAGGACCCTCTAGAGGAGGTACCCCAAACCAGCTACCAGTCTCCCTTTCTGCAACCTGGGATTCGGGGCTCAGGATGATCATTGTGCTATAACCTGGAGGGGGACCCACTCCTGAGCCAAGAAAATTTCTTTTCGTTTTTTTGAGACAAGAGGATTTCTGCAAAGAATTTCACCCTCTTCACCCCCAGGCCAGGCCACACACACACATACACTGTCTCTCTCTCACTCTCTCTCTTTCCCTCTCTCTCTCTCTCCCCTCTCTCTCTCTCTCTCACCCATTGTCATGGAAGAGGCCCGGAAAGAGGCAGGAGAGGACGCTGAGCGGGCTGATGGAGAAGAGGTACACGTTCACCACGTGGCCTGCACTGTGTAAGACTGAGGAAGACCAGACAGGGTAGGGATGAGCCTGGGGCCAGCCCACTGCTGGTGGTCAGAGCATTCAACCCCAGCAGGAGGACTCCAGCCAGCCAGAGTTGGGGGCCTGAAGAAGGACCCTGGGGATCTAGACTTCTGTTTTCTAATCAGCCTCCTGTTCCTCCCCTGCCTCACATACACATTATCTGTGAAAACAACCCCACAGGTCTGAAATTATACTATTAGAAATTCATTCCTTTGGTTTCTCTCGCAGAATTATGTTTTAAAACATAAAAGTTGGGGGAGATCACACACTATTATGTGCACTCATTTTGGGGTATGAGTAACTTGTCAGTGGGAAGTGGTGAAGTGGACTTTACAGCCTGGGGCAGTGAGGGACTCCTGGGCTTACCTCACACCACCGTCATCCTATGAGAAGGACATCTAAGACTAACGCTCACATTACACGCGGGTGGAGAAGAGGGGGGCTCTCAGAGGAAGGGGAGCCTGCAAGGGGTGAAGGAGGTGGAGAGGATCCCTGAGACTCCCAGGCCCTGCCTGTGAGGACGATGGCAGTAGAGGCAATGAGGCGATGGAAGTCTACGGCGGCGTCGAAGGGCACGTAGCGGTTGAGGAAGGTCTCTCGCAGGAAGGTGATGAGGTTACGGCACATGGTGAGCAGGATGTAGGAGAACATAAAGGAGATGCTGGCCGCCGTGCCGCGAGACAGGATGATGCCCACACGGGTGGTGTCCGTGATGCCCTTGTGGTGAGCCGCAAAGGCGTAGTCTGCAGAGGGCCCTGGCCGGTGAGCTCAGCGCAGGCCCCGGCCCGCGGCCACCACTGCCGGCCACAAGCCTCCCGCAAGCTCTAGTCCAGCCGGCACCTCGCTCCCCTGAGGCCCCGCCCCCAGGGCTGTCACTCATTGCCGCCCCGCCCCGGGGCTGTCCGTCCCTCGCTTAGGCCGCACTCCCAGGGCTGTGGCTTATTGTAAGCTCCGTCCCTCCACGGCTGTCACTCACAGTAGGCTCTCTCCAGGAAGAGACCTCCCGCAATCGCGTAGAACACTGCCAGGCAGCCGATGTGGCGCCGGTAGTTTTCAACGAAGCGCTTGAACTGCTGCACTGTCTGGTGACGACGGCTGCGTTGAAACTTCTCTCGGTGAGCCTCGGTGAACAGCAGGGGCTGGAACGATGTCACCCTGGAAGACAGGAAGTCTTGGTTCTCCGCTAAGGACCCGATGCTAATATGGACCCGTTCTCCAGAGAGGAGAAAGGAGCATCAGGTTATTTCAGACACAGTAGGGTGTAGACCTCAAAGGTTCCTTAATACCACCCTCCTTAAGCGGGCTGTCAGTGAGGGGACGCCCTTGCAAATGGTCACTGGTCACTCTTCTTCCAGTCCGTAGCTCTCAATTCCCACCAGCTCCATTCTCATCCTTTACTGGAGGCTCTTCCTCCAGGAAGCCTTCCCTACCTCCCAGGCATAGGTGACCACTTCCTTGAGCTCTGAAGCCTCCTGTTCTTACCACTATTATAGCATCATCAGTGGGACACTGTAACTATCACTGTACCAGACTATCTCAGCAGACTGTGACATTCTTGGGCAAAGACTGTTCATCTTGCCCATACCCCCAGTGCCAGCACAGTGCCTGGCGTTAAATAATCAATGTGTGCGTGCCAAAGGGATGGGTGAACTGCTTGGGCTAAAGGGAAGGAGCAAGCGTACTTCTTGCCAAACCTCCTGCGAATCTCCTGGGGAGGGTCTGTGTCGTTGGGGCACTGCAGTCTCCGTGGTGTCAGCTCCACCTCGATGTCAGGGTCCTTTCGGGGACCGCGAGCACTCACTCTGGGAGAGGGACTAGGACAGGAATGCAGATTAGGATGGGACCTTGGCCACCTGAGCCACCAGATTCTCTGCTGCCGCTCCCATAGGGCTTTCTCTGCCCTTTTCTGATTTGCATGAAAGCACTACTTGGGCTAGTGAAGGTCCTGATCCCAGACATTGTGGAGAAATAAAAAGCACCTCCCTGACCCTCTCCCTTCAACATCCCCAGATGAGGGCTTACCACAGCTTCTCCTGGCTGATGTAGGAGGCTCGCCGGCAGAGGTCCTTGATGACTTCAGGTACCTCCACCCCTGCAATGCAGAGCCGGGCTAGCTAGAAGCTCAGGGTCCAGGGCCCAGGAGGACCTATCTCAAATGCACTCCAGTCACCCCATGTCTGGACACTGCAGAGGGTCCCTGGCCAGTACACTGCCTCTGGGTGAGCCAGCCTCAGTCTGTGATCCCAGTGGTAGCTAGACTCAGCCATGAGGGGTTAGGGAGAGGGTTTGAAACCAAGGTGGCCAGGCAGACTCCCCTGAGTATGTGTCCAGTTTCAGTCCCACACCTGAGACTGGTATCAGGCTTGTGGGCTAGGGTTCAGGAACTGTACACAACCTGCCTGATAAGACGGCTGCTGCTGCTAAGTCACTTCAGTCATGTCCGACTCCATGCGACCCCATAGACGGCAGCCCACCAGGCTCCGCCGTCCCTGGGATTCTCCAGGCAAGAACACTGGAGTGGGTTGCCATTTCCTTCTCCAATGCATGAAAGTGAAAAGTGAAAGTGAAGTTGCTCAGTCGTGTCCGACTCTTAGCGACCCCATGGACTGCAGCCTACCAGGCTCCTCCGTCCATGGGATTTTCAGGCAAGAGTACTGGAGTGGGGTGCCATTGCCTTCTCCCGCCTGCTAAGACTACTCAGCCATGAAACCCTGCTAAAGACCATCTGGCTTAAAAACTCCCAGGAGTTAAGTGTAGACTCTAGGTAGTACATGTATGGGAGATGACTATAAAATTCTTTCCCCTTTTCTGTGTTTGAAAGTGCTTGTAATAAAATGTTAGGGGTTGGGAGGAACCCTCCCAGAAGCCGCCAGAGCTAAGGGGCAGGGCAGGACTGAGCTGCAAATCCAGGTTCTCACAGGAGTCCTGGGAACATCCAGGTCACTTTCAAGTGCAAAACCAGTCTTGAAGATTACCCTGGTCTACAGCCCAGAGGCCAAAGTGACTAAACTGAATTTAGTGAAATGAGTGTTTAAAAACAAAGTATAGATGTCTGTCCTCTCAAACGGTTCAGCAAACAACAGATGTTGGAAAATGGTAACAAATGGCAAATGTAGGTGAAGGGCAAAGGGATGCTCCTTGTACCATTCTTACACCTTTCCTGCAGGTTCATGATGTTTCCAAGTGAAATATAGAGGAAACAGCAAAGCACAACAACAATTAAAAACCAAGCAGAACAGTATTCAATGCTAACACTCAACTTAATCTTCAAGCCTGGTCCTCCCTCCCACACCAGGGCCTGGATGTCCCCAGGTCTAGGCTCACTTCCTGGCACCTGTCCCTGCTTTCCCCTCAGGCCCAGGTGCCTGTCTGGGAAAGGTGGGAAATTGCAGAATCAGGAGTGCTGGGTCTGTGCTCTACCAAGCCCCCTCTCACCCTGGGGACCAGAAGCCCTGACCAGAGGCCCAGTGGTGTCTTATACAATTCACCCCTCACCCCATCTGGGCTGCTCAGCCCCTCAAATTCTCATAATACTGGGAGGGACTGGGTTTGGTCTCAACATGTTCCACTGAGAATCCCAGGCTGTGAAGAGTCTGTAACAGCCCAGAGGAGGCCACAGGCAGTCCCTCTGCCTGCTACCTGGCTCCTCCTCACCCTGACTCTAGCCCCTACTCACCTGAGTCAGACATAGGTGGGGCAGGTAGTCAGGGGGAGGGAAAAAAATAGAATGGGACTCCATATACTCAGCAAACATTTAACGAGCACTCCTCCGAGGGGTAAGGTGGGAAACAAAACCAGAGCAGCCCACTGCCACCATCAGACCCCCAGCTGAGATGCGTATGGCCAGATACGAGGAGACTCGTCTTCCCTCATGACGTAAGCACCAGGCACTGGGGCCTTTGACAGGAAAGCAGAATTCCAGCTGCCATCCCCCACCCTATCCTGACCCTGCCCACCCCACCAGCAGGGCTGCACTATGACTTTTCTGAGCCATGGGCACTACTGCCTTTCTGTATTAAAAATTATATTTTAATAATTATGTTGGTATAAAGAAGAATATAATCCAGGCTGGATACATTACATATTTATCAACATTATTATATTAATTCTTCTGACTGTAAAAGAAATATAAACATTTCAATGGCACCTCAAAGCATGTGGACCCTAGGCAGGTGACTGCTGTGCCTACTAACTGAGTCAGCTGTGCCCAGCCAGCTGCCCCACCTTTGACACAGAGCTGCGTGAAGCGGAGCTCGCTGTCGTGGTCCCGCAGCATGAAGTGGAAGTCCTCCCACGTCAGCTCCTGCTTGTCCTGGAAGCCTGACTCCCGGAACATGGACTCCACCACCTCAGCCAGCTGGGTCTTGGTCAGGCAGTTGTTGGAGATCTCGATGAAGGACCTGGGGCCGGGGGGAGGGAAGCCATCAGGCCCCAACAAGCAGCCTGAAGCTTAGATGCAAAGCCATCCCAACAGACCTTCAGAGCTGAGCCAACATGGAAGGGCCCTGACTGACTAAATCCCAAGCCCTCTCCGAGTTACAGGAGTCTCTGGCTATATGGACTCTATATCTGCTGTTTACCTCCTGCTCCCTCCTTCATGGCCCCCCTCTCTCCCCCACAGTTCCTTCTGTAGCCCACTCTCCCAACTCTCCTGCAGCACCAACCTCAGCATTCTGATGAACTCATCCTTGGAAATGAGGCCATTCCCATCAAAGTCATACATGCGGAACATAAGGCGAGACTTCTCCTCGGGGGAGCCTGGGAGAAGAAGAACCCTGTGAGAGCCTTGGCCCACCTGCCTACACCCCAGGCTGGCCAGGAGGAGCCTCACACTGGATCGACCCACTGCTGGACGCAGCCAGGGTTTGCTCTGCTTCCTGACCCCTACCCGGGCATTCCCAGGTGTCTGCCTCGACTGGAGACCTGGCCCCAGTACTTCCCCATGTCTTAACAGGTCAACTGCACTCCAGTCTCAGTCTCCAGCTCTTCTCATCTCCTCCTGTCTAGGTAATCACTCCCTCCTCCCTCACCTTTCATGAAGACCACCAGGATATCGAGGAACTCCCGGAAGGACAGGTAGCCATTGCCGTCTTTGTCGGCCAGAGAAAACATGGACTGCACAAACATGTCCTGGGGCTTGAGGCCCAGGGACTCAGCAAACTCGGCCCGGCTCAGCTCACACGTCAGGGCCTCCCGCACCTTCTGCGATGAGTCCAGGGGCAGGGCCCCTGCATCTGCCTGGTCAATGTCCAGCACCTGTACTTGGGCAGCAGCAGAGGAGGGAGAGAAAAAGACAAGGCTTCCTTGACTTGAAGGCCAGTGCAGGCTTTTGGTGCCACCTTTCAAGGTGACTGCTCAGCAGCCCTGCCGCTAAGCACTAGCCCATCAGCCCTGTGGGTGGTCCCTCGGCCTCTGTATTAGCTGATTGGACCAGGGATGCACACTTGACCCAAGCAGAAGGTCTGAAATTGAGACTGGGAGGTCCCAGGACAGTCTTGACCTGAGTGTAAGAAAACAACCACACTGCTCCTTCATGTACTCAGAGACAGAGACAGGAGAAAGTGGGGGGCGGGGGGTTGACTTCCCTGGTGGTCCAGTAGCTAAGACTCTGTGCAGGGGGCCTGGGTTCGATCCCTGGTCAGGGAATTAGATCCCACATGCCATAAGTAAAGTTCTAGCATGCTGCAACTAAGACCTGGCACAGCCAAATAAATAAATAAAAGCAAGCAGGGGCATGGAGAAAATGGAGGCTGCCTAAGACAAAAGTGGCCTTGTTTGATGACAGCTTTCCCTTTCCTGGTCCCTTTCAGATCAGATCAGTCTTCCCTTTGGACTTCCTGAGACGCCACTATGTCCTCAGAGTCACTGACCCTTTGTCAGTGCTAGCTTGAGCAGGGGTCTCTTATCTCCAAAGGAGTTTTGACTGAGAACATCCTCAGCTGGGCTGAGAACACGTTGGGCTGGGGCAAGGGGAATTCTCATGGCAGGTCATCTTCAGCCCACCCTCCCCGGGGCTGCCTGATCATAAAGACAGACAGTGAGGGCAGCAGGCTACTGCACCTGTCCTCCCTGCTGTCAACTGGGGGCCTCCAGGTCCAGGGCCGGCTGTGATTTCATGAGCTAAACCTCATTGCTTCAAGCAAGGTGCTGTGGTAGAGAAAGAGCCTGGGGCTGGAGGCAAGAGATCGGGGTTCATGTCCCAACTCTGCCACCCACTCACACTACATGACCTCAGGTAGGTCCATTCAGCTGTCTGGCATTCATTTCCTCACCTGTCTTTCTTATATCACAGGGTTATTGTGAGAATCAATGAGAGGTTGTGTGGAAAATGTTTTGAAAGCACTGAGCAGATAGAAAGGGTTGGCAGCTACCCGCAGAATATAGTAACACACCCTTGACAGTTCCCAGCACAGGGAGTTGCCAGAGCACTTTGGGTCCTAAGCTGAGAGGAGGTGCCCAGGTCCTGTGGCAATGAGTCACCCCAGTGGGGGTCCCTCCACTCTCCTGCACACTCAGGTTCAGCTTGTTGGAGGAGTGAATGACATGCCATGTGCCTGGCATGTAATGAATGACCATTAAATAGTGCCTTCCTTCATAAATCCTTTCTGCAGTCAGCCGGCCCTGCTCCTTCACCTCAAACATTCATTTTCTTCCCCTCTACTAGGCATCTCTGCTCAGCCCTTCATGCTGCTTTCTTCTGAGACAAAATTTTTCCAACTTTTTTTGAGTACTTGCAAAATCTCACCTCCACCAAGACTACCTTACATCGGCCTGAAGCCTTGCTACCTTTTCTGAACTCCTAGACCACTCACTTCCTGGATCTCTTTTGTAGCTGTCATTCTTCCCAGTTATCTTTCTTCCTGTGCTCACACCATCTTCCTGGTGGGATGATAAACTCCACCGGCGGGGGCCCATGCTGTATTTATCCTTCATCTCCCAAGCTTCTCCTCTCCACTATTCTGCTCCCAGGCTGCCTGCATTTTCATACCAGATAGGGACTCAAGTCCTTACAATTCTCTTCCTATCTTGTTTACCCACATCCTCCCAAGAAACTCAAAAATCTGCAAGGTGGACACTAATGTCCCATCGAGGCCTCTGACAGCTGTGTTCCCCCAAGGACATGTGACCAAGGGCCCCCATACTGCTCATCTCACCCTAAGTTCCTGCAGTCATTGGGGCAGGATGCACTGCATGAGGGCAGCAAAGTGGTTAGCTGTGAGCAGTGAAATAAGAAGTGACACATTTAGATAACCCCCTTCCTGGGCACTGCCTCCTTGGAATCTTACAGATGAGGGTGGGCTTGGGAAAGGGGCAGGAACATCTCCTTACAGCAAGGTCAGGTAACTTGGCCAAAATCACAGCAGAGTTGATTGTTAACTAAGAACTCGGGGCTTCTAACCTTCCTTGGTGTCACCCCCTGGCCTTACACAGGTATACCAGTACAGGCAGGCCCACGTGGACAGAACCGATCCCACATACACACCTGGGAGAAAAGGTGCCTGAAAAAGGTCTCCAGAAGGTGGCTCCGCTGCTCCCGTGTCACTGCGGCCCTCATCAACTCCTGCTCTCGCAGCTCCCACTCCTGAAAGCTCAGCCCACTCTCCTTCAGACCCCCCCGCAGACACTCCACCATCACCTGCCGTTCTTCCTCCAGGTTAAATAGCAGCACCTATGGAGGAGCCATCGGAAGAACAACCATGTATCAAGGCCTTGTAAGGCCAGAAGGTTTACGTGAATCTTGTTTTTTTTTTTGGGGGGGGCGGGCAGGCAGGGGGCACTGGAAAAAGCACTCTGGCCAAAGAGATATTGTTACTCCTGGATTCCATGGAGTTAGGAGGCTTGCTTGTAGGTGCAGAGGTAGCATGCAAAGGCACGTGTGCAAAGCTATTCTTCCTCTCTACTCCATACTGGAGAAGGGAGGGGAAGGCGGGAAGGGCAGAGGATGGAGAGGCCCAGGAGCTCGACAGAGTCAGAGCCAAAGACCAGCACCTGACTGAGCTCCCCTCCAAATCTCTAATTCACCAGATCCTGCAGCTGGGGACAGGAAAAAGGGCCCAGCTTCCTCTCAGGACACTCAGCTAGGGCCTGCCACGGCATTCATAGAAAGGAAGGGGACAGACTGAGTCTGCAGGAGCAAAAGGGACAGTTGAGACTGTGGCATCCAGCAGACTCAGAGCAGCACAGACACATTCCAGTTTATCTCACTATCCAGCACTCCACCCAGGGACTAGGAGTCAGAAACCCTGCCTGGCCCGGGGCCCCTCCCCTCCACCTGGCTGCCCCCATGGCTGTGGCTGCAGACAAAGAGCCAGGGGCCAGCTGGGCCATACCAGGTCATACTCCTTGGGGATCTTGAGCAGCAGGGCACGGCGTCCGTGGTTGCTGGACAGGATGAGGTTGACCTGCTGTGGGGGCCGCAGCTGGACGGTGCGGAGCACGGAGAGCCTGCCGTCCACCACGTGGATCTGCCCGGGCTGCAGGTGCACCAGCACAGGCCGGCAGGGCTCCTTGCGGCCCTGCCATTCCATTGCTGGAGAGAGATGAGGCTGGGTCAGCTGGGGGCTTCCTCCCCACGCCCCACCACCGCCTCGGGGAGGAGGGCCGGCTCAGGGCTGGAGTTAGATCAAGGCCTCTGAGCTCCATGTCCTGTCCTGAGTACTGGCGGTCATCCCCTGCCGACAGTCGCGCCTCTAGTCCATGAGCAGCATAACTACCACGTCCCGAGTGTTGACTATGTGTCCAACACTGTACCGAGTGCTTTACGTGAACTACTTTATTTAATCTTCACAAATCTATGAGGTTAGTGCTATTGTTACTATCATGTTACAGATGAGAAAAAAATAGATTTAGACAGATTACAATTTGCCTGAAGTCCAATAGCCCATAGGGGTGGAACCAAGATTCCAATCCTCAGTGAATGTGACTCTAGACCTTCTTTAATGACTTCCCTGTTGGCTGAAATTCCAGTGTGAGACACTGCAAAGCAGCAGTTCTTGGGAATTTGTGAGTCACAGTGAGCTTGTGAAATGTCGGCAGGGTCCCGTGACTCCTCCCTGTAAGTCTATCACATTCTGTTTTGAGGGGGGACCATCAGGAGGAGCTAAGGAGGATGGAGGACTCCTGATTCAACTCCTCCTAATGCCCCAGTGACTCTTCCCGCCTGACCCGGCCTGACCTTTGCCCTAGGCTGCTGAGGGATGCAGGGGCTGTAGCCTGGAGTCATGATCTCCCCTTCCCGACCCTGGCAAGCCCCAGGCCTACCTTTTATGCCCCCCACAAGCTTCTCACACATGATGCTCTGGCGGTCTTGGCCCTGGAGCCTCTTTAAATTTCTCCTCCGGAGCTGGGCAACAATCCAGGCACTGAGCAGGCTCACTGAGAAGCAGAGGCAGTAGGATGCTCAGGGGAAGGTAGAAGTCTGGGGAGATCAGTGGCTTCCTTCGCAGGTTTCTTTCCTTGGGAAGAACCCCTGCTGTCCTCACCTCCTAGGTTACCCATTCAGTTGTCTCAAATTATGAAGTGCCCTGGGAGGGAGGTGCTCTGCATCCCACAGGAAGCTTTGTGGAGCATTTAAGGTGCCTGCCTATGCTTACCTGCTTCTACCACTCGGGTCCCTTCCCAGCTAGAAATTGGTCCTTGTGCCAGAGACTGGACCCACTCTACCAGGCTGCTGATCGATCCACACACTTAGTCAAAGACTAAGTCCCAAGCCGTTGCCCCAGCAGCTACATCCCAGCCCTACTCCTTAAGCAGGCATTTGCTTCTGACAGTTTTCCACGCCCAGGCTACTGCAAATTTGCTGTGGATTGTGGGTTGCCCATGGCTCCTGAACCAATCTGGGCCCTGCGAGGGACCCCAGAAGACCAGGAAGACAATTCCCCCTGGAGCTGACTTATGTGTAGCTTTAATACTTCTCACGTCCCACCTGCTCTGATGTTTTCATCTCCTCGGAGGAACAGTACTCTGCATTGGTTGGTTGTCATAGATGCAGCTGACCCCATCCCCAGCTGACACCTCTCACCCAGCCCCACCCTGCCCATCACTTTTACCCAAGGGGAAGCAGCACAAAGTCCCGATGGTGACCCCGAAGCCAAATCCACTGCCTTCAAAATAGTCCCGCATGATGGGGGGAGCACAGGCTGGCAGGCCTTCGGTGCTGAGCTGTCCTGGCTGTGGGCAGGGGTCTCCTGGGGAGACAGAGGAATGTACAGCTATGGGCGTGCTGGGCCACAAGCTCTGGGACAGGATCACTGAGGAAGGCAGGGTGGCAGAAAGAGTTCTGGGGAGCAGAGGAGAGGGGGCTTCTTACCCCTGCCATTGTACCAAGAATGTGGCATCTGCCTACTTGGGTAACATGTGGGATAAAAAAATGAACCTCAACCTGTCTCTCCCCCACACGCACATAATACACACCCCCACACACATAGAGCCCTTTCCTCATCACTGCAGTGGGATTAGGATATCCTTGGCCACCTGATGTGAAGAGCCAACTCATTGGAAAAGACCCTGATGCTGGGAAAGATTGAAGGCAAAAGGAGAAAGGGGTGGCAGAGGATCAGTTGCTTGGATGGCATCACTGACTGAATGGACATGAATTTGCGCAAACTCCAGCAGGTAATGAAGGACAGAGGAGCCTGGTGTGCTGCAGTCTCCATGGGGTTGCAAAGAGTCTGACACAACTTAGCAATGCAACAACAACAAAGGATAGCTTGGCCCCCACTATGCTATAACCATCCTGGCCAAATGTGAGGAGACCTGGCCTCCTCACCGGGTCTCTCTGCATCTCAGTACTACCCTCGCTTGGGTACCTGCTGGGGTTTTGCAGAAGGGACCCTACATGGCTGTAGGTGGCCACCTGAGGCCCCAGAACCCAAGTCTTCAGGGGCAGAATCAGGGTCACTCCCCACATGGAGTCTACTACCCAGCCACCCTGAACCAAGCCCCCAGCTCAGGAGGGCTGAGGCACCAGATCCCAAACCCCACCAAGCGCCCTGGGCCACTCACCAGCATGCCAGAAGAAGACACTGGGCTGCAGGGCACCAGAGTCCACCTTGGTGACAGCTACTAGGACATCCCGTAGGGAAGTGTTTCTGATCTCTGCAATCTCTCTTTCAGAGAACAGCCTGGGAGTGGGAGAGGTAGTGAGCTGTTGAGATGGGTGAGAGAGGCAGGCCCCTAGGCCCAGGAACCCAGATGAAGGAAAAGACAACAGAACGTTGGGGTGGGAGTGGTGGGTCAGCTGGGAGTCAAGGGCCCATGGGGGCCATTCACGGGCAAAGGGTCTGGGACCCAGGCTGAGGTAGAGTCTGAGGCGGGAGCCAGGCAGGCCTTACCCATTCTTGCTGTTTTCAAACCAGTAGCGGTCGCCATCCCGCAGTCGCACAAACTGATCAAGGACGATGGTGCTGAAGAGGGGTCCAGGGTCCCCGTGGCTCTCCAGGAGCCCCCCAGGGAGTAGCTCCAGCCGGGACAGGTCCTGGTTGTACAGGGCCGCCGTGGCCTCCAGCACCTGGAGCCAAGAAGGGAGAGGTGCAAGGATGGAGTACCTGCCCTCTAGCCAAGAGCTGGCTCCCAGAGATCAGCCCCAGGGATCATCATAAAAAAGTGACAGTGACAGGAAGTCACTCATTATGCCCTGGGCACTGCTCTGAATGCTTTCTATAAGTTGACTCATTTATGAGAATTCTCTCACAGACTCAGCTGCTTATTTTATCAAGTTAAAACAGGCAGGCAGTCCCCTAGGTGACTTGTTCTTGAAAAGGTATGACAGTTGAAGGGTCAAAATCAGCACGAAAGTTGAATGGTTGAATGATGAATCAGAAAAAGCTTCTAATCTTTACAGGTTAAAAAAAAGTTTGGAAAATCGAATCCCTTCATATCCATTGCCTTTTAGAGACAGTATACGAACAGTGTTGTCCACCTGACTTTTACTGTAGTTCTTTTCTCCACAATGTAAATAAGCACTGTGTGCTATGCTGTGCTTAGTCTCTCAGTCGGGTCTGACCCTTTGAGACCCCATGGACTGTAGCCCGCCAGGCTTCTCTGTCCATGGGATTCTCCAGGCAAGAATACTAGAGTGGGTTGCCATGCTCTCTTCTGGGCGGAGTGGGGGCGGGTCTTCCCAACCCCGGGATTGAAGTCAGGTATCCTGCTTTGCAGACAGATTCTTTACCATCTGAGCACTGGACCAGCTTAATTCCAAGGAGGCCCAACTGAAGTTAAGGATTTGCTGCCTTTGGCATAGCTGGTGATTCCTATCTACATGTTGATTTTATAAAGGTTTCAAGCCTTATGGACATATCACTTCTTTATAACCTTTCAATTCTCCACTTTCCAATAATTTTATAAAATAGTGAGGGCAAAAACAATAAAATAATTATTTACTGCTAGCTTCCCCAGTGGCTCAGAGGTAAAGAATCCACTTTCAATGCAGGAGAGGCAGGAGATGAGGATTCAATCTCTGGATCAGGAAGATCCCCTGGAAGAGATATGGAAACCCACTCCAGTATTCTTGTTGGAAAAATCTCATGGACAGAGGAGCCTGACTGGCTACGGTCCATGGGGTTGCAAAGAGTCAGACACAACTGAGGTGACCGAGCACAACTGTAGAAGCAATGCTGTGCCCAAAAGGTAAGGCAGCCAGAACTGGTCTGCTGGCTGGCAGTCCACGCCATTTGCCCAGGTCATAGCTCAGAGTGTGACAGCTGACTCTCCAAAAGCAGCTTGAATATTGGCGTATGAAAGTACAGTTTGTTTCTGAATTAAGGACCTGCTAAGCTCATTCAGGGAGTTGTTGGGAAGAGTAAATGAGATGAACCCTATCAAGTGCAACAGATGCTCTCTAAACATTTGCTGGATCTGCACAATCACAGAGTCTAAACCTGATCCTGCTGGTCTGGTAACTTCCATCCTGGTGTGTGATCCTGGGAAAAGCGACCTGGGTGAGCTCTGCCCCTCTCACCAGGTTCTTGTCTCTGGAGCCTGTATCTTGCTGTCTGTCTTCTGTGTCTCAACTCAGCGTGACCTGGACCTCCCCCCACCCGGCCCCACCAGCAGGGGCCCAAACCCTCCTCACGGTGCCATCACTCCGGGAGAGGGCTGGGTTGATGTCCTGCCATCTGGTAACTGGAGGCAGGCCCAAGGTTGCCCTGGCCTTGGTGTAAGAGGGCAGGCCCAGATCTCGGCCCCGGAGCAGGCAACTGGCCAGGTGGTCTGTGCGGGAAAACTTCAGTGGCCCAGGCCAGAAATCTGGGGATGAGATACAGAAGAGTCTGAGGCAGCTCCTGGACCTCATGTCCGGGTTCCCACCAGCCCTGGGACGCCAGCCATACCCACACAGAGGGAGCTGTGGTCTGCAGGTCAGAAGCTCCGTCAGCAATGAGAGAGTGCAGGTTTCCCACACCCTGTCCCCCCAACCCGGCATGCCTCCCTGCCTGGTTCTGGAGCTCCCACTGAACTTTTTCCCAGGGGCCAGGGCTGCATAGCCTGCAGGGACAGCCTCAGCCTCACCTCGCACGTCCTCCACCACCACATGGTCCTCTCGCTCAGCGATCTGGGAGGCCATGCCCAGCAGTAGCGCATCCACATCTTCAGCTCTTTGTAGGTTGGGGTGCTTTAGGGGTGGGGAGAGGGGAGAGGTGTGGCTAAAGGGGCCAGATGTTGGGCAGTCAGGCTCCCTCAACCCCACACTTTGGGTCCTGGGCCCACCCAGTCCTGCTGTTTGCTCCCAAACTGGAGAGTCATTCCTCCTCTACAGCTTGATCCCCTACTCCGGATGAACAATGTCCCCATCCATCCAGAACGCATGCTGCTAGGACACAGATCTCCACAAGCACAAGGGACCTAAAACTTTACTTCTGTCTTAGGAAACTTGATGGTACAGTTGCCAAAGGCACTAGGTCTACATCTTGACCCTTGCTCTGTTAGCAACCAGTTGTGTGACAGGACCTCTCTAAACTCAGTGTCCTGCCCTTAATAAAAGGGCCTTATTAATAAAATAAAATAAGTAAAATAATACAAAGGTATTAGCAGGACACTGACATCTCTTTCAGCCCAGATCTATGACTCTGCTTTCCTCTCCCCTCTTTCCTCTTACCTGCCCTCTATGAACATACTACATGGAGTATCTGATGTTGCTTTAAATGAATGGTTAATGCTCCTTACCCCTAATGGCCTGGACAGATGATTCCTGTTAATCTCTCAGAATTCCTCCCTCCACCTTGCCCTCCTCACACATACACATTCACACGCTGCCCAGGTGTGTCTAACCGGAAGTTTCCTTGGGGGAAGGGATGGCTGGGGTACTCCAGTGCCTACATCGGGGAAGGAAAACCTAGGAAGAAGTGACACATGTAGAGCCGCATCTGCACAGCCCCCACCCCCGTGCCTCACACTGCCCTGAGGTGGGGAGGAGAACTGACGTTTGATGTGCACAGCTACCTGATCATCTCAGACATTGGTAGGGGAGAAGGCTGAGGTGCCCTGGGCTGCCTCCTCCACCCCAGCCCATCCCAGCTGGCTGCCTCAGTCCACTGCCCACCTTTACCACACACCCTCAGACACACACACACACACACAACCTCAATCCTGACCTCTCGGTTCCAGTAGCTGTTGCAGACCCGGAGAGCTCTGGAGACACTTGAGTTCCTATTGATGACCCCCTGGAAGTGGCAGCTGGCATTTCTGAAATGAAAGAAGCAGGTTAGTGGGGACTGAGGCTATGAAGTCCTAATGTCAGGCAGGCATCAGCTCTGGTCTCCAAAGCTAGAGACAAGGACCTAGGTCATTGATTCCCTAAGGTGGTGTGTGGTCAGGTCCTAAACAATCTGATTTTTGGAAGGTCCCTCTCTCCACATTAGACCAAATTTCTAAAACTGTATCCCATATTTTGCCATGTTTCATTCTCTCTCACTCTCTCTTGACAGGTAAAGATATGGATATGGATATAGATACAGTTATAGATAAACTGTCAACAGAAAAAAAATGAACAACATAAGAGTTGTGAGTTCCAGTTTTATTTAGGGAGCTTACTGAGGACTATAGTCCAGGAAACAGTCTCTGAGTAGCTCTGAGAGGACTGCTCCAAAAAGGTTGGGAGAGAAGCTAGTGTATATATATGATTTTGGCTAGAGAATGGGTGCAAACACTCGTCTCTGTAGAAGGTTACTGCTAGTCATGGGGATCAGTACCTTGGTTAATGGTTTTGTGTTTTTCTATGTGTGGGGAGATAAAAGAATATGGGTTCATTAAAATTTTTTTTCCTGAGATATCTCTAGCTATCTAAGGAGTCTGTTTTTCCAAAGCACAGAGTGCCTTATCCTTTTTTTGGTCCCAAATTCTTTTTCAGGGTATACTGTTGGAAGATAGCTGCAGTGGTTAATTCCACAAGTGGTTCCTTGTGGAACCGGATGATGGGCAACATTCTTTATATATATATGTATATGTATGTATGTAAATTAAAACATATAAAAGGGATTATTAATCATTTTTTGGAAATTACTTGTCTATGGATAACTCAAGTACTACAATTTCTTAGCCATCGTCAGCCATATCCAGAAATTGTTCTAGAGTAAAAAAATCTAATCCATGAATGTTTTCAATTATAATGCAGCTGGGGAAAAAAATAGACTGCCATGCTTTGTTTTACATACTTTTAACTTAATATGTATGTTTTTAAAGTTTCCCTCTCATTATTTTGGAGCCAACACTTTTCTTCAGCCTCACATGTTTTTATTGTAATGCCCTCCAAAGGCTTATAAGCCCCATGTTCTGTTCTTATAGCTAAAAATGCCCCCATGTAGTGTCAAAACCTGAGGTGCAGAGCTGGGGGCTTTATGATTCACCCTCTGAACCTCAATTAACTGGTCTTTAATTGGGGGGATTAATATCTACACCGGTTGCAAAAAAAAAGTGGACATTAAGGTGCTTAAAAACCACTGAAGGGGACTTCCCTGGTGGTCCAGTGGCTAAGACTCTGCGCTCATAATGCAGGGGGCTCGGGTTTGAGCTCTGGTCTGGGAACTAGATCCCACGTGCTGCAACTAAAATATCCTGTATGCCGCAATGAAGACTGAAGATCCCACCTGCCGCAACTAAGACCTGGCTCGGCCAAACAAATAAATAAATATTAAACACACACACAGTAACGTGTTCTTTAAAACAATTGTTGTCCTTCTTTCCTTCCCTAGTCACTGTTCTCTGGGGAATGGGCATACTTCAGATTGGTAAGCCTGTCCTGAGGGCAGATTTTTCTCAATATGTACCCCCACCCCTCCACACACAAACACCTGAGCCCCTCTCTCACCTCATGTAGACGCCAGGGGGCACCATGGTGGAGAAGAACTGCTCAGAGGCAGCCAGGAACTCAGGGGAGATGCTGGGGTCCAGGAAAGGGCGGTATCCTGGCCGGAGCGAAGAGATAGGATTGGTAAGATTTAGCCCTTAAATCACTCAACTTCCCCCCGCCCCCACCAAAAAAAGTTCCAGCAAGCTCTCCCTTCCTCCCTCCCCATCCCCTCACCTGCATATTCAGGGGGCATTTTCCGCAGGAAGCTGGGCAGCCACTCATACATGGCGATGTTCTGAGGGTCAAGAGAGGGGAAAGGGGAGGCCAGCGCTGGAGCAGCCAGGCCACGAGGGATCTGAGCTCAAGGAAGGCTTAGGAGGGAGATGAGGACCAGGCAGGGACAGTCACAGGACACACTCTCAGACAGGAGAGGTGCGGAGGTTCCTGTTCCCCACAAGCAACCAGGGCAGGTGGGTGGGGAGCAGGCTGCGAAATAATAATCAGAAAACCTCCTGCGTGAGTAGCGCTTTGCCTGCTTATCACCCTCAGGGGCTTTTCCTAGATGGCAGCTCTCTGGGCAGGCGAGGGTGGTTTCTGGAGGGGTCGTCCAGGGGAGGGCTCTGGAGTCTCTCGGGGACCAGGCCGTGGGGGACCCACCTGGTAGGTGGCAATGACCCTCTTGCGCGCGTGCTGGAACAGCTCCTCGTCCCCCCAGAGCGGGTACCGCCGGGCCAGCTTCTGCGCCCACAGGTTGTGATAGCGGAACCAGAGCAGACTCAGCGCCTGCAGGAAGGGCTCGCGGTTCCCTCGCTCGGCCCCGAAGGCTGCACGCGCCGCGGGAACGCAGGGAGGAGATGAGCTCGGGCTGGACCCCGGGGCGCCCCTCTCCGTCCCTCGACCGCGCCGCGCCCGGCCCCCGCCGCCTCACCGTATAGCCCCCGCGGCCCGCGGCGGCCAGTGGTGGGATCTGGCGGCGTCCACATGAGCAGCGGGGCCTGCGCGGCCCGCGGGAAGGCGGGGTCGGGTCCCGACGCCAGCTGCCCCCCGGAGAAGCTCCGCAGCTCGTCGCTCCAGGAGTGTGAGGAGCCATAGATGGCGCTGCCATCCAGCCAGCCGGTCACCTCGTTGGTCTGCGGGGACGGCGGGAGGCTGAGCCTGGGGTCGGGCGGCCAGGCGGGTCCGGGAGGGGTGAGGGCCCGCGGCTGTCGTGGGTGCGGCGGGATGGGATCCTCTCCGCGGCTGCCTCGGGTCCCGCCAGCCCCCGACCCCCGTCTGCTGCGCTCACCAGGTCCCGGGGGTTGCTGGGGCTCTGTCCGGTCTCGGGGTCCCAGCGACTCCTCTGGAAGGGCAGGACCACGTCCCCGCTCTGGTCGCGGTCGAACACGGGGTCTCCGGGCGGGATGTGGATGTTGAGGAACTCGGCTGGGCAGCCAGACTTTTCCACGCTGACGAGGTCCGATAGCACGTGGTAGCCTGCCAGCAATTGGGGAGGGCTTGGTAGGGCCAGCAGAGGGCCCCTGAGCCGTGTATGTAGACCCCCAGCTCCTTCCCTTCAAGCTTTAAAACACTCAGAAGCCATTACGGGCAAGTTTAAGCCTTGACCTCCCCACCCCTTACCAACCCTTTGTCCAAACTATTTTCATTGTCAAGTTTGGGCTTCTCCTTGGTAACTGGGAGGTGCCCGTGAGTGTGCCTAGGCAGCAGGGCTGGCAGCACTGGCTGTGACATGCAGCTGGAAGCAGCCTGCCCAGAGGGCCTGCCAGCCTCAGTGGGATGCTGCACACTGGAAAGCAAGTATGGGCACCAGGGATGGCCGACAGGAGCTGAGCATTCCTGCTCAGAGCCAACAACCCCCAGTCAGTGGGGTCAGGCCCACCTAGCACCCCCATCCTCAGCCTTTGTACCAGAATCAGCACCCTGCCCTGAAGCTGTCCTAGGAGCCACAGGGGCAGAGTGAGAACAGAGTCCCACCATGAGCCCTTCAGGATTATGCCCATGGTCCTCTCTTCCCACTCCCATCAACAGCTTAAGGTGGTACAGATTTATGCCTCTCTCTTCTCCCCCTGCTCCCATGCCTACCCCACCACCCCATTGACTCCTCTTCCATCTCTCACACCCCTCTCTCAGACCCTCCGTCACTTCTCTCTGTCACTCCCTAATGACACAGAGGTGTCCAGCTGACCCCGCAGACCTCCCTTCCCCAGAGGTTGAGGCCCTCACCGAAGAAGACCCCCAGCACTGTGCGGTTTTGCAGCGAGGCCAGCCCTGCAGGGCCCCTCATGGCGGTGTTGCTCAGGGCCCGGGGGTTGGGCAGGTGAGGCTCTCCCAGGGGCTGGTACACGCCATCTGCATAGCTGGCTGGGACCAGACGCTGTAGCCGAGAGCCTAGTGGAGGAGAGGGAGACATAAGGATGAATTCTCAGGGGGCTCCTGGGCCCTTCTCCCAGGCTCCTCTCCAAATCATGGATTCTAAAATCTTAGGAATGAAGGAGCTTTTCTGGGTACCAGCCAGCCCTTGCCCCTTAGTGATGACTACTATCCTGACCCTGCAGCTCTGGTCTCCACTTGGCTCTCACCTACCTTTGCTGCCCCATCTGTGCTCCATGAGGTTGTTGTACCACCCATCAAATCGCTGTACCTCCCATGAAATGGAGTTCTGAGATCCTGTGTGAGAACAGAGGGAAGGGGCAGCTGAGCAAGTCAGTGCATGAGAGGACAGGCTGGGTATGGGTCCAGGGGGCCTGGCACTCGGAGCAGCAGAAAGTGGACACCCAGCACAGTGCAGAAGGAAGGGTGCAGAGGGAGATCACCCAGGGGAAAGTGATGTCCAAATTCAAGCCCAATCTTTAAGCTGTTCAGTGGGAAAATATGGCAGGGAGCACTAAAGTTGTGTAACTGGTATCTACTGATAAATGGCCTCAGAGAGGAAGAGGAGGGTGGCAATGGGGCAAGGGAGGCAGGAATCTTCTACTGCCCTCACACCTCAGCTCCCTGGGGACAGAAACTCTTCCCAGCCCTAAAACATCACACAGTGCAAGAGTCAGCCACTCTTCCACCCAGGGAAGAACGTCATTCTGACTCACCTGTGGACAGGGGCAGAATGGAGAGGGGCTTGGCCCTGTCCCGTTGAGCAGAGCTCAGAGCAAGGGTGTGAGCCATGGGGCTGAGGCTTTGGGGCCTGTTGCTACTCAGGTCTTTTTCCCAGTTTCTTGGGTGGGATCAGGGACTGACTGGTCGTGTGGATAACCTTGTTGCCTCCTCTTCTGGGGCATTATGTTCCCCACATAATTCCTCCTACTGATTCTATTTTATTCTCCAAAAACTAGGATCTAGGAGGAAGCACTCAGCTGTTGAGGGAAGAACTCAGGCAATGGGGGCAGAAGGAAGAGTGTAGATGTGGAGCAAGGATGCTTCTGGTCAGTAGATCAGATGACCAGCCAGATTCCTTTCTTTAGACTAGGAGGTTACAGGGCTTAGGCTCCCTCTCTGCTCACCTCAGAGAACAGAGCAAAGAAAAGGACTCTCATCAACCAGAGAGACTGTCGTTCCACTCAGACCAAGGACAGGATCTCAGAGCTACCTTTCTGCCCCAAGACCTCAGAGCTTGCACATCAGCACACTTATACCCATAAACTCAGCAGGGGATCTGAGATGGAAGATGACTCAGGCTGTGATGTTTGAGCAAAGAATTCAACTAAGGATCCAGGACTTGGGGAAGGAATTAGGGCGGCCATACACATGTGATTTCTAAAATATGATGAGCCAATGGCAGAACAAGGAGGCCACCTCTTGGGTAGGGCATGAGGGAGAATGCCTCTGGGAATAAGAGGCAAGAGCTGGAGGAAAAAATGGAAAATGCAAGGCCCAGGGAAGGAGAGGACTGGGAAGAATGGGACTGTGAGCAGCTTTGGCAAGGCAGAAGCTTCAGGGGCTGTCTCACCATCCTATGGCTTCCAGCCAAGACCCATCATTGCACAGACTTTCTCTGCTTTCTCTTCTTGCGTCTCCTACCCCTGATGATCAGGGACTTGATCTTTTACACCTGATTTGTGGCACCTTAAGGCCACTTTTCTCTGCAGAAACCCAGACTACAGAGAATGGCCTCAGATTCTAGTAAGAGGCAGTCCAAAGCTGAAGTAACAAGATGAAACTCTTATGGAACTTATTGGGCTGGTGTCTTCTTTTTTTTTTTTTTTGGCTGCACACCAAAACTTGCAGGATCTCAATTTCCTGACCAGGGACTGATTCCAGGCCATGGCAGTGAAAGCCAGGAATCCTAACCACTAGGCCACCAAGGAACTCCCAGATCTTAATGGGTTTTGTTTTTATCATATTGTTTTAAGACACTGGTGACTTCGCTTCAGCTTTGGGTCCAATCTGAATCCAAGATTCTTTTTTGTTTTGTGTGTCTAATTAGTCATTTCCTCTATGAGGTGACTTTATGAAAAACAAGAGAAGATAGAGGAGAGAGAAAGGGCCCCCAGATTGTAAGGAATACAATAGGAAGTACTGACACAGTTGAAGGCTCTCTAGTTCTGTGTATTTGGGGAAATTTTTCACTTCATTACCATTCATCTAATCAAGAGGCTTGAAATGAGCACTCACCATGTGCAGGGTGCTGTGTTAGCTAGGGACTAGGGATACAAAGTGACACAGCTTGAAAATGACACAGCTTCTGTCCTTGGAGGATCCTGGAGAATCCTGGGTTCCTCTGCTCCTAGCCATGCTTCTCTAGTCTGTACTCACCCATGGGCATCCATGGTCCAACCAGGAGTGTCCATACCAGAGCAAAGTGGAACCTCATGATGAAAATGTTAATACGGCTCAGGTGTTAGAACACCCTAAAACAGAGACCCTAGAAAAAAAGACAAAGGATGGAGAAAATGAGCTCCAGCAGTTCAGGAGAATCGGGGTCTCTGGAAGCCCCTGGAAATCAGGGCATGGGCGTGGGCCAAGGCCAGGGTATATAGCAAATGGCAGGAGACTCACTCTCTCCCAAGAATCTTTCATTCATTCAATGAACACGTGATAAGCACCCACTACATGGTGGGCACTGACCTAGGCACTGGAGATTAAGTGATACAGCAGACAGAAACCTCTGCCTTCCTGAACTTTACTTTCTAAAATTAATTGGAAACCTTGCTTTTTTTTTTTTTTTTGTCCATGCCATGCAGCCCTCAGAATTCTAGCTTCCTGACCAGGGATCGAACTGATGCCCGTTGCAGTGAAAGTGCAGAGTCTTAACCACTGGACCACCTGGGAAGTCCTGGGAAAACTTGCTTTGACTCGTCTTTCCACAGTATGTGTTCCCTGGACACAGTCTTGCTTGTCGGCCAGAACACTGGGTTGAGGCCAGGATGCTATGCAGCGGCCAGTCCAGTAGTGTGATGATCTTAGGCAGGTCACTTATCTGCTCTGGACCTTGGTTTCCTCTTCTGGCTATGAGAATATACAAGCCTGAACTGTCTACCTCCTAGCCTGGTTACTAAAATCAAATGTGAGAATGAGGTAGAATTCAAGGCAAGAAAATTGACAAGTGTTATGTAAATATGATATAAAGAGGGTAGGCTGGAGCTTGGCTTCTCTTAGCAGACTCAGAAGGGATGTAGCCCCAGGTGCTCGTGTGTTTGGTGCTGCTCTCTCTCTCTCTCAGGCCAGCACATCACCCAGGAATGATGGGGAAACTGAGGCAGCAGGGGACTCAGGCTGCTGAGTCCCTTGAGAAGTGCAAGGCTAGTGAAGACCTCCTAAAGGCAATCTGGAGATTAAACAAACAAACAAAAACAACCTAGGCCCAGTCATAATCCAAAAGCTCAGCATGCCACTCTCTCCACCCCCAGTGAAGGGCTTTGCATAGTTAAAGCCAAAAGGCTGGACCTGCTGAAGTGGCCACAGTGCCCCTTCCCTGATCTAGGATGTCTTGTCCCTTTCCCTCGGTCACCAGTGTACCAAAAGCATGCAGTGAGCTTTCAGGCCAAGCTAGGGAAACACCTGAAGAGCAAAGTGGACATGCTTCATAACCACTCCTGGGTGGGTAGCCACAACCACTTACTTCCCAACAATCTTGAAAGGAAAGCAGAGCCTTATGACAGGGCAGTGAAGCCCCAGACAGTGGTAGAACCTGGAAAGAACACAGGTGCCTAGTTCTTTCCCCACATGGCTGCTTTTCAGACCCAAAGTACCAGAGTGGTGAGTTCCCTGGGGTAGGGGAAAGATGAGTCAAGGCCATAGGTATTCCATCTTGGTCCCAAGGGTGGGCGAAAGGGGAAAGCCTGGACTCTAAAAGCCCAAAGTTCCCTCCCTGACATGATGCAGTGGCACCAAGAGGCGCTCCAAAGACAGCCCCTCCGTCCAAGCGAACTAGGCCACCCAACATTCCCATTTCCCGAAAAACCCAGTCTCTCCAAGCCGTGGAGGATAGGTCTTCACAGGCTCATTTTAGCCTCGGGTTAAGAATGGAGGCGCAGCGGCGCCAAAGCTGAAATTCCCCTTCCCTCAGAAACGTGTGGCGGTGTCACCGCAGTCACCTTCCCCTGAGCTCCCGTGCACGCGCGAGCCCTCCTGGATCTGACCTGCGGCCGCGGCGTCTCTCGAGCGCTGACTGCTGCTTGGCTCCCGCCGGGCTCGCTGCTGGGCCGGCGACGCGCGCTGAGTCCGGCGCCTTCTCCCTCTCTGCTCGGGGACGGGCAGGGCTGGGGGGTGAAGAGGGGACTGCGCGTCCCAGTTCTAAGGCGGGGCGGGGCGGGGTGGACTGCCAGGACCCGCAGAGGTGCTCCGAGGAGACCCGGGCGCGCAAGGTGAGACTGCACGGGCTCGCCCAGCTCAGATGGGGTAGACGTCCGGTCAGTGGCGAAGCCACGTGAGCGGAGAAAAGAGCGAGTCGGCTTCTAAAAGGTCTGCTGGGGATGGGAGAGGGCCGAAGAGGAGACAGGGTGCGAAGGGACAGGGGAGACGCTGCCCAATCCTCTCCACGCGGGCGGATAAGACCAAGAGCACCGGTCAACGCCCGCAGAACCAGGCTAGGCGTTCGAGCAAGGCATCCGTCCTAAGACCTTTTAAGAGTCCGTGGTAACATCCACCACCCGGAGTTCGTCGTGAGATCTCGGGGGTCTCACCGCCCTGGAGCCCCGTCCGCGCCCCTCTGGACCCCGGATTGCATCGCTAGGTTTGTGCTAGAACTGCCCGGGGTTGTGCGCCAGGGGCGAGGGGAAGGAGGAGTCGGAGGGCTGGCTGCGGAGTGGACCGTTCTCGCGCACCCGTCCCTTTTCCGTCCTAGGCTGGGTGGGGGCGGGCGCAGCGCCGCAGAGACTGGGGTGCGGTCTGAGAAGGTTGAGAGGTACTTGGAGCGGGAGGGGCGGGGCGAGGGCGAGGGCGGGGGAGGGCGGGAAAGCATCCCGGACCTGGTTTGTCCGGTCGTAGTCTACTTAAGTGCAGTAGGAGAAGAGTAGGGGTTGCAAGAAAACCCCTCCAAGAGAAAGGGCGTGCGCTTTTGGTGACAGGGCGTCCGGACCTGGTTTCTTCTTTATCCCATATCTGGGAGCGCTTCGTGTGAGGTTCCACCACGAAGAGGCGAGCGGCGCCGGCTGCCAGGCACGCATTGTTTCGAAGAGGCAAAGGTAGGAAACAGCAGTCCGGGTTTAAGTGGCGGGTAAACTGCTGCGGTCTGTGTGGCCCGGGTGGGTGTCGAAGAGGGCCTTGAAGTGCTGTCCCCGCCCCGGCCCCTAGAGGCGCACTTCCCACATCCGCCCAGGTTCAGATCAAGTGGGAGTTCGAAGTATTGGGAGAAACTAAGAGGCAAAGAACAAAACAACAAGAAACTTACTAAGGCCACGAGGTTTACAGATGTAGAATCCTTACCTCGGCTTAACTGGGGTCTAGGTAATTCGGCTGGCAAGATTCAGCACCCCTAGGGTCCTTAACCACCTCAGCCCTTGTTAAGGATTCCTGCCCCAACCCACTTTTCAGATCTTGTTCTATTTCTCCACTTAACGGCCTTCTTTGGTGCAAAAGCACACGTACACGTGCCCACACACCTTCTTGAAGAAAAGAGACTGGGACAGGAATTCTGGACAGGGTCCTTTTAGCCATCCAGAGCTGTGAACTTTGAGTGGGGTCCACCCCAAACAGAGAAATAAACCATCACATTCTAGCAACTGGTATCACTAGTCAGAGTTCTTGACAACTCCAGGCAAGTCACCCACACTCCCTTTGTAGAGAATTGGTCATCTTTACCGGTTCCAGAAGAAGCAGAAGGCAATCAGAGAAAGACTTTAGGAAGAAATCCCTGAGAGGCCACAGAACATTAAGAATGTACAGAAGAACGTTGAATGCAGAAGTCTGGAGCTTGCACTAGGCTGTATTTCCTTGAAGACTGTAGCTTTATTTCTTGACCACCCCTAATACACACAAAAAGGAACCCCACTCTATCCTGTGGTAGGTAAGGAATGGGTAATCTGTATCTGAATTGCAACTTAAGCATGAGAAATACTTTAGTATTTTAAGAGGAAAGGCGTCCCTTACCTCTCAGGCCAGGTGGCAAAGGAGAAAAGGAAGACCCCAGAATGTGGAAATTGGCCCACCCAGTGAGAAAACACCTCAACTTTGTCACAGGGGCCTCTGATGCAGGATTTTTGTGTCTAGATGTTTATGGTACTGAGAACTCCTTCCTTGTTTTGTCTATATTTCTATTTATATGAACCTGTAGGTGTGTATATCTGACCATGCATGCATGCATGCTCAGTTGCTCAGTCGTGTCTGACTCTTTGTGACCCAATGGACTGTAGCCTTCCAGGCTCCTCTGTCCATGAAATTTTTCAGGCAAGAATACTGGAGTAGGTTGTCATTTTCTCCTCCAGGGGATCTTCCCGACCCAGAGATGGAAACTGAGTCTCCTCTGTGCGACCCCATAGACGGCAGCCCACCAGGCTCTCCCGCCCCTGGGATTCTCCAGGCAAGAACACTGGAGTGGGTTGCCATTTCCTTCTCCAATGCATGAAAGTGAAAAGTCAAAGTGAAGTCTCTCAGTCGTGTCCGACTCCTAGCGATCCCGTGGACTGCAACCTACCAGGCTCCTCCATCCATGCGGCCTTCCCGGCAAGAGTACTGGAGTGGGTTGCCATTGCCTTCTCTGTCCAGTTGCCAACTCAGCCAACTCAGACTTGAATTGGCAGGCAGATTCTTTACCACTGAGTCACCTGGAAAGCCTATATCTGACTGTGTGTTTCTTGTGCTTATTTATATTAATATATATTTATATCAGTATAACAATCTGGTAGTCAGCTAAGGGAGAAGTGGCGGATTAAAGATTGACATGAGATTTTTATAGAAAAAATTCTACTGTCAGATCCTCCTTGGCAAGTCAGGAAGGATGATGTCCCCAAGGGAAACCACAAACTTCGTGGAAAAAGCAGGATTGTTGGGTGTGAGGACTTTTCATTTCAGTCCCACCTTTTCATGCAGGAGGCCTATTAAGTTAATGATTAAAGCCAAATTAGGATCAGGGTTATCAAAAATTAACTTTAAATTGGGTTATGTAGATTAAAGAAGACCTAATTCACTAAATTGAACTAGAAGGAACTAAACAAGGCAAGTTTTATTCACCAACTGTCTTTTTGTTTTAGTCATCTTTAATAAATATTTTGGACAATTGGAAATAAATTAGTGTTGTTCTTCTATACTTGATCCAGAAACCCTTTTGTTAGTGTTTCTTTGAAGCACAATGTTAATGGGGATGAGCCATTCTTATAAAATATTTTATAACCTCCCTTTGAAATAAATTGGAGAAGGAAATGGCAACCCACTCCAGGACTCTTCTCTGGAAAATCCCATGGATGGAGGAGCCTGTCTGGCTACAATCCATGGGGTTGCAAAGAGTTGGACACGACTGAGCGACTTCACTTTCACTTCACTTTGAAATAAATGCAGGAATAATGCTAATACATGACCCTAATCAAAATACATTGCATCATCATTATTTCTTTATATTGCAAATGTTTGGTTTTGAAATTCCAACATATAACATGTACTCTTATTTGACTACTATGTATTCAAACTTGCTTTATCTTCCTATCTTATTAACCAAGATAGTCTACATTTTATAGCATTCCCTTAAAAGTATAGTCTTCCATCAAAACGTAACGGCTTCAGTCTATGTGTCATAAGTTATAAAAGTCTTAGACCAATAAATATCTGTTATAAAATATTAATAAAGTATCACCAACACATATTTTACAAAATAATTTAATCCTCAAACTCTTACTTATCTTTAGCTGGAGTTGAAATGTATGTTTCAGATTCAACTAAACATGAATATTCATGCTCTGGAGACTCCAACTATTGGAAGAGGCTTTCTGAAAATTTTGTGAAGCACTAAAAATTGACAGCATGGGTCAAATCCATTCCTGTCCAATCTTTAGCCTCAATGTAGGTGATACTGTTGACTGAGTACAGTAGAGGACAGTGAGGAAGCATAGCTCCCTCTTGTGTGAGAAACAGAAGATGCCACCTGCAGGGAGAGGGATACATTCATACATTCATTCATTCCATCTACAGACTGATTAGCAAGTACATGCTGCATTAGTAAGTTTATCCCCTGATGCAAAGATGGAAAGACAAAGCCCTTGCCCTTTGGGAGATTAGAGACGTTCAAACAGAGTGCAGTGTAATTACTGTGATTGTGGAGGTACGTTCAAAATGCCATCAGAACATTAGGGGTGGGAACATCTACACTGGCCTGATGACGTCAGGAAACTTCACAGAGGAGGTAACACGAGCCGAGACTTGAAAAGTGAAGAAGAGTTTTCCAAGACAGCAAGAGCATTCCAGACATAGGAAATAGTATATACAAAGGCATGAAGGCTTGAAAGAGCATGTCAGATTCAGGGAGATGCCAGTAGTTTACAATGGCTAGAGATTAGGCTGCATAAAAGATGGAGATGGAAGTATAGGTGAGACTGGATCACAAAGGACTTTGCATATGATGGTGAGAAGATTAGATTTAACACGGAGCAAAGAAATAAAATGATTATACTTGCTTGTTAGAAAAATTGTCCTGGCACCAGGCCAGATAGAATGAGACGGAATTAGGGCAGAGGCAGTAGTAGGGAAGGAAATACATGGATGGTTTCAAGAAATAGTTAAGAGGTAAAATGGTCCAGGTCTCTGGCTTATTTGATTGATGAGATGGTGATGCCACTGAAGAAACAAAGAGAACAGAATAAAAAACAGTGGAGACACTGAATTCAGTTTGGGACCTGTTAAATCTGAGGCATCCATGGAACAGCCAAGTGAAAACGTCCACAGGATAGCTGGCCCTTTTGTGTTTCGAGCCCAAGTAGGAAGTCTGTGTGGAGACAGATCTGAGAAGCATCATTCATGAAGGGATGAACTTGCCTAGAAAATCATGAAGAGTTACTAGAAGAAGAAAGCCAAGGCAGAATCTTGGGGAGCATGACTGTTTAAGAGGGGAGAAAGAACTGGCAAAGGGGCCACGAAAGGGATGGCTAGAGGCAGGAGACCTAGGAGAACGTGGTGTCATGGAGGCCCAGGGAGGAAGTTAGAAGAAAGAGAAATTACCACGGGGAGGGCAAGAAGGATGAAAAGTGAAAGTTTCCCTTTAAATTTAGCACTTGGTGACCTAATGGGGAAGGATTCCCAGGTGGCTCAGTAGTAAAGAATACACCTGCCAGTGCAGGAGACACAGAAGACTCGGGTTCAATCCCTGGGTAGGGAAGATCCCCTGGAGAAGGGGATGACAACCCGCTTCAGTAGTATTCTTGCCTTGGAAATTCCATGGGCAGAGGAGCCTAGTGGGCTACAGTCCATGGGGTCACAAAGAGTCAGACATGACTGAGTCTCTGGGCTCTGAGCACACATGCACACAACCTAATGGAGAAACTGGGGTTAGAGAGAAGCCAGATTCACTGGACTGAGGAGATAAGGCAGTGGACACACACAGAGGCTGTTCTTCCCAAAAACCTGGCTGTGAAAGGGAGAACATGGGACAAGGTAGCAGCTGGAAGGGACACAAAAGTTCAACGGAAAGAGCTCCTTCTCTTTGTGTTCTTAAAATGGGAGAAATTAAAGCATGTCCTTGAGAGAAAGAGCTGGCAGAGAAAGAGGAGCTGCAAAATCACCAAGAGAAAGGGGGATAACTGATGAGATAGGTGGTGGTGAAGGTGGGCAGGATTGGGGTCAGAGCCTAAGAAGAAAAGATTTCATTCCTCTGGGATGGGAGAGTTGAAGAGTTAAGAGAAAAAGCAAAACTTCATGTTAAAACTGAGGCAGAGGTTATTCGACTTGCCCCAAAGAGAGGTCTGAATCTTTAAATTGTCTCTTTGCCTGATACCATGCTTCCTCCCATAGATAGCACCAGGAGGTGGCCAGCCTAGAAGAAGAGGGAGAGTCTGGGAGCCACAAAATTTAGAACTAGAATGGGTCATGGAGATATCACCATGTCCAATTGCAGATGAGGAAGCTAAGAAACAGAGGAGGTTTTCATTTGTCTGTCTAGTTATAAAATCAGTCAGTAAAGGACTGGAACTAGACCCAGAACTGATTCCAGCCCAGGGTTCACTGTAAGGATTGTCGAAAGAGATAAACGGGGAGTAATGAAAGGCCCCCCTCCTTCCCAATCTACTAGCTTCTATTTATTAGTATTATTCTGTTCCAGGTACTATTCTTAACACTTTATAGACACAATCTAGTTTCATATTCACAATGACCCTATGAAGTTAACATTATCATCATCCCAATTTTTAAAATAACGTCAAGTCTCTTTTGAGGTCAAGTAACTTGCAAGAGGCAAAGGCAGAATTAAAATACAGAGCTTCTAAACTCCTAAACTTATCCTTCCATTGTATCACTTAACAAGACATTGCCTGGTCAAACTATAAATTATGAAGCTTCCTGGGTACCAAGGCCCCAGTACAAATCATAGACAGGAAAATGAGCAGAGCTGGGTTCCTTGATCGTAAGAGGAATTTTTTTTTTTTCACATTTTGACATGTCTGAAATTGAGATGTGTCTTACCAACAATGGCTGTTATAGTTTATTTGTTTGTTTTGCTGCACTGCACAGCATATAGAATCTTAGTTCCCCAACCAGGGACTGAACCTGTGCCCCCTGCAATGCAAGCACAGAGTCTTAACCACTGGATCGCCAGGGATGTCCTGGCTGTCATGACTTAATTCGCAGTGATTTTTTTCTCTTTCTTTCTTTGTGATACATACAATAACAGCATCCATTCCATCTGGATTTCACAAGACACGGTTGATTCAGGTACCATTTCCCCAGTATTTCGTCTGCAAATGGACAAACTAGAGCCAAATAGCTTTGAGATCAGGGAACAGACAGAACAGAGCTGAGCCAGGGTTTGAGCTGAAAGGAAGCCTGGGAATTTAAATCAAGGAGAAGAGCCGCTGTTGATGATGTGTGGGTAGAAGGACGTCTGGTCCCGGCACTGTTCCTAGTGGAGGGCGGGCTCCTTCAGTGCTCACTGAGGTTCGCTAGTTCAGCTCAGTTGTTCTCCAGTTACCAGTGCAGAAGCCAGGGTGCTCCAGAGAGCTGGTCAGACTGGAGGGCCAGTCCAGGTCTGGGAATCAGCCCTCTGGTGATGTAGCTGGATTACATACACTTGGCAGAGCTTTCTGGCCTTTGTTCCTTTGGGGACTGAGGAGGAAAGCCAACCTTTTTGTAATCTGTACCATCCTCCAGCCTTATGCCTTACCTTGACAATAAATACAGCTCTTTTTATGCTCTGTGATCTGTCTGCTTGTGCTGGAGGCCTGAGGGAGATAAAAGAGAATTATATTTCTTAAGACAGTCCCAGAGGAAGCAGAGAAGCCTTGAGGGTAGCGTTGGCACTGATTTAGGGGACCTGGGGATTACGAAGGGAGCATGTGGTGACAGAGACTGATTGCCAAGACCTTTATTCTCTCACTGCTAAGGATGGCTGAGGGATAGTGGAATGGTGGTAACAGTGGCGTCTGGTGAGCTCCAGAGAAGAGGGGTCTGGTGTACTCTCTGCTGCATCTCCAGCACCAGGAACAGTGCCTGGCACAGAGAGGGCACTCAGTGAACACCTATTGTTGTTGTAGAGCCTCTGCCTCCCCCGAACAACCCAAAATGGCTGCTTTTGGACACACATTCCCCTTCTATGCTGGGCCCAAGCCGACCTTCCCAATGGACACCACACTGGCCGTCATCGTCGCCATCTTTCTGACTTCATTGGTCACCTTCATCATCATTCTGCCAGGCATTCGGGGCAAGATGGTGAGAAACAAAACAAACCCTGCAGACCCCAGCCCCAGAGACACCTTGACCTTGGGAGGAGGGGTCCAGACTCTCTGGTTACAATCAGATTCAGGAGAGAGAGTCTAGTCCTGAGAAAACATCAGCCACCCTCCCAGCAGAGAGCTCCCCACTCCCTGACAGATAATTACTGAGTATCTGTTCTGGGCCAGGCACTTTGATCTCAGTTGACTGAGTGACCTCAGCTTTAGAGCAAGCACCCTCCCCAAGTCTGGAAAGAGAAGGGGTGGATTTGGAAGGAGGGTGAGGCATCGTGAGCCACCATTCCCACCTTGTGACACAGAGACTGTTCTGGATGCTGCGGGTAGTGACCAGCTTATTCATTGGAGCTGTGATCCTCGGTGAGTGTGAAGGGCAGCTGCCTTGGGCAGCTCCTCCATCCTGTCTCTCCCATCGGGGTGTCCCCACAGCAGCCTTTGCTTCAGGGTGGACTTCTAGACCTCCCTTCCCACATCTCCCTCACCCTGGACTTATTCCCTCATGTCTACCCTTTCCCTGAGAGGTACAAGCCTCCACCATGTGTCTCTCCAACCTTCTGAACATTTTTATTCAGTGGAAAGCAGGTCAAATGAATGCCTGTGGGGAGAGGGTCTCTGGAGGCTGGAGGGAAAGAATGGTGGAGGGCTTGCTTCGCTTTGGGGATTAGGCAATAGGGAACATAGAAAGTCTCTGTGTTGAAGCTCCCTGTATTTGCCCCAAACCGTTTATTATGTTAGTGTTTCCTCCCCCAGCTGCTTGAGTAGCGCTCCCTAAATGGGGGAAGAGAGGGGAGGGGTAAGAGAAGTATAACCAGGGGAGGGAGATATTGGATTCTGACCCATTTATTCATTTTTTAAAAATTTTATTTTGGGTTGTGCTGGGTCTTCAATGCTGCACAGACTTTATCTTTAGTTGCGGCAAGCAGGGGCTACTCTCTAGTTGCAGTGCATGGGCTTCTTATTGCCGCGGCCTGTCGTTGCGGAGCTCAGGCTCTGTAGCATAGGCTCAATAGTTGTGGCGCGTGGGCTTAGTTGCTCTGAGGCACGTGGGATCTTCCTGGACCAGGGATTGAACTTGTATCTTCTGCATTGGCAGGCAGCTTCTTTACCACTGTACCACTGGAGAAATCCCACCCCACCCCCATTTATTCATCTCATACGTGTCGCTGGCAAAATTACTATGACCCAGCCTTATGCTGGTTAATGGATACACAATTATGAGCGAAACAGACATGGTCGGTCCCCTTGGTGCTTTCCCCCTGGCTCTAACCCAGCAATGCCCAGGCCTCCCTGAGTTCTTGTATATCCAACTCCCCCACCCAGCTGTGAATTTCAGTTCTGAGTGGTCTGTGGGCCAGGTGAGCACCAACACGTCCTACAAGGCCTTCAGTTCCCAGTGGATCAGTGCCAACGTTGGGCTGCAGATTGGGCTGGGAGGCGTCAACATCACGCTCACAGGTGAGGGAGGGCTCTTACCTGTGAGGGAGGGCAAGGCGCGGCTCTGTGTCTTTGGGAGCTATGCTCAGAGTGGTCTAAAGAGCAATAGGATGCCGGGTGGTAGGAAGGGAAATTCTCAGGCCTTGGAAACAGCCTTCTCTCACTGGAGACCAGAGCCTGGCCCTGTCCAGTGTGATAAGCCGCTGCTCAGGTACATCTCCACTCTGGCCCTTGGGTCCCTGCTGAGCACAGCTGCCCTCTTCCCCAGGGACCCCAGTGCAGCAGCTGAATGAGACCATTGATTACAATGAGGAGTTCACCTGGCGCCTGGGGGAGAACTACGCTGAGGAGTATGCCAACGCACTGGAGAAGGGGCTGCCAGACCCCGTGCTCTACCTGGCTGAGAAGTTCACCCCACACAGCCCCTGTGGCCTGCATGGCCAGTACCGCCTAGCGGGACACTACACCTCGGCTATGCTGTGGTGAGCATGGCCGCAGGCCCTGCTGGCCTAGACTCAGGAATGGGGCTTCCACCCATCTCTCCTACACTCATGTGGAGATCGCTAGTGAGACAGTCTTGTGCCAGTGATCACAGTACTTGGTTGGGAAACCCACAGGCAGGAATCCCCACCTCACCTCTTTGGGTGTCCTTGGGTCCCCAAGCCTCCACCTCAGCCCCTCCAGCTAGAAGTTTGCCCCAAATGAGGCAGAGGTACCAGCCTTCACCAGGTCCTGGCTCTCCAGGGTGGCATTCCTCTGCTGGCTGCTGGCCAACGTGATGCTGTCCATGCCTGTGCTGGTCTACGGTGGCCACATGCTGCTGGCCACAGGTCTCTTCCAGCTGTTGGGACTGCTCTTCTTCTCCACGGCCACATCCCTCACCCCGCCCTGTCCCTTGCGCCTGGGTGCTGCCACGCTGCACACTCACCGTGGGCCTGCCTACTGGATCACGTTGACCACAGGTGAGGCCCTGGGACAGGCAGTGGGGGGCTCAGGGCCAGGGCCCAGAAGGCCCATGGGGTTAAGGGTCTGCCTCTGGGGACCAAGGATGCCTTTCCCCTCTTTAGAGCCCCCTCCCTCTTAGGTTCCTTATCCCCAGGCTTCCCTTCCTTGTATTTGTATGTATCTGTCTTTGTCATATCCCTTATTCCCTAACTCTCTCTTCACCCAGCTCTTCCCAAAATGTTCTGAACTCATGACCCCTCCCTCTTCCCCAAAACACTTTCCCCTATGTCCCCCATTCCTGGAACACTTCTCTGTCCTTGCCTCAAAGAGTCTTAAATTGCCCTGCAGTTTTCTTCTTTCCTCCTGTGCCACTGTGTCTGCCCCCTTAAGCCATTTCCTATGCCTCCTCCTGTGTGTCCTGCCCTCCTCCCCGTGCTTCTTAGTTTTCAGAGTTCTCTCTCTCTACCCTGGGATGTAACTGAAGGAACACTGGGTTTAGAGTCCAAAAACTCAGGACAACAGACCCATAACAGACATATGACCTGATACCAATCATCTCTTGGAGCACAAGTTGTCCTGAAGCAGGGACACCAGGCCTCCCTCAGGAGGGGCCTAATGCTCTTAGGAAAAGATGACCTTGGGAGGTGTTCCTATCACTGAGGTGGGATACTTGTTGCTCCATCACCAGGACTGCTGTGTGTGCTGCTGGGTCTGGCCATGGTGGTGGCTCACAGGATACAGCCCCACAGGCTGAAGGCTTTCTTCAGCCAGAGTGTGGGGGAGGACCCTGTGCTGGAGTTGAATCCTGAGGAAGGGGGACTCCTGAGCCCTCGCTACCGGTCCATCACTGAGAGTCCCGAGCCCCAGGACATCCCTCTGTCAGAGGCTTCCTCCGAGGACCCCTGCGAGGAGCCTGACTGTGCCCTGTAACCAACTGTGCCCTGTGTTCCTTTCCCTGGTGGCACCTGGACTTCCAATGTGGCTCCAGACTTTTCTGGAACCCCCCCCCTCAAAACCACCAGAACTGCCAACAGGCTGGGTTGTATCAGTTCCCAGCCCCAATCTGAAAGTGGAATAGGGAAAGAGGCTCTATCTATTGGTGTTAAAAGTGGAACAAAACAAAAAGCTCTAAGGCAGACATCGAGGCTGCCCATAAACCAGACCAAGCAGAGATTACCTGTTTGTGCCCAGCAACCCTGCTCTCCCCTGGTGTTTTGCCTCAAGGTGGCATTTACTGAGACCCAGCTTCACCCACATAATGACATATGTGTGTGCGGGGTTACAATGTGATTCTCCTATGGTCCCTCTCATTCTTCTGCATGTCTTTTGATTTCCTTTTTCCTGGGTCCCTTTTGTTCTTCTTTTACTGCCCCAGCTGGTGTGATTTCATTAATACAATGAAAGTACTGCAAGGGAGAAGAGACCAAACTTCTTGTCTTAGATCTAATATTAACTGAGTGTGCCACATTCTTTCTGAGCCTCTGTTCTAAATTTGCCAAGTAAGATTATAGGATTTGCCAAAGACCTTAAAAAATTCCCAGGGTTTCAGAGGGATGGAATGGGGAGGGAGGAGGGAGGAGGGTTCAGGATGGGGAACACATGTAAACCTGTGGCGGATTCATTTTGATATTTGGCAAATCTAATACAGTTATGTAAAGTTTAAAAATAAAATAAAATTAAAAAAAAAAAATTCCCAGGGTTTACATCTTTATGCCTTGCTGACATAGCTTGGCCCTCAGACACCACTACTTTGATGAATAAACTAAATTAGTGAATAAACTCCAAAAATATTTCTTCCGAGCCCACTCAGCAGAGAGGGATCCCAGGGGGCCAGTGGCAGGGGTTGGGAGATGGGAAGACCTGTCTGGTCACTGCTACCATATCCTTGGGGCAGCTCAGGAGGATGCTGGCTTTGGTTGGTTCTTCCCTGGACTCACTAGGGGGCACCCTCTCCCGGGTTACTCTGCATTTTTCAGACAGATAGAACCCGGCGTGAGTGGCAATGCAGAGAAAGAGTGTACTAGACTACCTCCAACCTAGGGAAGTCTCGTATGCCAGGAAAGCCTTGAAAAGCCGGGGAAGATGAGGGAGAGTTTCTAGAAAACAAAAAGAGAAAGAATTTATTTCAAGCTCACCCTGGGAGACTCTTTCCCCGGAGCGGGGGTCACATCTGAGGCCACCGGCCTCTCCCACCGCGCTCCCGGAGCTCCTCCGCTCGGCGGGCACCGCACCCCGGCCTGCGCGGGGACCAAGGCAGAGTAGGAGTCCGACGTTGAGTCCTTTCACAGGTTAGTACTGATGGTTAAGTCCGAGGTCCTGAACTGCTTATGCAGTGGGTTGCTGAGGATGAGAGGCGAGCTCCCCTTCGCCGGACTTTCGAGGTCGTTGACACTTCCTTCCAAGAAGAGGCGAAGAGCGCTGGGCCGAGCGTAGTGCAGACTCAACACCGCGGCTCCGAGGAGGAGGCACAGGACGCCTGCGATAGCGCAGTCGGGGCGGGGTTGGGGGTGGGTAAAGGGGGCTGTTAGGGCTTCAGAGCCCGGCCTCCCCATCTCCATCTATTAGAAGTATCTGCATTTCTTCCCCAGACACACACACACACACACACACACACACACACACAACCCGCAGAAAGATCTCTAGTATGGATACATGATAGGCGGGTTCTGTGCTCAGTGGTAAGAAACCGAAGGAACCCTTCCGAACTCCGTTCCCCTCCCTCATCTGCAAAATAGGTGTAACAATGCCAGCGTCTACGAACTATTGAGCGGGAAAGATCAGATAATTTATGTGAACTCACTATGCAAACTGGAAAGCGCACGCTGGTTTAAATCCCGTCCCCGCTCCCAGCCACCGGGGGCGTGTTCCCTTGGTCCTCACCAGTGGCCAGCGTGATCCAAAAGGCTGCGCCATAGTGAGTGGTGAGCTCGGAGGAGCCGAGGCGGAGCTGGCAGAGAGGCACGCTGGAGATAGAGGCGAAGGCGAACACCGAGAAGAGCGCGAAGGCGCCGGTGATAAGGAGAGTCAGGCCTCCGTAGTGCGGAACCGGCATGGAGAGCAGCATGTTGGAGAGGAGCCAGAAGCAGAAGGCCACCCTGCGGGGAGTGGGCGGTGGCGCTGTGAGCCTGGTCCTCCACCACGCCCAGCTTCCCACGGGCTCGCTGGCTCTACATCTCAACCCAGAATTAAAGCCCGGGGCTGGGATGGCAGAGGCGCAGGGAAACACCGGAGGGGAGTAGCCGGCGTTTAGCCGTTTCTGGTTCTCTTCGGATTCCGGCGGCCGGTACCGACCTCATAACTATCTGTCCCCGAGGCTGCGATTCTCACCCCAAGCGCGTCGGGCTGCAGCGGGAACTCACATCCTCCGGTTCACGCGCCCCCACCCTACCCCACGCCACCCCACCCCCACCTCTGCCACATACACACACACACAGACGCAGAGTGTCTTCTCACCATAGAGTGGCCGAGGCGTAGTGTCCCGCCAGGCGGTATTGGCGGTAAACCCCACAGGGGCTACTCGGAGTGAACTTCTCCGCCAGATAGAGAACCGGGTACGGCAGCCCCTTCTCCAGGGCCTCCGCGTACGCCCCTGCATAGTTTTGGCCCATCCGCCAAATGAACTGCTCGTTGTAGTCGATGGTCTCGTTCAGCTGCTTCACTGGGGTCCCTGCGGATGGCGGCGAGGTCACCCGGCTGCGTACAGCTAGGACCCCGCGACTAAGCGGATTCAGTTGGGAAAGTGAGACTCCGAGAGAAATGGGTTTGGCAGCGGTTGTGGAAAACACAAATCAGTGAGGGCCAGAAGCTATTTGAACTTGTGGGATCTGTCCTCACAGGTCCCCCAGCTGCTCCTGCCATCCTCCCCCAACACATGGTGTCTGTCTGCCAACCCCAGGAGCTCACATAGCCGCAGCCCCCTCACCTGTGAGTGTGATATTAACGCCCTCCAGGCCCACATGCAGACCGACGTGGGCTCGGACGCGTTCCACGCTGAAGGCCTTGTAGGATGTTTTGGTGCTAACGCTGCCGACTGACCATTCTGCGCTGAAGTGCGCCGCTGTGGGGAGACGCACACGGTGGGGGCGGGGAAAGGTCAGGGAGAAGACTGGGGACGTTTAATTGGGTGAGTGGGAAACCGTGCACAGAGTTGGCGGGTGTTGGGGGTGGGGGGCGTCTAGAGCCCAATCCATATACACGGTAAGGGTGGAAGCCGGGGCACTAGAAAGAGAACGGGAAGAGGGAGTGGGAACCCAAACGAAGTTCTCCACTTGCCCAAGTGTCCTCTGGCCACCCCCTTCCTCACCCCAGGTCCTCTCCCCATCCACTGCATGACACACTCACCCACAATTTCTGCTCCTATGAACAGGCTGAGAAGAACTCTCACCAACCAGAACCATCGCTGCAGGAGCACACACTGGGTCAGGTCTGGGTACTGCCTGACCAGATTCCCACAGACCTCCCTTGACCCCACGCTGCCCTGGCCTTTAGTGCCTCTGCAACTTCCCTCTCTTGCCCACCTTTCCTAGTTACATTCTTGACCTTTAAAAGCTGAAGTCAAGTCATGCAAGTGCCTCTGAACCATTGGCATGTCTGATGTTTTCTGGCTGCGTGTTTCTACCTCCCTAGCCCCATTTCCCAGTCCACCCTGCCACTGGGCTGTCTCTACCTTATGTTCTCCCACCACCCCCAACCCCTTTCTTCTCTGGCTATCTGGTTCCTACTCCTGGTGCTGCTTCCTGCTCGGCACACTGCCATGGTGAGGCTCAGTGAGTCCAGAAGTGCTAGGCAGGCAGGGGTCACCTCCCTCAGGAGAGGGAGGCCTCAGGGTCTGGTCACCAGGTAGAGGAGGTGAGACACTACATCTCAGATATTACTAGGCATGCCAGTTTCCCAGAAAACCAACACAAGACCTGGGGAACCTTGAGAAACACACAACTTAGGTTCTGGGAGAGGGGGAAATCTAAGAAAAAGTGCCCAGTTTACCACAACTTTGAAGAAATTGCTTTAGGATGGGGACACATGACAACCAAGTGCAGAGGCGAAACACAGCAGTCTGAGTTGCTGTTTTCTGTCCTCTTAGCCAGAAGGTCATCACCCGGAGGTCAGGAAGTGGGTGGAAAGGGAGTAGAGGTGCAGCCTGGGGAGAGGAGGAGGTCCCTGCAGCAGGTGAAGACTTGAACTGACCCCAGGATTACCAGACTGGTCATCTACTCTCTGCAGCAGCCTCCTGAATGTTCCAGCTAGGGGGTCCTCTCTGAATGTCCTGCAGAGGCTCTCTCCCTATTTTGGGGAAGGGGTGCGTACTGGACCAGACTACTGGTGTGCTCCCCTGTGTTTGTCTGGTTCAGTGTGCTTCAGCCTGACTCTTCATGAAAGACCCTGCTGCTCTCCTACCTGTCCTGGTTCTCCAGAGACAAGTTATCCAAGATGCCCTCCATCCCCCAGACCAGAGCTTCTACTACCCCCTTACCGAGTGGCCACGAATCCCAGGTAAGATGAGCAGGAAGCTGGCGGCCAAGACCAAGAACACGAGAATGACGATGAGTAGCGGGACACTGAGGCCGGCGGCATGCCGGGGCTGAGGGTAGAAGGGCAGCACACCATCCCACAGAGTCATGCTGCAGCCCGGCTGAGCTGGGTGTGTTCCAGCGGGGAGAGCAATCACTGGCCTCCGAGTCCAGGTCCCACTTCCCTTTACTCTGTCCCCTGCGTGCGAGCACTGGACCCAATGGACAAGTCAAGTCTGAGCGTCTCCGCTCCCCTTTAAGGAAGCCAGCAGCTAACTGCTCTCAGGCGCTCTGGATTGGCCGATACCGAGTTAGGTAAGTGGGAGAGCGGGCTCTGAGGGTTCGCTCTGCGTTTGGAAGTCGCATGAGACCTGAAACCCCTTTTATAGCAGCGTGGGCCGAGCGCTGAGCGCTGTCGGGATTTCGCTGCTGGGTCCCGGAGGGAAAAGATCATGCAAATAAGAGGCGGAGGTCATTATGCAAATGAGAGGAGCCCCACCCGTCTAGCAAGAGGGAGCGGCCCGATCCAGATGCTCACATCTGTCGCTGGTCTAGCCTAAGTGGAACACCTGCACAGCTGGCCTCAGAGGATCCAGAGAGGAGGGTGAGAGTGAAGCCGGGGGTGGCTGAGGAGCGGGGGAGGGAGGGAGTGGGGAGAGGCAGGAAGCAGAGCAGAGAGGCAAAGATTCCAAGAAAAAGACTTCTGACCGACGGGGTCCCTAAGTCAGAGGTTGGACCGGTACTTGGGACTTGATCTTCCCATCCCTCAGTGTCCATGGACAGGTATTCACTGAGGGATATGAGAGGCTTGTGCCCTTAAAAAAGTGCCCTCTGGGTGTGGGTCCTTGGCGATACTTCTAAAAGCTTCGGTCCAGAAATGGGGGTGGACACAGCTCGCGCCAACTGTCAGAGGTGGGAAAGGCTGGCTCTGTGTTCCTCATGTACCACCTCCCACCCCGCTGGTCTCAGGGTCAACATGCTCCGCGCAAGGCCAGAGGTACTTGTGCTCCTGGGAGTTCTGCTGACTCTACTCCTGGATCCAACGGGTAAGTACCAGGCGCTAGTTCCCTTGGGAGTTGGGGAAGGGATTGGTGCAGGCAAGAGGCTTCCTGGGGCTGGAAAATGGGGTGAGATCGCTGCGCGGCTCAGAGAGATGGGAAACTTCCCGGCGCAGCCTAGAGGCCGCGGGAGCATCGCCACTTGCGTCGGGTTGGGGGCCCTCGGCTGGTTGGAGACGCGGACCGAGGCCATCGGGTCCCTCAGGGGTCGCAGGAAAGCTAGCAGTGAGCGGACCACTCTCTGACCCACAGGTGGCCAGGACTCACTCTCACTGACCTGGGAAGTGCAGCGCTATGACGGCTGGTTCAACAACCTGAGACACCACGAGCGTGGCGCTGCGGGTGCGTCCTGCGGCCTGGGGTGGGGAACGGCTAGTGGAAGGCAGCGGTGCGCGAGAACCGGCGCGGAGAAGCCGGCTGGGAGGGAGCGCGCCAGCCAGCCGGCCCGCTGCCTGCGCGGCCAGGTCCTGTACACACCTGAGGACTGAAGAAGGGGTCTCGTCGGTGGGAGTGGGGGTTGGAGGGAGGCATAGGGCGAGATTCAGGGGCTTGTTGGGAACGGCGTGTTCTGACAGAGCCCGGCTCCCTGCTTCCCATAGGCTCCCGACTGCAGCGCCTTGTACCGGCCAACTACGCGGACGGCGTGTATCAGGCTCTCGAGGAGCCGCTGCTGCCCAATCCGCGCAGACTCAGCAACGCCGCCACGCGGGGCAGCTCCGGGAGGCCGTCCGGCCGCAATCGCACGGTCCTGGGGGTCTTCTTCGGTGAGGGCAAATGGGAGAACAGTTCCGGTGAGGGTTGACCTGGCGCTTAGCTCAGCGCCTAAGGAGATGGGCCCTGAGGCCGCTCTGCAAGTCCACAGGACACCGACCCAAGACTTCGAACCACGTCCTCACCGTCCTCACCTTCCCCCAACCCATCCCCTCAGGCTACACTTGGAGCCTTTCTTCGTCTAGGACGGATTTGAGGGTGTTGACCAGCTGGTATTTTGCTCTCCTAATCTTTCTCTTACCCCTTACTCCAACCCAGGAATGCCACTAGCTTTCCCTGTAGCTCCTTGGAGCTAGGTCCCCTGCCGCCCCTCTCCTCCCATTGTGAGGATTAACTTCTTTACCCCCGGAGAGGGAGGGGGAGGCACGATCTGTTAGGAGATGGGGACTGGCTCCGGGGAGCCCTTATATTTATTGTATTATTTTGATTCTCACCACGACGTGATGGGGGTGGGCGAGGAGGGTACTATAACCCCACTTTACAGATTAGAAGAAAGTTTTAGAGCTGGTGGAGCGGCGCTTGAATTGGAACATCTGTCTTTAGGCTCCCTGGGGGTGGGGAATAGCGATTCTTACCAGATTGAACCCCACGGCCGCAGGCTACCACGTGCTGTCGGACCTGGTCAGCGTGGAAAAGTCTGGCTGCCCAGCCGAGTTCCTCAACATCCACATCCCGCCCGGAGACCCCGTGTTCGACCGCGACCAGAGCGGGGACGTGGTCCTGCCCTTCCAGAGGAGTCACTGGGACCCCGAGACCGGACAGAGCCCCAGCAACCCCCGGGACCTGGTGAGCGCGGCAGGCGGGGGTGGAGGGCTGGCGGGACCCGAGGCAGCCGCGGAGAGGATCCCATCCCGCCGCACCCACGACAGCCGCGGGCCCTCACCCCTCCCGGACCCGCCTGGCCGCCCGACCCCAGGCTCAGCCTCCCGCCGTCCCCGCAGACCAACGAGGTGACCGGCTGGCTGGACGGCAGCGCCATCTATGGCTCCTCGCACTCCTGGAGCGACGAGCTGCGGAGCTTCTCCGGGGGGCAGCTGGCGTCGGGGCCCGACCCCGCCTTCCCGCGGGCCGCGCAGGCCCCGCTGCTCATGTGGACGCCGCCAGATCCCACCACTGGCCGCCGCGGGCCGCGGGGGCTATACGGTGAGGCGGCGAGGGCCGGGCGGGGCGCGGTCGAGGGACGGCTAGGGGCGCCCCGCGGTCCAGCCCGCGCTCATTTCTTCCCTGCGTTCCCGCGGCGCGTGCAGCCTTCGGGGCCGAGCGAGGGAACCGCGAGCCCTTCCTGCAGGCGCTGAGTCTGCTCTGGTTCCGCTATCACAACCTATGGGCTCAGAAGCTGGCCCGGCGGTACCCGCTCTGGGGGGACGAGGAGCTGTTCCAGCACGCGCGCAAGAGGGTCATCGCCACCTACCAGGTGGGTCCCCCACGGCCTGGTCCCCGGGAGACTCCAGAGCCCTCGGTCCTGGACGACCCCGCCAGAAACCACCACCCCCCTGCCCAGAGAGCTGCCATCTAGGAAAAGCCCCTGAGGGTGATAAGCAGGCAAAGCGCTACTCACGCAGGAGGTTTTCTGATTATTATTTCGCAGCCTGCTCCCCACCCACCTGCCCTGGTTGCTTGTGGGGAACAGGAACCTCCGCACCTCTCCTGTCTGAGAGTGTGTCCTGTGACTGTCCCTGCCTGGTCCTCATCTTCCTCCTAAGCCTTCCTTGAGCTCAGATCCCTCGTGGCCTGGCTGCTCCAGCGCTGGTCTCCCCTTTCCCCTCTCTTGACCCTCAGAACATCGCCATGTATGAGTGGCTGCCCAGCTTCCTGCAGCAAACACCTCCAAATTACACAGGTGAGGAACACTTGGGTTGAGGGGGTTTGGGGAGGGGGGGCGATTAAGATCCATAGGACAAAGAAAACTGGTGGGTTCTTGTGATGAGAGTATGTGAGGGTAAGGAGACTGTTTTTCTTATTACTCCTGTGGACAGAGTATCGCCCTTTCCTGGACCCCAGCATCTCCCCTGAGTTCCTAGCTGCCTCTGAGCAGTTCTTCTCCACCATGGTGCCCCCTGGCGTCTACATGAGGTGAGGGAAGGTCTGGCTGAGCAGCACACTGGGAGAAGTGAAGATTCAGTGGCCTTGGGGCCCCAGGACCTTTCATATACCCCACCCCCACAGTTTCATGGGGAAAGAGAAGCAGAAATTGGTCCCCTGAAACAGAACCCTGGTGTAGGAGTCCAGTCTTAACAGGGAGGTTTCTCCATTTCCTCCTAACAGCTTAACTTCAGTTGCTGAGAGCAGGATTTGTCCAGCAACTATGTAACTCTCTTCCCTCCTTTCCTTCCTACCCTGTGTGGACAAAGAGCAACCTCTACCTTCAGTCCACACTGATTGCCAAATCCCTGCCGCAGTCAAGGAAGTTCAGAGGACACCCCTTAGTACTCACCAAATGGCCTCTGAATGCCTCACCCATATCAGCCCCACCCCAGCCTCTTCCTTGAATTCTTTTACCGCATCCTTGATTCCCCATTTCAGAAATGCCAGCTGTCATTTCCAGATGGTCCTGAATGAGAGTTTTGGCAGCTCCCCAGCTCTCAGAGTCTGCAACAGCTACTGGATTCGGGAGGTCAGCCTGGGGTCAGGGACAAGGGAAGTGGGTCAAGGTCAGTCTCGTTTGTCACACAGGCTGGGAAAAGCAACAATTCCAGTTCATAGGTGTTGCTGCCTCAGGGTGGTGGGAGATGAAGGTAGAGTGATCAGGAAATTATCTGGGAACAGCAGTTCAACAGGGTCTAGGACTGGCCAAGGGCCCTTTGTTCTGGGGTGCTGCAGTGGTCTGGGTGAGAGGAACCCCGCACTGGGGAGGAGCCTTAGGACCTACCTTGAGTGTGCTGTTTCTTTCCAGAATCCCAATCTGAACAGCTCTCAGGCAGTGAATCAGCTGCTGCTGGGAATGGCCTCCCAGATCTCAGAGCTGGAGGACAATATTGTGGTGGAAGATCTGAGGGGTAAGCACTGGAAGTAGAAGGGATGAGGGCCAGAGGCCCATGAGCCTGGGGACCCTTCTGGGTTAGTCACCAGGTAGGCCTAGGGTACCTACAATGTAAGAACACATACACAGCAAACAGCCATTAGAAAAAATTAGAGGAAAATAACTGTATTCTAAATTACCTACATCTGAGTATGTAGGGGGTAGCACAATCTCTGGCACTTAGGTCTATAAAGGTTTTCGTCCAGCACCATCTTGAGGTTAAGGAGGTGGGACGGGGAATTTGGTGACTAGAACCATCCTGAGTCTTAGGGGAAGAGTTTTTTCGAGAAAAATTTCCCCTGGTCACAAATGTGACATTGACATGTGCTGTATATGGGGAATGCCAACAGCCCAATTCAAGGCTGCTGGGTAAAGAAGGGTTAGGGGGACTGAGCCTAGAGCCAGGTCCTCTCTCCTCCTTAGATTACTGGCCTGGCCCTGGCAAGTTCTCTCGCACTGACTACGTGGCCAGCAGCATCCAACGTGGCCGAGACATGGGGCTGCCCAGCTATAGCCAAGCCCTGCAGGCCCTGGGGCTGAGGACCCCGAGGAACTGGAGTGACCTCAACCCCAATGTGGACCCTCAGGTCAGAAATAGTGATAATAATAATGGCAACTAAAGCTCTCTTGAGGTGATACTAAGTCCTTTATATGTGTAACCCATTTAATCTGTGTGAAGAACATTATAGAGTAGACACCATCATTGTCCCCATTTTACCGATGACATAATTGTTAAATCCATCTCAGAGGCAGGATTCAAATTCAGGCATCTGATTTCAGAGTATCCTCACTGCTCCTCTGTACCATTTCTACAGAGTGACCCCTGGGTGGGGAGCCATTGTCCTGTTCCTGCAGGGTCTTGCCCCATGAGATGGGTGACCCTGAAGCTGCTGTCACTGGAGACAGTCTGGGTGGTGACACACTGGTCCTCCCACCAGACTTGTCACCACCTGAGGGGGCTGCCTAGAAAGAGGAGACCCCCTCAGGGCTAAGCAGCAAGCCAGGCCGCGGATGGGGTCCCACGTTTGAGGGCTGGGGCAGTAGTGGCCACCCTCCTAACACAAAACCACACATGTATGCTCACTTACTCCTCACCTCCTGTGCTGCTCCAGGTGCTGGAGGCCACGGCGGCCCTGTACAACCAGGACCTGTCCCGGCTGGAGCTACTCCCTGGGGGGCTCCTGGAGAGCCACGGGGACCCTGGACCCCTCTTCAGCACCATTGTCCTTGATCAGTTTGTGCGACTGCGGGATGGCGACCGCTACTGGTTTGAGAACAGCAAGAATGGGTAAGGCCTGCCTGGCTCCCACCTCAGACTCTGTCTCAGCCTGGACCCCAGACCCTCTGTCTGTGAATAGCTTCCATGGGCCCTTGACTCCCAGCTGGCCCACAACTCCCTCCCCAACCCCTCTGGGTCTATTTTTCTCATCTGGGTCCCCAGGCCCGAGTTTGCTGGAGACCTGTGATCCCTTCTCATCCCAAACAATTCCTGGCTTTCCCCAACTTAGGCTCTTCTCTCCAGAGGAAATTGCAGAAATTAGAAGCACCACTCTTCGGGACGTGCTGGTGGCTGTCATCAATGTGGACCATGACACCCTGCAGCCCAATGTCTTTATTTGGCAGGATGGTGGGTGGCCTGGGAGAGCTCAAGCAATGGTGGCAGAGAAGGGGCAGAGGTTGTGTCTGGGGGGGTCACTTGGTGCTATCTCAGGGGCTAGGCACCAGGCAGTTCCCTCTGTGTTGGTCTGGGAGGCCTGCATTAGGTGCCTCCCCCAGTAGAGACTAGACTGGTTTGCAGGCTGCACCTTGTGGTCGGGTTGGGGTGATGCTGAGAGGTGGGATGTGGAAGAGGAACTTTTGAGGGGAACAAGTTCCAGGGAGGTGAGTCTGGGAGGCCTTAAAACCTCCTGGCCAAGGAGTGGGATGCTCAGGCCTTGAGACCTTCTGTGCCTTTCCCTCAGGTGCACCCTGCCCTCAGCCCCGACAGCTCACAACCACAGACCTGCCTCCCTGTGTGCCCCTGACCGAGATTCATTACTTCGAGGGCAGTGGTCCTGGTTTTGGCATCACCATCGTGGCTTTGTGCTGTCTTCCACTAGGTAAGCCCTTCAGCCCCCTCGGCCATGTCTCTTCTCTCAGCTCCCCTCCTCTCCACGGACTGTCCCCACCCCTTGTTACTGACTGACCTGTAGGGTCAGTCCTGAGTTCATTTGAAGCCAGCCTCAGGACGCCTTAGGAAGGGAGGGGCAGCAGCCAGGGCCTTGGCGAACCCACAGGTGAAGGGCTCCTCTCCCCACTGGCTCCTTCTGACCCCCTTCAGTGAGCCTGCTTATCTCTGGGGTGGTGGCCTATTTCCGGGGCCGAGAGCGCAAGAAGCTCCAAAGGAGAGGCAAAGAGAGTGTGAAGAAGGAACCAGCCAGTGATGGAGTGTCAGGTGAGATGGGGCCAAGGGGAGGGAAGCGGGAAGAGAACCAAAGGTGCAGGGTGCTGTGAAAGAACCAGCTTACAGATGTGGGGGAGAAAGCCAGGCTTCGGGGTGCTGGCTCAGACTGGAACTGGCCTGAGGGCCGGGGCCTGGGAAGCTCTGCTGAAACGCTCTGCCCTGCCCGTCATCCCTTCCCTAGCGATGGAGTGGCCGGGCCCCCGGGAGAGGAGCTATCCAGTCACCATCCAGCTGCTCCCAGACCGGCGGCTGCAGGTTGTGGACCGGCGGCTCTCTGTGCTCCGCACCATCCAGCTGCAGCCCCCACAACAGGTCAACCTCATCCTGTCCAGCAACCGCAGATGCCGCACCCTGCTGCTCAAGATCCCCAAGGAGTATGATCTGGTATGGCCCAGCCAGCCTCCCCAGCCTGGGCTGCCCTTGCCCATTTCCCTTCTACGGCGAGTCCCCTCAGGTCACCGTGTCCTCAGCTGCAGGGCTCGTCTGTGAGGGCTGACACTGGGAGGAGGCACTGCTTTCCAAGGTCCCCACCCAACTCTCCCTTTGATCCCCTTGGGCCACTCACCAGGCCCTAGCCGGGTTGGAAGGGGAGCCTTTTAGTTTCCTTCCCCCAACCCAAGGACTTCTGAGGGGAGGCTGAGCCAGGAGCTTGAGCATTGGCACGGCCTTCCTTCTGCCAGGTGCTGCTGTTTAACTCCCAGGAGGAGCGGGGTGCCTTCGTGCAGCATCTGCGGGGCTTCTGTGAGAACTGGGCTCTGGGCCTGGACATGGCTGAGATGAGCGAGTATGAGCTGTTCAGGAAAGCTGTGACCAAAGAGCAGCGGCAACGCATCCTGGAGGTTTTCTTCAGACACCTTTTTGCCCAGGTGCTGTGACCAGGCTTTTTGGAGGCAGAAGGGGCCCAGGGGTAGGAGGAAAACTACCTAACTGTCCAACCTGGGCTGGACAGTACCCTAACTAGGGTGAACTGAGCTTCTGTCCTGAGGGCTGGAAACAGACAGCCCTGCTGGAACCCAGGTTTTGCTACTCACTAGGGCATCACCTTAGGCAAATTACATCGCCTCTGCTCTGTTTTCAGTTTCCTCGTCTATAAAAGAGTGATTAAAATAGGATCCATCCCCTTGGGTTATGAGGATTCAGAAAGATAGTCTACGTTTGTGGTCTTCAAAGTGTACTCCCTGGACCAACAGTAACAGCCTCATCTGGGAATTCGTTAGAAATTCAAGTCCTCAGGCCCTTCCCCCAGACCTAGGAAATCAGGAATTTTGAAGCTGGGACCCACAAGCCCTCCAGAGGATTCTGATTCACTCTAAAGTTTGATAAACGCTGTTCTATGTACAATGTTTAGCCCAAGTGCTTGGTACATGATTGCATGTAATGCATGGAAGTTACATATCTGGGCTTCCTTGGTGGTTCAATGGTAAAGAATCTACCTGTCAATGCAGGAGATGCAGGTTCAATCCCTGGGTCAGGAAAATCCCGTGGAGAAGGAAATGACAACCCACTCCAGTATTCTTGCCTGGGAAATCCCATGGACAGAGGATCCTGGGTGGGCTACAGTCCATGGTGTCGCAAAAGAGTTAGACATGACTTAGCCACTAAACCACAGTAAGTTACATATATGTGACTTTTAAAATCAGACACATGGCAACCCTGTCTGAACTGACAAAAGAGCATATCTTTAGCCCCTTCCTGCCTTCCATTCATGTCTGCTGCAGTTTCTGTCACCGGTGTAGGCTCTTTCACTTGGCATTCCCAAACACTGTCCCTCCTTGCTCTCACCTCATCCCCTGCTACAGTCTCCCCTCTGCAGGAGAGCAGAAGCCCAAGTCAGAAGTTTGTCTAATGACCATGAGCAACCACCAGGGCTCACCTTTCTGATCCAGACTTCAGGAGATGAGAAGGGTCACTGAACTGCTTCCAGCCCAGGCCTCAACTCTTCCTCTCCCTCCCTCTGCTGCTGTCCAAGTACAGGTGCTGGACATCAACCAGGTGGATGCAGGAACCCTGCTCCTGGACTCATCGCAGAAGGTGCGGGAGGCCCTGACGTGTGAGCTGAGCCGGGCTGAGTTTGCCGAGTCCCTGGGCCTCAAGCCCCAGGACATGTTTGTGGAGTCCATGTTTTCTCTGGCCGACAAAGACGGCAATGGGTACCTGTCCTTCCGGGAGTTCCTGGACGTCCTGGTGGTCTTCATGAAAGGTGAGGGGATGGTGGACCATCCCAGGTGCCAAGTATCTTTCAGCAGAGAGGTGACAGGGATCCCCCTGTCTCTTCCCAGGCTCCCCAGAGGACAAGTCCCGCCTGATGTTCACCATGTATGACCTTGATGGCAATGGCTTCCTCTCCAAGGACGAGTTCTTCACCATGATGCGGTATGGGGTGGGCCCCTCCAGTCCTGAGACGTCTTGGTATTTTAAACAGGAAAACAGGTCAGGTCAGAGGAGGGTAGGTGAGGAGGTTATGTGGCCGTCTGCATTGAGAGGTGGCCTAGGTACTGCATCCTAGATGCCCAGAGCATCCAGCTTCAAAGTTTATCTGGCCAGGCCCCTGCCCCCAGAAGGGTCTGTTTCTTCAGTCAACACCAGCCAGAAAATTCTCCCAAGTGAAAAAACACAAACAACACCAAGATGACCAGTAACAAAGCCAACCAGCCTCTTTTGGATGCTGTCAGGTCTTTTCTAACTCTTCTTCTTTTTAAAAACTTTTTTCTTATTTTGGTTGCGCTGGGTTTCGTTGCTATAGGTGGGCTTTCTCTAGTTGCGGCGAGCAGGGGCTACACTCCTGTTGTGGAGTGCAGGCTCTAGACAAGTGGGCTCAGTAGTTGTGGCACACTGGCTTTAGTTGCCCCAAGTCATGTGGGGCATTCCTGGACCAGGGATTGAACCCATGTCCCCTGCACTAGCAGGCGGATTCTTATCCACTGGACCACCAGGGAAGTCAGGTCTTGGCTGATTCTTCTAAGGCTGTGCTTTACACAGTGAGAGCATGAATCCTGGAGGACAGATGTCCTTGGTCACTGCCGATGTTAATCACCAGGACAGGCAGGAGGAGAAAAATGGAATGTTGTTCTATATTTCAAACTTTCTCTCTTCCTGCTTCTTAAGCCATCTCTGGTTGTGTGTGCCAATTAAGACCAGTTTTGGGCTCACAGACATCTTATTCCTGAAGACAGTACTCCAGTAACACAGCTTCCTGCAGCTCCCAGCTCTACAGGGTTCATATCTCATCCACCTCCTCCACACTGATTGGCACATAGCAGGCATTTGATGCCTAGGCAACTGAAATCAGATGAGACAAATGAGCAAATGAATAAACAGAATGCAAAAAACAGCTCAGATCCTTTTAACTTTTCTATCCCTGCAAACCTTACTCATTGCTTTCCGTGATCCCCTTCACTGCCACCTCTCTTGCAGGATAGATACAACAACTGGACGTGGGCTTCTGAAAGGGCTTGGGTAAAGCTGATTGCAGTTGTTCCTCGCTGGGTGTGCTGCTGCAGGACCCTCTGGGAGAGGGTTTCTGCTCCTGGGGGCTAAGCTCCCACCTCCTCATCCTGTACTCAGCGTGGCTCCGACTCAGTCTCACCCTGAGCAAGTGGGATGATGTATTTTTTTTTTTTTTTAATGTGATGGCAGTTGTTTGCTGTGTCATGCAGGCAAAGCTTTTTTTCTGCTGGACTCAACACAAATGTGCGTGTGTGTTTGCTTGTGTCCCAAAGCGCACCTAAGAAAAAAGTATGGCCATTGTAGGTGCTGTCATGTTGGGTGTAGAGACACTTCTGCCTGCGCCCCGGGGTGTTGGCACAAGGAAGCAGAAGCCACTGTGGCTACATCTCCTCCCTCAACTCCCAACTGTCTGTGCCCCCACTCAACCATGAATGGGGTGCCCGGCGTGGGTGTGGGAGTTATCAACACGAGAGAGAGCCTGCCACTTGAGTGGGCTGTGGCACACCTGGACACGTTCCTACACTCAGTGGACATTTATCCCCCGTTTGAGGGCTGCTTTCTGTAACTGGTCAAGGTCACTTTCAGTTTTGTTCTGCCTTTCGGGCTGTGGCGACCCCACCCAGCTTAGCGTCAGCAGCAGGCTGGATGAACACCTTCTCGGCGCCATTTCCTGGGTCACTGGTAACCACACTAGATAGCCTGGGGCCTGCCCCACCCAGCACCTGCCTGCCTAAACCTGACCTGGCTGGGTGACAGGCAGCTTTCTTTTTGGGTTCCCCCCACCCCCCGACCCAGGTCCTTCATTGAGATCTCCGACAACTGCCTGACCAAGACCCAGCTGGCCGAGGTGGTGGAGTCCATGTTCCGAGAGTCAGGCTTCCAGGACAAGCAAGAGCTGACGTGGGAGGACTTCCACTTCATGCTGCGGGACCACGACAGTGAGCTCCGCCGAACGCAGCTCTGTGTGAGAGGTGGAGGAGGAGGTATGTAAGTTTGGAAGGCGTCAGGGATGGGCGTATCTTCAAAATGTGAGTTCCTGGTGCATAGCACTCAGGTCTTACTTCCTTCTTAGTCTTTGGTGCCTAGTACAGAGCCAGGCATGTGTAATCAAGGGTGTCACCTACAGGTGTGCAATTTGTACACAAAGGTGCCCACGGAGGGGTCAGGGCAGGCAGAAATCTAGCCTACATGCTGCACACCAGCCAAGCACATTGATCTGGGGTTAGTCTGGCCAGAGGATGAGCCCCCATTTTTTGTATGCAAACAGTCTGCAGGGCTGCATCCACCTGGAAGGGGATCCTTTTCCTAATTGCACGAAGTTGCCACATTGTCTAGCAGCGGCCACCCTGTGTGGGTGCTCCATGTGTGCAGTGAGGGGAGCAAAGCTGGAGAGGATATCAGGATGTGACCAAGCCACTGCCCTGCAGCCATCTTAGGAGGGTCACCTCCCCGCACTCTTGGGGAAGCCTGTCCAGCTTCTTCTTCTCCTCTCCAGGTGTTGGAGACATTTTTAAACCAAACATCAGCTCTCGAGTGTCATTCATCACTCGGACTTCTGAGGAACGGTGAGCGGGAATGGGGCATGGGGAGGTGTCCTGACTGGGTCCCCTGCAGAGAAACGAAGCAAGTAGGGCTGGTGAGATCAGCCCCTGGGCCAGACATTTGCCCTCTGAAAGTAGCTCTTAATGCATGGTTGTTCTGAGTCTGTATTCCAGCTGCATCACACACATACCCACATACCCACTTCCTGTTCAGGAGCCTGGCTCTCTCTGCCCCTCCAGGACACAACCTTCACACAGAACAGATGACCTGACCACATCCATTCCTTCGGTTCTGCCTTCTGCCAGACTCATCTCTGATCAGTTTTATGGGCAGGTTCTGTGGACAGAAATGAATCCCAGGATCTACCCCCTTGCAGCCTACCCTCAACCCTGACGTGGCAGTGCTTCTCCTGCCTGCAAAGACAAGGGGATCATGAGCCCATTTTTCTTTCCTCAGTTCTTGCCCTCAGGGAGTGGGGCTCCCTGCCTCGAAAGCCCCGGAACTGGGAGGCCCTGGGCTGAAGAAGAGGTTTGGCAAAAAGTGAGTGTTTTCTAGAACCTTGATCCACGAAGACACGGAGAGAAGTCTCGGAGTCTTGGTCTGCCCACCTCCACCCACAAGAGACCGTCCTGAGACTCATTCCACATGCCCCTGACCTGGCTGGCAGGCTGTTGAGTCGAATGACTCTTCAACCTCTTCCAACTTCTGCACCCTACTCTTCAGGCCAGGGGCCTGGCACTCGATGCAACACCAAGATGGCAGGGAGGGGTCCCCTGGCTCCTGCCTGGTTTGGGTGCAGCAGTGAGGCCTGGGCAGGGAGCAGGAAGAGGGACGGACAGGACAGATAGGAGGAAGTGGAGATGGGGTAGTGGGGAGATGGAATAGTGGGTGGACAGGGCAAGTCAAGATGAGTGGTAACGGCTTGGGAGAGTGGGAGTCACCCCCCAGAAGCTTTTTCTTTCACCTATTGCGGCCCATCCTGACCGCTGCCAGAGCACCAGGTCTCCTTTATAAGGTGGCACTTAGGGGACGCCAGGATGCCCTGACCTCAGGCTACCTGCCTCCCATTGCTGCAGGGCAGGGGTGCCCCCTCCCCGGCTGTATACAGAGGCGCTGCAGGAGAAGATGCAGCGGGGCTTCCTGGCTCAGAAGCTGCAGCAGTACAAGCGCTTCGTGGAGAACTACCGGCGGCACATCGTGTGCGTGGCTGTCTTCTCGGCCATCTGTGCCGGACTGTTTGTGGAGCGCGCTTACTGTAAGAGTTTCAAGTTGCAGGAGGGGAGGTGTGAGAGCCTTCTGGTTGTTTTTCCCGAACCTCAGCATCTGGCCTGGGGGACCCAGTGTTCTGACTCAGGCCTCTGTGCTGTGCTGATCCACCCCAACTCTACCCCCAGACTACGCCTTTGCCTCACCACCCTCGGGCATTGCACAGACCACCTTTGTGGGCATCATCCTGTCACGGGGCACGGCGGCCAGTGTCTCCTTCATGTTTTCCTACATCCTGCTCACCATGTGCCGCAACCTCATCACCTTCCTGAGAGAGACCTTCCTCAACCGCTACGTGCCCTTTGATGCTGCCGTGGACTTCCATCGCTGGATCGCCATGGCCGCCGTGGTCCTGGCCAGTATGTGGCAGCTGGGCATGCTTGCCATGGCTGCAGGCTCCTGGGTCTAGCTGTGGGGGAGACAGTGGGGAGACTGGAGCTACTTGTACTTCCTTCTCTCCTCCCTGTGCCTCCTGTCTTCCTGGGGCTGGAGTTAGGGTTGGCCCTGGGAGGCATCTCTAATGGGATCTGTCTCTTTCAGTTTTGCACAGCGCTGGCCACGTGGTGAATGTCTACATCTTCTCAGTCAGCCCCCTCAGTCTGCTGGCCTGCATCTTTCCCAGCGTCTTTGTGAATGATGGGTCAGTTCTGGGGAGGGCTCCCCTTGGGAATTCTGGGGCAGGCCTAAGGGTACAACAGAAAAGAGGTAGATGGCCCTAGACTCTCCACTCTCTCACTGAGTGAGAGTGAGAAGTTAGTATCCTGAGGAAGCCGAGAGATGACTTCCTTGCCCTCAGGAAGGAAGCTGGCCATGACTGGCCAGGAAAGGACTTTGGGAGATGAAGTTGGATACTCTTTCCCATGTGTACCTGACACACAGCTTGCTTTCTCAGCCTGCCATCCATTTACTGGGCAAACATTTAGGAAACATGTCTATGTGTCCATCCTGGAGCCAGAGAGTAAGAATGCCAAGATACATGCAGTCATTCAACAAGTATTTCTTGAGCACTGACTCTGTGCCTGGCATTGTTTGAGCCTAGTGATAGAGCATAGAGCCTCATGGAGCTTACAGAATATGAACCAGGCACTCAAGAAAGCAAAGGTTAGCTGCAGTAGGGGAATTCAAGATTACACAGGAAGAAGAACTGCTTTGAGATCAGAGAGTAGAACACAGGAGGCTGGGGCCCATGTTCTTTGGAAGGATCCCTGGTCATCTGGGTAGAAGCCCAGGAACCTCTGTATTCAAGGCCATCAGGAACAGAGTCACATTGCAATGGTGGTGGAGCTCTTCCTGCCCCAGCCTGAGGTTCTGGGTGTCTTTGCCCTACAGGTCCAAGCTTCCCCAGAAGTTCTACTGGTGGTTCTTCCAGACAGTCCCAGGTAAAGAGTAGATGGTATGTGGAGTCTGGGGGTTCTGAGGACTTCTGATTTTGTCCTCCTCTTCCCGTGAATACACACTTGTCTATAGTGTTGACAGTTTCCCTTTGAAGGCTCCAGGACAAGCCTTAGTTCCAGCCTCTTTGGTTAAGCTGTTCTGGGAGCCAGGGAGGAAAGAAAGAGGCCAAGGAAGGAGGGCAGAATGGGGACATGCTCTTTGCTACTCTCGGCCTAGGCTGAGGCCCTGAGACCAGGACTGTCTGACCCTGTCTCCGCTGCCCCCAGGTATGACAGGGGTGCTCCTGCTCCTGGTTCTTGCCATCATGTACGTCTTTGCTTCCCACCACTTCCGACGCCGCAGCTTCCGGGGCTTCTGGTTGACCCACCACCTCTACATCCTGCTCTATGTGCTGGTGAGGGACTTCTCTGGGCAGGGCCAGGCCACAGGGCAGAGATGAGCATCATGATGGGGGAGGGAGCAGGCTGAATTGGACTCAAGAGCTTAGACTGAGGCCCAGAGATCTGATGCCACAGTCTGTGGAGTTGTGCCAGCCCCATGCACTCAACCCAGGCCCAGGGCCCAGGCAGGAAGTGTCTGGGTAAGGTGGGTGCAGAAAGGGGGCTGGCCGGCTGGGCCTGAGCTGTACTAACTGGCCATGTCTTCAGCTCATCATCCACGGCAGCTTTGCCCTGATCCAGCTGCCCCGTTTCCACATCTACTTCCTGGTCCCAGCACTTATCTACATGGGGGACAAGCTGGTGAGCCTGAGCCGGAAGAAGGTGGAGATCGGCGTGGTGAAGGCGCAGCTGCTGCCTTCAGGTACCAAGCTGGCCTGACCTGGGGTGGGGAGCATGGGAGGTCAACTCGTGGGATATGGGGAGACAGCTTCCCAGGCCTCCTCACCCCATTGTTGTTTCTGAGACCCTCTGGGGAGCCTTACGGCTTTCCTGATGGAACTGCAGCCCCCAGAATGTCTGGACTTAGTTTCCAGGACTTGCACACAATGAGAGGTGACTATGAAAAGAGCCAGCTGAAAGGCATTCAGAGGGGTTTAAGGATGAGAAAGACCAGTATGTGCATGGCCTGGGAGCAGGGCAGGGAACTGAACATCCCTCTCCCATTTCTTCACTTGGAAAAACCCCTCTTCAGAGACAGAAAAATGGTCCAGACCACAAGAGTCTGTTGAGAGTCAGTGCTGGCCAGAGCGGGGATTCACATCACCATGGAGGGTGATGGAAGATATTTAAGGGTTGTGGGGCTGGCTGACCCTCAGAACTCACATAGTAAGAAAGTTAACCTCATTCAACTTTATATCGATCAAGATTACTTAAGAGCAAAGTTTCAGCATGGTCTTCATATGCCTTTTGCACCCTCCAGTAGTTGCAAATCTCCTTTTTCCACAAAGAAAGAACAAGCCTGAGGCTCAGCTGTGGTCAGGCAACAAACAGGATCCAGCTAAACCATGATAAAATGTGGTACTTTCTATTTAGAGCACATAACACTTAGATGTGTAGGGTGGTGGTTAAGAGCTTGGCCTCTAGAGCTAGATAGAGCACATGACACTGGTTTTCCACCTGCTTCAGTGACCTAAATGTTCAAGGTAAACTGAGTTGAAAAAATAAATCAATTTAAAGAAAAACATCAGATCAATGATAATGCGGGAGGACGAGCACATAAGTCCCACCACAAAGGTAACGTTCACATGCTGGAAATTTGGTAACACTGAGGTGGTACTTGGGGAGCCTGAGGTCCCCTGACCTAGTACACTGGTATCCAGGACAGTGGTGTCAGCCTGGGCCCTTAGTGGGAGGAAGCAGCAAAGAGGAGGGGAGGGGCTAGAACAGGGGAGCAGAGAAGCCCAGCTCTTGAGTTACCCAAGAAACAGATAAAAGGGTCCTCCAACCCCCAATCCAGAAGCCCTACTAGGTCAGATCACGTGGCTGCTCCCTGTGCCTGAGGTATGTGGCGAGGATAGGGCACCTGATGGTTCTCAGGTACCAGGAACAAGCCCTCTGATCCCTGCCCCTCCCTGCCCACGACCCTCAGGAGTGACCCACCTGGAGTTCCAGCGGCCCCAAGGCTTTGAGTACAAGTCAGGACAGTGGGTGCGGATCGCCTGCCTGGCTCTGGGGACCAACGAGTACCACCCCTTCACGCTGACGTCAGCACCCCACGAGGAGACGCTTAGCCTGCACATCCGGGCAGCGGGGCCCTGGACCACCCGCCTCAGGGAGATCTACTCACCCCCGACGGGTGACAGCTGTGCCAAATATCCAAAGGTGCCCACCATTGGGACCACTTTTTGGGGCTCTAGCATTGACAGAAAGTCCCCGCCCTTCCTGACCCCAGGAAAAGATGCTTTAGCTACTGCAAAGCCAGACTGGGAGAGGGCTGGGGTTCCTCACAGAGACTGGTTCTCCCTGTCCCTCTTGCCCCACATATCTAACCTCAGAGCTGGGGAAGGGCCAGGCTCATCTCATCTTCCTCTTCTGTTGGCAGCTGTACCTCGATGGGCCATTTGGAGAGGGCCATCAGGAGTGGCATAAGTTTGAGGTGTCAGTGCTGGTGGGAGGGGGCATTGGGGTCACCCCCTTTGCCTCCATCCTCAAAGACCTGGTCTTCAAGTCATCCTTGGGGAGCCAAATGCTCTGTAAAAAGGTGAGTGCTTACTCTCTTCCATTCTTCAAAGAAATAGGGACAGACAGCCTGATTGTGTCCCCACATCACAGCAAAGCAGCATGATAAAAAGCCCGTGGCTCCTTGAGCTGAGCTGAGTCAGAGCCCTAGTCATGTGTCCCCAGATCTACTTCATCTGGGTGACGCGGACCCAGCGGCAGTTTGAGTGGCTGGCTGACATCATCCGGGAGGTGGAGGAGAATGACTGCCAGGACCTCGTGTCCGTGCACATCTACATCACCCAGCTGGCTGAGAAGTTCGACCTCAGGACCACCATGCTGGTGCGTCAGGGCCGGCCAGGGGGCAACTCTGGGTATGTGGGTGGGCTGAGCAAGCCAGGATGGCCAAGGCGCTGGCTGTGACCTTGCTCCTCTGCTCCCTCCCCCAGTACATTTGTGAGCGGCACTTCCAGAAGGTGCTGAACCGGAGTCTGTTCACGGGCTTGCGCTCCATCACCCACTTTGGCCGTCCCCCCTTTGAACGCTTCTTCAGTTCTCTGCAGGAGGTCCACCCAAAGGTCAGTCCCACTCCCAACCAACCTTCCCCTGCCAGGACTTCCTGGCCCTTGAAGAGCCTGCAGCTGTGTCCTGAGCAGAGGACCTCAGGATGGGGTCCAGGGTTGGAGGAGGGCTTTAAATCCCACCCCTGCCGCCCCAATTCAAGCCTCCTCCTCCTCAGTGCCTGGGGTCAATGCCCTGGTCACTCCAGTCAGGCTTGGGAAGCAGCTCCTGGGGAGTGAGCATCTCAAGGCCACAGGCCTCTCCTCTGCAACCACTGCCCACTCCCCCCCAACACTTGATAGGTGCGGAAGATCGGGGTGTTCAGCTGCGGCCCTCCAGGAATGACCAAGAATGTAGAGAAGGCCTGTCAGCTCATCAACCAGCAGGACCAGGCCCACTTCGTGCACCACTATGAGAACTTCTGAGCCCACCTTCCCTGGTTCCCGGTCCCTCCATGGACCAGCCCTGCCAACAGTTTCTGTCAGAATTCACCTCAGGCCTCAGCCAGAGAGCTGAAAGGGCCTCTCCCTCATTGCCCCATCTGTCCCAGGCTCTGAGGAGTTAGCAGAGACACTTGCAGCTCACATCACAGCAGGCTGTGGCAGATAAAGTGGGGAAGTCTCCGCCTTGTGATAACTGAGGTGAAGAGACAACCGCGTTTTTCTCTGCTAGATCCCCATGTCTTTTTCCCTTCCACAAAATCAGTGAATAGTGTTGGTGTTTTCGTGGCCTAGGATGGGTGGGGGTACCTGGTGTGAAGAGAAGGCTCAAGAGAAAATCTCCTCAGAGCCCAGCTTAGAAGCTTCAGTGTTAAACCTGGCAGCCCAACTGTCTCAGTTCAGTCTCTGAGGGCTTTGCCCTCCAGCTCTACCCCAAAGCCCTTCCTGCTCCTAGGGGATCAGGAACGCTGAGGAACCACCAGTGACGCCCACTGCCCTCACCTCTTGGCAGACCCATCTCTTCCTGCTGGAGCACCCCTTCAGCTCCAGTACCACGGGAGCCCAGCCTCTCTGCCCATCATCCAGAGTCCCCTCTTGGCTCCCCACCTTCACAGGAGTTGGATGACCAGCTGTCCCAGTTTGCCCAGGACTCTCCCAGTCTTAGCACTGAAAGTTTCTTGTCCTAAGAAACCCCTCAGTTCCAGGCAAATGAGGACAGTCAGTCACCTTCCACAGGAGCCAACCTGGGACATCCCCTCCATACTCTTTAAGACCCTTCCTTTTCCTTCTTCAAGTGGCTCATTCCTCAAAAGCTAAGCTTTAATTAAAAAAATTTTTTTTAGTATAATTTACATATAGTAAAGTGCACAAATCTTAAAGCTACCATGTTCAACATGTGTTACTACTACTATCCAGATGAAGATCTAGGACATTTGCATCACCCCAGAAACTTCCTTTGTATCCCTGTCAGTCCACCGCCCCCAACCCTTAGTAGCAACCACTGATGTGAATTATTTTATCACCCCAGATTCATTTGTTCATATTGAATGTATTCTTTTGAAACTGGTGTCTTTCCCTCAACAATGTCTCTGTGATTCACCCATGTTATTGTGTATATCAGTAGTTTGTTCTTTTCTCATGCTGCGTCAAGCTCCATTGTAGAGATGTACCACAGTTTGTTTATGGAGTCATTTGTCGATAGACATTTAGATTGTTTCTAGTTTCTGATAATTATGAATAAAACTACTATGAACTTTCTTACGACTTATTGTTTGGTGTACATAATGCACTCATTCCCAAGAGGGTATGTATCTCGAAATGGAATTGCTGGGTCATAGAGTCCTCCAGCCAGCAGGACCTGTGGCAGGGAGAGTTTCAGGCTATCTCCACATTCCTGCCTCAGGCTTCTCTCCCCGTTGGTTCTATTCTACCTCTTCTGACAGGTCAAATGCCTTGAGCCCCCTACCCTCTGTACTGAGGGAATTCCTGAGAGAACTGGAAGGGCACCAGATCAGGGGCCAAGAGACCTGGACACTACTGCTAACTCTGCCTTTATAAGTAGCTTCAGAAGAAAATCCCGTAACTTCTCTGAGCCTGTTTACTCATGTATTAAAATGTCTGTGTGGATATTACGAAGACAGATCGTGATACTGGCCCAGAAAATTATACAGATGAGGAAATGTATGAGAATATATTGTACAATTGCAGTGGATGATGATTATTAACCTACCTATCTCCTAACAGCATCAGACCTATAGGCCTCCAGCCCTCCTGCCCCTCGCTGGGTAGACAACCAGTCATTAATTCCAAACTCCAGCCCCTTAAGTCTCAGCCTTAGCTGTATTCCCAAATGTGGCCCATAGGTGCCTTATTCCTTTCTAAAGACAATTCAAAATATCTATCTGTCTCATCCTAACTCACCTATCCTTGTGAGGCTAGCACATGTTGTTGACATGGCTGTCATGATTGTCCATAATCTCTACTCAGCCTTATCCTCCCTAATGCTTGGGCCTGTCTGAAGGTCTCCTGAAGACTCTGTGATCACTCTTGCCCAGGATCCAGACAATGCCAACTGCCTGTCCAGCTGGACAGGGGGACATCTGTGCCACCAAGATCTTAGGTAGCCTCAGGTGACACCCAGCCTGTCTGGCATTTGTCCTAACACCACACCCTAGCCAAGTTCCAGATGTCAGACTGAAGCATGTATTCATACTATCCAGCTACTGTCTAACCTTGCCCAGTTTCCAGAAAGCCACGTGTTGCGTGATATAAGTCAAGAACGCGCAGAGAGGATAGAAGTTCAGCTTGGTTATTCTTCAGAACTTCAACTGGCCCCACCCTTCCTGGAACCTTGAGGCCAAGTCTTGGGAAATGAATTGAAAGGCAGGATCAGGCAGCAAGCAGGCAATGTGCCTTTGGATTGAGATAATGAGATCACGGACTGCAAAATGAGATCATGAGTGTAGGGGAGAGGTTAGACACGGGAGAATATGTAAATATAGGAGGCCACCAAAACTTCCAGAGAAAGAGGACTAGGGAAGGATGACTCACAAAATGTAACAGACATGTTTATATCTTATATCAACTCTGAGAAAGAAAGCAAATCTTTTCTACTTCAGGTCACAGATATAGGTCTCAGGTCCTAGGACAGAGCCCAGCCCAAGCCCTGCCTTGGGCATGGGAATGAGGTTGAGAATGGAACAGGAGTAGAGAAGGAACAGGGTGGGATTGGAGGGAAGTGGGGCTGGAGATGGAGAGGATGAGGATGAGACTTGGTGAAAGGGCTTCAGGGTCAGGTGGGAACGGAGTACATGAAGATGTGGGGAGGTGCTGAGGCTGAGCTCTAGGAGAAAGACATGAAGGCTAGCTCTTTGCCTTTCCCCCCATATTTCCAGACCCAGCACCATTTGAGAGGGGAGAAAGTTGATAAGATGTGGCAACCTTCCCATCCACTTCCCATCCACTTACTCACAAGCATTTTTGAGTGCCTGAGTGCATGCTAAACCGCTTCAGTCGTGTCCGACTTGCTGCGACTGTATGGGCTGTAACCTGTCAGGCTCCTCTGTCTATGGGATTCTTTAGGCAAGAATACTGGAGTGTGTTGTCATGCCCTCCTCCAGGGGATCTTCCCAACCTAGGGATTGAAGCCATGTCTCTTATGTCTCCTGCATTAGTAGGCAGGTTCTTTACCACTAGCACCACCTGGGAAGCCCCAAGAGTTTTTGAGTAAGAGGAGCCAATTTAGCATAGTCGTTAAGAGTGAGGGATTTGGAGTCAAACTGGGTTTGACTTGAGTCAAACTGGGTCACCAGCTGGGTGATCTTGAGCAAACAAAGGAACTCTCAGTGCATTTTGCCTCTTCATAAAAGGGGGAAAATCCAATGATAAAATTCAATTCAAAAAATATATGCTGAGCTTTTATTAGGTCCCAGGCAAGATTCAGCTCCCATGGAACTTCTCTGTTAATGGGAGCAAATGGACAAGAAACAAGGAAAGAAAGAAACGGAAGATAATCCTAGATCATGATCAGATCAGATCAGATCAGATCAGTCGCTCAGTCGTGTCTGACTCTTTGCGACCCCATGAATCGCAGCACGCCAGGCCTCCCTCTCCATCACCAACTCCCGGAGTTCACCCAGACTCACATCCATCGAGTCAGTGATGCCATCCAGCCATCTCATCCTCTGTCGTCCCCTTCTCCTCCTGCCCCCAATCCCTCCCAGCATCAAGAGTCTTTTCCAATGAGTCAACTCTTCACACGAGGTGGCCAAAGTACTGGAGTTTCAGCTCTAGCATCATTCCTTCCAAAGAAATCCCAGGGCTGATCTCCTTCAGAATGGACTGGTTGGATCTCCTTGCAGTCCAAGGGACTCTCAAGAGTCTTCTCCAACATCACAGTTCAAAAGTGTCAATTCTTCGGCGCTCAGCCTTCTTCACAGTCCAACTCTCACATCCATACATGACCACAGGAAAAACCATAGCCTTGACTAGACAATCCTTTGTTGGCAAAGTAATGTCTCTGCTTTTCAATATGCTATCTAGGTTGGTCATAACTTTCCTTCCAAGGAGTAAGCGTCTTTTAATTTCATGGCTGCAGTCACCATCTGTAGTGATTTTGGAGCCCAGAAAAATAAAGTCTGACACTGTTTCCACTCTTTCCCCATCTATTTCCCATGAAGTGGTGGGACCGGATGCCATGATCTTAGTTTTCTAAATGTTGAGCTTTAAGCCAACTTTTTCACTCTCCACTTTCACTTTCATCAAGAGGCTTTTGAGTTCCTCTTCACTTTCTGCCATAAGGGTGGTGTCATCTGCATATCTGAGGTTATTGATATTTCTCCCAGCAATCTTGATTCCAGATCATGATAAAGAGATTCAAAAATAATAAAACAATAATCTGAAAGTGAATCATTAAAGGGAGCCCCTTTAGATAAGATGATTAAGAAAAGGCTCCTGAGGTGACTGTAAGATTTTAACAATTAAAGCACACAGAGCTTGCTGTGTGCCCAGTGCTATGGTGAATGCTTTATACATACTAATTCACTTGATTTTTGCTGTATTGCCCTATATGTAAGTGAGAGATCTGGATTTGAGCCCAAAAAGTTTTAACCAGAGACCAGGCCCTTAACTACCACTTTATTTTGCCTCTCAAAATCATGTAAGCATTCAGGCAAAGATAATGTATGATAGCCTTGAACTGTGTCTGGGACATAGCAATATTATTATTGTTATCAGTTATTATTAAGAGAGGTTGAAGCTCTAGGAGTCACAGCTCCATATTCTGAGAAGTTTGGAGTATTTGGGGCTTGAGTGATGCTAAGTGACTTGTCCTTTTTTAAAAAAAAATTTGTTTACTTATTTATTTTTGGCTGTGGGTCTTCCTTGCTCCATGTGGGCTTTCTTTAATTGCCTCAAGCCGGGGTTACTCTCTAGTTGCAGCGCAGGGGCTTCTCGTTATGCTGGCTTCTCTTGTTGCAGAGCACGGGCTCTAGAGCTCAGGTTCAGTAGTTGTGGCCCACAGGCTTAGTTGCCCTGTGGCATGTGGGATCTTCCTGGACCAGGGATCAAGATCAAACCTGTGCAGACTCCTAACCATTAGGCAGCCAGGGAAGTCCCAGTGACTTGTTCTGAGTCCAGGTCTGTCCTGTGCTGACTGCTCTCTCCCCTTCCCATCTCTTTAGGAAGGGGGGAGGGGGAGGCCTGCCCTACCCTCTAGGGACATCAGGCCCGCAGATCATGTGGAAGTCACTCCTTCCTGGTATTTCCTGGAATGTGACAAGGAGAGTTAACCTCCCTGCCCAGTCGTCAGGAAGTTGTAAAGGACTGGGAATCTCTCCAACCACCTTCTCAGGAATTATTTTCCTCCCTGCAGAGACTTCAGATAAACTGTAATATGAAGACACTCCCTTTTCTGAGAGTGGGAGGCTGGCAGTAAAAAGTTGTAGGAGAAGTTGCCCTGAGTGCATTGGATGCTGGGTCAGTACCTGGGTTCTGTTTCTAGCCCTACTACTAAAATCATTGTGTGACCTTAGGGAAATCACCAGTCCTCTGGGCTTCAATTTCCTCACCGAGAAAACGAAGGGAGTAGGCTAAGACCACTTCCAGACCTAAAAGTTTACCATTTCCCTCTGTGCTCATTATCCTAACTGAACAGAAGCCCTGTATTAGGAAATAGAAGCCCTTCTTTGACCTTCCATCCAAGGTTCAACTGGCCAGGAGAAGGAAACAAACATTTAAAGGTGTGTGTTCTAGACTCTATACCACATTTATACAAATTGCCTCATTTAATCTTCACATTAACTCTTTGGAGAAGGTATTGTTGCCCTCATTTTACAGAGAAGGCACCTGAGGCTCAGAGAGTAATTGCCCACAAACATCCAAGAAGGAACAAGCAAAATCAGGATTTGAAGCCAGGTCTCATGAAATCTCAGAATTTCTGCTCTTTTCCATCTTGGTTCGTCTAATGGTATAGAAAGAGAAGGCGATCAAGAAATAATCAGGGGCTTCCCTGGTAGCTCAGTGGTAAAGAATCAGCCTGTCAGTGCAGAAGACACAGATTTGATCCCTGGTCCAGGAAGATCCCACACGCCTCAAAGCAACTATGCCCATGCATCACAAATATTGAGCCTGTGCTCTAGAGCTTGGATGCCACAACTACTGAGCTCACGTGCTGCAACTGCTGAAGCCCACACACCCTAGAGCCCGCACTATGCAACAAGAAAAGCTACTGCAATGAGAAGGCTGCACACCACAACTAGAGAGAGTAGCCCCTACTCGCTGCATCTAGAGAGAAGCCTGTGCAGCAGTGAAGACCCAGCACAGCCAAAAATATATAAAATTATTAAAAAAAAAAAACCCAAACTACAGCATAGTGACTATAGTTAATGATACTGTGTTGCATATTTGAAAGTTGCTTTAAGACAGTGGATTTTTAAAGTTCTCATTACAAGAAAAAAATTTGTAATTATATACAGTGACAGACGTTAATTAGACTTACTGTGGTCATTGTCTCACAATATGGATCATTATGTTATATACTTGAAATTAATATAAATATTATTTTTCAGATGGCACTAGTGGTAAAGAATCTGCCTGCAAAGGAAGAAAACTCAAGAGACGCAGGTTCAATTCCATGGTTAGCAAGATCCCCTGGAGTTGAAAATGGCAACCCACTCCAGTATTCTTGCCTGGAAAATTCCATGGACAGACGAGCCTGGTGGGCTACAGTCCATGGGGTCAAAAAGAGTAGGACACGACTGAGCATATATACCTAATTTAAGAAAAGAAACAGTTAAACATTTTCATAATCTGTTTCTCGTTGTTTCTAATGGCATTTATTGACCAATTGCTGTGACACGTCATGTTAGATCCCACAGGGCTCAAAAGGACTGCAAGACACATCCCAGCCCTCTGGGAGTGAAAAATCAGTCCAGTTTTGGGGAGAAAGTGCAGTAACTCATTACACTTGCAAGCACAGTGCTTGTTCAAGGTCCGTCTTTCCTGTTATGCTGTGAACTGTCGTTTCTCCACTGCCTAGCAAAGTGCTGGGCACAGAGCAGATTCTCTCGGGCTTTATGGTACATAGATTACATCACACAATAAATAACTGATTAAACACCAAGATAAGTGGTAGAGCTGTGAGGGAGTTTAGGAAAAGTCTCTGGAGGAGGGAACCAATCCTTGAAGGATAAGGGTCAATTGTACAAACTCATCTTTGGGCTGGAATCTGCATTCTACTGGTCCAGACTTGAGCTGCGTTCCCCTTCCACAACCAGACCTCCCTAAAGATGGCATCTTTAGAAGGAAAGAACATCTGTGAATTCCTTTTACCTTTGGATCTGTTGACATCAGTGTGACATGGCTACCTCATCAGTGCTAGTGACCCCAACGAAGGATCACTTTATAAGAAACAGGCCTCACCTGGCCTGGGTTCAGCTGCTGGGGAGCAACTAAGCCCATGTGTCCCACTGCTAAAGCCACAGTGTCTAGGGCCTGTGCTCTGCAACAAGAGAAGCCACTGCAATGAGAAGCCTGAGTGCTGCATTAAAGAGTAGCCCTCATTCTCTGTAGCTAGAGAAAGACTGACAGCAATGAAGACCCAGCAAAGCCAAAAAAATTTTTAAACTATATTAAAAAAGACACAAACATGCTGATGTATGGCAAAACCCAACAAAATTCTGTAAAGCAATTATGCTTCAGTTAAAAAATAAATAAAAAAGAAAAAGAAACCAACAAACAGAACTCAGTGTCATGGAGTCCACAAAACATGGCTAAGTCCAAAAGATGCAGGCATCCAGAACTAGAGGGAAGACCTGCCAATTACTGCCCCCATAAGAGTGGTTACTCCCTTAGTCATCAGATAAAGGACATGATTTACTTAAGAAGACCAAGAGATAAGACAAGGAGGCAAGCAGTGCACTTCTCAGACCCGTGGCTCCACCCTATGGTCCTGAGGTTTCACAAGTGGCTCCTGGGCCCATGATATAACAGATCACCTTGCCCAGCCTGCCCAAGGGGTCTTCTAGGGGTCAGGGGTGGGGTTGTAATCAAGATTGGGTGGCTCCCTTCCTCTCCCTGCTCCTTGGAACTGGCTGCAGCTGAAGGATTTCTGGGAATGGAGAGCATCCTCTGCATTGGGAGTTCATGATACGGCTCATGCACTTGTTCATTTGACTCTGAAAGCTACAGTGAATTGTGACATCCTTATTCACTTTTTAAAATGATACTGGTCAAACTTTTTTAACTAATAGAAATATTTATACAGTAAAAAAAAAATGATGAAAGTCCTTTTGTTCCACTCCCCTCAGACACCATGAAACCTCCCTCAAATCCTCTCCTCTGGGGTGAACTACCATTAACAGTTTGGTTTCTATCTTTCTAAACAATTTCCCACACACACAGTCAAACATATGTATGTATGGGGTCGGGGAGGATCTGAGGCAATTATTTAATCTCTGTAACTCAGTTTTCTCAGGTTTATAATGGAAGAAATACTAATCCCATAGGGTTGTTGTGAGGTTGAAATGAGTTAAGATACCTAGCATTCTCAGAAAAGATTCTGGCCCAGGACTTCCCTGGTGGCGGAGTGGATAAGGAATCTGCCTGCCAATGCAGGTGACACAGGTTCGATCCCTGGTCTGGAAAGATTCAACATGCCGTGGAGCAACTAAGCCCCTACACCACAACTACTGAAGCCTGTGCATCGTAGAGCGCATGCTCTGCAATAAGAGAAGCCACCATATTGAGAAGCCTGTGCACCATAATGAAGAGTAGGGCCCACTCACCGCAACTAGAGAAAGTCCACTAGCAGCAATGAAGACCCAGCATAGCCAAAAATAAATAAATAAATAAATTAAAAAGAGTCTGGCCCATAGTAAACATTCAAGAGGTTGGCTGTTATACCTATCCCCTCATTCTTTTCCACAGCAGCTTAGTATCCTACTGCATAGATGACACTACTGAGAGAGGTTTTACTGCCCCTATGATAGATGCCTGCTGCTGCTGCTAAGTCGCTTCAGTCGTGTCCGACTCTGTGCGACCCCATAGACGGCAGCCCACCAGGCTCCCCCGTCCCTGGGATCCTCCAGGCAAGAGTACTGGAGTGGGTTGCCATTTCCTTCTCCAATGCATGAAAGTGAAAAGTGAAAGTGAAGTTGCTCAGTCGTGTCCAACTCCCAGCAACCACATGGACTGCAGCCTACCAGGCTCCTCTGTCCATGGGATTTGCCAGGCAAGAGTACTGGAGTGGGGTGCCATTGCCTTCTCCGATGACAGATGCCTAGGAACACACAAATAAACTAAACGGATCTCCTAAACTTAGGGGGGGCCTGGATCCAGAACCCAGGATTCTGCCTGTGGCCCAAAGTTGCTCTTATCATACCATAGGGCCCCCACAAGCCCCCTTAAAACCAAAGAGGTCTGAAAGGAGCAGCTGGTCTCACTCCTTGTTCCTCAATGAGATCCTGCTCAGCTGCCCCATCTCATTTGGACCCCAGGCTGTCTCTGATGGGTCTCCAGGGCAGGGGGCTTTAAGAGCAGGTGAGCCCTCCTCTTGCTCTGGACATACCCCCCAGGTCCTTTCTCTGCTACCCAGTGAAACATGCTGAGAACATCTAGCTGCCCCGGGGTCAGTTCAGGCCGACTGCTGAGAAGCAATGGCTCAGAGCTCAGAGTGAGATTAGGCTACTTATCAGGCTACAGACACTCCCAGAGCTCCCTCTGTGAGCACCAGGCACTGCACCAGCCATTGAGGGGTACTTCCATAATGTGGGTAAGAGGCATAGCCATGGCCTTGGGGAGACCCTAGCCAGTAGGGACCAATCACTTACTTAGGGCTCCTGGGTGCAGGGTTCCTCTGGGTGGCCACAGGGGCAGAGCAGGGCAGGCAGATAACAGGGAGCTACTGAATGCAGTTACCTGGTTCCTACTTGTCCTGCTTGGCCTCCACATCTAGGTGCCATCTCCTCCTCCTAGCCCTGACAGGTTTATGGAAAAGCAGAGGACACTGGGTCATGGGCAGGCTGAGCCTTTCCTGTCACTCTGGGAACTTCTTTGAAGCACTTTTGCAAACTTGAGGCACAGAGCTGAAAAAGCCTTGGGGATCATCCACCCTGCCCATTTACCAGCTGAAGACAAGAGATTTGGTGAGGAAGGGGCAGGGCCACAGTCACGGAGCCATTCATTCTGTCCCTGTGACCACCCTGAGGTAGGTGTTATCTTTCCTACTTAAAGAATAAGGAAACCGAGGCTTTTAGAATTTGAGTTGCTCAAGGTCATAAGAAAATGGAGTAGCCTAATATGTACCTACCTACCTCTTTCTTTCTATGGGGAGCCCAAGACATCCAAACACCCCACTGGCCTCTTCCTTTATCACCGCTTCCAAATGCAGTAGAGCTTCTCCGGTAGTTGGGCCAATGACAAGATGCATATTGAATGACAGAAAACTTTTCCTCAGCCAACCCCAGCAATATCTGTCTTTCTCCTGGAAGATTCACTCCCTTTGGAACCCTGTTCTGGAAGAGGCAGTATGGCTTTAGGGACCAGTCGAGTTCTAGTTTTGTTGGGTGTGCAGCAAGATGTGGGAATTTTGTATGTGGTAGGTGGCTCAGATAGTAAAGAATCTGTCTACAATGTAGGAGACCTGGGTTCGATCCCTGGGTCAGGAAGATCCCCTGGGGGAGGGTATGGCAACCCACCCCAGTATTCTTGCCTGGAGAATCCCCATGAACAGAGGAGCCTGGCAGGCTACAGTCCATGGTGTTGCAATGTCAGACACAACTGAGCGACTAATACTTTCACTATACTTTTCGCCAGGGGAAGCCAAGTCTGGGGTGCCCAGGGGAGCTCTGGCTAGAGCCTGTCTACCCCTGTGATGTGTTGTAAGCCCAGCTGTTTTTCCCCAGAACAAGCAGCCCCAGTTTCCAAAGGTCACAGCTGAGTCACTTTCTTCACCTTACCCTAGATTAGACTGGCTCCATTTCCTCTGAGCTTTTTCCTCATTCACTCCCTCTAAGCTCATATGTTTTCCTCTCTTCTGCTTACTTAGCTGTTTTTCCAGAAGTTCCTTAGAATCATCAATCCTTGAGATTATAAATGCTGGCAGTCCTATCTCATCCCATTTAGAGGGTGACAAGGGAAATGATTCACTTTAGTGTTTCTGAAAACACATGACACAAATATGCAAGCAAACTTGAAAATCTACATTGTTAAGCTATATATATAAGCACAGCGTTAAATATATATGTGCTTACAAAAGCAATGTGACAATTGTATTTTAATCACTTGCTCAGAAATTCCAAAAGAGTACTACAAACTGTCAGTCTGCAAGGTCTGAGAATCCAAGATTTGCATCTTATTAACTATTTGAATTCTTTCTATACCACGTTGATTTGCATATATAAGAGAGGTCAGGGCCCAAAAGGAACATTCTATACACACCATCCTCACTTCCTCCAAGTGACTTACTGAAGTGAGTATCTCTCAGAGTGCCCTGGCATTGAAGTTTGGTGGAGCAGAGAGAGCCTTCTACAGATACAGATCAGTCATTCAGTTGTGTCCAACTCTTTGCGACCCCATGAATCACAGCACGCCAGGTCTCCCTCTCCATCACCAACTCCCGGAATTCACTGAGACTCTCGTCCATTGAGTCAGTGATGCCATCCAGCCATCTCATCCTCTGTCGAGAGCCTTCTAGTATAAGTTTATTTACAGGGAGGGTCCCCTGCTCCACAGTGATCCAGTCACAGCTCCCCATGAATCCTACGCCAGCCCTTTACAGGGGCTGTATGTTCTCACATCCTGCTAGAAGGGATACTGAGTTTACTAATAAGAAGATGAAGGCCTGAAGAAATGGTGTCCTGTTCAGGTTACAGATGGTGGAGGCCCAAGTCTCCAGCTTTCCCAGGGTTGGCCTGAAGCCAGAGAGCCAGTGGCTGCATGGCCCCATCTGTGAAAGCTCTCCTACTCTGCAGAGTCCTCCCACACTGTACGTCGACTCAGGCACACCCAAACTCAGATTTTCTTAGGTGGTCTCAATATTGTTTTTTTTCCTAACCAAGACACCTTTAAAAGGTGTAAACTCTTCAACCCAGCCATTGTCATTCTAAAATACAACTTCAGGAAAGAGTAAGTTAGAAGTATGAAAATGTATGTACAAGGATAGTCACTGAAACTTTATCATAAACTCGAAACCCTGCAGAGTATCCAAATATCCAAACCACTGTGATTTGCTTTATAAATAATGGTACATCCATATGATGGGATATGGTGATGTAGAATGATGATGTGTGACACAGTTAAGGGAGTGGCCAAGATGGTGGAGTAGGAAGACTCTGAGCTCACTTTCTCCCACAGGCACACCAAAATTACAACTATTTACAGAGCAAATTATTAATGAGAAAGACCTGAAAACTAGCAGAAAAGATCTACAACTAAAGATGTAAAAAAGGAATCACAGGACTTCCCTGGTGGTCCAGTGGTTGGGGGTCTGCCTTCCAATTCAAGGGACATAGGTGTGGTCCATGGTCAGGGAACTAAGATTCCATGTGCCACAGGGCAGCTAGGCCTGTGCACCACAGCTGGAAAGCCCAGGTACTCTAGGGCTCTCAATCATCAACTAGAGAAGCCTGCACCCTATAATGAGAAGTCCTTGCACCACAACTGAAGAAGGTCCACAGGCCAGCAATAAAGACCCAGCACAGCCAAAAAATGAATAAAGGACTCACAACAAGACAAGCAGGAGGGGAGGATAGTCAAGTCACCCATCCCCCAGCAGATGACCCACAAAGGGGAGGATAGCTACAATTGCTGAGGCTCTCCCCATTAAGCAAGGCAACCAAGTCCCACGTCAGGCTGCCCCTCCTGGAGGTCCTACACGGAGAACCACAGCCAGGCTGTGCCTCTGCCCACACACAGGGAAGTCAACGATGGGGCCACACCTCCCCAGGCCCAGCTCTGGGCTTGCAACCTCCACCTCAGGATCACACCTGAGAGCCTGAGGCTAAGGAGTAGAAAAAGGTGATGCCAAGAACTTGGGTGTTCCTACAGACAGCTCCTCTCTCCTCCCTCCAGCCACCCATTAACATACAGACAAGACTGGAACTGAAACCCAAGAAGAGCACTCACATCTAGAGCCTAAGGGACACCCCTAAAGGGGTCCTTACTCCACAGGGCCTCTGGATGATGGGAACCTTGTAAAATATAAGCACTCAAAGAGACCTTAAGATCATCCAGTGCAACCCTTCCATTAACAATGGAGGAAACCAATGCCTGAATTGGGAAAGTGACTTGGGAAGTCGCACAGAGTTAGCTGCAGGCCTGGGATTAGATACAACCCAGGACTCCTGCACCAAATCCTTCACAACAAGCTGCCTCTTGTAGGCCTGATGGGTGCAAGACCCTAGAGGACAGAGGCTTCTCTCCAACACATCACCTTCAAGAAGCTCCCGCTGATGATAAGATCCACTGAAAGATCTTTTGGCAGAAACATCTTGCATGAATCCTGTACCACTTCTAGGTATGCAAGGAAGGAACTCAGGGTCTGACTCCGAGAGGCTTTAAGCAGAGAGGACAGTCAGGAGGGAGACAGGAAGGCCGTGGGAGTGCGGCTGTGCTGCTTCAGAATGGCAACGGCTGCACCGGAGAACCTCTGCTGCTGCCTGACAGATGCTCCCCTCGGGTGATGAGTTCCCAGCCAGGCCGCCTCACCGCCGCCCTCCCTGAGCCCTCAAGGACCTCAGTGACCTCGGTGTGTGGATGCGACAGTGAAGTTGGAGACCTGCCTGCTACCCAGGCATGTGGGGCTTGTATATTGGCTTCTGTACTCCAAGCCCAGACTGATATCATGTGCAGAGGACAGTTCTGGGGAAAGGCAAATATCCAGTAAATTCTGTCTCTCCCCCCAACTCTTAACCTCTGGTCCAACCAAGTTCCCATGAGACTCCTTTGCTCTCCCAATGGAAGCAAGATAGGAAGCAGGAAGGAAGAGGCAGGACTGTGCTACACAGAAGTGACTGGGATGGCCTGACACCCAGGGACGGGAGATCCAGAAGTGACTTATGACAGCATCCACCGTAGCAAAATGTGGATGGCAAGAGGAAGTGGTTGGAGCTGTGTCCCCGTCTCCTTTGAGGTCCAGGGGGCAGCCTCCCCCTTGTACCCTTTAACCTGCTGGCAGGGTCCTTCTTCTCAGGTCTCCACCCAAGTTGGGAGTGCCGGCTGGGTGGGGTCCTCAGTATTACCCGGTGCCACACACCAGTGACAGAGCACACAGAGGCTGGCAAGGCCACCCAAGTTTGGGGAGCTCATGGGGAATTCATATTCTTGTTTCCGGAACTGATTCACTGAATCAATATTTATGGAATATTTAGGGAAAGTGGCAGGAGAACTGAATTTCTGGGCTTCCTGCAACCCCTTCCAAACAGTGGAGGGAACATCTTAATAAGGATGCAGAGAAGAAGGGGCCCCAGCACCAGCTCAGTTCACTGACTTGGGTCCTCTTGCCACCTGGAGGACTCGCTGGCCCCTCATCCCATACCACTTCCTCTCCCACCAACCACGCTCTCTGCCCCTCCTAGGGAAGCTGTGAAACATCACAGTAGGTAGAGCTCTGGGGGGATTTGGAAATGGAAAGTGTTTCCTGAACTGTTTTCAGTCAGCCCATTCACTCCTTGAAACTGCCCGCATGGAGGTATCAGGAAGCCCATTTAACAGACCAGGGAGTAGCAGCTCTAAGGCCTTAACACAGAAGATCTAGCCCCATCACCATTGTGAACTGAGCCACATGTTTTTGTCCTTGGTGGTCCTGCCTTTCCAGGAGTCCCCACTACAACTCCTAAGTCCTTTTCAGGTTCAGTGGCTTCCTCCCTCCACCAAATCACAGTCAGAAGAAGAGTGGCTACTTGTGAATTTAACATAGTGAGTCCACCTCCTTTAGGGGTATTTCTATTGGAAGACTTCCATCTAGAAAGGGAAGAGTCTTTCTCAGCCCATGTTCAAGAACGTTGGGCATCACTGAGCTGGAAAGAATTTTAAGAGAAGGGAGCCAGCAAGTTTGGCCCTACCTAAACAGGACTTGGGGAAGGAAGTGGTGTGGCTCCTGAGTGTGTGCCTGTGCTATGTGTAAACGCAAGATAACTCCAAAGATAACGCGAGAAACAAAAAGTAGTGTGAGATCTCAAGCAAATTACTTGATTCTCTATTTCCTTAGTTGTAAAATAATTATGTTTGGCTTGCTGTGAGGATTAGAGATCATTAAGTTTTCAACAGTCAATGAAAATTGTACTTGATGCAGAAAATGAGTCACTTTCAAAAACCCCAGATACTTCCTTTTGTGAAATGGGTAGCCAAAGTCAATTTCTCCCCAAACAGGGCCACAAATGGGGGCAGCAGTCACGTACTACAAGCAGAATTTATTACCCAAATCAATTTGAGGAACTCCAGGCACTGGATACAGCCTTCCCTGTTCACAAGAAAACCAGAACCTCTTCAAACTCACCCGCCAACCCTAGCTGATCTGAGGGGTAGGACTGTAGCCCAAATCATGTCCCAGCTATTGTATCTTCATTCGTGACCAGTAACCTCAAAGTCACAAATGGCATGGTGTGATTTAGATCCCAATCTTATCCAGGAAAATCCCATAATTAAAACAGACAAGGTTGGAGCTATCGCTCAGACAGAAAGGTACCAAGACCCTTAATTGGCTTTGAGGAGGGAAAAAGTTTCCTGCTCATAAAGACTGGAACTAAACCAATTGTCTAATAATCATTAGTGAACTTTGAGCCTAGAAGGGCATGCTAATCCTGTGGGGTAAGACAGGTGTACTGCCCAAACTCTCCCGGGCTAGTCTGAACACGATTTAAGGTCTCCCATGAGGACCCTTAAGTAGGCACCTCCTGGTTGCCTAGTAACAAAGGAGCCTGCAGTGGCTGCCTCCAAATGTGCAAAAGGGTGCAGGCGGGGCACGCTGGGAAGGTGATTCTTCACCTTGCAAAATAAGTCACACAGAATTCTCAGGATCTGAAGAGCAGTGCTGCAAAGTTCCTTGTCTGTTTCTACATTTCAGGAATACAAGCTGGTTTGATTTCACATGAGACTGTGATTTTATTTGTTTGATTTTTATGTGTCCTAGATCCAGGAAAGTGAGTCCCTTATTCTCCTTTTGTCATAAAACCAAACAGCCCTAGTGTCAAGGGAGAGGCACTGTGCTCTGAAGTAAAATTGTTCACAACCTTTCACCCTCAACCCCGAGCTGCAGATTTTTATGAAAATCAGCTTCTGGGCCACTTAAGTCTTGATAAAGTTGTAAATGGTCTCTTCTTAGCTGAGCTACCATCTCCCATCTGGCCACAGTCACACTAGAAGCAGGAATTCAATGGGCAGATTTCTTTCCTTATTGAACTTCCAGACACTCCAGGAAGAAGGGGAGTTCCCAGCACCCGCCTGCCAAGCTCTGCTCTACTTGAACTTTGATCAGCATGAACAGGTCATCCTGACTACAAGTTCCCCCAGATTCTCCTTACTTGTGTTTTTAAGGCACAACTCCCCAGCGTAAGGCTCTCTGTTTACAATGAATTATTTTAATTATTCTAACTACTCAAAAGAAACTTCCACCACTCCCAGTCAACCATTGAACCCCAACATGCTGAGAGTGGGGACAACGACAGAGCTCAATTCACATCATGGATTCTGGTCGTTGGGGTCACACTTAATCATGACTTTCAACCCCAAACCCTTTTTGGATGTTTCAAAGGCCTCCAGAGCTTTCTCCAGAGGAAACCGATGGGTGACCAAAGGCTTTACATTCACAGACTTGGATGCAAGCATTGAAATCGCCATCGGCCATCTGGAAAAGATCACAAGCATTACACTCAACCTTCAGGAGGAAAGAGGGAGGGCCCCAAAACTACCAAGCACAAGATCAGCTTGGCCACACTTACTAGTTTTTTGGTTTTTTTTTTTTTTTGACCACATTTATTTGTAGATTTGTGGTTCTGCAAGGTTGGTTCTACAGGCCAAGAATGGGTGGAAATGATCTTATGACTTGTAATTCAGGAGTACAGAGTCTGTTCCCAAATGCAATGTCTGCCATGAAGCCTAGAATTTCTCTGGCATGAAGGTCTAAGGCATATGTAAGCCACGGTGAAAAGGCAGATAGCCTCAGGGCGGCAGCCCAGGATGATCTAATCACACCATGTAGCAGCTCATTTGGCAGAGTTTACTGGAAAAAACAGCACTCTGTTGACAGGACAGATACAAATTCTAAAATGGGAGAAAGGGCCACTGGTGGGGAAGATGGTCCTGGACAGAGTTACCCAGCAGGGAGAGGATCGAGCCACAAAACACATGTTGGCATTTATTTAGACCCCGTCACTTCCCAGGGTGGGACCTGGGGACTGGGAGTGAGAACCAAGAAACTGGAGTTCTTGTGGTTGCCCTCGTTTCTCTCCTTCTCTTTAAAGAGGGAAGATGGAGATCTGGCCACTTAGAACCGGAAAAGAGAGCGCCTGGGCGATGAGGGGCAGACATTCAAGAAGAGCATGCCTCATAATCTCCCTCCCTCACTCTCTCCCTACATACCTGTCAGCTCTGCTCTCCAGTCTTTAACCAGGAGTGAATGCTCTCTCTTTGGGGCCTTATCATATCGCATGGCTCTCAATGCGGCCAGGGTGTGCCTCTCATGAATAAATAGGCAGAGCCTCTTGGTCCCAGAGGCCATGGAGGGCCTCCCTTGGACTTGGTGGCCGCTCGCCACCCTGGTTCACCCACAACATACTCACGTATTGCAGTATCGAAACACGCCCTTGATGTCCACCTCCCTGGTGGCTGCGTGCACGAGGGGCACGCTGGTCATCTCAGATCCCAGCCCCACCAACACCAGGGTCCCACCAGAATGAGTGGCCTGAAGAAGAGGTAAGGACAGAAAGCTAAGAAAATGAGAGAATACAGACTCCACTCACAGTAGCCCTGTTGCCATGAGGATGCATGCATGGTAAGTCGCTTCAGTCATGTCTGACTCTTTGTGACCCCATGGACTATATAGCCTGTCAGGCACCTCAGCCCACGGGATTCTCTAGGCAAGGGTGCTGGGGTGGGTTGCCATGCCCTCCTCCAGGGGATCTTTCCAGTTCAGGAATCAAACCTGTGTCTCTTATGTCTCCTGCACTGGCGGGTGGGTTCTTTACCACTAGCACCATGTGGAAAGCCCACTGTTGCCATAAAAATAGGTAAATATCCAGAAATTTCAGAAAGCTTGATTCTTTTTATACAGCTGAACTCTTTAGCACGTTAACCAAACTCAGCAGAGCAGCAGAGTGAACACGGTCTCCTTTAAAGGTCCTGAATGCACTTTACCAGTGGAGGCACAGTGGGAGCATCTCCTGCTGCCCACAGCACCCCAGGAAACAGCAAAAGTTCTCCAGAGAGCAATGAGGATCTCCCCTGCAATCAAGGCTGACCCTTCAGCAGCCTCTGAGCATCTTTCAAAGCTTTACTTAGTACCAGATGTCAGTGTCAGCCACTTTCTCTTCCAGAGTACTTACCCACAAGACAGAGGGTCAAATTTCTAAGGGGCCACCAACTACCAAGCACTATACCAATGGGGAGGGCTATAGGAATTCTGTGGTTCAACAACTGCCTTAGGAGCTTCCCTGATGGTCCAATGGTTAAGACTCCTAGCTACCACTGTACGGGGCACAGGTTCGATCCCTGGTGGGGGAACTAAAAAATCCCAAAAGCGGTGTGGCCAATAAATAATTAATTAAAATGCTTTTAAAAAATTAAAACTGCCTTATATGTGAAGGCTGGCAATTAGAAATCTTTGTTCCAGGGACATTCACCTCAATGGTATAAGTCATAATGGAGTCATCAATTTCCTCTTTGGAGTGGGCAGGAGAGCAAAATTTCCGCTGACAACTTCCACATAACTTTACATGAGTGCTGAGCCTGCTCCAGAGATGTGGGGGGGATCATTGTGCTCAGTGTAGTGAGAGACAGAAAAATGGACAATTTGCTCATGCTAAGTTTTTACTATAGCTAACAGTAGAAAGCACTTAGTGGGGGCCATTCTAAGTGCTAACCACAGAGATTTAAGACAGCACACATCACAGCTTGTCTCCGCGGGGAAGGATACATCCTGCAGAGAAGCCTGTAGTATAGGGGTGACTCCTGGCAGTTGTACTTTTGAGCTGTGGGCCCCGAGACGGTGCTATCAGCCATGGTCGCCTCATGTGTAAGAACAGGACAATGCCTTCCCATAGCAGGGCTGACGGGGTAACAGTCACAGAGGCCGGCACTAGAATGGGCTCAACGTGTAGCTCATCTGCAGGTTTAATGGAGGAGAAGTCACTTACAGACCACCTGTGACATACAAACACTGTCAGCCAAGGAAAGGGCATCTCACGACGGGAAAATGTTGCTGTCCTCACTGGAGGGGAGGGGTTCAGATTTGTGAGTGAGCCACAGAATACACTGAGAAACTTCCCAGGAAACCTGCTGTCCACTCAGCATTTCCTCTCTACCTGGTAAGAAGGGAGAGAAGCACCACTGAACTGGTCATCACAAGCTGCCAGGAGACCAGTAGCTTACTGACCACAGGCAAAGGAATGCTCAGGCCATTGCTTAGTGGCTGTGACTTTCACAACAAGGAGATGACAGCAATTCTACCATAAACATTCGCTCGGTCTTCTTATGAATATTATCCAGACAAAACACGACAGAAGATTGACTCTCAAAGGAGGGCTTTGCCCTATGAAGCCATATCTTTTACTGCCTCTCTGTTGAATTGGGGGTCACTGTCTTGTCAACAACTCAGAAACAGCACACACACCTTACTGGTCAAGCCCTCAAGGTGTCTGGCACAAAACCAGGCATATGGCAGGAACCCAAGATATGCCATGAGTCAACATGGCTCCACTGGTAACACACAGGCTCAATGCCTGCTGGATTTTGGTTTCTCTTAGCTCCTTCCCACATGGTGATGCTAATTATCTCCAACAGTGGAGCCGAGAGCTGGTTGATTCTGGCTGGAACAGGTCAGGGCAAAAGTGGCACCTGCTCCTCCCTCTCCCGTTGCTTCCCTGACACCCCGGGGTCACAGGCATCTTGGTAGGAAGAGGGGAAGGCAGCTCTGCTTGGGTGCCAGGCTTGAGGGCCGTGCCACACAGGTTGAGGGATCAGCTTTTCCCAAACGTCTTGCATGGTGGAAAGTGCCCCTGTGTGACTCAGAAGGGCAGAGGCATGTGCTGTTGTGAGAAAGCAGTCTGGGGGACAGGGCAGGGGTGCCCAGGGGTGGCAGCTGCCGCCATTCTCCCCAGCCCAGCCCCTTCTACCCCAGAACTGGCTCCTAGCCCCTCAATCTCTTCCCCTCTGGAGCAGCCGGATGGAGCAAGGAAAGCCCAGGCATTGGAGTAGTGTGCTCCAGGCAAGTCCCTGGGCCTCTCTCATCATAAAATGTGTAAAATGAGAACTTACTGTGAGGGCTAGTATGCAGATTAGGACCATGTCTATAAAGCACACAGCCAAGAACATGGCCCATGGTGGAGAGCAGAGCCGAGCTCGTATTCTTTCTTTTCCTCATACTTCGGCAGTGCTACTCCTCCCTGCCCCTCCCCTTCCAACATCCATAAATTACTGGTGGGTTGCTAAAGGGTGGGTCAGGTATTGGCAGCTTATTTGTTCCTAGTTCTGGGAAAGGACAGCAGAAGACAACTGTGACCCTAAAAACGCACCTCATCTTTGTGACTAACTGAATTAGTGCCCGTCACCTTGTATCAATGACTCAAAGACTGTAGTTTTCCTCAATAAAACAAGATAGGGATTTCCCACACTCATCTAAGGCATGGTTCCCTCTTCCTCCTATTGATTTTTTTTTTTTCTTTTTCTTTTTTTTTTTTTACCAAGAGCACTACTTGGTAAAATCCTACCCTAAAGGTATGAGTCACTTAACATCTCTGAAGGCCCATGTGTATCTGTGGCCTAGTTTGAACATCACAATGACCCAATGAGGATGTTAGGGAAGTGTCATTACCTTCATAAGAGAGATTAGAAAGCAGATAACATGGGATTACCTAATTATGTTTTGCAGGGGGAGCATGCCTTCTACTGGTGCCTTCTACTGGTTCACCACCCTGGGCTGCTTACTCGAAGCTGCCCACCAGCTTCAGCTACCCTTATTTCTACTGGGCCCGATGGCTCAAATGATAAAGAAGCTGTCTGCAATGTGGCAGACCTGGGTTCGATCCCTGGGTCAGGAAGAGTCCCTGGAGAAGAGAATGGCAACCCATTCCAGTATTCTTGCCTGGGAAATCCCATGGACAGAGGAGTCTGGTGGGCTGCAGTCCACCGGGTTGCAAAGAGTCAGACATGACTGACTTAACACTTTCACTTTATCCCTACTCACGTAGATGCCGGCTTGGATGGAGGTCTCCACCCCTGTGCACTCAATTGTGACTTCTGGCTTGCTGCCCAGCAGGCCTTCCACTTTCTTGGCTATTTCCTGAGGGCTCTCGTTGGAGATCTGGAGGATGAAATCAGCCCCGACTTCCTTGGCTTTAGACAACCGAGAGGCTGACAGATCTACAGTTGAACAAAAGTTTCTTTCAAACTAAGAAACTGGACGGTGGATTAGGGAGCAAAAATGAAGATGCAGATTCTGATGCCAAGGAAGCTCTGTGTAGTGGTGTGGCTGAGCCCAACACACACACTCTCTGAACACACACACCCTCACACACAATCTTTGGATAACTTCTCAAACATGCACACCCTTCTATATCCCCATATACCCCCATACCTACCACATAGCTCTCCACAGCTACACACATACACTCTCTCACCTCCTCACACAAAACATGCAGTGACACCCTTCTGCACCCCATTCCCTTCAAATATCCACAACACCCCATACAGCACACAACTCTACACATTCACCCACACACTCTCAGATACATTACACACATACATACACACTCTCTCACAGATGCCTTCTCCACATACATACACCCAGCTTCAGTTTATACCACACCACTCCACACTCACATACTCACATATGCTGTCAGATAACCTCTCCTCACACATACACATTCATGTCTCTCATTCATATCACATACCTCACACATAAACATCCTCTTATAAACATATCACACACCCAACTAACTTCACATCACATACATACACTCACACACACACACCCCCGCTCTGAGTTGGGTCAAACAAGGGCTGAGTCTCTTCTTAGGACAAAATGGGCAGTATAAGTATCTGAGGTTCACATATAAAGAGCCAGGTTCTTTTCTCTGCAGTAGCACCCTCTCTCAGAAGCTTCAAAAGAGTCTTCCCCTGAGCCCTGACTTGGTCATCCCCTGGAAATCAAAAGAAAAGAGCAGGAGCCTCTCTAAAAACCCAGTACTCCAGGAAGGAAACAGGTTTCATGCCCCTTCCTCAAAACCGTAGGCCCAGCTGCTCCCGCCTTCAGAAGATTTAGAAAGAAGAAAACCTTATCAGTGGTTTTCTTAAGAAAAACTTACCAGTTACCACCACTTGAGCTGCACCCATTGCCTTGGCTGCAAGCAAACTGACCAGTCCGATTGGCCCTGAATAAAAGAGTAAATAGGAGACAATTCTGAGATACCAAACACCAGCTCTCCCGCTTTTCCAGGCCAGGGACAGGACCTGTACCTTCTGTGGGCCTCTAGCATCTCTGCCCCAGTGCCTGACGTACAGTGAGACCTTAACAACTGTTTGTTGAGTGCATGAGTAAATGAACACATGAGTGCTTGTTCTCTACCTGGAATCTGCTCCCAGTGCTGGGCTCCTGTTCTCTTTGCCCCCCACCCACCTTTTCAGAAAGAACCCCTCATGTCTCCCCAAGTTGAGACGTATCCTTTAAGGTGCCCCCTGAGGACCCCCTGTCAGGGTGTCCTAGGTTGGCTTCCCCGTTTCGGTGTGCTAGATGGTTTTAACACAAAAACCAGATCACAAATACACATATGCAGAATACCTCTGAGGATCTGCTTTTTGGACACTCCAAAAGTGAGTTAGTGAGTTTGCCCAGAAAGCAAAACACTGGGAAATAAGCAACAAACGGGTTAAGTAAACTACAGCAGGATACTATACACCTGTTAAAAAGAGGAATTCCCTGGAGGTCCAACTGTTAGGCCTCTGTGCTTTCTCTGCCAATGGCATGGGTTTGATCACTGGTCAACGACCTAAGATCCCACAGGCCATGTGGTGTGGCAAAAAAAAGAAAAAAAAAAATATGTGTATATATATATATATATATATATATATATATATATATGTCATCTAACTCTTATCTATTGACATAGAAAAATGTTCACAATATATTAATGTTTTTGTAGGTAAAATGAAGCATGATCATTTAGAATGATCTCATGAATAAAACAAACAAAAACAAAACTGAAAGATTCTACACCAAATTCTTACCAATGGTCCTCTCAGGCTGATGGTGCTATCAGTGAATTTTTATGTGTGTTTGTTCACATGTGTGCAGGCATGGTATGGATAATTTAATTTCTTTTTCTAAGGCAAAAATGTATTACTTATGCAGATTAAAAAGAAAAAACCTGTCACCTGGATCCCACAGTCTGCTTGGCTCATTGAGGCACATCTGTTCTACACCCATCACCCCCCATAGGAAGCCCTGCAGTCACTTATTTGGCCCTGCCCAAAAAAAATCAATCACAAAATGTATAAGGATTAACTCAAAATGGATTAATGACTTGAACATAAGACCTGAAACCCTAAAACTCCTAGAAAAAAAACATAGGTAGTAAGCATCTTGACATCAGTCTTGATGAGTTTTTGGATTTGACAGCAAAAACAATGGCAATAAAAGCAAAAATAAACAAGTGGGGAATTCCCTGGCAGTCCAGTGGTTAGGACTCCATGTTTTCACTGCCAAGGGCCCAGGTTCAGTCTTTGATCAGGGAACTAAGATACTGCAAGCTGCATGGTGTGGCAAAAAAAAAAAAAACAATAAATAAATAAACAACTGGGACCATATCAAACTAAAAAACTTTTGTATAACAAAGGAAACATCAACAAAATGAAAAAAGCAACTTGTTGAGTAGGAGAAAAATATTTGCAAATCATATATTTGATACGGGTATTAATCTCCAAAAATATAAAGAACTTACCCAACTTAACAGCAGAAAAACAATCCAATTTAAAAATGGGCAGAGAATATGACTAGACATGTTTCCAAAGAATATATACAGATGGGCAACATAAACATGAAAAGATGCTCAACATCAATAATCAGAGAAATTCAAATCAATATTACAAAGGGATATCACTGCACATCTGTCAGCATGGCTTTTATCAAAAACACAACAAGTAACCGGTGTCAGGGAGGGTATGGAGAAAGGGAAAACCTTATGCATTTGTTAGCTGGGAATGTAAACCAGTCCAAACACTATGGAAAACAGTATGGAGATTAAATTAAAAATTAAAAATAGAACTTCCATGTGATCTGACAATTCTGCTTCTGCTCAGAAGTGGAATTTTATCCAAAGAAAACAAAAGCACTAACTCAAAATGAATCTCCACTCCCATAATCACTGCAGCATTATTTATAATAGCCAAGACATGGAAACCATCTAAATGTTCATCAGTGGATGAACAGACAGAGAAAATGTGGTGTACACACACACACACACACACACACACACACACACAGTGGAATATTATTCAACCATAAAAACCCTGAGCTCATAGGTATGGAGACTAGACTGGATTGCCAGAGGCAGTGGTGGCAGTGAAGAAATGGATGAAGAGGGTCAAAAGGTACAAACGTTCAGTTACCAAATAAATAAGTCCTCGTTATCAAATGTACAGCATGGTGACTATACTTAATACTGTATTGCATATATGAAAGCTGTTAAAAGAACAGATCTTAAAGTTCTCATCATGAAAAAACATTTTTATAACTATAGGTGGTGACAGATGTTGACTAGACTTATTGTGGTGATCATTTTGCAATATACACAAATATCAAAATCATTATATTACATACCTGAGACTAATAAAATGTTATACATCAGTTAAACCTCAATAAAAAAAAAAAAAAGTGTACACCAGCTCACACCCACAAGGAGTAAAGCATGTTGTCTCGGTCACCTGAAGCAGTTAGAAGCCTAGATGATTCAATCTGAGGTTGCCAGGTTTGTTCAGCTGGGTAGAAGCAGAGGAAGAAAGAGCTAGCTATAAGCCTATGTGGGCAGAGTGCTGGCTCCCCATGGGCTGGGACTCACTCCTGCTGGTCCTAGGTAGTAGCCATCTCATTCTTGGAAAACCAGGAGACCAGTTCTCTGGGATGATCTGAAAGCTCCAAAAGATACCCTTCTCTTTAATCCCCAAAATATTTCTCTAGTTTCCTGTCAAGGGTTGAAAAATAATTCCAAATTGCACTCTTTAAAGTGAACAAATGAGTTATGTTGCCTAGGAGATAACATTAGTTAGCTACCTTGCCTGCAGACATTTATTTAGCATAGTGCTTGTCACTGAAGGAATGGCACACTGTAATCCTCCCTAACCAGAGATTCGAGAATCTATTTCAGCCCTCGGAGGGGGGATGAGATGGGCAGAGGGGTCTCACATTCCCCTTTAATGAACTCATAACCACAGTGATATCTGTTTCTTACCAGCTCCACACACAAGGACCTTGTTCCCCAGCGTGACTCCAGCTCGCCGGCAGGCATGGATCCCCACAGACAGTGGCTCAATCAGGGCCCCTTCCTCAAAGGTGACATTGTCAGGAAGCCTGAGGAGTCATTCAACATACTCAGTCCCTCTAGGTTAACAATAATAACAATAGCTAATATTTACTGAGCTTTTATTTATTTATGCTGAGCAAAAGTGCTAAGCAATTTACCTATATTCACTCTTGTAAATCCTCAGAACAGTTCTGTGTGGACATTATCATTCCCACTTTACAGACAAGGAAAGCAAGCTTTGGAGGAGTGAATGACTTGCTCCAAAAGTTCAAAATCAGGGAGTACTGAGAATCTTAAAGGGTTTAAACTGGAAACCAGGTACATCTGATTCCAGAGCCCGTATCATACTGCCTCCCTCTGAAAATGCCATCCAAGATAAGGTGCGGTGTGGCTGTCTTTAATAAACGAGTTCATTTCACAAGGGTTTAACTTAACCACATCCCAGCATTTCATCTGCTTCTCAAACTTATAGCCTTTCTGGTTTCATTTTAGCAAAAAACCCAGACTATCAGCAGCTTTGCAAAACAGTGATTAGAAGCTGACATCACTCTGCACATCGTCCCCCATATTACACGCTCCAAAAGAACCACATGTGCTAGCAGCAGCTGCCTGGCTGTCTCTGGACTGGTTACGATGGGAAAGGGCTTGTCTCCACATAGCAGATTAAATGCTGTGTCACCTTTGCCACTGGGTTCTTGGCTTTCACTTCCCTGTCTACTGGTATCTTGACCCTTTTCGCGATACCACTGATGAAGACAGCAAATATTTGCATAATGCTTTACAGATTAGAGTGCTTTCTCCTCCATTATCTCATTTAATCCTCAGCATGACCTTGTCAGGCAGGAAGGGCAGGCTTTGTTGGTTTTTTCTTTTTTTGGCGGCTTGCAGGATCTTGATTCCCCATGCACTCTTAGTTGCTCAGTCGTGTCTGACTCTTTGTGACCCCATGGACTGTAGCCTACCAGGCTCCTCTGTCCATAAAACTTTTCAGGCAAGAATACTGGAGGGGTTGCCATTTCCTCCTCCAGGGGATTTTCCAGACCCAGGGACTGAATCTGAGTCTCCTGCATTACAGGTGGATTCTTTACCCACTGAGCCATTGGCTGTGAACAGGGATTAAACCCAGGCCCTCAGCAGTGAAAGTCTAACCACTGGACTGCCAGGGAAGTCCAGGGAAGGCTTTGTTTTTTATTCTATAGAAGCAAAACTGACTGAAGTCATGAAATTAAAAGACGCTTGCTCTTTGGAAGAAAAGTTATGACCAACCTAGACAGCATAGTAAAAAGCAGAGACATTACTTTGCCAGCAAAGGTCCATCTAGTCAAAGCTATGATTTTCCAGTAGTCATGTATGGATGTGAGAGTTGGATCATAAAGAAAGCTGAGTGTCAAAGAACTGAAGCTTTTGACCTGTGGTGTTGGAGAAGACTCTTTGAGGGTCCCTTAGACTGCAAGGATATCTAACCAGTCTACCCTAAAGGAAATCAGCCCTGAATATTCATTGGAAGGGCTGATGTTGAAACTGAAACTCCAATACTTTGGCCACCTGATGCGAAGAACTAACTCATTGGGAAAGATTGAAGGCAGGAGGAGAAGGGGACGACAGCAGATGAGATGGTTGGAGGGCATCACCGACTCAATGGACATGAGTTTGAGTAAACTCCGGGAGTTAGTGATGGACAGGGAGGTCTGGCGTGCTGCAATCCATGGAGTCGCAAAGAATTGGACACGACTGAGCGACTGAACTGAACTGAGCAGAACTGAAGCCAGAAGACATTAAGAGACCTGCCCCAAATTACAAGCCTAGTGAGCAAGAAAGTAAAAACTTGAATCCAGATCTCCTGATTTCATATCCTCTGCCTGTCCCACATCAGCTGCCTTTTGGCACAAGCAGTTCTGTAGTTAACTTTTGCTAGTTCCTCACTGCCCAGTACTTATTCAATGCTCCCAAAACCTCCACATGCAAGAACATGAAATCCCTCAAATTCCAAAAAGAAATAAGTAGAAGCCAAAGCATGTGCTCATCTCCATGACCCTTCTGTTCACAACCCTCCACAAGATAAATAACAAGGTCTACATTCGGCCTGACAGGTGCCCACAACCCCTTCTTTCTCCCCTCCCCTCTGCCTCTTACACCATTTCCCCCACCTCAATCCACTCTTCTGCTCTGATTGTTACCATCATCCCTCTAGCTGCTGAATCTATCCCATAAATTCAATATTAAGGAAAAAACTCTGAAGAGAAATATTGACTTGCAAACTCTCTCAAAGACCCCAAATCACACACACACTCTCTCCAACAGTCCTGCCTCATCACATTTGGGTCTCGCTCAAAGCTGGTACTGGGACTAAAGTGAGGGTGGCCTGTGGTCAGGAACTGTGTGCTATTCTCATCCTCACTCTGACTTCCCTATGACATAAGAATACCAAGAGGAGGGGCTTCCCTGGTGGTCCAATGGTTAAGAATCTGCCTTGCAATATAAGGGACACTGGTTCGATCCTGGTCCAGGAAGATCCCACATCCCTCGGAACGGCTAAGCCTGTGAACTACAACTACTGAGCCTGAGCTCTAGGGCCCATGATTGGTAAATATTGAGCCCACCAGGCCACAACTACTGTGCTCCACAACAAGAGAAGCACTGCAACTAGAAGCCCACGCCTGGAAACTGGAGAGTAGCTCCCACTTTCCACAACTAGACAAAGTCCATGCACAGTAACAAAGACCCAAAGCAGCCAATTAAAAAAAAACAAACACAGAGAAATGGGATTGGAGACGGTGATGAGAAAGGATTATTCTGTGGGAGATTATTCCACTGACAAGGCTGCTGCTGCTAAGTCACTTCAGTCGTGTCCGACTCTGTGCGACCCCATAGACGGCAGCCTACCAGGCTCCCCCATCCCTGGGATTCTCCAGGCAAGAACACTGGAGTGGGTTGCCATTTCCTTCTCCAATGCATGAAAGTGAAAAAAAGTGAAGTCGCTCAGTCATGTCCAACTCTTAGCGACCCCATGGACTGCAGCCTACCAGGCTCCTCCGTCCATGGGATTTTCCAGGCAAGAGTACTGGAGTGGGGTGCCATTGCCTTCTCCAACTGACAAGGCAGATGTTGCCTTATCACACATAGTCATAGCCAGAGTCCTGGGAGCTGCCCTTTTGCCATAGACCTGGGAAGAGCTACTGGTCCTCTTTCCCCAACCTCATTCAGTGAAAGCTGAGGGAAAGGGGATGAGTTTCTTCCCAACTCTAACTGTTCATGATTTTCTAAACACCAGAGGAGAGTGAAAAAGTTGGCTTAAAGCTCAACATTCAGAAAACTAAGATCATGGCATCCTGTCCCATCACTTCATGGGAAATAGATGGGGAAACAGTGGAGTGGCATACTTTATTTTTTTGGGCTCCAATATCACTGTGGATGGTGACTGTAGCCATGAAATTAAAAGATGCTTACTCCTTGGAAGGAAATTTATGACCAACCTAGACAGCATATTAAAAAGCAGAGACATTACTTTGCCAACAAAGGTCCATCTTGTCAAAGCTATGATTTTCCAGTGGTCATGTATGGATGTGAGAGTTGGACTGTGAAGAAAGCTGAGTGCCGAAGAATTGATGCTTTTGAACTGTGGTGTTGGAGAAGACTCTTGAGAGTCCCTTGGACTACAAGAAGATCCAACCAGTCCATCCTAAAGAAAATCAGTCCTGAATATTCATTAGAAGTACTGATGTTGAAGCTGAAACTCCAATACTTTGGCTACCTGATGCAAAGAACTGACTCATTTGAAAAGATCCTGATGCTGGGAAAGATTGAAGGCAGGAGGTGAAGGGGATGACAGAGGATGAGATGGTTGGATGGCATCACTGACTCAATGGACATGAGTTTGAAAAAACCCTGGGAGTTGTTGATGGACAGGGAAGCCTGGCGTGCTGCAGTCCCTGGGGTCGCAAAGAGTCGGACATGACCGAGCGAATGAACTGAACTGAAACACCAGAGAATGACAAGGCAACTTGGAGGTTTTCATAGTGGGATTCAGGGAATAGGCAAAGCTTCTCTAGTGGCTTAGAGGTTAAAGCCTCTGCCTGAAATGCGGGAGACCTGGGTTCAATCCCTGGGTTGGGAAGATCCCCTGGAGAAGAAAATGGCAACCCACTCCAAGTATTCTTGCCTGGAGAATCCCATGGACAGAGGAGCCTGGTGGGCTACAGTCCATGGGATCGCAAAGAGTCGGACACCACTGAGCGACTTCATTTTCACTTTCAAAGAATGATCAAGAAGCCAAGGGGGAAGCAGGAAGATAGAAAATAAGATGGGTAGGAAAATAAAGAAGCTGTCGTGGTGTGCAAATCCTCACAAAAAGAAACAAGAGAAGAGGGTGTGGACCCAGGGCTAGGCTGGGGACACAGACACAAAATACCCTTGGAGAGGAAGAGAAGTGGGGGTAGTGTGTCCCCTGAAGGCCCTCCGCAGCCTTCCCATTGCCACTGCCAACCAGGACACTTCCTTCCCCACCTCTCCCTACAACCAACCCCCGTTCCCCATTCCCAGTGCAAGGCTCCTTTTCAGGCCTATCATGGTACCATCCCCCAGACATAAGGCCACAGCTATGACGCTGTCATGGCACTGTTTACTGAGCTCCTATTATGTGCCAGGCCTCGTGTTGAGTACCTGAGATGCTTTTCCCATTGAATTAATGCACTAAAATGTATTAATTCTATGCATTTCATCATATCGATGCTATTATTTCCATTTTACCATCTAGAAGATTGAGATTACACAGTTTAATTTGCTCCAGGTCACACAGTTGGCAAATAGCAGAGATCAGTGGTTAGTCTCAAGCTTTATCACTACGCTCTTCTGCCTTCCACAAAAAACTTGTTGGGCACCTTGACTTGGAAAGGGCCCAGGAAAGGTGGGCTGGTTTAGGAACCACTTGCTCAAAGGCAGACTCTGCCCTTGTAATTTGTTCCCTCCTCGAGTGCCAACTTAAACTCACGAGGTCCCTGGCCTGTGACTCCTCTCAAGGCTTCCAGTAGGCACTAGAAAACTCAGATCTGTCAGACTGCCCCTGTGACGAGTGCCTGGCCTCCGCTGGACAAGCCCCATCTTGGCCAAAAGAGCCACCACTGGGGCCAGGCTGGGGTGCGGAGAACACACCTGGCCGGTTGAGAAGGAAAGTGGCACACCAGCATCCCAGAGCCCCATGGCCAGGCCCGTGCAGAAGATATAGCACTCTGTTTCTGCCAGACATAAGTTCCCCAATCACTTTGAAAGCTGAACTAGGATAGTGAGGACAGGGCAAGAGCCTGAGAATCACAGCCACCCTGTCTGGACCTGGCTCTGTTCTGGGGCCAAGCTAATCAGCCTTCTCCTGCCTCTGCTAATTCTCACATAATCCTGGGGTCCACCTCACCATCACTGTTATGGAAGTCAAATAAGCCATGCAGAGACCTAGCACAAGGCCAGGCAGGTAATAACAATCATTGTGTCTTTACATGCGTGGTCACATTTAATCTCCAGGCGGTTAAAGAGACTGAAGTGAAGAAGGTTCATTTCCACAAAGTCACTCACTAGGGGTGAGTGGACCCAGGGTCCCAAAGCTCATGCCCTGTGGCTCTACGCCACAGTAAACTCTGGCTGCTGCTGTCATTGTTGTTAAGGTTCCTACTGTTACAAGATATCTTTGTTATAGCTGCAGTGGAAACCAATAACAGAGGACAATCCCAATAAGTTACCTCCAAGATGGCTGGAGAGGAGTGACTGATTTCAGCAATGATTCTCTATTATTGCTCTACTTGAGGGAAAATTAGACTGAACGACTAAATGTAAGCACTGAGGGTCAGTCCTAGCCCTAGCCAGGTGACCTGTCTTCAATGCATCCAAGGAAGGCAGGCCTGCCGAGAGAATGCTTAATGTCTGGAATTATGAGCGTAAAAGAAGGAAGAAACCACTACGGGAAACTAGAAGAAAGAACACCAAAAAACAGCAGGGAAGAGGTCCCAGGTGCCGTGGCTGGGCCCTGGGCACTGACTTGTAGCAGAAGTTAGCATTGTGCTTGTAGAACCGGCAGAGGTTCCCGTCATCGGGGGGCGTGGCGCAGAAGAAGATGGTAGGTGACAGATTGTATCGGCCGATCTTGCAGAACTCATCAGTTTCTCGAGGAGCACCAGGCTCGATGGCAACACGATCACCTTGTGGAAAACAAACATAAAAACAAACAAACAAACAGAGGGGCAGAGATGCTGTTAAGAGTCACGTGCTCACAGGTAAATGCCAACAGGGGGATCTGGCCAAATGAGCGTCCCTCCCCACTGGGGACCCAGGGTAGTCCAGGAAAGCCCAGCCTGTTAGTGTCTCCAAGGGAAATACCAAAGGCAGCACACACACTCTGGAAGAAAATGACCAGTCCACTTCTCCACAGGATGGTTTGCCTTGCCTGCCCTTTTTTCAACTCATGGGATACGTCCTCCAGTTCCACAGCCACCTCCCAGCTTAGGAAACATAACTAATCCCAACAAGCCAGGTTTTGTTCCCATCTCAAACTGGTGCAAAAGAGGTAGCTAGTGTGTGGAATTTGCAGAGTTTTTTCTTCCCTGTTTTGATAATATGCTGACAGGAGCCATAATGATGGCACATCTTGTGTTCAGCCTCCTAGACAATAACTGATTCCTGGTTAGTAGAACCACTAAGGCAAATGACCCATAGAGACTTCAGACTCTGTACATCAGAGAAACACTAAGGCTTGTGAACAGCCGGCTCTACTGTACTTCTACTCCATGTCTCACTACGTCCACTTGGAAACCCAGCCTTACACTGGCTCTTCTAACTTCTTAGTATGAAAATTTTCAAACATACAACAAAGTCATAGGACTTCTCCCATGAGTTGAAAAACATACAGCAAAGTTGAAAGAACTGTATGATGAACACCCAGACGTTCTCCACTTGTTTCTTCAATTAACATTTAGCTACATTGATTTTATCACATATCCATCTCATCTCTCTCTCTCTCTTCCACCCATCAATCCACCTTCTTTTCGAATGCATTTCAAAGTAGGCTGCACATTCAAGTACATATCACTCAGCTTCATATCATTAGACTGTAGCTTGCATATCATGACTACAGTTCAATACTTGTTTATGGTATCTTGTTAAGGTAAAATTTAGATGCTGACAAAATGCAGACATGTACTTAGCTTCTTCAGGGCTAGTGGATCCCTCCTGGTGCAGCCAGGCTCAGAGGGCCTTGTAACTAACACAGGATGACACCTCCTGAGAACTCTCTCCTTCCCAGAGAGAATCTGTTGTTTCCAGGCTATGAGGTGGGCTCACCAGGAAAAGAAGGTTAAAGCCACAGCTGCTGTTCCAAGACAGCTTGGATTTAATTCACTGTGTTGGGGAACATCGCAATCTGCCATAGCTGAGAATTCTGCCTGAATTAAGCAAATTCCCAGGTAGCTCAGTGATAAAGAATCTATCTACCAAGTAGACTTGGACTTGATCCCTGGATCAGGAAAATCCCCTAAAGAAGGAAATGACAACCCACTCTAGTATTCTTGCCTGGAAAAATCCCATGGACAGAGGAGCCTGGTAGGCTACAGTCCATGGAATCGCAAAGTCAGATACAACTTAGTGACTTAACTATAGCAACAAAAAAATATTGATGGTTTCCAAGCCATCCAATAAAATCAATGCTGCATGGAAGGCCCTGGTTCTCAGCGTGTAGAGATATTCTGTGGTTCCTGTGGCTGCAACATCTTCCCCTCCCCTTTACTGGCTTATTTCTTACTTGTCTTCAGGTGTTGAATTAATTTTCTCTTCCTCAGATGAGCCAGGGTTCTGGAGAGTAGTCTACACTGATCGCACCCTGTATTCTCCTCTGCTGCCCTCAACACAATTTTGATTAATTAACTGTCTGTCCCAGTTGCCTTCCCCTGTGTAAAATCCAAGTATGTAGAGATTGAGACTGTCTTGTTCACTGCTGTGTCCCCAGTGTTTACCAGAGGGCCTGGCCCTGAAAAATCACACAGAAATATATGTGCTGAATGAATAAACAAATCCACTGCCGAAAGGGCTTTGCTGACCTGGTTGTAGGTGCCTGACCAATGATCCCACTTTTACGACTGTTCCTGAAGCTTCATGCCCCAGCACCATTGGCTTTTTCACAACAAAATCTCCAATTCGACCATGCTGCCAGTAATGGACATCTGAGCCACAAATTCCAACAGAATGCATCTTCAGAAGCACCTCTGATAAGAGAAAGGAGAAGGAAAAAACAAGTGAGGAAGGGAAGGACCCCTATATCTCTCTGAGGTGTTTTTCCTCTGGACAAATGAGAGGGTTTGGTTTCAAGGTCAGGTATAAAACTTAGATCACAGAGGAAAACAAGCTAAAAAGCAGCTTGACTAAGTCTTACAAGGCAAGAAAGCTTCCAAACAGCAAAATAACTGCATGTGAGGGCTAATTCTATGCATCAACTTGGCTTGGGTATGGTGCCCAGCTGTTTGGTTAAATGCTTGATGTTGCTGGGAAGTTACTTTTTAGATGTGATTAACATTTAAGCACATCCATGTTCACTGCAGTATTATTTACAATGGTCAAGTTATGGAAACAATCTAAGTGTCCATTGATGGAGGAATGGACAAAGAAAATGTGGCGTTATATATACAATGGAATATTATTCAGCCATTAAAAAAGGAGATCTTGCCATTTGCAACAACATGAATGGACCTTGAGGGCATTATGCTAAGTGAAATAAGTCAGAGAAAGACAAATACCATATGAATTCACTTATATGCAGAATCTAAAACCAAAACAAAACAAAAACCTACCAAACTCAGATACAGAAAATGGATTGGTGGTTGCCAGAGGCAAGGAGTGGAAGGTGGGTGAAATGGGCGAAGGGGGTCAAAGGGAACAAACTTCTCCTTATCAAATAAATATTAATAAGTCTGGGGAGGTAATGTACAGAATGGTGACTGTATTTATAATACCGTGTTGCATATTTCAAAGTTCCTGAGAGAACAGATCTTAAAAAAGTTCTCATCACAAGAAAAAAAAAACTGTACAATAGTTATTTGCAAAGACAGATGCTAACTAGATATTGTGGTGATCACTTCACAGTATATACAGATATCAGATCATCATGTTCACCTGAAGCTAATATAATGCTGTGTATAAATTATATAATACTTTAATAAAACAAACATTTAAACCAGTATATTTTGAGTAAAGCAGATTATCCTCCATAATGTGGATAAACCTTCTCCAATCAATTGAAGGCCTTAAAAAAGTCTGAGGTTTCCTGAAGTAGATGGAATTCTCCTTAAGACTTACCTGAATTTTCAGCCTGCTGGTTATCCCTACTGATTTCAGACTAGGCAGCTCCTCTGTCTCTGTTTCTCTATATATAATAAAGCTAATATAAATAATAATGTCTCTCAGTTCTATTTCCCTGGAGAACTCTAATACACCAAATAAAAGGTGTTAGTAGGAAGAAGTGTGTCAACCACGTAAGAGGAAAAAAAACCTGTTTTTTGAGGAGATAACTGTTTTCAGACAATTAATATGCTATGCTTGATTCTTGAGCTTCCCAGGTGGTACCTCAGTGATAATGAACCTGCTACCAATGTAGGAGATGGAGATGTGGGTTTGATCTCTGGGCTGGGAAGATGCCCTGGAATAGGAAATGGCAACCCACTCCAGTATTCTTGCCTGGGAAATCCCATGGACAGAGGAGCCTGGGGGGCTACAGTCCATGGGGTTGCAAAGAGTCCAACACAGCTTAGCGACTGAGCAAGCATGCCTGATTCTTATCTATCATGAGAAGGAGGCTGGTACAATTCAGGCTTGGCAATATTTTGTGTGCTATCAGGCTGAGTTCTTCATGCTTGTTTTGTTCAAAAGTGCAGCTTTAATTTAAACCATCCAAAGACTTCAACTGGCATTTCTCCTTCACAGGTTTGAATATAGTGAGATTTGGTGATATTGTTGTTGTCAGTTTTCCAAGTTTAAAATAATGATTGAACTGAGCCCCTTTGCTGAAATAAATCCTACAGGATTACTGGCCTAGTGTGACTGAGTTTACCACATTACAAAGTATCTCCCTGAGAAAAAGCTCTGCCCTAGAAAGACAAAGAGACCAGAGCTCTGCTCTGCACTCGGATGTTTTACACATTGCCCTTGTCACAAACCACGGGAGATCCACCAGGTGTGGCTCCGTAGAACTTCCTCGTCCTTGGTGAACAGAGTAAGAAGTTGCAGGGCACATCCTGAGATCAAACGTAGGGAAAAGTCATTTGAGTGCTGAAAATTATCTTGGAGTTTCCTCTCTTGAAGTTAGCAATTTATAACATGAGATTACATTTGAGATGCTAGAATGCTAGCTGAAATTTACCATCATTTCCTTTTTCAACTCAAGGGTGGCAAGGGATAAGAAAATGAGAGCAGCATGCTGCAGAGAGAAACTGAAAAGGTTCCTTTGGGTCCAGAGAAACCCTTTTCTTTTCTTTCTTTCTTTCTTTTTTTTTTTTTTTTTGCCACCTCTGGAATCCACACCAACTTTTCAGAACACAATGAAGTGCCCTTTCACTTCTCTGAATATCGTATCTTAGTAGATACACTTGAGCCTTAAATATACATTACTTGCTTAACACTGATAGAAACAGCTATTATCTGTCTTCTTAGTGCGGGCGAGAGGAGCTACCCCGCATCCTAGGCCAGGGGCAGCGGCCGACAGGAGCTACCCCACGCCTGAGGCCAGGGGCCGCAGCCGGGAGGCGCAACCCCACCTCCAAGGAGTGGTGGCTGCGCGGGCACAGGGGGGCCTAGAGGAGCTATCCCACGTTCAAGGTCAGAAGGGGCGGCGTGAGGAGATACCCCTTGGCCAAGGTAAGGAGCAGCAGCTGCACTTTGCTGGAGCAGCCGTGAAGAGATACCCCACATCCAAGGTAAGAGAAACCCAAGTAAGATGGTAGATGTTGCAAGAGGGCATCAGAGGGTAGACACACTGAAACCATACTCACAGAAAACTAGTCAATCTAATCACACTAGAACCACAGCCTTGTCTAACTCAATGAAACTAAGCCATGCCCGTGGGGCCACCCAAGACGGGCAGGTCATGGTGGAGAGGTCTGACAGAATGTGGTCCACTGGAGAAGGGAATGGCAAACCACTTCAGTATTCTTGCCTTGAGAACCCCATGAACAGTTTAAAAAGGCAAAATGATAGGATACTGAAAGAGGAATTCCTCAGGTCAGTAGGCACCCAATATGCTACCGGAGATTAGTGGAGAAATAACTCCAGAAAGAATGAAGGGATGGAGCCAAAGCAAAAACAATACCCAGCTGTGGATGTGACTGGTGATAGAAACAAGGTCCGATGCGGTAAAGAGCAATATTGCATAGGAACCTAGAATGTCAGGTCCATGAATCAAGGCAAATTGGAAGTGGTCAAACAAGAGACGGCAAGAGTGAACGTCGACGTTCTAGGAATCAGCGAACTAAAATGGACTGGAATGGGTGAATTTAATTCAGATGACCATTATATCTACTACTGCGGGCAGGAATCCCTCAAAAGAAATGGAGTAGCAATCATGGTCAACAAAAGAGTTTGAAATGCAGTACTTGGATGCAATCTCAAAAATGACAGAATGATCTCTGTTCGTTTCCAAGGCAAACCATTCAATATCACAGTAATCCAAGTCTATGCCCCAACCAGTAACGCTGAGGAAGCTGAAATTGAACGGTTCTATGAAGACCTACAAGACCTTTTAGAACTAACACCCCAAAAAAGATGTCCTTTTCATTATAGGGGACTGGAATGCAAAAGTAGGAAGTCAAGAAACACTTGGAGTAACAGGCAAATTTGGCCTTGGAATATGGAATGAAGCAGGGAAAAGACTAATAGAGTTTTGCCAAGAAAATGCACTGGTCATAGCAAACACCCTCTTCCAACAACACAAGAGAAGACTCTACACATGGACATCACCAGATGGTCAACACCGAAATCAGATTGATTATATTCTTTGCAGCCAAAGATGGAGAAGCTCTATACAGTCAGCAAAAACAAGACCAGGAGCTGACTGTGGCTCAGATCATGAACTCCTTATTGCCAAATTCAGACTTAAATTGAAGAAAGTAGGGAAAACCACTAGACCATTCAGGTGTGACCTAAATCAAATCCCTTATGATTATACAGTGGAAGTGAGAAGTAGATTTAAGGGTCTAGATCTGATAGATAGAGTGCCTGATGAACTATGGACTGAGGTTTGTGACACTGTACAGGAGACAGGGATCGAGACCATCCCCATGGAAAAGAAATGCCAAAAGGCAATTTTTTGGCTGTCTGGGGAGGCCTTACAAATAGCTGTGAAAAGAAGAGAAGTGAAAAGCAAAGGAGAAAAGGAAAGATATAAGCATCTGAATGCAGAGTTCCAAAGAATAGCAAGAAGAGATAAGAAAGCCTTCCTCAGCAATCAATGCAAAGAAATAGAGGAAAACAACAGAATGGGAAAGACTAGAGATCTCTTCAAGAAAATGAGAGATACCAAGGGAACATTTCATGCAAAGATGGGCTCAATAAAGGACAGAAATGGTATGGACCTAACAGAAGCAGATGATATTAAGAAGAGATGGCAAGAATACACAGAAGAACTGTACAAAAAAGATCTTCACGACCCAGATAGTCACGATGATGTTATTACTCATCTAGAGCCAGATATCCTGGAATGTGAAGTCAGGTGGGCCTTAGAAAATATCACTATGAACAAAGCTAGTGGAGGTGATGGAATTCCAGTTGAGCTATTTCAAATCCTGGAAGATGATACTGTGAAAGTGCTGCACTCAATATGCCAGCAAATTAGGAAAACTCAGCAGTGGCCACAGGACTGGAAAAGGTCAATTTTCATTCCAATCCCAAAGAAAGGCAGTGCCAAAGAATGCTCAAACTACTGCACAATTGTACTCATCTCACACGCTAGTAAAGTAATGCTCAAAATTCTCCAAGCCAGGCTTCAGCAATACGTGAACTGTGAACTTCCAAATGTTCAAGCTGGTTTTAGAAAAGGCAGAGGAAACACAGACCAAATTGCCAACATACTCTGGATCATTGAAAAAGCAAGAGAGTTCCAGGAAAACATCTATTTCTGCTTTATTGACTATGCCAAAGCCTTTGACTGCGTGGATCACAATAAACTGTGGAAAATTCTGAAAGAGATGGGAATCCCAGACCACCTGACCTGCCTCTTGAGAAATCTGTATGCAGGTCAGGAAGCAACAGTTAGAACTGGACATGGAACAACAGACTGGTTCCAAATAGGAAAAGGAGTACATCAAGGCTGTATATTGTCACCCTGCTTATTTAACTTATATGCAGAGTACATCATGAGAAACGCTGGGCTGGAAGAAGCACAAGCTGGAATCAAGATTGCCGGGAGAAATATCAATAACCTCAGATATGCAGATGACACCACCCTTATGGCAGAAAGTGAAGAGGAACTCAAAAGCCTCTTGATGAAAGTGAAAGAGGAGAGTGAAAAAGTTGGCTTCAAGCTCAACATTCAGAAAACTAAGATCATGGCATCCGGTCCCATCACTTCACGGGAAATAGATGGGGAAAGAGTGGAAACAGTGTCAGACTTTATTTTTTTGGGCTCCCAAATCACTGCAGATGGTGACTGCAGCCATGAAATTAAAAGACGCTTACTCCTTGGAAGAAAAATTATGACCAACCTAGACAGCATATTGAAAAGCAGAGACATTACTTTGCCAACAAAGGATTGTCTAGTCAAGGCTATGGTTTTTCCTGTGGTCATGTATGGATGTGAGAGTTGGACTGTAAAGAAAGCTGAGCGCCGAAGAATTGATGCTTTTGAACTGTGGTGTTGGAGAAGACTCTTGAGAGTCCCTTGGCCTGCAAGGAGATCCAACCAGTCCTTTCTGAAGGAGATCAGCCCTGGGATTTCTTTGGAAGGAATGATGCTTCCTTCATTCACAAAGGAATGATCCAGTACTTTGGCCACCTCATGGGAAGAGCTGACTCATTGGAAAAGACTCTGATGCTGGGAGGGATTGGGGGCAGGAGGAGAAGGGGACGACAGAGGATGAGATGGCTGGATGGCATCACTGACTCGATGGACGTGAGTCTGGGTGAACTCCGGGAGTTGGTGATGGACAGGGAGGCCTGGCGTGCTGCGATTCACGGGGTGGCAAAGAGTTGGACATGGCTGAGCGACTGAACTGAACTGAACTATTGCTATAAATCAGTAACCCAATTGACCTTTGAGTAACAAAACTCCAGAGGCTCCAGGAAAGCTGCCTTCAGTCTGATGTTCACACAGAAGCTACAGTTCTGGGGTGAGGCAGGGAAGCATGCAACCTATTCATCAAGGATAGAAATTGCCCCTTGCCACCTGCCTCACTTCCTGCTGCGGGATCCCAGGGATGAAAGGAATCGGCAAACTGTCAGTTGGAAGCTGCCACAGCTAGGAGGGTGGCATGAGCTCCCCAGGTAGAGACATCACCCTGGGAAATGTGCAGGTCAGCTCGGCTGGGCAGGTTTGGCCAGAAGGAATGGAGCAAAGGTGGCAGGAACCCTGCCCCAGTGTGCTCACCCAGTTCCTGCTCCTGTTTGATTAGGGTAGTAGGGAAGGGCTCTATGCAGCTCCTCCCACCCCCACTGGAGAGAACAGCCTGGTCTTTGGAGACTGTCCTGGACGTCCCCTTTTGTATTTACAAGATTACGATCTAAAGACTCACGCCTTTCCAAAGTTTGGAGTTAGGACATGAGTTGGCCATCCAAATGGCAGTTTATAGAGGACAGAGTAACCTAATTCTGTCATTAGTTCAAAAGAGGGACAATTCTGCCTTTGTCCATAACCTGAAGAATTTTATGTCAAATTCTCTGGGACAAGTCAGCAGTTTGATACGGTAACTCCTCTGGTTCTATCACTGTTTCTTTTATTTCATGTAGCAGCCGATTGAATCTATCTAGCCATACTGTGGACAATAGAACTAGGTTGAAAGCCTAAGAAAAGCATAGTTTTGTTTAAATTAATTACTTTAATTGGAGGATAATTACTTTACAATATTGTGATGGTTTTTGTCATACACTGACATGAATCAGCCACGGGTGCCCATGTGTACCCCCATCCTGAATCCTCCTCCTATCTCCCTCCCCCACCCATCCCTCTGGTTTTTAATGGAGGTTTTTAAGTAACAAACGGTAGGAAAAGAGGGAGAAAGGAGCAGCGTACGTGTGTCTCCGGGGTAAACAACAAGAAACAATAAAAGACAAGTCAAATATTCCACAGACCTACCGTTTGGGCCTGGTTCAGGGATAGGATAGTTTTCCTAAAGGAAACAAAATAGAAAAATAATTTAGCATGTACAACTTTACCTTATGAACATTTCAAAGTTTCCTTCAAATATTTCTTCTTATAATTAACACAGATTCAGACCATACTGCTGCTGGGTGGATGTCGGAGGGGTTATCCTGAATCCTGCTGACTCCAACTGCTGACCTCACCCAGCCCACTTGTGAAATGTGCCATGGACCAAGGAAAAGTATACAACTTGCATACCCTGGCAGAAAGGATACTTCTGGGTGTCTAATATGGGGTGTGGATAATACATTCTTACATAGTTTTCTTTGGTCTGGCGAACTTGTACTGGGAAAGGATGAGGTGTTTCCAGCAGTTGCACAGGAAGGCTTTTGTCTCTGGACATGTTGGAAACTGTGTGTGCTCTGCTCATTCACATCAGTGCACAGACTAACGCTTGTTACTCTCTTTCAAAACCTCCCACTGGAGTTTGTTTTGGGGGGACACAGAGGACCTGCATTTTGCACACGCTCACTGGGTTAAAAAGCAATCTGATGGTCACAGCTATTTATGATGAGGATAATGATAGTTTACCAAGCTTTTTTTCCCACTGCCAACTAGCTAGGAAGTTCCTAATGACAAGGTAGAAGGACAGTGAGTGGCCAAATCCAAATGTTCATTTTATTAATTCTTTGAAGGCAGCCAAGCAAGAAGAGGGAGAAGGGATACAAATAAACCATTCACTGGACATACCATGTGCCAGACAGTCTACTGGGCTTTACATACATCACGGCACATGGCCCACCTCTTGCAGATGGGAAACCTGAGACTAGCAAGTTAAAAAAACTTGATCAAGGTCATAGGACCAGAATGGACAAACCAGGTCTAACCCCAGGTGTGTCCGACTCGCAAGCCTGCCTCATTGCATCTCATTGCACCCTCAAAGTGGAATTTGCCTTTTCTCCTCTAGGGGTGATGTAAGGAGCAATCAGATGATGAGAATTTCGGAACTGGGCCCAATGCAGAGTGCTCTAGAAGGAAGCATGGCTCAAAGCTTGCCTCCTTCACAAAGCCTCCCCCAGATGCTTTTATGGGAGCAATAAATAATCCTAGCGCTATTTTGATTGGAGAAGGAAATGGCAACCCACTCCAGTGTTCTTGCCTGGAGAATCCCAGGGACAGGGGAGCCTGGTGGGCTACCATCTATGGGATCGCACAGAGTCGGACACGACTGAAGTGACTTAGCAGCAGCAGCAGCGCTATTTTGCTAACATGATAAGAACCTTGTTGCCAAAGACTATGCCTTCAATTTCTGGCACCAGATACAGTGCTCTGCGCCAAACCTGGGAGGCTTGGTACTTGTTAAATAATCACTCTCCATAACAGTATTTCCACAGAAAGTCTGAGGTTCTTGCTCATCCAAGATTACCAGCCTTTTCTGTTATAACAGCTCAATGCTTATTTGAACTCCCTGTTTCCAGTGAATCAAAAGATCAAAGGGTTAATGCTCATGCTCATTAGTTAACACTGACCAACTTCTTTGTGTCAGGTCCTGTGCTAGTGCTGCTCATGCATCACCTCAGCTCATCCCAGGACAACCCTATGTAACGCCTTTATTATTATCCCATTTTTGATCTATGATGAGGGTGAGGAACAGGGAGATTTGGCCATCTGTTCATAGTAACAATAATGTAGTAAATGATGGAGCTGCACCCAAAGTAGCTTGATGGGGGGACAAGAGGCAGTTTTTTCATCTCTTAATACATTTGGAACAAAGAGAGGAAAGAAGAGGAGGAGAGAAGGGAGGGAGGGAAGAAAGCCATCTAGAAACAGGCAACTCCAGATAGCTAGCTGTCACCAAAATCTTTCTCAAAGTTGCTGGTCCCACATCTGACATTACACAGCATCAGAGACTGCTGTGTAAGGTTATGTTTCTGTTATACGGAATGAAAATTTAAATTACATGCTAAAATGAAACTAAGAGTAAGTAAGGCTTTTTATTTCAAACATGGAACTGCACTCTCCCCATCCCCACCCATCCCCTACCCCCACAACCCCCTAAGGTGCTAGTAGGCAACTTTCCAGGCACTGGGAATTTGGGATGGAAAGATGGTAAGATCCAAACTCAAAGCAACAGTTAGGAGCACCAAGTTGCCCTTGGGTCACCAGAGATTATTGTAACTGGGAGTTAACAGAGCTCACCAACTTTGGTCTTACCACATGGGCAAAGCTGCAGTGTCTCTCCTGGACACTAGAGGGTGCTGTGCCAATAACCTGCTTTTTCCTTAGTAGCAGAACAGACATGGGGAACTTACATACTCCTCCCTGAAAATCATCTGTCTTCTTCTGTTCTCTTTCTTGCTGAGTCTAAAGACTCTTACAGCTCAGTTTGGCTCTCCTCTCTCTTCTCTGCAGGAGACATGCCACCCGAGCACAAGACCATGTTAAGATCAGTCCTTAAGTTTGTAAATATTATCCTAAGCATAGCTGCAGGGCTCATAATGTTTTCAAAAGTTATTACAGCATGGTTATTAAAAAAAATCCTGCTTTTCATTTATGGTTGGTTCCTTGGTATGATGTTGGCTAAATCCTGTTTACTTAATCTCCTTTTCTGTCTCATATTACGGTGGTGATATTCATTTATCCTACTTCTCATGTATCAAAATTTCTTGGCTCCTCTGAGATCTCATAATTTCACTTTTAACCCCCTGGCCCCTTTCTTCATTCCCAAAGGTTTGTCATCACACATATTCAAACTCTCTTGAACAGGATTTCTTATTTTTCTGTGAGTGATAGTAACCAAGGGATAGAGAGGCGTTGAAGAACACTCTTTACTGAGTTATGTAAGTTTTACAGCATTTTCACTTTGAGTCCCTTCTATGCCCTTCAGGTCTTCCTCCTCCACCACCACCACAACAAATAAATCATGTAAATACTTTAGGAAGAACTCTGTAGGAACACAGAATCATCTCAGGGGAATCTCACATCCCAAATGTTATCTTGCCTTTCCTAAATATATTTTCTCAAATTAGCTTAAATATATATTCCCTGAGTATGCCCTATTGGCCCCCTTTCCTCAACTTCCAGTTGTCCATCTGAGTACGTCTTGCCTGGATGGTAGCAATGGTCTCAAGATGAGGAGAAATTAGGAGAACATGCCCTCCCCCTCCTCCAGCCAACATGACTCTGGAATCACCTATCTGTGTTGAAACACAGGTTCCCCTCCAGGAGCTGTGTGTCCTTGGGGCAGTTACATAAGGTCGTTGGACTTTGAATCTTCTTCCTCTGTCTAATGAAGATAATCATAAAAGACAGAGCCCTTGGGAATTCCTCAGTCGTCCACTGGCTCCAAACTCTCTCTTGCCAAGAGCCTGGGTTCAATCCCCGGTTGCGGAACTAAGATCTCACTAGCTGTGCAGCTCGGCCAAAAAGAAAAAAAAAAAAAAAAAAAGAGTGCCTGACTCGTAGTAAATGTTAGCTCTTATTACAAAAGAAATAAAATCAAAATCCTTTCTGTAAAATCAGCTCACAACGTGGTTGAACCAGCTCTAGACAACCGTGTCCTTTTTCTTTTGAAAGGGTAACTTTTAAAACTATTTTGGGGAAAAGTTGTATTTCTCTTGTTTCTTAGGTCAACATTAAGGGAACTAGACTGCTTCTGAAAAGGCTGGAATTTAGGAGAAAAGTCAAGTAGGATTCCAGCATTTTTTTAGGCTTGATTCTAACAGTTGAGTGTAAAGACCGTGCCCCCTGCCTCAGAGTAAGGGACAAAGGGCACAGCTGGGAGAAAGCGGCCATTCTCACCAAGGGTCCTTGCAGCCCACCTTTGCCACCTGCGCTACTTGCCAGGTCTCCTGTCAACCTGCTGGCTGGCTGCCCTGCACCCTTAAGGAGACCAGAGCAGAAAATCTTATTTTTGCTTCCCTCACTCCTCAACTTTTCCCCTCCCCTGAGGGCTTGAAGGGTGTTTTGAGGGTATGAGGAAAATTCAAAGGTTTTCAATTTGGCCACTTTATCCTAAGAGGCTTTGTTCTAGCCGACACTGGTCCTGGCAAACTCAAGGTCAAAGTAGAAGAGTCAGACATTCTCGCAAAGTTCACTGAGCGGGTCTCCAGCCTCCAGCCCAGGCTCTCTGGGCTCCAACCAGTCTTCTGCCGATAACAATCTTTCTAAATTGCAAATTCATTTAAAGTGCCCAGTGGCCCTGCAAAATCCTAAACCCCCTCATTTTGCAAGCTATTTACCTCCTTGCAAGCCTCCTGCAATTTCCAAACCACCCCACACTCACTCCCTCACCTCAAGGGGGCCATTTCTCCACTGGTCAATCCCCTTTCTTCTTCCTTGAGATCCCACAGGAGGTGAGAAGTGAGGGGAAGGGAGTTACCTGGAATGGCTTCCTAATTCCTGTGGGAACTCAGGGAGATTTGAGGTTTGGATGTATAAAGATTGCAGTGTCAGGGACATCCAGGTGAGGTTGTCCAATAGATGGTTGTAACCCTGGGACTGGCACGGATGAATCACGAACATGGAGAGAAACAATCACCTCCTGCAAAAAAGACCCTTCTCTATCCCCACCACCCTTCCTCTCCTGAGCTTCCGCAGCACCTAATTGAATCCATACATGATGGTTAAAAGAGTCTCAGCAGTGATAAACTTTAAAAAAATTCCTCCCTATTCAAAACGTATGGACATAACTACGCATGAACCTATTAGGTGGTTCTTTATTTACTGATTAAGTGCTCACTGCGTTCAGGTCTAGGTAACCGAACATTAACATTTCTAAAAAATTATTGAGCTGAATATCACTTCACAAAATTTGACCATATTTTCTCCAATAATTAGTGTTCTTCATGTAAATCTAGTTTGGGGAAAACTGCCAGCTTTAACAGCCACACTAAAAGACTTATGAAGTGGACATCAATGTTATATATGAGTATACATTTCTCCTCAATTTCTCTGTCATGCAATTTTGAAAGAAATTTACCCCACACCCATCCATAATTCTAGTGTTCCTACCAGAACAGGGTTACTTTTACCAGGTCTGTTAGTAGTGCCAGGATGTATAATATAAAATGTTAAAATCCTGTTTGTGGTATTGTTTACTGCTCCTCCTGCTTTTAGGGGAAAATGTTAGCTTTGTACTTCCTGGCCTTTTGCATTTGGCCTTTGGCACTGCCCTTCTATGGCATCTGTTGGCACAGATGGCAGTATTTGCTGGATTTAATTGCCTGTTGTTATCTGGTTTTGTTTTGTTGTTGGAACATAATTAAGATAAAAAAGAAAGGAGTTATTTCTTTGGCCTATTTGCTACTACCCCATTTTCCTGTTTTCTGAAGGAGTTTTAGATTCAGCTTCAACTGCCTCTGACTGATAAGTCTAGCTCAGGTATTAAAGGGTTAAGCAGCCTCGTTTCCTCACTCACAGTAATCTCCCAGTTTAGCCCAGCTGTTCCTTAAAGCCTTTCGGGGGCCGTTTATAATTTAATCCTATAGAAGCAGGCAGCTCAGCCTACTGGTGGCAAAACCAGGGAGAGAGACCTGACATTTAGGATCACCCCAGCTGCCATGTGTTCATACTCCCCTCTTTCTATAATCCTCTCCTCCCCAACCAAAATCTTAACAGCAAAGTGTATATGCAAGAAAGGGACCCCTTGAATGTGTATTACAGACTCAGAATTATCTCACCTTTTAAAATATCATTATAGATTCAAAGGAATTCTTTGGACATCAGATATAATACATTTCCTCACAGAGCAAAAACTAAGAAATATCTTCATGGTACTCTGATTAATGTTTAAACTTGATGCCAATGCACTATTTTCTCTGTCCTTTATAATTAACATCAACCCATCGCTCTGAAATGATTATTTTCCTTTAACCAGTTCTCTCTTCATACAGCTAATCATAAAACAAAAACATCTGACTACATCCCCTCCACCAGGTGGGGGCTGTGCTGTTCTTGTTTTCCCTGTCCCCAGGCTCCTGCCTGAAATCTGAGAGCTGGTCGGCAAGAATAAGGGAGATAACGTGTTCTCAGCATGGTCAATGGACTGCTGCTGATAGGTGATGCAATATGTACAGAAATTATTGGCAGGGGCATTTAGAAATGTTTACAGCATTTTGACATTGCTGCAACATCCAAATGCAGTGATACAAACATATTGATCCATGACCAATTGGAAACAAAACTAAATTGGTCCTTTATCTCAGACAGTTTGGGAAACACAAACTATTTAAATAACTTCCCTCAAATAGATTCTTCGGGGAAAAACTAATTAGACTATTTCATATCCCAACTCCATGAAATAAGAATTCAGAGAAAGAATTCTGTAAGGGAGCAGAATTCGCCACCCCAAAATATGTCTCTTGGGCATATTAATTATTTTAAGCTGGTTATTTTTCAATATGTTCTGAAAACCCAAGTGACATATTTGTAAGGAAAATCTCCATTTATAAGGGTGTCTTCCTCAATGTACCAAACAGAGGAAGATGACCAAATCTCTCGAAACTCGTCAGTGGAGAAGGCAATGACTTAAATCTGTATAACAACCTTACCCTTGTTTTCTGAGCTTTCCCTGGCAACCTCCCATAACTGACTCTCCCCACCCTCAACATCTTCTTTTCTCTTTAGCTGTAGATGGTATTTAAGGTGAGGGCTTTGGCCATTTTGGCAAGTTTCTCAGTTTTCCTGGGTCTCTGTCATGTATGCACATTTAATAAAATTTTGTTTGGTTTTCTCCTATCTCATGTCAAGGTCCTATCTCAGACCAGCCAGAAGAACCTAGAAGGGTACAGGAAAATTTCTTGCTCTCCAGTGCTATCTAATTCTCACACAACTCAGAGGTGAGTACTACTACCATCCCCATTATAAAGACAGGAAATTGAAATGGAAAGTAATCTGTTAAGTCACACAACCAGAAGCAGTAGAGCTGCTGGCCACTCTGGCCCCTACTTGGCTTGTGATCTCATTACTGTCTCCATTTGAAGAGGACCTCAGCGAGCTGACAGTGTTTGCTGATAAGCTGTTTGTGCATCAGCTTGGTCACCTCTTCCATTGTTTCTTTCAAGTCCACATGTTCTCTATTTAAAATGCTAGGGGTAAGGAAGAGTGAAGGAGTGAACGTCCTAAGTCCTCATTATAAGGAATTATAAAGAAACCCGCAATCTCTCAGTGTATATATGTGTACACACTCCCACTCTGATTTACCACCCAACTTACAAATGCTCCAGAGCCCAAACCACAGTGCAGGCCCAAGTCCCCAGGCCAAGGAGCACTGACTCCTCCCTTGCTGTGACTGTCGTGATCACTAGTTACCTAATAGTGAAGGAGTTTAATTTTTCCTTCCCTGCAGCCACAGCTTGGAGAAAGAAAAGGGAATCCTGCATTTTTCATAGGCACTTTAGAGGAAGGCTGGGTATCAGGTTTCCTTCCTGGTAGGCAGGCCACAAGTTTCAAGTGGCTGCTGAGATGTCTACTCCCAACTCAACCCCAAAACACTTAGCCTATCTGCTTTAAGGGGGTGCTTTAAGGGGGTGCAAGGGCAGAGATATCCCACCAGTTGGCTCCCTATGGAGGTGCTGGGGGACACGCATGCTCAGGAGGGAGTGGCGAGGGCCAGAAGGGTCTGTGTTAGGTTGCAAGTGTTTGGAAAAGGAAATGGCAACTCACTCCAGTATTCCTGCCTGGAGAATCCCATGGACAAGAGGAATCTGGGAGGTTCTCAGAGACACCAAAAGGTCCTGTCCCAGAGACATCTTAAATTCAAACCAAACTTACCATTTTAATCTACTCTCTTTTGTCCAGTAAATGAACCCCATCACCTCCAAGAGTTGGGGTCTTCCTGAATCCACCCTGAAGCCTTTCACCCAGTAAGTGTACCAACCCCACCACCACAGGCTACATTCTTCAGCCTATCACATTCTCATCTCTTTCGGATACACTCACCCCATCCCAGCCCCTAATTTGGGCAGTGGGTGGCTTTTAAGGCACAGTTGATAAAACCAATTTTAGGTGAGCCTCCCCACCCTCTTCTATGTTCAATGCTTAGTTCTACAGAGCCACATAAACAGTCTGGCTGACCAGTGGGAGAGCCTGAGTTTAGGAATTAAGGCAAAGGAGAGCCTGGGGGTGTAATTACAGTTCTGCTTATTATTAGGTACACTGACTTTCCTTAAGGCAGGCCCTGATAATTCAGTGCCTGCGTGATAAGCTGCGTCATTTGTGTCCGACTCTCTGCAACCTTATGGACTATAGCCCGCCAGGCTCCTCTGTCCATGGGGATTCTCCAAGCAAGAATACTGGAGTGGGTTGCCATGCCCTCCTCCAGGGCATCTTCCTAACCCAGGGATTCAATCTACGTCTCTTATGTCTCCTGCCTTGGCAGGGGGGTTCTTTACCACTGGCGCCACATGGGAAGTCTGAGCATTCAGTACATCACATATTTATAAGACCAGAAAAGAGGACACACAATTTTGTCCTGCTCTTAGTTTGTACTTGCTTTTCCACTTGCCTGAATGTCCCCTAGTTTCCGTCCTCAAGTAGCATCCATCTCCTCTAGGGCCTCTTCCCTGGGCTAAAGGTCCCTGTGAGGCCTTAACTCTCTGTGGCCTCCAGCAAAGCCCTCACACTTGTATCGTTTAGTGCATCTGAGTGTCTAGAGCAGCTTGGGTGTCAGGGCTGTGTCCTCCTCCTCCTCGATGAGCCCCCAGCCCAGTGTATGGCACACAGCAGGCTCCCTCTCATCCAGTAAATGTTTGTAGGATGCAAGGCTGAGTTTGAGATCACTCTGTAAGCTGTGTATAGCTGTACCACTTTCCTTTCTTCATAATACCATCTGGTGTTTGCAGCAATAAAAACTAACAGTGACACTTTAATCCAGGATCTTGGCTGGAGGCTCCAAGGGGAGTAGAAAGAGCACTGGAATAAGAGTCTGAAACTCTGGGTTTTTCTGGGCTCTGTTAACTAATGAAGCCTGTCACCTTGGGGATGGCACTTCCCTCAACTGAGTTGGCTCTGGGCAGGCATTCTGGGGTCCACAGACCTCTAGAGGATCTATGAAGGAGGGCTGTAAAGGAAGTCCATGAACTCTGAAATTGCTGCCAAACTCAATCTGTTTGCATTCTATGGGGAGAGAAACCACTGATTATCAAATAGTCAAGAACTACTTGACTAAAGCTGGATAATTTTCCAAGTCTCTCCAATTTAGATCCTGGTGCATGTTCTCTCTGAGGGGGAAGGAAGTGCTAGGGAATAGGAGAGATGGCTGGCACAGGACCCGTCCCTCATACCAACAGCCCAGGCCCATTTGAGACGGACTTTGTCAAAGGAGCCCTGGCACAACTACAAGGCTGACTCCGCAGCTCCTAGAACTTTGGTCCCATGAGCAAGGGAGCAGAGGCAGGGTCTGGGGTGGAGAAGACACATACATATTGCTCTTAAAGAGACAAGGGAGAAGGAACGGGAACGAAAATGGCTGAAACATAAACCAGGTGTGGACTAAGAGAGGTAAGGAGGAAATGCGCTTTAGAGACATGAATACTATCAAGATCCATAAATTTGGCACAGGCATGGCGAACACCAAGAGTCCTGGAGATGGAGATCTGTGCTGGCACTAAACGTGGAAGAAGCTGGCACTTTCAGAGTATCTATTAGGTGCTAGGAATTCTGCTGATCATAATAATCCTGCAAAGGGTGTGTGATCAGCCCCAAGCAAGAAAGATTAAATACGAGTCCCCCAGCTTTTAAATGTCTTCCTGACTCTTCATTCTGCCTGCACTGTCTAACCAGAAAAGAAGCCCAGCACGTGTCCTAAATGAGGCAGCCCGTCTGATATCACTTCTGCAAAATGCAATGACAAGGGGCAGGTCTATAAATCCGAAGCTGGCAAAGGAGGGAGAGGGCTTCAATCATTTTGCAACCTTCCTAGGCTCTGGCCACGTGCCGGCCACGGGGCTAGGTTCCGGGAGGGACGTTACAAGAACCCTGCTCACCGCACCTTAGAACGAACGGCCAACTGTCCCCCTCCCCCCAACATGGTAACCAGCTCGATCGCCGGGCCGGGACGCGCAGTGTGGGGCCCGCACCGCGCTGAAATTGGCGAGCTGAGACTGCGGCTGGGCTTGGAAGCGAGTAGGGCAGGAACAGGCTAGTCTTCCCACTCCCGATCCAGTTTTACCAAGCGCAAGTCTCCGGGTCCGTGCACCACCAGGGAGAGGTTCTCGGGCTTGGCCGCCGCCATGTCTGTCGCTCTTTCCCTCTCGGGTCGGGGCCGCTGTCCGCAGCTGGTGAGGTGGCTTGGTTGGCGGCCCCTTGGAGGGTTGGGGGTGAGGGGCGGGAGGCTGGGCTTTGACTGGGAGCGCGCGCCCAGCTCGGGGCGGGGCCTCCTTGTCCCTGACAGCCAGGGCGGGGCTAGCGGAGAGGGGCGGGGCTAGCCTTCCCCAGGGCTAGCCGGGGGCGGGAGGGGGGAGGGGGAGCGGGTGGGGGCAGGGTGTGAAGACGGTTAGAGAGTGAAGGGAGAGGGTAGGGAAGGGAGAGGGAGAGCTAGGAAGCGGGTGGGGAGGGTTGAAGAAGACCAACCCAGCTCCACCTGCAGTGCACAGTTGGTCTGTCTCACATCCAAGGGGACCAGTCTGCCCTGAAAGTAGGCTGCAGAGGCAGTACCCCTCAGACCAGAGTTCTCAAGCTTTAGCTGCGGAGTAATGAGGATGGACAGTGTGGGGCAGTTTCTCAGGACCAGCACAGAGATTTTGATACAGTAAGTCTAGTCTCAGCTGAGGCCTTAGGGTCTGTATTATTAGCATTGAGAATGCTGAGGCTGCAGGTGGCCAATGGTCTACAAGTGGAGAACAGGTGCTGCACGGATGCAGTGTCTACGTTGGGCGCATGTCCCCAGAATGCAGCACAGTGCCTGGCACCAGAAGCGAATGAATGAAACGGTGCATCACCCTGTGGGCCTGATGCATCAGTGTAAGGAAGCCATGCAATGGAATCTGTGAGTCCCTTTCTCTTACCCAGCTCTGCTTTTTATATTAGAAGCACGATTTCTGCCCAAATTCTTCCTTTAAGCCTCTCTCCCCTTCAAGAAACAGGGAAGTTTAACTCTAAAGGGACAGAGTTGCCCTCTGGGAAGGCCTAAGTCTGCAAAGACCCAACCCGGCTTTGAGGACTTTGAAGACAGTGTATGGATTTCATTCCCTACACCCTTTCCTCCTCCAGACACTCTACCAGATCCTCTCACCTACTCCTGGACACTTTCCCCAGCACCTTATTTCTTGACGATGTTTCGGTGTGGCACCTACTCCGTGCCTCACATATGGGGCATGGCCTGTCTTTTCACTAGTAATCATCCCTTCCTCAGATGTACTGGAAACCCACTGGGGCTAAGGCCTCATTTCTTAAACAGAACCTGGTAAACTGGTCTATACAATGAAGGAGCTCAAAAAAGAATATTTGATGATGAACATGGATCAGACTTTGGAATGCCAATAATGACACAAAGGGAAGTGTGTGTGTTGGTGGCGGGGGGAAGTATTACAAGGTATAACAAGGCAATGGGATGGATTTTGTAGGGGACTTACAGAGTCAGTCATGTTTTTGCTTTGAGACGCCTCCCACAAGTTTTGGCTGTGCTTGGCTGGTTCCCCAGGCTGCTCCTGCACTCTGCTGAGCAGGCCGTAGAAAGATGACTAACTAGGGGTTGCTTGCCTTCATTCAGGCACCTGAATTTAAAACAGCTTCACCTTCTTGCCTTGTAGCATTTCATCACAGTCTCCCAGAAGGTTTTTCCAATGAAGATGGAGAAAGCCTCAGGAATGGCTTAAGAGCTGAAGGCTGCTTGAAGTAGACACTTCTTGAGTTTTAAGAAAACAGAACATCAGAACCAAAAGTCACTAAAATAATGACACAACTGCCACACGTGGAGTGGTATTTGTTTTCTCCTGAGCAATAGCACTTTGAAACTCTCTTGAAGGCTATTGGCTGAAGACCAAGAGATTTGGAAGGGCAGGAGAGATACTTTTTGTTTTTTCGGCTGTGCCGGGTCTTCGTTGCTTTCGCTTTGGCTTTCTCTAGTTGTGGTGAGCAGGGACTACTCACTCTCTAGCTGTGGTGAGTGGGCTTCTCATTGCAGTGGCTTCTTTTGTTGCAGAGCACAGGCTCCGGAGTGTGCGGGCTTCAGTAGTTACAACACATCGGCTCGGAAGTTGTGGCGCAGGGGCTTAATTGCTCGGAGGCATGTGGAATCTTCCCAGACCAGGGATAGAACCTATGTCCCCTGCATTGGCAGGCTGATTCTTATCCACTGTGCCATCAGGGAAGTCCAAGAGATACATTTTAAAAATACTCTATGACTAGGGCCCTTTATAGAAAAGTTAACATGGTGAGTTGATAAAGATTCTTAAGAAACTGACATTTTTAAGACAAAAAAGAGCAAGTCCTTATTACAGTATTGTTGTCAGCTTTCTATGTAATTTCCTAACAGAGACCAGCATTCACAGTGGTGAGGAACAGATTTTTTTTTAGGCATTTTACTGAATAAAGGATAAAATGCTGGCTTTGCCTTTCCTGCTGGGCTGCTTAGCACAGCTTCTCTGGGCCTCGGCCTAACTTTCCCAAACAACACAGCACTTTTAGGCACTCTCCACTGAATACAACTTCAACAACTTGTTAATAGAATTCTGCCAGAAAAACTTAATTTGAAATTTAAAAATTAAATCACAGGATGCATATCTTCTGGGGTCACACATCCAGAGAAAGGGGGAACATCCTTCACTGATACTGGGTTACTACAGATCTGGGATTTTACACGGCGCATTAACAAGAAAAATCAGTGTGTCTCAAGGCCTTAATGTTGCAAAGGTCAAAACAGTTACAAAATCTCTGATTTCCAGATTTCTCCGTTTTGTCATCAAGTATTCAATTACTCAAACCTGGTTATTTACAACAAAGTAAATAAATAAATCAATAAAAACAAACACAAAAGCAACCATGAGATTTCCTGCAGATCTTAAAAAATAAGGTTACTCAAGAGAGTTAAGCCAGTAAAATTCATATGCAGCGGGTGAGATTCATGGACTTCCCCCAAGGAACTGGTAATATATCTGCCATTAACAAATCTCAAGAAAGAAGCGTTAGAAAAAGAACTAAGAGAGCAGGGAATTTTAATCTAGAGCCATCCAAGGGAGAGAGGCGTTTGGTAGTGGGAGCAGTGCAGCTGGGACAGAGAAGTGGGAGCAAGTGCACAGGTTGGGTGACTGCCAGATGTCAGCTGAGGAAGGTAACTTGGACTTAGACAAGTGGTGGAAGGGAGATGGAGTGCAGAGGACAGATCCAAGGTTTTTATTTTTAATAATTTTATTCCCTGGCAACATAATTCTCCTAAAAGAAAAGGGGGGAATGAGAGAGTCAGTTCCTAGGCAGGTTGATAAGGAGTCTAGGGGTCCCCAAGGAGAGAGGGGTCTGGAATTCTCAAGGAGGAAGAAAGGACAAACTTTTTTTCTTTCTCCACATTCCTTAGGATTATATAACAATAATGTATCCTGCCTAAGGACAGTCTTTGGATTCAACCTTCTGTTATCTTAAAATGTAAATTATGGGAGTAGACCTGGTCTTTACAAGGATGTATCTTGCCTGAGGACAGTGTTATCTTAAAATGTAAATTATGGGAGTAGGTCTGATGAGGTCTTTACAACCTCCAGACATTCTTTGGACTATATAACTTCATTGTTAACACTAGCAAGCGGGTACTCTTTCTGCCCCCTTCTGATGCCTATGTCAGAACCTTTCTCTATCTCCTTTATACTTTAATAAAACGTTATTACACACACACACAAAAATAATTTCATGTATTTATTATTTATTTTTGGCTGTGCTGGGTCTTCAATGCTGTGAGAACTGAAGCCATATGCTAACTGCTGGCTTTCAAGATAGAGAAAGGTGTCAACAAAGATGCAGCTCTGGATGCTAGAAAAGACAACTTATTAGATCCTCCCAAAGAGACTCAGGAGGAAGCAGACAGCTTGATTTTGGCCCAGAGAAACTGATTTCAGACTACTGACCTCTAGAATTTTAAGAGAATAAATATGTATTGGTGTGTTTTTCCAGCTTTATTGAGGTATTGTTTACATATAACAGTGTGTAAGTTTAAGCTGTACAATGTGATGGTTTGACACATGTTTATATTAGGAGATGTTTAAAACTACAGGGCTAGTTTATTAGCTTTAGCTCATCCTTTAGCTCATATAATTACCATTTTGTTGTCATTGTATTGGTGAGAACATTGAAGTTCCACTCTCATGGAAACTTTCAAGAATACTTCAAGTTACTTGCTGTAGTCACTAAGGTGTATATTAAGATCTCCAAAATTTACTCATTTTGATTTGCATTATGTTGAGTCATTCTTGCATTAGGGATTAAGCTCACTTGATAACCGTGAATGATCCTTTTAATATGCTGTTTAATTTGGTTTGCTACTGTTTGGTTGAGAATTTTTGTATCTATATTCATCTGATCTTTGGAATATTGGTCTATATCCTGTAATGTCTTTTTTTTTTTTTCTTTAAATTTGGCTGCAGTGCTTGCAGGATCTTAGGTCCCTGACCAGGGGTCGAACCTGAGCCCTGGGAGTGAAAGTAAGGAGTCAATCTCCTTACTTGTTATTGGTCTATTCAGATTTTCTATTTCTTCATGATTCAGACTCAGTAGATCGTATGGTTCTAGGAATTCATCCATTTCTTTTAAATTATTCAACTTGTTGGAATATAATTTTATCTTCCTGTTACTAGTTAACGTCCTTTCATTTCAGCTTGAAGAACTCCTTTCAGCATTTCTTATACATAGGACTAATGGTAATGAACTCCTTTTGGTGGCACCAGGACCGGGAGTCATGGTGACTCATTTCTCTCAGTCCGTCAGGGTCCCCAGCCCGTTGACAAGTGATACTGGGAGTCCACAGAGACGGCAAGGGCTGTTGGAGTCCTCAGCAGTATCCCCAGATCCAGCTGCTATGGACCAGGGCAAGCAGCAGTGGTGGCTGGAGCTATGCACACAGGAGCTGTGGGGGCTGGCTGCTGGTGCCTGCAGCGGCAGGGGTAATTGCTAACACACATGGGGTGTTGGGGACCAGGGCAGGCAGCAAGGGCCAGGGCCGACTGTGCATGCACTGGCACCTGCAGGGGCCCGGGCTGGCTGTATGCACCGCCATGGCTGCTGGGTCTCACCACCAGCATGTGGCCGTGGAGCCCACCTGGGATTGGGCTAAGGGCACACAGGTACACATTTGGAGGGGTTAGTGCAGGTGAGTGCCCTGGCGCAGGCCAGTGACAAAAGACAGAGCCTGATCCAGGCCCTCAAGCAGCTGCAGGGTCCCAGGTCACTGGCCTGCTCTGCCTTGGCTGCACAGTGTCCCCATGGACATCCATATATACTAGTGGAGTCTGGTGACAGGCGTCAGGCCTGTGGCATGCAAGTACAGAGCTAGAGGGGCTTTTGTCAAGTGCATGCAGTGGCGGGGGTGAACTGCAGAGGTCTAGCCGGGCATCTTCAATTCATGCAGCTGCAGAGGCCTGGGCTGGCTGCCAGTGTGGTTCCTGGGCTCCACTGGGCAAGGGGAGGGACTCAGGATGTTGGCATTAGCAAATCCAACTACCTTTGGACAAATGCCAGTGAAAGCCGCAGAGCGTCCCTAGCAGCTGTGCAGGCTGTCAGCTTCTTCAGTGTTGAAAGCTTTTGGGCTCACCTGCAGAGCAGGTTACTGGGAACTGTGGTTGCTCTGATTGTGTGACTACCACTGGAATCACCCACTTTTCTTCCCCAAACCTAGCTATCTTCATACACCTCAGCTTTGCCAGTCTCTGAGTGGGGTGAACTGAAGCAGGTCCTTCCTGTGGGACCCCCAAAGGCAGGAGAAGCTGGTTGCTCACCCTGTTCTTCCTTTCCTGATGAGTACAAATTGGAGAGGTCTGTCTTGGTGTTGAGCAATGCCAGCTTGTGGGATGGGTTGATGCAGACAAAATGAAGCTGCCTGCCTTCCTTTTTGGTGTGGTTATTCTCAAGTTGTTGTTGTTATTTTCAAGTGCTGCTGAAATTTCTTGGGTGAACTCCAGAGCTGTTTTTTATTCCTGAATAGCTATTTAATGGTTGATCTTTGTTGGGGATGGAAGCAAGAATCTCCTATTCTATCTTGGTGATATCACTCCCAAATCTGTATGAATTAAGAGAGTAAGTTTGTGGTAATTTATTAGAGCAACAAAGGTCTGTCTAGTCAAGGCTATGGTTTTTCCAGTAGTCATGTATGGATGTGAGAGTTGGAATATAAAGAAATCTGAGCGCCGAAGAATTGATGCTTTTGAACATGGTGTTGGAGAAGACTCTTGAGAGTCCATTGGACTGCAAGGAGATCCAATCAATCCATCCTAAAGGAATCAGTCCTGAATATTCATTGGAAGGACTAATGCCGAAGCTGAAACTCCAATACTTTGACCATTTGATGTGAAGAACTGACTCATTGGAAAAGACCCTGATGCTGGGAAAGATTCCAGAGGGGAGACGGCAGGGGGAGAAGGGGACAACAGAGGATGAGATTGTTGGATGGCATCACTGACTCAATGGACATGAGTTTGGATAAGCTCCGGGAGTTGGTGATGGACAGGGAAGCCTGGTGTGCTGCAGTCCATGGGGTCACAAAGAGTTGGACACGACTGAGCGACTGAACTGAACTGATTAGAGCAACTATAGTAAACTAATATAGCCAGGAAATATTCTAAAGGCTTCCCTTATATTATTTCATCAAATTCTTATGTTTTTCCATCTCCTCATTAATCAGGGAGAGGTATATTAGTAAATAGATACTAACTTACCACCCTCCACTGGTCTCACCACACTCTGTACCCAAACACCATCAGGGAGAGGTATATTAGTATATAGATACTTATTTACCACCCCTTCCCCTCCGCCTCTCCCCCACCCCACCCCACGCCCACTGCTGGTCCCACCACACTCACCCTGTTCCCATATGCCACGCATGCAGAATCTTCCTGACTTTTATTCTGGGACAGAGAAGAATCTGAAGAGCCTTAAGCCTAGGGTTTTTCTTCAAGCCACTCCTACACCAATGCCATAACCCAGGGTCCAGAATAAGATGGAAAGAAGTAGCAAGAGGAAAAAAAACTATACTTTTGTTGACTGGTTTTGTAAATCTAGATTTTTTTTATATTAGGTTAAGATGATACCTCTGTATCTACCATGTACCTTAAGGTAGATTATGGTACAAGATGGGTCTGTTTTAGACTTTATCCATCAGACTTTATTCTGAGTAATATCCTTGATTTGAACCCACAGGACAGTCTCAAACACATGCACAAACACATAGTTATCAACCTTGGGTGAGTTCTCCTGGGAAAACCTGTTCTTTATGCAGTCATGGGAGGAACAAAGGGCAGCAGTGGCGCCCCACTCCAGTGCTCTTGCCTGGAATATCCCATGGACGGAGGAGCCTGGTGGGCTGCAGTCCATGGGGTCGCTGAGAGTCGGACACGACTGAGCAACTTCACTTTCACTTTTCACTTTCATGCATTGGAGAAGGAAATGGCAACCCACTCCAGTGTTCTTGCCTGGAGAATCCTGGGGATGGGGGAGCCTGGTGGGCTGCCGTCTACAGGGTCGCACCGAGTTGGACACGACTGAAGCGACTTAGCAGCAGCAGCAGCAGCAGTGCTGTCCTTTCTCTGACATCTCTCTGCCTTGTAATTTTGTTTCAAGAGAAATTCACTTAACATGCTTCCTTGAGGCTTCTGGATGGTGATTTCTAATGACAGATTTGAGATTGCATGTTGGCTTTGCCTTGGGTAAGCTCTCTGTTCCCTAAATTCTTCATCTGTAGAAAATAGGATGATATCTATTGTCAAGATTATTATAAGGATAAACATGAGATGATATAAGGGAAAGTGTCTTGTTTATAGCAATCACGGTAACTGGTATACTCACAGCCCTTGTTAAGAGAGAACTTGGGCAGTTTTGTTGGTCCACAGTTGATTGGACCATGTGTGGACAGTCAATCCCCCCAAATCACCCAGATCCACAGGCTGATCAGATACTAATGGGGCAGCTCAGTGGAGAAGGTTGTGCCTAAAAAGTAAAATAGCAGCAGGTTGCTCTCTAGAATCTGAAATGGGAAACAAGAAGAAAATCAGGAAATTAGGGGCAGAAGCCAAAGCTAAAACGATGTAAGGAGGGAGGAAGTTGTGGGGCCAGATGCAAGTTGTATTTCTTGAGTAGGGCTAAGTTCTAAGGAAACAGAAACTGAGTATACAGAAGCGAGAACATCCCTAATAGTAGATGAGTCACACAAATGCAGAACAGTACACGGAAGATCCTTAGTTCCTGCCGCCGAGATTCCTGGAGTCATCTTGCGCCCAGAAGAGTTCCTGTTCTTGGATTTCCATGGTTTGCCTATCTTCCATATTGACTTGCATGCTCAGTTGCCTCAATCATGTCCGACTCTGCGACCCTACGGACTGTAGCCCACCAGGCTTCTCTGTCCATAGGATTTTCCAGGCAAGAATACTGGAGTGGGTTGCCACGCCCTCCTCCAAGGGATCTTCCCAACCCAGGGTGCAAACCAGCATCTCCTGCTTCTCTTGCATTGCAGGTAGATTCTTTACCACTGAGCCACCAGGGAAGCCCTGTTATTGACTTGTGCCATCTTAAAATAAACTTCCATTACTTGAGCTGGACTATTAATCCTCGTGTCTTGCAAAAGAGCTTAACTAAAACAAAAAGAATCCACGTGGTCATTTCATTTTTAAAAATGGATCATGAAACAGTGGGGCATAAGAGAAACAGGAGAATATTCCTGACAAAGGGAATACCAAGAGTCAAGTCTTGGACTTCTCTGGTAGTCTAGTGGTAAAGAATCTGCCTGTCAATGGAGGGGACACAGGTTCAATCCCTGGCCCGGGAAGACTGCACATGCCACAGAGCAACTAAGGCCACAGCTACAGAAGCCCATATGCCCTAGATCCTGTGCTGCACAACAAGAGAAGGCACTGCAGGGAGAAGCACAGAGCAGCCAAAAATAAATAAAATTTTGAAAATAAATAACCAAGATGGAGAAAAATTAAAAAAAAAAAAGAGTCAAGGCTTGGAGAGAGTATTAAGGGTATTGCTGGGTGGGCAGAATCTGAAAGCATGAGTCAGAGGGTTGTGATAGATCAGAACCAAAGCATAAAAGCAGTAAGGCAGGGTAGGGCAGCTGGGAACCCAGATGCCCATGATGGGCAGACTTACTGTATTATCAGTGGAAGCTCCTCCACTAGGGCTTTGTTATTCTCACACCCTGAAGGGTTTTACTTTAGTAATTCAAGCAATCTTAAAGATATTTAAAGATCAGTCAACAACCCCCACCTTGGGCAAGCAGTGTATCAACCTAACTGATTAATGATCAAAAGCCGAGTTGTTGTTATGGAAGACTCCACCAGACCAGCTCCTTATCTCTGACTTTCAGAAACTTCAAGGAAGCTGCTTGAAAGAAATACAGAAAACAAGCCAAGTCATGTTTGACCTTGTGACCTTAATCACAGGGAAATGCAGTAAGGAGAACCTCGTTTCCCATCTGTGGCCTAATTCCGACCCAGCCCAGACCCAGGTGATGACTGAAGTCCCCGGGGGTTTGGATCCAGTTAAGTTCAGTTCAGGTGCTCAGTCGTGTCCGACTCTTTGCGACCCCATGGACTGCAGCACACCAGGCTTCCATCACCAACTCCCGAAGCTTACTCAAACTCATGTCCGTCCAGTCAGTGATGCCGTCCAACCATTTGATCCTCTGTTGTCCCCTTCTCCTCCTGCCTTCAATCTTTCCCAGCATCAGTCTTTTCTAGTGAGTCAGTTCTTTGCATCAGATGGGCATCAGATGCAATCCAATACTTTGCATCAGATGGGCAAAGTATTGAAGTTTCAGCTTCAGCATCTGTCCTTCCAATGAATATTCAGGACCGATTTCCTTTAGGATAGACTGTTTCTATCTCCTTGCAGTCCAGGGGACTCTCAAGAGTCTACAGTTCAAAAGCATCAATCCTTCAGTGCTCAGCTTTCTTTATGGTCCAGCTCTCACATCCGTACATGACTACTGGAAAAATCATAGCTTTGACTAGACAGACCCTTGTTGGCAAAGTAATGTCTCTGCTTTTTAATATGCTGTCTAGGTTGGTCATAGCTTTTCTTCCAAGGAGCAAGCATCTTTTAATTTCATGGCTACAGTCACCATCTGCAGTGATTTTGGCATCCAAGAAAATAAAGTCTGTCACTCTTTCCATTGTTTCCCCATATATTTGACTTGAAGTGATGGTACCGGATGCCAAGATCTTAGTTTTCTGAATGTTGTTTTAAGCCAGCTTTTTCACTTTCCTCTTTCACTTTCATCAAGAGGTGCCTCAGTTCCTCTTTGCTTTCTGCCATAAAGGTGGTGTCATCTGCATATCTGAGGTTATTAATGTTTCTTCCAGCAATCTTAATTCCAGCTTATGCTTCATCCAGCCTGGCATTTCACAGGATGTACTCTGCACATAAGTTAAATAAGTAGGGTGACAATATACAGCTTCATAACTTATGGTTACCAGGAAGGAAAGGGTGTGGGGAGAAAATAGCTCATTCATATACACACTCCTAATTATAAAAAGATCCAGAAGGACCCACTGTATAGCATGCAGAACCCTAATTAACACTGTGCAATAATCTATATGGGAAAAGCACCCTAAAAGAACATTTAGATGTTTAGACATAAGTGAATAAGTGAGAGTCACTCAGTTGTGTCCGACTCTTTGCAACCCCACGGACTGCAGCCTGCCAGGCTCCTCTGTCCATGTAATTCTCCAGGCAAGAATACTGGAGTGGGTTGCCATTTCCTTCTCCAATAAGTGAATAAAGTTCTTATCTATTGGGGAAAAAAAATCCACAACATTGTAAATCATTTATATTCCCCAATTCAAATGATACAATTAAAAAAAAAAAAGAAATGGGAATGCTGACTCTAGGCCCCTCAGACCTGGTGACCTAAGCTGGTGTCACATCCCTGAGCAGACTTGGGTCCCAAGGCTGGAGTGTCTTGGATCTGAGTGGGCAAGGAAGATGTGCCTGGCAATGAGCCCTCTACCAAAGGACCTAGACAATCTCCAGCTCTGGGGGGTGGCGGGAGGTCCTCCTACAGCTAAACCAAGCCTACTGCACCCAAAGGATGCTGGAACTTCTGGGATGGAAGAGTTTCGAAAAGTCCCCTGGGCTCCAAGACTCCTGGTGGTGGGGATCTCAGGTCCAGAGGGAAGGGGGAAGAAATCAAGAGACACAATACGCCCTGGTTGTATGTTACTTCTGTCATAGCTGAAACTGGACAATCCAGGAGCAAGGCTTTCCCTCAGGCTCTGGTTGCCTAAGTAACCAGAGTTGGGCAGGAAGAAATGCTGCCACCTTGAGACCATTTCCCATAACAACATCTTTAAAACTGGTGCTAATGATCTCTGAATAAGGATGCACACGGGGTTGGAAAGGACACCTGCCCTCAAGTCCTTGGGGTAAATCACCAAAAAAAGTATTCAAAACAGGGTCGATGTTCAAAAGAAGCCAATTTCAACAGGTAAACTATACTCACACTGTATAAGATCATAAAGCACACAGAAACATACTCCACGTGACTAATTATCAAATCAAGGCAAATCAAAACAACACTGAGGAATCACCTCACCGTAGTCAGAATGGCCATCACCAGAAAGATCCACAAAGAATAATTGCTGCAGAGGTCGGAAACAAAAGGGAATCTTCCCACACTCTTGGTGGGGGTATAAACGGGTGCAGCCACTATGGAAAACAGCATGGAGGTTCCTCTAAAAACTCAACACACAGGTACCATATGATCCAGCAATCCCACTCTTGGGCTCAGATATGGAAAAAAAATCATAATTTGAAATGACTCATGCACCCCTATATCCAGAGCAGCACTATTTACTAGAGCTGAGATAGAGAATCAACCAACAAGGTCAAGACTGAAAAATGAAGATGAAGTGAGACAGCCAGATTACTCCTCACTCATAAAACAGAAGGCAAGTGCAGATAAAAAGAGAGTGAGCGGGCAGTCAGGCAAGAAAAGGGAAATTAATTAGAGGGAAACAAGAGGGTGACTGGCCCTTAAGGAGAACCAGTGTCCTCCCTTTCTGACGGGGTCTTTCTTATACCCCACCAATGAAAAGTTCTCTGAACGGATGATTAATTTTTAGCCTACAGTTGAGTCCTGTGGTCATGTAGCCTGAGGTCTGGAATCTGGTGGTCTTGTAGCTTTGAGAAGGTAGGCGCCAGTGAGAAAACAGAATGTTGTTTGGGCAATTTTTGGTCAGTCTCAAGGGCCACTGTGATTTTATTCTTTGTTGGGAGGTCAACATAATGAGCCATCTTAACAGTGGGCCCCCATGTGGGGTCTATGAGTCCTTTACCCTCACAGACAAGAAGTGTGAATCTGTATTAGATGATCCACAAGGAATATTCTTTTCTCTCCTTCCATCCTTACTTTCTTGCACAGATACACAGAAATCTGTAACTCTAAGAGGTAATCCACAGTAATTATCTCCTAAGTTTTTTCTATGTATACACAGAAAAGTATAACTGAGATAGATAATTCAGAAGGACCTGATGTTCAGCACTCTTCTCACTCTTCTATGGCAAAAAAAAAAAAATAATAAAAATAAATAAAAGGAGAGAGAGCGATGTCCCACCCCATAAACACGTATGCCTGAGTCAGGAGGCTGTATGTGACAACACTCACAAGACTGCAAATCGAGTGTACTGCGCTGCAGCATCGACAAGATGGTAAGAAAAGGAGAGAAAAGCAGTGCCTATTTTCTTATCGATCTCCCTGACTTGGGATGCTATCACGTCCCTGGACAGGCTTGGGTCCCACTGCTGAACTGGGGGTGGTTGACACAGCCTGGCAGGGTGCCCTTGGTTGACCCTTTTAAAGATCTACTCTCTCCTCCATTCTGGCTGGGACAGAGTCCTGTGTGGCATCGAGGCCTCAAGGGATTTGAAGGCAAGGTTCAGCTAGCCTCGACCTCTCCTGGGGCTGGGGATCCCAGCTCAAGCCTCGTTCCTGAGAGGGCAGCCTCCTAGCACTAGCACCTAAGCACCCTCAGCAGTGCACTGCGGTCCTGGAAGATTCGCCAGGGCGGGCTGTTTGTGTGATGCTTCAGGGGGAAAGATAACCGAGACTCAAGAGACTCGAGTCCTTTCGGGTTAGCTCAGGCACCCTCGTCTCTATTTCATTGCCCAGGAAGCAAACTTTCCCTCAGGTTTTGGTTACCCCAGGAACCAAAGGTAGGCCTGAATAATGCTGCCGCCTTGTGGACATTTTCTGTAACTACAACATTTTCTCGGGTGTTCACTGGCAACTCAAATCATGAGGGCTGCATTTCTGTGAATGACAGAAATGAACATTACCTGCCCCAGGATATCTCCTGGGGCAGGTAATGGAGAAATAAATTCCAAAGACAGCCGACTTGTCAACCCAATTGTCAAAGGTAAATTCTCCTGACAACCTTTTAGGGGGGAAAAAAAAAGCCAAAACAAAATCAAACCTCCACAACAAGACAAGATATTAAGGATCCCTAACTGCTGGAGGAGTGCCATTCAAAACGACAAATGGAAATCAAATTCCGCCAGTCACAGTGGTCATCATCACCAATCTACAAGCGATAAATGCGGGAGGGAGCCTGGAGGAAAAAGAATCCCCCTAAGCTCTCTCTGGGAATATACACTGGCAACAGTCAGTATAATGGACAGTTTCTGAATGTCTGAAAAAAAGCTCTCAGATTAAAACTAGACTCTGACATCCCCACACCTTGGCCTATATCCAGAGAAAACCAGTAATCAAAAGGCATGGGCACTCCAACAAAGCTTCAGCACTGCTTCCGATAGCCGAGACACACTCTCAGCAAAATCTCCAACGAGGGCTTAAAGTTTAAACAAGGTGTGGTACATATATACAGTAGACTATTCCTCACTCATAAAAAGCCATCACCGAAATTAGGTAATTACGACAGTAATAGCCACAGGGATGGTCCTTGAAGGATCATACACTAAGGGAAGTCTGTCAGGCAGAGGAAGACCATGGTATATGAGGTACCTTCCAGTCAAAATAAAAGTAGACATACAAGGCAACACACTTACACCCCAAACTCAAAAGAGACTTTGAGAATTCAAAGTCAAACGAAGGGTTCCAGAGAAACATAGGTGACGGCCAGGGAATGAATTGGAATGTCCGTGCCTACATACCCAAGAAATTATCCCCTTCCTTCCTTTCTACCTTCCCTCCATATATAAACAGCAATATGCATCTCTAAAGACAGAAATCTCTAAGAGATAATCCACAAAAATTATCTCCTAACTTCCTTCTTTATGTACACAGAAAAGTGTATCTGAAATATATAATTCACAAGGACCTGATGCTTGGCACTCTTCTTGACTTTCTATGGTAAAAAGTTCAAAAATGCAACAGAGATACACCATGGACGTGTTATACCTGAAGCAGGTGGCTGCGCACTGAGGACGAGCACAACACTGCAAACTGACTCCACTCCAGCATAGCACCGGCATGATGGTAAAGAAAAGGAAAGAAAAGCAGTGCCTGCTTTATTCTCTCTGATCTCCCTGACGTGGGATGTGATCCATCCTGGAGCCTGTGCAGGCTTGGGTCTCCAGACTAGACTGCCATGTTTCTGAGACATGCTAGGAGGGTGTTCGCTGAGCCCTTTTTAAGCTTATACAGTCGGCTGTGCTCTGGTTGGGACCAGACACCCGAATGGGATCAAGTCCTCAAAGACCTTGGGGGCAATAGTCACCTAACCTCCATGTCTCCTGGTGCTGGAGTTCCCAGCTCAAGCCTGCTTCCTGAGAGTGCAGACTCCTAGGCACTGAAGTACAGTCAGCAAGGTGCTGTGGCTCCCCTTGGAATTAGTCTGGAAGCCGTGTGTGTGTGTGTGTGTGTGTGTGATGCTTTAGGAGGAATAAGTAGTGAGACACAAGCCCTTAAATGTTCCCTCAGGTACATTCCACTCTCGTTACACAACCCTGGAACCCGACTTTCCCTATGCTCTGTTTGCCCCAGCAACCAGAGTGGTCATCAAAAAATGCTGCCACCTTGTGGATATTTTCTGTAACTACAACTTGGCCGAAGGCGTTTACTGGCACCTCCAATTCACAAGGGGCGGGGGGCGGGGGTGGGGGGGGGGCGCTGGGGCGGTGCTGTTAAGACAGCTTGCCTCAAGAAAGGTCCTGGGATAAATATTAGAGAAATAAACTGCAAACACACCCAGCTCGAAACGTAAATTTTCCACACATGCCTAAAAGAAAAAAAAAAAAAAATGAAAGAAAAAATACCCTAACCACCACAAGACAAGATACTCAGCACCCCTAATTATCGCAGGAGGAATACTAATCAAAACGACAACAAGAAATCAAATCCCACTAGTCAGAAAGGCCAATCTCAGAAGTCTACAAACAATATATGTGGGAGAGAGCAGGGAGGAATGGGGAACGCCCCCCCGCCCCCCGCCCCCCCCCTCCCCCGCCCCCCCCCCCCCCCCCCCCCCCCCCCCCCCCCCCCCCCCCCCCCGGCACATGGTTGGCAGAAGGAACACTGGCAACAGTGTTCCTAGAACTGACAGCCTCAGCATGGCAGGAAAAAAAAAAAAATCAAGAGAGCTGACCCTAGGATCTTGGAGAAGGCAATGGCAACCCACTCCAGTACTCTTGCCTGGAAAATCCCATGGACGGAGGAGCCTGGTAGGCTGCAGTACACTGGGTCGCTAGGAGTTGGACACGAATGAGCGACTTCACTTTCACGCATTGGAGAAGGAAATGGCAACCCACTCCAGTGTTCTTGCCTGGAGAATCCCAGGGAAGGGGGAGCCTGGTGGGCTACCGTCTATGGGGTCGCACAGAGTCGGACTCGACTGAAGCAACTTAGCAGCAGCAGCAACCCTAGGATCTGACGTCCCCACAGTCAGCCTGTCTCCTGAGAAAACCATTATTCAGTCACATGCACCCCAACATTCACTTCAGCACTACTTACAAGAGCCAAGACACAAACCCAGCAAAATGCCCACTGATAGATTAAAGCTTAAAAAAGACCTGGTACTTGTAGACAATGGACTATTATTCAGCAATGAAGAACTGACACTGCAATTATGAAATCATTCCACTTGTAGCCATAGAAATGGATGCTGGAGGATCACATACTAAGTGAAATCAGCCAGACAGAGGAGGACAAGAGTATATGATGTCCCTTCTAGGCAAAATTTAAAAAGAGATACAAAGGAATTAAATTACAACACAAAAATTGACTCTGAGAATTCAAACACAAGAATTTAAAAAAATAAAAAAGGAAAGGTCAAGGAATTAATTAGGTTGGGAATAACACACACACACAGAAATTTGTGTCTATACTAACTACTCCACAAGGACCTGATGATCAGCACAGGGAACTATGCTGACCTTCTGCAAAAACCTCTATGGCAAAAGAATACAAACAGAACAGATACGCTATATGTACGAATCAGAAAGCTGTAGACTGACGACAAACAGAAAACTGCAAAATTAATATACTCCAACATAGCACAGACGTGAAATTAAAGAAAATAAAGGCATTTTCTTGTTTATTCCCTCCAACCTTCCTGATTTGCACTGCTGTTCCATCCCTGGAGCCTGAGCAGGCTTGGGTCCCATCGCTGGATTGGGGTGGAGTCCAGACAGCCAAGCCAAGAGCCCTTAATTGAGACCCCTCTTAAACCTCTTCTGTCTGGTCTCCCTGACTGAGACCAAAGTCCCTAGTGCTCCCAAAGGATGGGGACCCGACCCTCTATCTTCCAGGACCTTGGGAATGTTACCTAACCCCCAGGACCTCTGGTGCTGGGATTCCCAACTCAAACTTCCTTCTTAAGACCTCTCAGCAGGGTGCTGTGGACCGGTTGGAATGAGTCTGGAGGGGAGGGGTGAAGTTTTAGGGGGAAGAAGTGAGACACAACCCCTTAAGTTGTTGCTCAGGCACGTTCCACTCCCATTTACAGCCCAGGAAGCCAAGTTGCCCTAAGGCTCTGGTTGCCCAAGGAACCAGAGGTGGCCGCGGGGAAGTGCTGTCACCTTGTGGACACTTTCTGTAACTACAACTCCACCTCCGAGGCTTACTGGCCCCTCTATTTCTCAAGCGTTGGGTTCTGTTAATAGCTGTCCTCAGGACACGTCCTGGGGGCGGGAATTGCAGAAATAAATTCCAAACACAACCAGCTTTCAGGAAGCCAGCTGCCACAGGCAAATTTTCCTCACACCGTTCATGGGGGAAAAAAAAAAAGACCCAACCTCCACCACAGGACAAGATGCTCAGCATCCCTAATTACTGCAGGAATACCAATCAAAATGAAAACAAGAAATCAAGTCCCATCAGAGCATCCTCAGGAGGCCACAAACACTAAAGGCAGGAGAGCCTGAGGGCAGGGAACGCCCCTATACAGTAGGTGGGTCGGCACAGTGACAGCACCCAGTGTAATGGACGGACTCGGAATGCCTGCAAATACACCATCAAGAGAGGCTAAGCCCAAGATCTGACATTCCCGTGTCTGGGCCTAGATCCCGAGAAAACCATCATTCAAACAGGCACATCCACCCCAGCTAGCACTGCAGTGCTACTCGCAGAAACCGACAGAGAGAGAGACAGCAAAATCTTCACCAACAGATTAAACTCAAAAGACGTGCTACATATATACAATAGACTGTTAGCCATAAAACCCAAAACTGAAGTAAGGAAATTATGCCACTGGTAGCCACAGGGATAGATCTAAAAGGATCATACCCTAAAGGACCCTAAAGGAACTAAGCCACACTAAGGAAAGCAATAACACAAGATGTCCCTTCTAGGCCAAATTTAAAAAGCGAAACAAAAGAATTGACAATCTGAAGACTGAGAATTCATATTCAAACCAAGAGTTCAAGAAAAAAGTGAAGGGCCTGGGATGAAGCAGGTTGGGACTAATATAGACACAGCAATCTATAATAATCCACAAGGATTATCAGCTTCCTTCCTTTCTCTCTTCCACACACACACAGAAATCTCTATCTCTCACCTATACACAGAAACATGCATCTCTAAGAGATACTCCACAGACTGTTTTCTTCCTTCCTTCCTCATATACACACAACACTGTATGTGAGATAGATAACCCACAATGCTCAGCAGACTGCTTGACCTTATGCAATAAACTCTGTGGCTGCTGCTGCTGCTAAGTTGCTTCAGTCCTGTCCGACTCTGTGCGACCCCATAGACGGCAGCCCACCAGGCTCCACCGTCCCTGGGATTCTCCAGGCAAGAACACTGGGGTGGGTTGCCATTTCCTTCTCCAATGCATGAAAGTGAAAAGTGAAAGTGAAGTCAGTTCCTAGGCAGGTTGATAAGGAGTCTAGGGGTCCCCAAGGAGAGAGGGATCTGGAATTCTCAAGGAGGAAGAAAGGACAAACTTTTTTTCTTTCTCCACATTCCTTAGGATTATATAACAATAATGTATCCTGCCTAAGGACAGTCTCTGGATTAAACCTTCTGTTAACTTAAAATGTAAATTATGGGAGTAGACCTGGTCTTTACAAGGATATATCCTGCCTGAGGACAGTGTTATCTTAAAATGTAAATTATGGTCTGATGAGGTCTTTACAACCTCCAGACATTCTTTGGATTATATAACTTCATTGTTAACACTAGCAAGCGGGTACTCTTTCTGCCCCCTTCTGATGCCTATGTCAGAAGCTTTCTCTATCTCCTTTATACTTTAATAAAACTTTATTACACAAAAGCTCTGAGCGATCAAGCCTCGTCTCTGGCCCCAGATTGAATTCTTCTCCTCTGGGGACCAAGAATCCCGGTGTCTTCGCGTGATTCAACAACAACCTTTCATCTTGGGGCCTCGTCCGGGTTAGGGTTAGGGTTAGGGTTAAAAGAACCCAAAAAAGACCAGATATACTCCATGGATACGTCGTACCTGAATCAGCCAATTATACACTGATAACAAGCACAGCGTGGCAGATTGACTGTACCCCTACATAGCAGTGGCATGAAGTCAAAGGAAAGGAGAGAAAGTTAACTTTATTCCTTCCCACCATTTGGGCTTCTACGGTATCCCAGGAGCCTGAGAAGGCTTGAGTCCCAAGGCTGGACTGGGATAGGGTCCAGACAGCCTGGCAGGGTGTCCTTCATTGAGCCCCTTTTTAGTTATTACTTCTGAGCCCCTTTGAAAATCACGCCTGTCTGCTTGTCTCAGCTGGGACCAGAGTCCTGAGTGGGATCAAAGCCTGGAGGATCGTGGGAGCAACAGTCACCCAGCCTGCACGTCTCCTGGTGCTGGGGTCCTCAGCTCAAGCCTTCTTCCTGTTAAGATTAAACCCTTCGTGAGAGTGCAGCCTCCTAGCACCTTAAGTACCCTCAGCTGGGTGCTGTGGCCCCAGTTGGGATTAGTCTGGGGGTCGGGTGTGTGAAGCTTTAGGGGGAAGAAGCAGTGAGACACAAGGCTGCAGGCATTTTGCTCTGGCACATTCCACTCCAGTTGACAGCCCAGGAAACCCACTTTCCCTAAGGCTCTGGTTGTCTGAGGAACCAGAGGTGGGCAGGGGAAAGTGCTGCCGCCACCTTGTGGAGACTTCCTGTAATGACAACCGCACTACCTGTGCTTACTGGCACTTCTACTTCAAATGTCCTTGTTGTTCAGTCACTAGGTCCTGTCCGACTCTTTGCGACCCCATGGACTGCGACACGCCAGGCTTCCCTGTCCTTCACCGTTTCCCAGAGCTTACTCAAACTCATGTCTATCGAGTCAGTGATGCCATCCAACCATCTCATCCTGATCATCCCTTTCTCCTCCTGCCTTCAATCTTCTGCAGCATCAGGGTCTTTTCCATTGAGTCAGTTCTTCACATCAGGTGGCCAAAGTATTGGTGCTTCAGCTTCAGCATCAGTCCTTCCAACGAATATTCAGGACTACTTTCCTTTAGGATTGATCTCCTTGCAGTCTAAGGGACTTTCAAGAGTCTTCTCCCACACCACAGTTCAAAAACATCAATTCTTTGGCACTCGGCCTTCTTTATGGTCCAACTCTCACATCCATACATGACTACTGGAAAAACCATAGCTTTAACTAGACGTGCCTTTGTCAGTAAAATAATGTCTCTGCTTTTTAATACGCTAAGTTTGTCATAGCTTTTCTTGCAAGGAGCAGGTATCTTTTCATTTCAAGGCTGCAGTCACCATCTACAGTGATTCTGAAGCCCAAGAAAATAAAGTCTGTCACTGTTTCCATTATTTCCCCATCTATTTACCAGGAAGTGATGGGACTGGATACCATGATTTTTCATTTTTTGAATGTAGTTTTAAGCTAACATTCAAATGTCTTGTAGGGTTGTTAATGACAGCCGCCCTCAGGCCATTTACTTGGGTGGGCTTTACAGAAAGAAATTCCAAACACAATGGACTTTCAGGAAGCCAAGAAGAAAGGGAAATTTTCCACACACCCTTTAAGGAATCAAACAAAACAATACAAAACCCAAATCTCCACCACAGGCCAAGATGCTCTGCATCCCTAATTACTGCAGGAATGTCAATCAAAAAATGACAACCAGAAATCATACCCCACCCTTCAGGTTGGGCATCCTCACAAATCTACAAACAATAAATGCGGGAGAGAGCCTTGGGTAAAAAGAACCCCTACACAGTAGGTGGGAAGGTAGTCTGGCAACAGGAAGGATAATTGACAGTCTCCAAAAGCCTGAAAATAAACTATCGAGAGAGGCTAAGCCTAGGATCTAATATTCCCCCATCTGGTCCTAGATCCCGAGAAACCCATCATTCAAAAGACACATGCACCCCAATGAGCACTGCAGCACAACCCACAAGAGGCAACACCCATAAACAGCAAAGTCCTCACCGACAGACTAAAGCTTCAGCACGTATGTATGATGGACTCTCAGTCATATCCAAACAACACTAAACAAGGAAATTGTGCCCCTGGGAGCTGATCGGGCCTACATGGGGGCTCATGGTAGAAATGGCTCATTATGTTGACCTCACAAAGAATAAAATCAGTGACCACTGAGACTGACCAAATTGCCCAAACAACATTCTGTTTTCCCGAGGGCGCCTAGGTTCTCAAGGCTATGAGACCACCTCATTCCAGACCTCCAGCTATGTAACCCCAAGACTCAACTACAGGCTAAAAATTAACCATCCCTTCAGAGAATTTTTCATTGGTGGGGTATACAAAAGACCCTGTCAGAAAGGGAGGACACTGGTTCTGCTTAAGTGCCAATCACCCTCTCGTTTCCCTCTAATAAATTTCCTTTTCTTGCCTGACTGCCCGGCTCACTCACCGTCTTTTCTCTGCACTCGCCTTACATTCCGGTGCCAAAACCCGGGAGGGAAGAGCCACAGCAACTGGGTGGGCTCCTCTCACGAGTCCACCTCCGGTGGTCCCCTCCCTTGGACCTTGCCGAGAAACAGATGAGCTCTGGGCGGGACTCTCCACTTGCCTTGCTGGACCGACATCCACATGCTGGCCCACATTTCATCTATCGGTTACAAGGGTGAGCAAAATTGCATTCCCTGGGATCCTCTTTCTCCCTCGCCTCATTTCCAGGTCCTAGCACTAGGCAGGAAGATCCCCACGGCCCTCGGGCCCTCAGCCTTGTACCCCGTCTGACTTTGAAATAAGGGATGCCCATTTCAGAGCAGACTGTTATTACTCTCTGAGAAGGTCCTGAAAACAGGGATGCCTTTTCTCTCAGCACTTTGTCTTCGCTTTCCTTCGCCCTTGTCTGGTGCTTCGGTCACTAAATTGTGTCTGACTCTTGTGACCCTATGGGCTGTAGCCCACCAGGCTCCTCTGTCCATGGGATTTCCCAAGCAAGAATAGTGGAGTGGGTTGCCATTTCCTCCTCCAGGGGATCTTCCCAACCCAGGGATCGAACCCAGGTCTCCTGCATTGCAGGTGGATTCTTAACCTTGTCTACCCTTCCTAATCGGCCACAATGGGAAATTCTCAATCCCAGCCCTCAAAATTTACTCCTCTAGGATGCCTTCTCCGAAACCTAAAAGTCTTGGGCTTCCAAGGAGACATAAGACCAAAAAGACTTACTTAATATTTTAACACTGTCAGGCCACAATACAGACTTGATAATAGGTTCCAATGGCCAGATAACAAAACTCTCGATTATAATACTCTATGGGACCTCGGTACCTTCTGCCGTCGCAACCGAAAGTGGTCCGAGATCCCTCATGTCCAGCCGTTCTTTGCTCTTCGCGCTCAGATTCTCCCTCTGTGAATCCTGTTCTACTTCTCAAATACTCTTAGCCCACTCTGGGCCACATCCTCCTAATACAATGTCTCCCGATTCCTGTTTGAGACTTTTCTTCTTCCTTCAACCCTTCCGACCACAGCTCACACCCTCTCGCTCCCAATTCCCTTGCAGTCGCTCCAGATCCAGTTTCACAACCTCCACCTTACGACTCCTCCTCCCTCCCTCCTGCTCAAGGGCAGGCCACCTCAGCGCCCAACCCCTCTCCGCTGCAAGCTCTGAGACCTCAGCCCCACCCTCTACCCCGAGGGTTCCAAGGCTCTTCCCTGACCTCCCTAGATCCCCTCCCGATAAGCGGTCGGAACAACGTTAAAGCCAGAAACTTGACAGCAGGAAGTCTTTGCCTGCTCCACCTCTCCCTTTATGGCAAGTAGCGGGAGCGAAAGACATTGTTCGGGTTCACGTCCCATTCTTCCTCACCGATCCATCTCAAATTGAAAAGCGTCTTGGCTCCTTCTCTTCAGACCCTAATAATTATCTAAAAGAATTCAAGTATCTTACCCAGTCTTACAACTTAACCTGGCATGATATTTACATCATCCTTTCCTCCACTCTTCTCCCAGAAGAGAAGGAACGAGTATGGCAAGCCGTTCAGGCGCGTGCTGATGGGATACGTAGACTGGGATACGACACTAAGCCCGTAGGGGCAACGGCTGTCCCCAGAGATGATCCCAACGGGGATTATCAGGCAGGGAGACCTGGACAAGCAGCCCGTAATCACATGGTTGCTTGCCTCGTTGTGGGCCCTTCAAAAGGCCTCTCAGTGGCAGGTAAGCCGATCCCTTTTCTCATCAACACGGGGGCCACTTGCTCTGCTGTGCCTGCCTAATCCGGAAAAAACAAGGTTTCTCAGGTCTCTGTTATGGGGAATGACTGTTTAATATCTATGCCATGAATAACCGAGCCTCTACTTTGCACACTTCAACATACCCCATTTCCCCATTCTTTGCTCATACTCCCCAAATGCCCCAGTCTTATTCTTGGAGAGACCATCTCTCAAAATTCAAAGCCCTTATTACCATCCCAAGCCCATCTTCTGATCTAGCCTGGCTACTGCTCCTCAACCCCACCTCCTCTTCCCCCGCCCCATTGCCCTCCTCATCCATAAATCCTATAGTCGGGGATACAGACAACCCATCTGTCACCTCTCACCATGCTCCAATTCATATCTGCCTCAAAAACCCCCCTAAATTCCCCAATCAACCACAATACCCAATCTCCCGAAAACATCAACAAGGGTTAAAGCCTATCATCACTAAACTGCTATATCAGGGCCTCTTGCCCCCAAGCCACTCTCCCTATAACACTCCATCTTACCCAACAAAAAGCCAAATGGCCCCTATCACCTGGTCCAGGACCTGAGACTTATCAATGTGACTGTTATCCCCATACATCCAGCAGTTCCAAATCCCTATACTCTTCTCTCTCTCATTCCCTCTTCCACTACCCACTTCATTGTCCTACACCTCAGGGATGCCTTCTTTACCATCCCTTTGCACCCAAACTCTAAAGACCTCTTTGCCTTTATCTGGACTGATCCAGACAATCATCGCTCCCAACAGCTGACAGGGACAGTCCTCCAACAAGGCTTTTGTGATGGCCCTCATTTCTTTGGCCAAGTTCTAGCATCAGACCTAACCTCTCTTGACCTTACTATGAGTACTGTCCTCCAATATGTGGACGATCTCCTCCTTTGTAGTCCTTCGTCTATACACTCTCAACAACACACTATACAACTCCTCAGTTTTCTAGCCGATCGAGGATACTGAACATCTCCCATAAAGTTCAGCTTTCTCGTCCTAGAGTCACCTATCTTGGAGTCCTTTTAACACTAACAAAAAGATATATTACTACCAATAGAAAGTCCCTTATATCAACCCTACCACTCCCTACATTGAAACAGATTCTGTCCTTCTGGGGGTTAGCTGGATATTTACGCCTCCGGATTCCTAATTTCACCCTCTTGGCACAACCCCTATATCAAGCCACCCGAGGAGATCTTTCAGAACCCCTAGAGCTAAATAAAATATCCATCAGCCTTTAAGACCCTTAAGCAAGCCATTCCCTCAGCCCCAACTCACACTTCCTGACCTATCTTGCCTCTTTATACTCTACTGAGAGACAAAAAATTGCCCTAGGAGTTTCGGGACAAAATCAGGGCCCCTCCTTCATCCCTGTCACTTACCTGTCAGAGCAACTAGATACCACAATTCAAGGGTAGTCAGCCTGCCTACGTGCTCTGGCAGCAGCTGCAGTCCTCACTCAGGGAAGTAAAAAGCTCATTTGGAGCACCCACTGTCATTCGTTCACCACACATGAGTTGAAGGACTTACTTTCTCACAAATCCATGACCCTTCTAGCTCCTTCATGCATCCAGCTAATTCATGTCACCCTTCTCGAATCTCCCGAGTTCTCCTCTGAACGCTGTCCTACTCTCAACCCTGCCACCCTTATCCCTAGTTCTTCTGAGCCCCCCATCCATACTTGCAAAGAGGCATTAGAAGACCTGATGCCCCATTTCTCCCATATTTCCTCGAGCCTTTTAAACAGCCCTGACTTTACTTGGTATATTGATGGCAGCTTCTCTACATCAGAAAGAGAAAAAGGGAGCTGGATGTGCAATTATCTCTGACACAGAAATTATTGAGTCCTAACCTCTCCCCTTGGGAACCTCTTCCCAAAAGGCAGAACTTATTGCACTAACTAGAGCCCTTACCCTCGCAGCTAACAAGATAGCAAACATATACACTGACTCTAAATATACGTTCCACATCATACACTCACATGCTGCCATCTGGAAGGAACGAGGGCTCCTATCTACAAAAGGCTCTCCCATAACTAATGCCCCGCTTATACTCCAACTTTTAAAAGCAGCTAACATGCCAACTGAAGTAGGCATCATACATTGCCGAGGTCACCAGGCAGCCTCAGACTCATTTTATAGGGTAACAAAACTGCAGACAGAGAAGCGAAAAAAGCCTCACTCCGATCACCAACTCAACAACTTACAGTAATCCCCAACATAAAGCCCCTTCACCTCCCCAAAGAAAACACACGATTATTATAAGGAGCACAACCACAAGGAGACTGGTTACAAAAACAGGGCTGCTGTGTCTTTCCCCAGTCTCAGGCCACACAGATTCTTATGGATATTCATCAGGCCCTACACGTAGGCACTAAACCTCTTTATCATCTCTTAAGACATCTTATGGCATCACCTACTTGATGGACATGAGTTTGAGCAAGCTCTGAGAGTTGGTGATGGACAGGGAAGCTTGAAATGCTGCAGTCCATGGGGTTGCAAAGAGTCAGATACAACTGAGTGACTAAACTGAACTGAAGACCTCGAATCACCCCGCTTAACCTTCTTTCACTCCTACAACAAATCACTCACTCTTGCGTTTTGTTATCTGTTCCTTAGTTTCACCACAGGAAGCCCTAAAGCCTGTTCTCTCATTCCCAACACATCAGGCTCAAGGGCATATCCCAGCAGAGGACTGACCAATTGACTTCACTCACGTGCCTCCAACTGGAAAATTAAAACTCACCCTCACTCTCAGAGACACTTTTTCAGGGTGGATTGAGGCTTTTCCTATGAGATTAGAAACTGCCTCAGAAACTGAGTAACATAGTTTCTCATACAAGAAATCATCCCTCGCTTTGGCTTCCCACTCTCTCTCCAATCTGATAATGGGCCAGCTTTTGTCTCCCAAATCACTCAACAAGTAGCCAAATCCCTTGGCATAACCTGGAAACCACATATTCCGTATAGACCCTCCCTATCCCACTAATTTATAACCAACCAAAATGGGCAAATCAATTCATTCCTCTATTAATAAGTATAGAAATAGCAGCTGGGATTGGAACAGGGACAGTAGGACACACAACCTTTTAAAATTACTACCAATGCCTTTCTAAAGACCTCACTGAGAGCCCCGAAAAAATAGCTACTAGCCTCATCACTATCCAAAACCAGCTAGATTCCCTGCCAGTGGTCCTCCAAAACAGAAGAGGATTAGACCTTTTCACGGCAGAAAAAGGGGGCCTATGTCTATTTTTGGAGGAACCCTGATGCTTCTACACCCACAAATCAGGCGTTGTAAAGGAAGAAAGTGAAAGTCACTCAGTTGTGTCCGACTCTTTGTGACCCCATGAACTATACAGTCCATGGAATTCTCCAGGCCAGAATACTGGAGTGGGTAGCCTTTCCCTTGTCCGGGGGATCTTCCCAACCCAGGGATTGAACCCAGATCTCCCACATTGCAGGCGGATTCTTAACCAGATGAGCTGCCAGGTTGTAAAGGAAACAGCAAGAAATCTGATAAACAGGGCCTTGAAAATACGTCGACACCTCAGTAATTCATGGGAAAACTGGTTAAGCAATTAGAATTGGATGCCCTGGGTCCTACCTTTTCTAGGTCCTCTTCTTCTACTTCAGTTCAGTTCAGTTCAGTCGCTCAGTCGTGTCCGACTCTGTGACCCCATGAATTGCAGCACGCCAGGCCTCCCTGTCCATCACCAACTCCGGAGTTCACACAAACTCACATCCATCGAGTCAGTGATGCCATCCAGCCATCTCATCCTCTGTTGTCCCCTTCTCCTCCTGCCCCCAATCTGTCCCAGCATCAGAGTCTTTTCCAATGAGTCAACTCTTCACATGAGGTGGACAAAGTACTGGAGTTTCAGCTTTAGCATCATTCCTTCCAATGAACACCCAGGGCTGATCTCCTTCAGAATGGACTGGTTGGATCTCCTTGCAGTCCAAGGGACTCTCAAGAGTCTTCTTCAACACCAAAGTTCAAAAGCATCAATTCTTCAGCGCTCAGCTTTCTTCACAGTCCAACTCTCACATCCATATATGACCACTGGAAAAACCATAGCCTTGACTAGACGGACCTTTGTTGGCAAAGTAATGTCTCTGCTTTTCAATATGCTATCTAGGTTGGTCATAACTTTCCTTCCAAGGAGTAAGCGTCTTTTAATTTCATGGCTGCAGTCACCATCTGCAGTGATTTTGGAGCCCCCAAAAAATAAAGTCTGACACTGTTTCCACTGTCTCCCCATCTATTTCCCATGAAGTGATGGGACCAGATGCCATAATCTTCGTTTTCTGAATGTTGAACTTTAAGCCAACATTTTCACTCTCCTCTTTCACTTTCATCAAGAGGCTTTTCAGTTCCTCTTCACTTTCTGCCATAAGGATGGTGTCATCTGCATATCTATTTGATATTTCTCCCAGCAATCTTGATTTCAGTTTGTGCTTCTTCCAGTCCAGCGTTTCTCATGATGTACTCTGCATACAAGTTAAATAAGCAGGGTGACAGTATACAGCCTTGATGTACTCCTTTTCCTATTTGGAACCAGTCTGTTGTTCCATGTCCAGTTCTAACTGTTGCTTCCTGACCTGCATATAAGTTTCTCAAGAGGCAGGTCAGGTGGTCTGATAATTTTGGCCCATTTTTAATGCGTCTTTTTTCAAAATTTCTTCAAAACCACTTATGAGCCTTCACCAACCCAACTATCCATGAATTACTTCTAACTCGCTTAAATTACCAAAAACTTCAACCTCACACAAATCCCCTTGACCCACAAACATGCTTTTCTCATCTCACCTCCATAACACCCTTGTCCCAGAGGAAGCATTTACGGAAGATTGACCTTCGGCCCTTATCCCAAATCAAAAAGGCTGAATGCCAGGGTCTACATGGGGGCTCATGGTAGAAATGGCTCATTATGTTGAGCTCACAAAGAATAATATCACAGTGACCCTTGAGACTGACCAAATTGCCCAAACGACATTCTGTTTTCCCACTGGCGCCTACCTTCTCAAAGCTATGAGACCACCAGATTCCAGACCTCCGGCTCCATGACCACAGGACTCAACTACAGGCTAAATATTAACCATCCGTTCAGAGAATTTTTCATTGGTGGGGTATAAGAAAGACCCCATCAGAAAGGGAGGACACTGGTTTTCCCTAAGGGCTAGTCACCCTCTCATTTCCCTCTAATAAATTTCTTTTTTCTTTGCCTGACTGCCCAGCTCGCTCTCTTTTCTCCGCGTTCAACTTACAGTAGCCACAGGGATAGATCTAGAATACACACTAAGGAAACTCAGCCAGACAGAGCAAGGCAAAAACTCAAGATGTCCATTCTAGGCAAAATAAAAAGAAAGTGAAAAAAAGAACGAATTTACAACCCAAAGAGATTTTATTGAGTCCCAGCTCACTCTGCTCACCACAAAATGATGTCTCTGCCTTTTAATATGCTGTTTAGGTTTGTCAGAGCTTTTCTTCCAAAGAGCAAACATCTTTTAATTTCATGGTTACAGTCACCATCTGCAGTGACTTGGGAGCCCAAGAAAATAAAATCTGTCACTACTTCCACTTCTCCCCCTTCTGGTGGTTCAGTCACTAAGTTGTGTTCGACTCTTGCAACCCCATGGACTATAGCCCACCAGGCTCCTCTGTCCAGGCTCCTCTGTCCATGGGACTTCCCAGACAAGAATAGTGGAATGGGTTGCCATTTCCTTCTCCAGGGGATCTTCCCAACCCAGAAATTGAACCTGGGTCTCCTGCATTGCAGGCGGATTCTTTACCAACTGAGCTATGAGGGAACTCACCTTCTATTTGCCATGAAATCATGGGACCAGGTTCCATGATCTTGGTTTTTTGAATGTTGAGTTTTAAGCCAGCTTTTTTACTCTCCTCTTTCACCTTCATCAAGAGGCTCTTTAGTTCTTCTTCACTTTCTGCAAGTAAGAGTGGCTTATCTTTAGAAATACAACCAGTGCAATTTATCACATGAAAGGTCAGAGGGGGAAACCACTGTAATTTCTGTTAAGAATTACACTTGAACCAGCTACAAAGAAGAGATGAAGGTCATAGGAATTGGAAACTAAGAAATACAAAACCATCATGTATTAACAATACTATTGTGTCAAAAATCCAAACAACTTTTTAAAATAAATTTGAATTTAAGATGATCACTGGACATAGGTCAGTGATCCATTGTATTCCTTTATAGAAATAAAAAGAAATTGAAAACAAATGAATTTTAAATATGATTTACCAAAAATGCATAAAAGACCAAATACCTAGGAATAACTCTAGTACAAGTTAGACTGCAAACTACAAAATGTTATTGAAGAAAATTAAAGGGGAAACATTTTAAGACCTAAATAGAGGATATATCAGATTTGTGGATTAAAAATTTCAATATTGCAAAGTTATCAGTTCTCCCCAGACTGATCCATAGACTCAATCTTAATTAAAATCCCAGTAGAATACTCTAATAACTTTTTTTTTTAATCCCAGTAAAAGCTGTTGTGGAAATTATCAAGATGGCTGTAAAATCATGTCAAGTCAAAGGGTTTAGCATGTCCAAGCAAGAAGAACAAACCTGGAGAATTTACATCATCATCTATGGAGAATTTTTATTATAGAGTAATTAACACAGTAGGAAATTGACCCATGGAGAGAAAACCCAACTAAGGTAAGAGAATTGAGAATTTAGAAGGAAATACACACAGAGAAGTACCTGATTTATGATAATAGGGACAGTGTAATGGAAAGAGTGACTTTTTGATGATGGCTCTGGGTTCATTGGCTCACTATAGGGGAACAAAATGCCTTGAAACCCAGCATAAAAAAATATCATTGTCCAATGTATTTCAGGTGTAAAAGTGAAACATGGAATCATGTGACTAGCTGCCTGGGAGTGTTAACTATGCCATAAGCACTGTGTACCACATTGCTTCTCCCTGTCTGTTCATGATGTGCGCATGGGTGCTCAGTCGTGTCTGACTCTTTGAGGTTCTTACTAACTACTTGTTAACTGAATGAAGCAGTGGTTTAACTCAAAATATGAATTGGAGTATCACATTCTTCCTTTGTAGAAAATGTCTATAACTCCAACATTATTAGTCTTTTTGCTATAGACATCTTTACTGTGTGGTATTTAACGAGGTGATTCTTTGTGATTCCATGGACTGTAGCCTACCAGGCTCCTCTGTCCATGGGATTTTCCAGCAAGAATACTGGAGTGGGTTGCCGTTCCCTTCTCCAGGGGATCTTCTCAACTTAGGGATCAAACCTGGATCTCCCACACTGCAGGCAGATTCTTTATCAACTAAGACACCAAATGTAGTATAAAGCTGTGTGGCTCCAGATGAATTTTAAACCCCTTGCTAGAGGTAGAAATCACGCCTATTTACCAATAATCTAACATTATATTTTGGCCATAGCATAATTTAATTGGCTAATTACAAAGACGGATCAAGATTGAGCTCTCTAAGATCTAATATATGAAACAAGTCTTCAAATATTAGGAACAATACCTCTTGAAGATATAGTAAAAGTTATAATTAACTTCCAAGTAATGGAAGTCACAAGGAAGTCTGGGGTTGAAGAACAAAAATAAAACCTATTCAAAAACAAATAAATGAAACTGCTTACAAACCTTAAGAGATGGTAGAATGCTAAAACACTGTGAAAAGTCAAACCTACTCCATTTAGTTCCTGACATATTCCAAAAAGGCAGAGAGGAGATCCAGTAGGTTTCATCAACCAGTCAGTTGCTAAGCAACTCATCACTAAGATGGATGTAAAGTGCCTTGACACAAGCGTAGAGAAATACAAAAATAAAGAAGGATAAAAGCCAGGTAGTCCTCAGATGATAACCTCAAACGACTGACCTTTGAAAAGGTCTTATGTCTTAGCACAAACATAAGTACTGAACACTTGACCATTTCACAGCAGATATTCTTCATTACAGGAGTACTTCATGAGTCACAAGAGTACTATGAAAACAATCTGAGTAATGATGTGCTTAAAATAAAGCAAAAATCTTCATTTCCATCTCCATTTCCATATTTTCAATTTATGTTGAAAGTAGTATGCTTAAAATTAAATCCCAAGTTCTCAAGTTATTATCACTGTCATTTTCACTGCTGATGAGTAAAAACTTCATTTATGATTTAAAAAAAAAGTTCTAAAAAGTGTACTAGTTCAAAGGTTTTTAAAAAATATACCAGGTACCTTTTAGTAGCTAGTGGCAATTACGTTTTTTTAATTTTTTTAATATACAGTCATGAAGAGAAATAAGAGCATGCTGAAATTAAAGAGAATAATAAAATAGTAGAGGTAAAATAAAGTCCTAATTGCCAAAATGTAAAGACAGATTCTGCACTACAAGGACTTCTGTACTGGTTTCTCATAACAACTGACGCGCAAGGAAGACAAATCAATCTCTGGTCCCAGCACAAGATGGAGGGTTTAAAGCCTCAGGGGAGCAGCGAGAAGCCGTGAGCTGTATGTGCCTTTCCCCTTGATCATAAATTTTCAGGAGACACAGATGGGGGACCCTCTACAAATTGACGACAGCCTGAAATAATCTTGCAGCTTCCCTGGTGGCTCAGACGGTAAAGAATCTGTTGCAATGCAGGGCACCCAGGTTCGATCCTGGGTCGGGAAGATCCCCTGGAAAAGGGAATGATGGTAGCCCACTCCAGTAATCTTGCCTAGAGAATCCCATGGACAGAGGGGCCTGCTGGGCTACAATCCATAATCTGGCTGTGTGAGCACACGCCATTAATGTCATGAGTTGTTTCTGCTTTGGGTTCACCCCAGAGCGTTTTACATGTGAGTGTCTTATATATAACAGAGCAGACCTCAAAGGAAAATGAATGGTACTCTTCAATTTTCTTCCTCTCAGGGTAATTTTAAAATTGTTTTCATTCTGATTTATTTATGGTTTCAAAAGTAAGTTAAACCATCTTACTACTGACAAGAGTTGCCAACAGCTACACAGAACAAGGCTGAAAAAAAGGTGGGACTAAAAGAAAGTGTAATTTTTTAATGTATGTTTATAATTATAAAAATTTTATATTTTTATAATAAATATATCTTTCACGGAAAGTTTTTTAAAAGTTACATTTGAATCTTAATTTCTAAAGATAAATTTTTAAAATTTAACAAAAAACTAAATTAAAAGTGACATGTCTTTGATAAATTAATTATGTGAACACCTGAAATACATAAAAATGATAAGCTAGTGTTCATGTCAATTGTCAGGTACAGTGTGAGTGCCTCTGAGCTGAGAGCTCTCTATTGTTGCTTTTCAGTCCTTCAGTCGTGTCCAACTCTTTGTGACCCCATGGACTGTAGCCCACCATGATCCTCTGTCCATGGGGTTCTCCATGCAAGAACACTGGAGTGGGTTGCCATTCCCTTTTCCAGGGGATCTTCCTGACCCAGGGATTAAACCGATGTCTACCACACTGGTAAGCAGATTCTTTACCACTGAGCTACCTGGGGACCCCCCCAACTGCTCTGGCCTGCTCTCTGTTCATTCGGTGGAAGCTGAGATGGAAACCACAGCCAGCTCCCTGCCCCTCCTCAGGGGCAGGCCAAGTGGGCAGCTCACACCTCCCCCGCCATCATGCCTCCCTGAGCGTCCTATGGCCAGCATTTTCCCACTGGAACCACTGAACAGGCCATTTTCATGTATTCTGTGTGGATTAAGTACAAAGAACACTGTATACCTCCATTCAAATAGAAACCTAATTGTTCTGACATTAACAAACATAAATCAAGTGTTATTATTAACAAATAAAAAGACTAACATCTTTGGGAGATGCCAAGGGTTTTCATAGATTTGTACTTTCAGAGTCAGTTCTTCTTTCTCCCTTTCCACTCCATTTAATCAATTAGAAAAGGCAAGTCTGCTTATTTTCAAAATCCACAATAGGATTTTAATTTCAATAGGAAATTGAAAGCCCAGAAAACAATTATGGAAAACGGGGCAGAGCAAAATACTACAGTCATTCATGCTGTTTGAAGTTTTCCTGAACATCTGTTTTCTGTTGCTTCTTCCTCACTTAAATGGATTATACTTATTCCCTCAGAAAGCTAGAGTCTAGAATATGAAGAATTGTTTTGGCTAATACAGAAAGTACTTCCTTACAATACCAGAACTAAAGATCAGAGTCTTAGAGAGTAGGTAAAAACATCTTTTCTCTTTTGGTCTTCTAATTTCTTCAGTCTGATGAAGAATGATCTGCTTTCTTCAAGCTGATTTGGTCCAAATCAAAAATAGAGCTAATGCACATAGTTTTGAATTTGAAGTATTAATAAATCAGTTTTAGCTCATAGTTACTGTTTTATGTATCTCACAAGAACTTTCACCAACTGATCCATAAATAGGTTGACTAGAGTTTTGTAATGTATGTTTTTGAAAAATGATTCATCATCTACAGGCAATTGTATTACGGCTTTATTTTGAGAAATATTAGTTTGGATTATTTTAAATCAGGACACAGTTGAGAAAGGCCCTAATACTGCCTTTCAGAGAAGTAAGAACTATGTGCTGCCCTGCTGCTCTCTCTGCCCAGCACCATGGCGACAGGGCTCAGGGCATAAAAGAACTGTCTGCTGAAGAACTAGATCTTATCTGTGCTCGGCATTAGCAAAAGCCCCAAGGCAACAACGAAGATGATGTCAAAGTGCAGCTGGGAATCTGTTAGTGATTCTCACGACATTGACGGCAGTTGTACAGTCTTCACTTTGAAACCTGGAAGCCAGAGTTTTGGTAAGAGTGTACGCTTTCTGCAGATGTATGAAGAAACGCTTTGTGCTGTGGCTGTGAGTGTCTAAAACCTGTTGAGATAACTGTGTGACTTGGCAAATGCACTCAATTGTACATTTAGGTAACGCCACAAATCAAACTGGTTATCTCAGTTTTTAAAAATGAAATTTTCAATGACTTCCCTGGTGGTCCAGTGGTTAAGAATCCACCTTGCAGTGCAGTGGGATTCAGGTTCAATCGCTGATTAGAGAACTAAAATCCCAAATACCAAGGAACAACTGAGCTCTCATGCCACAGCTACTGAGCCGCAGAGCCACAACTAGAGTTTGCCCAGCGACTCAAAAGATCCTGCATAACGCAGCAAAGATCCCATGTGCCCCAACAAAGACCTGATGCAGCCCAATAAACACATAATAAATAAATAAATCCTTTAAAAAGGTGAAAATTTTCAGCCATTTCGAAGAATAATACATTTGAAATCTGTGTGAGTTAATACATTTCTGAAAGAGCTGATTTCCTTGCACCACATGAGGGGGCTTTTAAAAGCCCTGAGAGCATGGGATTTACAGGAAACACACAGGGTTAAGAGAAGGCCACTGTAGCTGGAGACATGGGGGTGGAGGTAGCCAGACCAGACCACAGAGACGAGTGGCTGAGGATAGAAGCTCAGTTGTGAGGATGCTACCATCATCACTGTCTGCTTGCTGACAGAATTTAGAAGCTTAGGAAAGAGTTTTTTCTCTCTCTCTCTTCATAAGACGCTTGTGGCAGATTATCTGGGAGTTCAGTGTCTGCGGGATGCAGGTGGAATGTCATGGGCGCTGAGGGCATTGGAAGGCTTGGCTGGAGCTGGGGCATCCACCTCTGTGTGGTCCAGCCTCACGGGTGAGAGCAGGAGGGAAGCCCCAGTTCCAGGTCACCTGTGCCTTTCCAGAGCTGCTGTGTCCCCCTTCATGTGGCACTGACTTCCCCTCAACAAGGGCCCCAAGGGGAGGCAGAGGAAGTAGCCCATTCCATATCAGGAAAAGACTACATCAAGGCTATATATTATCACCCTGCTTATTTAACTTCTATGCAGAGTATATCAGCAAAATACTGGGCTGGATGAAACACAAGCTGGAATCAAGATTGCCAGGAGAAATATTAATAACCTCAGATATGCAGATAACACCACCCTTATGGCAGAAAGCAAAGAGGAACTAAAAAGCCTCTTGATGAAAGTGAAAGAGGAGAGTGAAAAAGTTGGCTTAAAGCTCAACATTCAGAAAACGAAGATCATGGCATCTGGTCCCATCACTTCATGGGAAATAGATGGGGAGACAATGGAAACAGTGTCAGACTTTATTTTTGGGGGGCTCCAAAATCACTGCAGATGGTCATTGCAGCCATGAAATTAAAAGACGCTTACTCCTTGGAAGAAAAGCTATGACCAACCTAGACAGCATATTGAAAAGCAGAGACATTACTTTGCCAACAAAGGCTCATCTAGTCAAAGCTATGGTTTTTCCAGTAGTCATTCATGGATGTGAGAGTTGGACCATAAAGAAGGCTGAGAGATGAAGAATTGATGTTTTTGAAAAACTGTGGTGATGGAGAAGACTCTTGAGAGTCCCTTGGACTGCAAGGAGATCAAACCATCCTAAAGGAAATCAGTCCTGAATATTCACTGGAAGGACTGATGGTGAAGCTGAAGCTCCAATACTTTGGCCATCTGATGCAAAGAACCAACTCATTGGAACAGACCCTGATGCTGGGAAAGATTGAGGGCAGGAGGCGAAGAGGGCGACAGAGTATGAGATGGTTGGATGGCATCACTGACTCAATGAACATGAACTTCAGCAAACTCTGGGAGATGATGAAGGACAGGGAACTGTGGTGTGCTGCAGTCCATGGGGTTGCAAAGAGTCAGACACAACCGAACAATGAAGAATAATGCTTGTCCACTGCCTCCCAATGATAATGGCAAAGGTGAGCAATGAGCAGAGAAAAGAGAAAGAGATGAAAAGGCAGGACTGGAAAGGGAAGAGAAGAGCCCGTGGTCAGTTATTGGACCAGACCTTCAGCTCTGTGGGCTGGTGTCACCATCAGTCAACAGGGAGGAAGGGCAAGTGGACAGAATTCATTAAAGTAAGGAGCTCAGAATCTGCCTGCAATGCAGGAGACCCTGATTCAATTCCTGGGTCAGGAAGATCCCCTGGAGAAGGGATAGGCTACCCACTCCAGTAATCTTGGGCTTCCGCTGTGGCTCAGCTGGTAAAGAATCTGCCCGCAGTGTGGGAGACCTGGGTTCGATCCCTGGATTGGGAAGATCCCCTAGAGAAGGGAATGGCAACCCACTCCAGTATTCTGCCCTGGAGAATTCCATGGACTGTATAGTCCATGGGGTTGCAAAGAGTCAGACACAACTGAGCCACTTTCACTTTCAAGGAGCTCAGGAAGTCAGAGAGATTCAGAGTCGTTAGGAGGTGAGAACTTCCTGTCAGTCCTGAAACCTTTGGTCTCTGGTTGATAGAAGATTACGTTCAATGACGTGTATATACATCAGTGACCCTTCCAAGCTTATTATGTGTATTATGCATCAGCAACAGTGAACTCAAGCCTTGCAGTTTCTTGTGAGACAAATCACTTACCAGACTGTCTTAGGACATCTGAGGTGTCTCATTTTTTTCATTCTCTTTTATCAAACTTCCTGAGCCTAGTGGGCAAAAGCACTGTGGTTTAGTTTCTCAGAGAAGAGTTTATAATAAATGGAAAAAATGTTTCAAATACCTCTGCTATTTTAACATAGAAATGCAAGATCGACCAAAGTTTGGGTTATTTCAAAATCAATCCTTTCAAAAATAAAGACCTAACTACTTCCAAATAATTTGGAACATGCTATTTCATAATCAGATTTCTAACTTTGGTGGTACAATTTTTGTTCTGCTAATGCAGATGAGAGGCTTCCCAAGTGGCTTAGCCAGTAAATGTAAAAGAAACAGAAGTTATGTCTCTAGAACTTAATCAGAGTACAATGGTGAGAAAGCAGAAATTACAGCAAAATAGAAAATATATTCAGTTCATCTGCCACCGACAACATGTTGTGTATCTATGTCACTATAATATGGAATAAAGGTTAATTTTAAAAGAATACTCAAGAAAAACAAAAGCTTTTGGGTGTTCGTTCAGGTGCATTCCACATTAAATTACAGCCCTGAATTAAAACTCTCAAGTTTTCATTTCCCAGGTAATCACAATTGGGCTTCAGAAAAGCCTGCCACCTTGTGGTCATTCCCTGAAATAGCAACCGTAAAAGTTTTGCTTGTGAGTCCTTGTTCAGTCGCTCAGTGGTGTCCGACGTTATGATACAAATTATTCATGGCATATACAGCTCATTGTGGGGCTTCAACGTAGTGGGTCGCCAGGTTGGGCCAGGCTCCAGGGCAGGGAAAGCAGGTCCAGGGCTCAGACGAAAGTCTTTCATGGGAGATGCTCAAGTGCACTCCCTGAATAGGATTCAATTTAGAGAAGTTAACACTCAGGTTGCCTCTTAGAGGATATTGGGAGCTTTCCAGGCAGTCAGGAAAGATCAACGTGTGCAGAGGTGATGAACAGAAATAATCACAAATGACTCTGCATATCTAAGACGAATAAGTTTTTGGGTATAAGAGAAGGTGTGGGGGAGTTACAAGGTTCAGATTAGGAGCATTTCTGTGTATCATTTCAGAGGCTTTGAATTTTGCACATAGGAACTGAAGAAACACTGAAACTTCAGAAGGGGAGGCTGGTGTTTGAAGGAAGACCGCTGAAGACAGAAGGCCTCTCATGGGGCTGATCTAAATGACCCCAATAAAACCTATTTTTTTTTTTCGTTTTTTAATTTTAAAATTTATTTTATTACTTTTCCAGCTTTATTAGGAAATAATTAACATTCAGTTCAGTTCATTTACTGTGTGTCAGTAAATGACACACATCAATGAACAATTGACATACGTAACTGTATAAGTTTAAGGCATACAGCATGCTAGTTTTGATTGCTATGATGTATTGTGGAATGATTACCACAGTAGGCTCAGCTAACATCCAGCTTTTCATTCATTTTCTTATCTCATGAATTATGCTTTGAGTACTTCATAAGGCTTTAGAAGATTCATCTATCTCTAGCTGAGCTGTGCTCATTCTAATGCCTTTAAGTAGAATTGTAACAGTCATTATTTTTTCTTCTTTTTTATTGGAGTATATAGTTACTTTACACTGTTGTATTAACTTCTGCTGCACAGCAAAGTGAGTCAGCCACATGTCTACACATATCCCCTTTTTTGGATTTCCTTCCCATTTAAGTCACCCCAGAGCACTGAGTGGTTTCCTGTTATCTATTTTACATATAGTAATAAGGGCTGAGGGTATATCATGTCAAGGCTAAATATCCTACTCTTTTTTTAACCATTCAATAATATCTGCCTCTGAAGTTGCACCTTAGAATGTGTTATCACCAGCACGTCAACTTAGAGCGACCATGTTCATCCTAGCCCTAACCTGCCTGAGGCCCTGCAAAGACTCCCACATTCTCCTGTGGTCCGCACTGAAATGGGGTGGCACAAAGCCTTACTAGCAAAATTCCACCACCCAATTCTGGTGACTCAGCCCTGACATGACACTGAAAGTCAGCATCAGTGCTGTGGAGGGAACTGTTTCAAAGGCTGAATGCAGTAATTAGAGCCAATATTCAATCTATACACTATTTAAACAAAAAGTGGCTACTCTCATCTCCTCACAAATAAGTTTTTATTGATGATTCTCTTTTTAAAATCTTTGTCCTTGTTATTTTAGTACTACAAACTGGACATTAAGCCATTCATTTGGAAGGCTGTTTTCTTTTTCATGTTGTTTTTAAATTGTCTTCTGAAACAATATGTTTATTCATGCAAAACAAATGCCATAGTCAGACAGTTTAAACTGGTGTTTATTTTAAAATAATTTCTGCTCTGTTCTCCAGATGATTGTATAGGAGACAGTGATCAAGCCCATCCCCAAGAAAAAGAAAAGCAGAAACAGCTGCCTGGGAGGCCTTACAGACAGCGGAGAGAAGAGAGGCTGAGGGCAAAGGAGAAAAGCAAAGATGTGCCCATCTGAATGCAGAGTTCCAAAGAAAAGCAAGGAGAGATAAGAAAGCCTTCCTCAGTGATCAGTGCAAAGAAATAGAGGAAAACAACAGAATGGGAAAGACTAGAGATCTCTCCATGAAAATTAGAGATACCAAGGGAACATTTCATGCAAAGATGTGCTCAATAAAGGACAGAGATGGTATGGACCTGACAGAAGCAGAAGATAATAAGAAGAGGTGGCAAGAATACACAGAAGAACTGTACAAAAAAGATCTTCATGACCCAGATAACCATGATGGTATGATCAATCACCTAGAACCAGACATGCTGGAATTCGAAGTTAAGTGGGACTTAGGAAGCATCACTATGAACAAAGCTAGTGGAGGTGATGGAATTCCAGTTGAGCTATTTCAAATCCTAAAAGGATGATGCTGTGAAAGTGCTGCATTCAACATGCCAGCAAATTTGGAAAACTCAGCAGTGGCCACAGGACTGGAAAAGGTCAGTTTTCACTCCAATCCCAAAGAAAGGCAATGCCAAGGAATGTTCAAACTACGCACAATTGCACTCATCTCACACGCTAGCAAAGTGATGCTCAAAATTCTCCAAGCCAGGCTTCAACAGTACATGAACTGTGAACTTCCAGATGTTCAAGCTGAATTCATAAAAGACAGAGGAACCAGAGATCAAATTGTCAACATCCGGTGGATCATAGAAAAAGCAAGAAAATTCCAGAAAAACATCTACTTCTGCTTTATTGATTAGGTCATAGCCTTCAACTGTATAGATCACAACAAACTGGAAAATTCTTCAAGAGATGAGAATACAAAACCACCTTACTTGCCTCCTGAGAAATCTGTATGTAGGTCAAGCAACAGTTAGAACCAGACATGGAACAACAGACTGGATCCAAATTGGGAAAGGAGTATGTCAAGGCTGTATACTGTCACCCTGCTTATTTAACTTATATGCAGAGTACCATCTATGAAATGGTGAAATGCCAGCCTGGAGGAAGCACAAGCTGGAATCAAGATTGCTGGCAGAAATAGCAATAACCTCAGATATGTAGATGATACCACCCTTCTGGCAGAAAGTGAAGAGGAATTAAAGAGTCTCTTGATGAAAGTGCATGAGGAGAGTGAAAAAGTTGGCTTAAAACTCAACATTCAAAAAATGAAGATCATGGCATCTGGTCTCATCACTTCATGGCAAATAGATGGGGAAAGAATGGAAACAGTGACAAATTTTATTTTCTTGGGCTCCAAAAATCACTGCAGATGGTGACTATAGCCATGAAATTAAAAGACACTTGCTCCTTGGAAGAAAAGCTATGACAAATCTAGACAGCATATTAAAAAGAAGAGACATTACTTTGCCAACAAAGGTCCATCTAGTCAAAGCTATGGTTTCTCCAGTAGTCATGTATGGATGTTCGACCATAAAGAAAACTGAGCACTGAAGAATTGACGCTTTTGAACTGTGGTACTGGAGAAGACTCTTGAGAGTCCCTTGGACTGCAAGGAGATCAAACCAGTCAATCCTAAAGGAAATCAGTCCTGAAGATTCAGTGAAAGGACTGATGCTGAAGCTGAAGCTGATGCTGAAGGCCACCTGATGTGAAGAACTGACTCACTGGAAAAAACCCTGATGCTGGGAAAGACTGAAGGCGGGAGGAGAAGGGGACGACAGAGGACGAGATGGTTGGATGGCATCACTGACTCAATGGACATGAGTTTGAGCAAGTCTGGGAGATAGTGAAGGACAAGGAAGCCTGGCGTGCTGCAGTCCATGGGGTTGCAAAGAGTCAGACACAACTGAGCGACTGAACCGAACTGAACTGATGCAAACCAAATGCCATAGTCAAACAGTTTAAACGTGTTAATTTTAAAACAGTTTCTGCCCTGCTCTCCAGATGATTCACTTGACTTTGCTTCTTACCTGTCAACACCATTGACCTTTTGGACAAATTTAGTTGTGCTTCTGGATTTCCAGTGAAACTTTTAATGTAAATATACAAACCCAGAATTATTCAAACTATGGAGATGATATCACTATAGTGCCCACATAATGTGACTTTCAGGTATCTTCCACTTGATTCAGCATCAACACATGTTGATTCAGCATCAACATGTCTGTCTAGATAAAAAGAAGCGTCTTTAAACAAAGCAATCTGTATTTCACCCTGAAAGTACACTAACAAATTTGTTTGAGCACAGACATTGGATTATCCACAACTTATGTTTGCTTTCCGGAGCTAAAGAATGTCTTCCAATTTTATTGCTTGATTCTTCTGTGACTCCCAATCTTATTTTTACTATATTACCATTTTCTTATTCTAAAACACTTGTTTATTTCTTTTTGGAGAACAGTATTCAGGTATTACAGTTTCAGATTTGTTCTAGGTGGTTTCTGTTCTTTTGTTCACACAAGGCCAAACATTTCTGCGAGTTTTCAAAGAATAGACTGGAGTTCATTGAAAAGCAGCATTTTCCATGATAAAACTCAGCACATATTAAAGATGTGAAGAAAGAGTCACTAAGGGAAAACTAAACTCAGGTCATGGGAAAAATGAGAAATTCACAAGTACACATGGAGAAAACAACATAATTACTTATTTGCTGGGCTTTCTTCTTTCTTAGGCTTTTCTGGTCTCAAAAAATACCAGAAATGTATGTGGATCCAAAGGTAGGTGACAATGAGGTGAAAGGTCGATGTCTGGGTGTACTAAAGAAGCACTGCACTCATCTTAACCATGTTAGTGGTTACGATGAGTGTGTCTAAGAAAGGATTTATTTCCCATGATTCCATACGATCAATGACTGAAACTGTGCACTTTTGAAAATCGATTCTGGACAGGGGTAAAGACATGCATTTCTGAAAGGCACTGCAACTTCAGGAAGGGAAGATATACCTAGACGCATGGTTACAACTTTTTCTCTCTTCTGAAACAGTTTGTGCAAAAACTTTGTAGTTTTAATACAAGTTTAATCAATATCAGATCACCACTGCAGGGACTTCTTGTGTTAAAAATTAATTTAATTAGATATTTCTTCTCTGATACACAGTTTCAAAGCTGACTTTACCCTTAGTTCATCACATTAACGATTGTTTCATTAATAGAAAAACAACAAAATTTGATTCTGTGTTACCTTGTTCAGCTCAAAAATGCACAGTAATTGTAGCAATTTATTATTGAAAATGGACTTCCCTGGTGGCTCAGTGGTAAAGAATCTGCCTGCCAATGCAAGAGATGCAGGTTCAATCCTTGAGTCGGGAAGATCCCCTGGAGGAGGGCATGGCAACCCATGCCAGTATTCTTGCCTGAAGAATCCCATGGACAGAGGAGCCTGGTGGTCTATAGTTCATAGGGTCATAAGAGTTGGACACGACTTAGCGACGAAGCAACCACCACCAATATTGAAAATAGAAATATACTCCCTAGAGCAAAAGAGCTAATGTATTCATTTGCTATTGAATCTGAAATTTTAAAAGTTTTAATGAATACACAAATACTTGCATATGTATTTACTTGCCTTTCTGTATTCTGATCCAATGTTTAAAAATAGTCAGGCTCCATGTGAACTACCAATGACAGCATCTTGAGTTATTTAGAAAGTTTTCATGAGAGAAAAAGGAAAAATTCATAAAATGATTTAGCTATTGAATCTGCCAATAAATATTTGCAAATTTGCTGCAATTCTTCTCAAATACTTTCCTTTCTCGAATATATTCTCTTCTAGTTCATGAGATTTCCACCTCCAACCACTGGGAAGGGAAAGGATTAATGCATAAGCCAGGAAGATAAAGCAAAGTTCGTGACTTTAAAATTTTTTTTCATTTTAAATTTATATATATTATTTTTTTCAAATAATTGAATTTTGACTTCATTACATATTCCACAGATTTTTTTTGAGGGGGGGGGCCTGATACTACTTTTTAAAAACTATTTTTGCTTGGAGGATAATTGCTTTACAGTGTTGTGTTGGTTTCTGCCCCACAACAATGTGAATCAGCCATGAGTATACCTATGTATCAGCCTAGAGAGGCGGGATGCGGTGGGGTGCAGGACGAAAGGAACATTTTAATATATTTTTCCTGTGCTGGGTCTTCCTTGCAGGACAAGGCTCTTCTAGAGCTGTGGTAGTGGGCATAGTTGTCCAGCGGCAGGTGCCATCTTAGTTCCCTGACCCGGGTCAAACCCGAGCCCCCTGCAGTGAAAGCATGGGGCCCTAACCACTGGACCACCAAGGAATTCATTTCTGTTTTTTCTTATCTAAAAACAATAAAAAGTATTTTACATGCCACCTGGATGATGTAATTTTTTAACAAATCAAGTTGTAAGAAACGGATAAAAATCACAGCTAGGGAAGGAGAAAGTGAGGATCAGGAGAGGAAGTCTTTGCATAAAAAATAAATAAAAATGGGATCACAAAATTTAAAAAAATTAATTCACGCCAAAGTATCATCCATAATTTAAGTTACAATTAAAAATCACAGACAGCGCTCAGGTCCTGTCCTCCCCAGAGAAGCCTTCACCACAGAGCCCACCACCTTCCACTCCCTCTCTCAGCCTAATTCTCCCAGATTCGGCCTGCTGGAACGCCCCTGCTCCGCGTGGCTCTATAGCAGCCTCCCTGACCCGCTCTGGGTCATCCTTAGTCCCCATTTCATGAAGACCGTACGTTAACCACTTTCCTGGTCCGCGGAGCCGGTGTGGCGAATCTTTGCAGACCGTTTTACAACAACTTGCGGCCGCGCGGCTCGGCTGACGGCAACGCCGCGCTGTTCTTGGAGAAGTCACTCCGGCCGGGCTGTTCTTGGAGAAGTCACTCCGGAGACTGCGTTGCTTTTCGGATGTTGGGTCTGTGGCACTATGTGGCGCGTCTGTGCGCGACAGGCTCAAAATGCACCAAGGGCAGGATTCGGGGCTCAGTGGACGGCCTTGCAGGAGGAGCCGGGAGCTCCGTGCGTGACCCCGCAGGCTGGCTCGTCACAGCAGCAAGACCACAGGGTATGGCAGGGTCCCCGCACTGTGCGGCTGGAGCCCCATCTCTTGGGCCACACCGTGGAATCGCGTCTTGCTGCAGCTCTGGGGATCGCCTAGCCGCCGCTGGCATAGCCTACCCACGCATCAGAAGATTCCATTGCCTTCAGTTTTCCCTTCAATGCAGGCAGGCACCATAGACCGCTGGGAAAAGAAGGAAGGAGAAAAAAATCAATGAGGTCGAAACTGATGAAACTACTGTTGGATATGAGAGCGTGGAGGAGTGTTATATGGCAAAGATCCTTGTTGCTGAAGGTACCAGAGATGTTCCAGTTGGAGCAATCATCTGTATCACAGTTGAAAAGCCTGAAGATATGGAAACCTTTAAAAATTACACACTTGATTCTTTGGCAGCACCTGCCCCACAAGGAGCCCCGGCACTAACCCCTGCCGCCGCTGCTCCATCACCTGCACCTTCTGCTCAGGCTCCTGGTAGCTCATCTCCTACTCACATGCAGGTGGTTCTTCCTGCCCTCTCTCCCATCGTGACCATGGGCACAGTTCAGAGATGGGGGAAAAAAAAGTGGGTGAGGAGCCAAACGAAGGAGATTTATTGGCAGAGATAGAGACTTACAAGGCCTCTATAGGTTTCAAAGTGCAGGAAGAAGGCAAAAATCCTGATCCCTGAAGGCAAACGACATGTCCCTGTAGGAACCCCACTCTGTATCATTGTAGAAAAAGAGGTAGATATACCAGCATTTGCTGACTATTGGCCAACTGAAGTAACTGATTTAAAACCACCAGCACACCAGCTAGCCCATCCATCTTCAGGCCACTGGCCAGCTGCTCCAGCTGGACCAAAGGGAAGAGTGCGCCTTAGCCCGCTTGCAAAGAAGTTGGCAGCAGAGAAAGGGATTGACCTTACACAAGTAAAAAGGACAGGACCAAATGGCAGAATCATTAAGAAGGAGATCAACTCCTTTGTGCCTATGAAAACTGCTCTCACTCTAGCAGCTGCTGTGCCTCCCCTAGGTCAAGGAGTGGCTCCAGTTCCTACAGGTGTCTTCACAGATATCCCAGTCACCAACGTTCGCAAAGTCATTGCACAGAAGTTAATGCAATCTAAGCAAACAATACCTCATTATTACCTTTCTATTGATGTAAATATGGGAGAAATTTTGTTGGTACAACAACAAAAAAGAAGATGCTACAAGGAAAAAGCAAAATTTCCGTCAATGACTTCATTATAAAAGCTTCAGCTTTGGCATGTTTAAAAGTTCCTGAAGGAAATTCTTCATGGTTGAACACAGTTGTAAAACAGAATCATGTTGTTGATATCAGTGTTGCAGTCAGTACTCCTGGAGGACTCATCACACCTATTGTATTTAATGCACATATAAAAGGACTGGAAATCGTTGCCAATGATGTTATTTCTTTAGAAACCAAAGCACGAGAGGGTAAACTGTAGTCACGTAAGTTCCAGAGTGGCACTTTTACAATCTTAAGTTTAGAAATGTTTGGGATTAAAAGCTTCTCTGCTATTGTTAACCCACCCAAGCATGTATTTTGGCAATTGGTGCTTCAGAGGATAGACTGGTTCCAGCAGATAATGAAAAAGGATTTGATGTGGCTAGCATGCTGTCTGTTACACTTAGTTATGATCATCAGGTTGTGGATGGAGTAGATGGAGCCCAGTGGCTTGCTGAGTTTAGAAAGTACCTTGAGAAACCGATCACCATGTTATAATTAATCCAAGAATTTCTAGACTCTCCTAGGTCACACTGTTTCATTCTTAGCAAGGTATAAATGTGTTATGAAATGGTGGTTCTGTTTATTTTAAGGTTAACCAGTTATTTTTGAGTCTGTCCAGATATTTGTAATGGGCATTACTGAATTTTTTAAAATGCCAATTACATCCCAATATTGTGCACATTGATCTCTGGTTCCTCTGCCTTTTCTAAAACCAGCTTGAACATCAGGAAGTTCACAGTTCACATATTGCTGAAGCCTGGCTTGGAGAATTTTGAGCATTACTTTACTAGCGTGTGAGATGAGTGCAATTGTGCGGTTGTTTGAGCATTCTTTGGCATTGCCTTTCTCTGGGATTGGAGTGAAAACTGACCTTTTCCAGTCCTGTGGCCACTGCTGAGTTTTCCAAATTTGCTGGCATATTGAGTGCAGCACTTTCACAGCATCATCTTTCAGGATTTGGAATAGCTCAACTGGAATTCCATCACCTCCACTAGCTTTGTTCGTAGTGATGCTTTCTAAGGCCCACTTGACTTCACATTCCAGGATGTCTGGCTCTAGGTGAGTGATCACACCATCGTGATTATCTGGGTCGTGAAGATCTTTTTGTACAGTTCTTCTGTGTATTCTTGCCATCTCTTCTTAATATCTTCTGCTTCTGTTAGGTCCATACCATTTTTGTCCTTTATCAAGCCCATCTTTGCATGAAATGTTCCTTTGGTATCTCTGATTTTCTTGAAGAGATCCCTGGTCTTTCCCATTCTGTTGTTTTCCTCTATTTCTTTGCACTGATCACTGAAGAAGGCTTTCTTATCTCTTCTTGCTGTTCTTTGGAACTCTGCATTCAGATGTTTATATCTTTCCTTTTCTCCTTTGCTTTTCGCTTCTCTTCTTTTCACAGCTATTTGTAAGGCCTCCTCAGACAGCCATTTTGGTTTTTTGCATTTCTTTTCCATGGGAATGGGTCTTGATCCCTGTCTCCTGTACAATGTCATGAACCTCATTCCATAGTTCATCAGGGAGTTCCAGAAAAACATCTATTTCTGCTTTATTGACTATGCCAAAGCCTTTGACTGTGTGGATCACAATAAACTGTGGAAAATTCTGAAAGAGATGGGAATACCAGACCACCTGACCTGCCTCTTGAGAAATCTGTATGCAGGTCAGGAAGCAACAGTTAGAACTGGACATGGAACAACAGACTGGTTCCAAATAGGAAAAGGAGTTCGTCAAGGCTGTATATTGTCACCCTGTTTATTTAATTTCTATGCAGAGTACATCATGAGAAATGCTGGACTGGAAGAAACACAAGCTGGAATCAAGATTGCTGGGAGAAATATCAATAACCTCAGATATGCAGATGACAGCACCCTTATGGCAGAAAGTGAAGAGGAACTAAAAAGCCTCTTGATGAAAGTGAAAGAGGAGAGTGAAAAAGTTGGCTTAAAGCTCAACATTCAGAAAACGAAGATCATGGCACCCGGTCCCATTGCTTCATGGGAAATAGATGGGGAAACAGTGGAAACAGTGTCAGACTTTATTTTTCTGGGCTCCAAAATCACTACAGATGGTGACTGCAGCCATGAAATTAAAAGACGCTTACTCCTTGGAAGGAAAGTTATGACCAACCTAGATAGCATATTCAAAAGCAGAGACATTACTTTGCCAACAAAGGTTCATCTAGTCAAGGCTATGGTTTTTCCTGTGGTCATGTATGGATGTGAGAGTTGGACTGTGAAGAAGGCTGAGCGCCGAAGAATTGATGCTTTTGAACTGTGGTGTTGGAGAAGACTCTTGAGAGTCCCTTGGACTGCAAGGAGATCCAACCCATCTATTCTGAAGGAGATCAGCCCTGGGATTTCTTTGGAAGCAATGATGCTAAAGCTGAAACTCCAGTACTTTGGCCACCTCATGTGAAGAGTTGACTCATTGGAAAAGACTCTGATGCTGGGAGGGATTGGGGGCAGGAGGAGAAGGGGACGACAGAGGATGAGATGGCTGGATGGCATCACTGACTCCATGGATGTGAGTGTGAGTGAACTCCGGGAGTTGGTGATGGACAGGGAGGCCTGGCGTGCTGCGATTCATGGGGTCGCAAAGGGTCGGACACGACTGAGCAACTGATCTGATCTGATCTGATTGTGCACATTTAATAAACACCAGATTTTAAGCTGTGTACTCCTAGTCAAGGGGCCTGTGGCGTAGACCTTTGGTGGCAAGTCCTTCCACTAGAAACCCAGAGGTAGAATTGTGGTTCCCTATTGAAACAGACACATAAAAGTAACCTTGATGAGACCCTGAGGTTTTGAATTTTAATTATCTCAAATGTTTTGATTTGAGAAAAAGAGAAAAAGTTGGGAAAACTAGTTCTCTTGGAGAAAGGATTTGAACTGAAACTTGATTTTGGAATTTAAGCCTAATTTGAAATTTTCTGTTATATAATATTGGTTTATCATGGATGGGAAACATGGAGAACTTAAAGGAAAATATGAGAAAATTTTAAAAGTCAACATTTTTATAGGATGGCTCAACCAGCTGTTCTTTGTTTATTTTTCCATGACTTCAGAAATGACCAGCTCCTTGGTATAAATGAGAATTTGTGTGGGTATCTATTTTAACACTAAATGTGTCATTGTGAGAGCAGAGTTCTATAATTGCCTCAAATAAAAGGATATGCTTATAGAATTTAACGGAAAAAAAATCACAAATAATATGTTGACATCATGAGATGTACTTATGTAGAAATGGACTAATTTCAGTTAGAAACAACACCAGTAGATATAACACAAAAATAAGTGTAAATTATAAAATAATACATTAAAAGAAAAGCCTTCAGCTATAACCTGCTGAGATGTGTGTCTTGCAAGCCTTCCATAACAGGATTAAGCCAGAGAAACTGAGCTCCTGGAAGCAGACATGATATTAATAGATGGTGGTGAGTATACTTTACTTGAAAATGGGACATTAAACATCAATATCCAACATATCTTTGGTACAATTACATAACAAATTGGATAATGCATTTAAAGTACATACTGATGTGTGGTTGTTAGGAAGATGAATGCAAGTAAGATGACCATCGTCATCTTTGAGGCTCTGTTATTTCTTTTTAAGGCTTACTTATTAAAAGACTAACTCCAAGTCTTCCCTGGTGGCTCAGGGGTAAAGAAGTGAAGTGAAGTGAAGTGAAGTGAGGTTGCTCAGTCGTGTCCAATTCTTTGCGACCCCATGGACTGTAGCCTACCAGGCTCCTCCCTCCATGGGATTCTCCAGGCAAGAGTACTGGAGTGGGTTGCTATTTCCTTCTCCAGGGGATCTTCCTGACCCAGGGATCGAACCCGGCTCTCCTGCATTCCAGGCAGACGCTTTAACCTCTGAGCCACCAGGGAAGCCCAGTCCACCTGCCAATTTAGGAGACACGGGGTCCATCCCTGGTCCAGGGAGATCCCACATGCTGTGGGCCAGCTAAACCTGTAGGCCACTACTAAGCACACGTACCATAGACCGCGGGAGTCACAACTTCTGAGCCCACGTGCCACAAGTACGGAAACCTGCAGGCCACAAGAGAAGCCACTGCAAAGAGAAGCCCACGCACTGCAATGAGAGAGTAGCCCCCATTTGCTGCCTCTAGAGAAAAGCCCACGCAGCAACAAAGACCCAGCACAGCCATAAATAAATACATAAATAAACATTTTTTAAAAAGTCTTAACTCCAATGATCCATGCGTGATTTTGACCCTGTTTGGCTCTGCCTCATCACAGAAATATTAGTATTTAATGAAAACAATACAAGGAGTGAAATCTGTTCACTAAAACCTGTTTGTAAGGCCTTCCTCATAACCTGCAGAGTGTCAGAACTTGTGCATTTTTGACTCACTGGATTCCGCTGCTTCACACAACAACTTAAATAGGTCCAACCACATTTGCTAGTAAAAACATGTCAAGGGCACGCTTGGGGTTCAGAAAATGGGGTGTCCCATCTGCCCACTAAAATGTACAGTTCACGGGATGGGAACCTGCCTGGCCCATCACACAATATTCCCTCAAAACTTACTGGAGTGGCCTTTTCCACCACGTTTCTTGTTTTTGAACTTCCACTTGTCTCACATTTAAAGCAGTGTTACTTGCCCTTTTCCCTGTTTTGCTTTCCTTATCACAACAAAACCCCTAAGTCTTCTATTCTTAAATTCTTCATCATATCCAGACCTACTCCTCCTATATAGAGCCTTAGTTGCCATATTCAGAGCTAACAACTAAATAAAAATCAGGGAAAAACTATTTCTTCTCCCAATGCAAGGGGCCTGGGTTCAATCCCTGGTCAGGGTACTAGACCCCACATGTCACAAACAAGACCAGGTGCAGAAAAATAAATATTTAAAAAATAAATAAAAGTTCCTATTTCTTATGAGATTGTTTCGGAAACATTTCAGACCCATGATACTGTATTTTCATATTGTAAAACAGGTTTACAATAATGGATGCTATATAGAGCATGACGTTGAGAATAATCCTCACCAAAGACCGGATAGATCTTAAGTGATATGATATTGCTGAATTTACCACAGTCCAATACTGGTCTTCCATCTTGTCTGTCTGTATTACAGTAGTAAAATGTACAAATAAAAGCATAAAGATACCACAGTAAAAATAAATTAAGTGCTGTGGTCCAGAAACTCTGGTCAAAGTCCCTCTGTAGTTTCTCTAGACCTAGAGCTCCTCCAGGTCCACCTGTGCCCCGTTCCCACTCCACCTCCTCGGGACGCCTGCACTTCCTCACCCTGCTGCCAGCTTTTCAGATGAATTCAGGAACCCTCCTGCAGCCTCTCCTAATGGTTGTGAGCAACAGTACAAGTGAGGTGAGTGTGTGATGTGTTTACACTTTTAAAGATAAAATTACAAATGCCAATAAACTATCAAATAATACGTGAATCTTCAAGACAAGACTTTAAAATGTGTGAAATTATGAGTGCTATGTGACTGAAATTTGACAAAATATCCAAGACCACTGACTGTCGCTGCACAGCTTTCATGTTCTGTTGAAGGGAAGGGATATTTATATAAATAATTTAAAACAGTGATTTTGCTAAAATGAAGGTAATAAAAGTTTACAAAATATGACTAAATTTTTTTCCCATCTAAACATTACTTTCCCTTCAATAGATCACCTGGATTTGTTCAATAAAAATTATATTACTTCAACATTATCTTTAAAATTAAAAGATAAATTAGAATGAAAAATATAAAGAAATCAGAATGACTTAAGCTGATTATAAATGCTTTTGAAGATGTAATTAAATCTTATTTATTTTTATAAAGTTAAGACTAATGCTTATATAGTTTAATACTGTTTACCTGCCAAAATAAAGATGTAACACTCCACTCATATTTCATCTAAAGCTACCACTCTGAGAACGGTGCTAATTGTTTAACATAGTAAAATGTAAAGTATTGTGGTCCTTTAAGACTGTATGAATTCTATGATAATTTGAGAGAAATTGGTACTTTTATCCTTCTCGCACTTTGCCATTTTGTTGTCATTTTCCATTACTTCATTCAGAATGACTTGATTGCTTTATTTATACAGATCTTGTGCCTTTCTTGTGGACATTGTTTATAAGCATTTTATTATTGCTCTACATATCATGGAAAGATTGTTTCCCAATTCTATTTCTAGGCATGCCTTGCTATCCTATAGATAAACTATTGATTTTTGTGTTTATAGCTTTTGTCAACTTTAGGCTTTAGCAAAACAGTGTCAAAAAAACCCACTGAGCAGGCAAGGCTTACTTTGCTGGATTTTCTGAAATAAGAAAGGAAAACACCCTGGCAGAATCTTAACAGCCCAGACAGAAAGAGTAGAGTGGTGATTTTGTAGGGTCTGACTGATGCTGCTGCTGCTGCTGCTAAGTCTATTCAGTCGTGTCTGACTCTGTGCGATCCCATAGACGGCAGCCCACCAGGATCCCACGTCCCTGGGATTCTCCAGGCAAGAACACTGGAGTGGGTTGCCATTTCCTTCTCCAGTGCATGAAAGTGAAAAGTGAAAGTGAAGGGTCTGACTAAGTGACAGATTCTCAGACGAGTATCGTGAGATCGGGAACTCCTTGGGACCTGGCAGCATGTGAGACAGAATAGCTTTATACTTATGTGCATACGAGACCAAGTTCTGAGCCGAGTTTGCTCAACAGTCTTGATAATTCAGGTGTTTTTACTGATTTACAGTTGATATTCAGGGCTATTTCCCAGAGACAGACTTACCCTGTCTTTCATTTTTCTCAGCCTTTACATAGTGACAGGAATGTATCTTGGGGATGAATAGTTTCTAATCATGGGGAAAACCAAAACCACGTGGGTTTAAACTCTCAGCCCCTCTCCCTTGACATCCATGTCAGCCCAGGGTGGAGATTACAACACCATTGTCTGCAAACAGAAGCGATTTCCATCTTCACTGCTCTTTGGTGAGTTGTGGATATATGATAAGGCTCTGCTGGCAATTTTCCAGAATCTATTACTGTCAGATTTGCTATTTCTTTTTGCTCAAAGATCACTTGTTGGATCACTTGAAGGGACAAAGTACATTTCTCAGTATTTCAGATTTTGGTGATGACACTTCTGAGCAAAGTGACATGGAAAGACATGTTTCCAGGGTTTGTAGTCCTGTACTCAGCAGAAGCGAAGGGTGCCCAAGCTCTATTTCTGTGAAACATGGACTACAAAGTTGCTAAGTGCCATTATTGTTCAGGCAGACATCTTCATGTCTAGGTTTGATGGGAGTTTGATTTTTCTGGCCACTTGACCCAGTGTTTTGTCATTTACAAGCACTTATTGCTTGATTCCAATTACACAGAAAATTACCTTTCTTATTGCAATGAACTAGCATCAGAGGAACTGGTTGTTATTCAAAGGAGCACAAGTAAAAACAATAATTATACTGAACGTGCATCTTAATCAAAAGACACACAAAGGAGCGACTCAAAGCATCAAAAGAAAAAGATGGGAAACATGAACACATTGTAGATAAGAGGTTTGAGTATCTGTTAATAATCTAGATTGTTAAGTGAATGAAGAAGAAAGCGAGGATGCAAGGAGAGAACACAGGAGAGCAGACTGAAAGAGGACAACCTACCTCTGACTTTGGGAGCTCGCTTGCTGGGTCTTCTGGAGAAGTTATCTCCTGGATAAGTTGTCATCTTGGTCGGTGTGCTGGGATTAGGTTTACGGCCCCTGAAAAACTGACTATAAACTCCTTGAGGGGCCTGGCTTGAGATCTCTGGACATCTTGTACATCTTATACATCTTTTAACTTAAAGATGTATACTCACTCCTGCTAAAAGTGGAGGGGGCAAGTTTTGAGTAGAGACCAGGAGTAGCTCTGGTGACAGCTGGAGACATTTTGAGAAGAAGCCGCAGAAACTCAGACCATGAAGACCAAGTTACAGGCCCAGCAGATCTTAACAAGACAGTCTTAATTTACGAGACTATGAACTGAAGATACCTAGATTTTTTTTGCTTGAGAAAAGTTGAAAGTAAAAGTGTTAGTTGCTCAGTTGTGTTTGACTCTTTGCAACCCCGTGGACTGTAGCCCACCAGGCTCATCTGTCCATGGGATTCTCCAGGCAAGAATACTGGTGTGGGCTGCCATTTGTAAAAATTTAATGAGCTGTAATTAATAATTTATGCACATTTCCACAATGTAAGCATGTTATGATTAAACATGAATTTAAGTGTTATTGACCCTTACTGTCATATATTAGAAAGTCCTGCCTACCTCCTAGGATACATGAATGTGAAATTTAAAACCTAACTTTAGAAAATATTTGAAATGGTATTAACTTCCCCTACTCAAAGAAAAGGAAACTTAAATTTATTTAAAAAGTGTATCAATCTGATTGTCAGACTGTGTTAATGGCTGAGAGAAGAGTACTCTAAAAAGATTCTGGGTGCTTCTCTGGTGGCTCAGTACTAAAGAATCCACCTGCCAATGCAGGAGACATGAGTTTGATCCCTGGTCTGGGAAGACCCCACCTACTGCAGAGCAACTAAGCCTGTGCCATAACTATTGAGACTGTGCTCTAGAGCCTGGGAGTCATGACAAGAGAAGCCACCATGCGCCACAACTAAAAAAAAGCCCACACAGTGATGAAGACTCAGCACAGCCATAAAAAAAGTAAAAAAAAATTTTTAAAGATTCTGTGCTGTACAGTAGATTCTCATTAATTATCTATTTTATTCACAGTATCAATAGTGTATATATGTAAATCCTAATCTCCCAAATCATCCCACTCCTCCGTCCCCTTTGGTGACCTAAATGAGAAGGAAATCCAAAAAGAGGAGATACAGTTACACATATGGCTGATTGACTTTGCTGTACAGTAGAAATGAACAGAACACCCTGTAAGGCAAGTAAACTCCAATAATTTTTTTTTTTAAGAGATTCTGGTCTCATGCACCATTTAAAAAAAGAAAGAAGAAAGTGAAGTCGCTCAGTCGTGTCCAACTCTTTGTGATCCCATGAACTGTAGCCTACCACACTCCTCCATCCATGGGATTTTCCAGGCAAGAGTTCTGAAGTGGGTTGCCATTTCCTTCTCCAGAGGCACCATTTAAACCCTACCTTAAAAACAGATCTCTCTCTCTAAAAAGAATGAGTCAGGTGAAAACAGAAGTGGCTTTGAACCTGCTAAAATATTTTAGGTGGCTTGTACAGTCATGTAAGACAACATTTGTGAGTTTCTATATAGCACAAAAGCAGTGTGTCAAGGATTCGGGGTGGTTCAGTATCTCAGGCAACGATTCATTATGTAAACAAACATCTGATGAGGCCGTTCGTGTGGTTCCCAGGAACAGGCTACTTATTATTCCGAGTCTGTCATTTGGAATCGCCCTGTTGGGAAGGTGTCGGTCAAGACAATGTCTGCACTGTCTTCCTATGTTGCCTTGAATATCTCATCTCCAAGACAACCAGTTACTCACACACACTTGTCTGCCACAGAGTTCATCACATCCTGCTGACACAGTCATGTTCTCAAACTTCCCTGAATTACTTGCACAGATGTCCTCCCAGCTTGTGCTTACAATGTGTGGTTTCTGAGTATGGAGAGGATGAAGTCAGACTAACAAAACTGCATTTTCAAAGCTTTAAAAGTGATTATCATATAAATGTAATTGAAAACATGTCACTGGTGACGTCTTGCTGCATTACACTGGATAAGAAGCAAAAGTGTGTCACTTCAGTCACTTCAATCATGTCCGACTCTTTGAAACCACCTGGACTGTAGCCAACCAGCCTCCTCTGTCCATGGAATTCTCCAGGCAAAAATGCTGGAGTGGGTAGCCATTCCATTTTCCGAGGGATTTTCTCAACTCAAGGATTGATGATCAGTAAATCAAGTCAAAACCTAATGTGCACTTTTTATTGACACTAAGGAATGTTGCTTTTGCTTATAAGGTCCAAGGAATTCTTCATGACAGTTTTATGTTTGAGTATCATTTTTTTCCGAATGCTCCAGATCTTCACCAGACCTGACCTCAGGAGAAACCACTTTACGGAAGCTAACCTACTCAGGTTTCCTCATTGCCTAGCTGCCCCAGGACCAGGAACTACCCACCTCTGTCCCACTCCTGCATCCCACATGCTAGAACAAAATATCTGGAGTGGAGACACACAAGTGGAAATTACCCCAGAAGCCAGTCCTGGGGTAGGAAAGTCTTAACTGTAATTTATGAGTTGCCAGAGGCTCAATGGAGACAACCTGTGTTAAAAATTCCAGAGGGACCTAATGATGCAGGGGGGGACACCCAGAAGATTGTGGGATTTACCCTGAGGAGCTCAACCAGGTCCTCACATTAAATGTCAGTGAGAAAACCCTTTATGCTCTAACAGAGAGAGCACTCTGTTCTTCTTAATAAGGCTGCACTTGGGGAAATCTAGGAATGAGAACCTAACCCACCTGGGGATCATCAGAGCCTAACTGAAGGAGCAAAGAAAAAGAAACAAATGAAGTAGATGAAACAACTGGTTGTTGTTCAGTCACTAAGTCATGTCTGACTCTTTGGAACCCCATGGACTGCAGCACTCCAGGCTTCCCTGTCTTTCACGGTCTCGTGGAGTTTGCTCAAACTCATGTTCACTGAGTCAGTGATGCCATCCGACCATCTCATCCTCTCTCATCCCTTCTCCTCCTGCCTTCAATCTTTCCCAGCATCAGGGTCTTTTCTAGTGAGCTGGCTGTTTGCATTAGGTGACCAAAGTATTGGAGCTTCAGCTTCATTTCTTCCGATGAATAATCAGGGTTGATTTCCTTTAGGATTGACTGATTTGATCTGTTTGCTGTTCAAGGGACTCTCAAGAATCTTCTCCAACACCACAGTTCAAAAGCATCAATTCTTCAGCGCTCAGCTTTCTTTATAGTCCAACTCTCACATCCATACGTGACTACTGGAAAAACCATAGTTTTGATTAGAGGGACCTTTGTTGGCAAAGTGATGTCTCTACTTTTTAATATGCTGTCCAGGTTTGTCATAGTTTTTCTTCCAAGGAGCAAGTGTCTTTTAATTTCATGACTGTAGCACCATATGCAGTGATTTTGGAGCCCAAGAAAATAAAGTCTGTCACTGTTTCCATTATTTCCCCATCTATTTGCCATGAAGTGATGGGACTGGATGCCATGATCTTTGCTTTTTGAATGTTGAGTTTTAAGTCAGCTTTTTCACTCTTCTCTTTCACTGTCATCAAGAGGACCTTTAGTTTTTCTTTGCTTTCTGCCATTAGAGTGGTGTCATCTGCATATCTGAGGTTATTGGTATTTCTCCCAGAATTCCTGATTCCAGTTTGTGACTCATCCAGCCCAGTATTTCACATGATATTCTCTGCATAGAAGTTAAAGAAGCACAGTGACAATATACAGCCTTGACATACTCCTTTCCCAATTTTGAACCAGTTTGTTGTTCCATGCCTGGTTCTAAGTGTTGCTTCTTGACCTGCATACAAGCCTCTCAGGAGGCAGGTAAGATGGTCTGGTATTCCTATCTCTTTAAACATTTTCCACAGTTTGTTGTTATCCACACAATCAAAGGCTTTAGCATAGTTAATGAAACAGAAGTAGATGTTTTTCTGGAATTCTTTTTCTGTGATCCAAAAGATGTTGACAATTTGACCTCTGGGTCCTCTGCCTTTTCTAAACACAGCTTGTACATCTGGAAGTTCTTGGTTCACATACTACTGAAGCCCAGCTTGAAGGATTTTGAGGATTACCTTGTTAGCATGTGAAATAAGCACAGTTGTGTGGTAGTTTGAACATTCTTTGGCATTGCCCTTCTTTGGGATTGGAATGAAAACTGACCTTTTCCCGTCCTATGGCCTCTGCTGAGTTTTCCAAATTTGCTGGCATACTGAGTGCAGCACTTTAATGGCACCATTGTTTTTGGGGTTATGAAAACTGGCTGGAATTTTTTGCTCAATCTACATAAGACCAAAGATAAACAAGAAATCCTGAGAGACACCAGAGAGGGGAAACACAAAAACAAAGCACCTTGTCTGGTGTTGAAATAACTTTCTAGGTCCAAGATGGACCTGCTTCAGCCTAGGGTGCCATGGCAACAAATTGAAACTTATATGACTTTTGTGTCTCTGGATATGTTCCTCTTGACCAAAAACACTGCAATATCCAGTCAATCAATCCCCAAAGGCCAAGCTAGTTCTGGGCGCTATACTTATTACCCTGCTCCTTCTTGTCCTAAACAAGATCAACTACGTTGCCCAATCAATCAGAATTTTTCTATTTGTCTCTATTTTGTTCTTCATTCTTTCTTAGAAAAGCTTCTTGCCTTCTCCCCCATTTTGCAGTTTTCCAAATGGAGACTGTTTCACGAAGGGTTAAAGTTTGTATTTCCTGAATTTCTTTTAATCATTCTCTAATACCCTAAAGAAACAAAGCTAAGAATTACATTTGATTTCTCAGAATCCATGAAAGCAAGAAGAGAATAGAGTATAATATTTAGTGTTGAGAAAAAACAACCAACTTAGAATTCTATATCCTGAAAAATTATCTATCAAAGATGAAGGAGAAATATAGACTTTCTCAGACACATAAAGACTGAGTGAATTTGTTGCCTTGGAAGAAATGGTAAAAATAAGTTGTTTAGAGAAGGAAAATTACCAGTTGTTTAGACAGAAGGAAAAAATAGTTGTTTAGAGAGAAGTTCAGAAACTCAGGCCTACATAAAGGAAGAAAGAACATTGAGGAAAGAATAAGTGAAGTCAAAATAAACTTATTTTTCTTAGTTCTTATGTATCTATCAGATAACTTTTGTTAAATACTACTACCAACAATATATTCAGTTATGTAAGCATATATTATATACTTATATATGCTTGTGTATTCTTGTATATGGGCTTCCCAGGTGGCTCAGCAGTAAGGAATCTGCCTGCTAATTCAGGAGATGCAGGTTCAATCCCTGGGTCAGGAAGATCCCCTGGCGAAGGAAATGGCAAACTGCTCCAGTATTCTTGTCTGGGAAATCCCATGGACAGGGGAGCCTGGCAGGCTACAGTCCATGGGCTCACAAATAGTCAGACATGATTTAATGACTAAACAACAACAAGAATATGCTTGTATATAAATTTTAAAAATGATAGCAAAGATTCTAGGGATTGAAGGAAGGAACTAAGATTATTTTGTTATTTTAAGGTATTAAACCTTTAAATTTTGACATTATTTGAAAGTGGCCTATGATTAGCTGTAAATGTATGGTGCAAACTCTAGGCAACCACTAAAAAAAGTAAAAAGAATATTTAAGTGATATGCTAATAAAAGGGAGAAAATGACTTCTACAAAATGCGCAGGTAAAAATCACAAAAGGCAGAAAAAGTGTCAAAAAAAAGATGGAAAGGGCAACAAATAAACTACAGTAACGTGGTAGATACTAATCCAACTACATCAATAATCACTTTGAAAGTCAGTGATCTAAATGACCAATAATTGATTGTAAGCTGGATCAAAACGGCAGACTCAGTCATATATTGTCTATAGGAAGCTCACGCTGGGTATAAAGACAAATAGATGAAAGAAAATCCACATGTAAACAGCAGTCAAGAGAAAGCAGGAGTAGCCTATTAATTTCACAGAGAACAAACTTCAAAGCAAGGACAGGTATCAGGGATAAATAATGATAAAGGGATCAATTATCAGGAAGACATAACAAGCCTTCATGTGAATGAACCTAATAACAGACAAACTGTGAAGAAGAAACTAATAGAATTGCAAAGGACATAGGTAAATCCACTATCTGAGCTGGAGATCTCAACACCTGTCTATCAGAAATGGTCAGATCATCAGGCAGAAAATCAGGAAGGGCAGAGTTAAACTCAACAATAATATCTAGGAACCTCCTGGTAGTCCAGTGGTTAAGAATCTGCCTTGCAACGCAAAGGACACGAATTCAAACCCTGGTTCAGGAACTAAGATCCCACATGCCATGGAGCAATTAAGCCCATGTGCTGTAACTACTGAAGCCACATGCTTTAGAGCCCACACCCCCCAACTACTGAGCCTGCACATCACAACTAGAGAGTCTGAGAGCTGCAACAAAAGATTCCACATGATGCAATGAAGATCCTGCATGCTGCAACTAAGACCTGAAACAGCCAAATAAATAAATATTTTTTAAAAATAACATTGATCAACTGCATACAATTCACATCTATGAGTTATGGCAACAACAGAACACACATTATTCTCACGCTCACATAGAAGATTCACAGAGATATACCATACCACATTCTGGGCCACAGACACAGTTTAACAAATTTAAAACAACAGAAATCATATAATGAACTTCCCTGTTGGTACACTGGATGAGAATCCATGTGCCAGGGAAGGGCACACAGGTTTGATCTCTGGTCCGGGAAGATTCCATATGCCATAGAGCGACTAAGCCCATGCACCACAACTACTGAACCTGTGCTCTAGAGCCCATGCTCCACAAGAGAAGCCACATCAAAGAGAAGCCCATGTACCACCATGGAGAGTAAGCCCCATTTGTTGCAAGAGAAAAGCTCACACAGCAATGAAGGCCCAGCACAGCCAAAAGTAAATTCTAAAAAAGAAACTACAGACCAATATCTCTCATGAACATAAATGTAAAAATGTACATGAAAATATTAGCAAATAAAACCCAGCCATGTATAAAAATAGTTATACACCACAATCAGTTCAGTTCAGTTGCTCAGTCATGTCCGACTCATTGTGACCCCATGAATTGCAGCATACCGGGCTTCCCTGTCCATCATCAACTCCCAGAGCTTACTCAAACTCATGTCCATCTGATATAGGCATGTTCTCCGTGTTGTCATGTCTACCACCAGAGACCATCATAAAGGAGTTGGTGATGAAGCTTGCTTTGTCCTTTCATGATCTCTGTTTTCCTTGGGGATCTCAAGCAAGTGTTCAGATGTCCTGGGTTTGAGAAGCAGATTAAATCTTACACGTTCATGCTCAGGAACTTCCACGTAAAAGCCGGTCTGATGGATCTGAGGGATTGTTTTCTTTTACATGAAATTCTGTGGGCATGAACTCTAGTTCTCTAGATGAAACAGGCTTACCCATGCTCCCTGATGGTAGCATGATGACTATCTTACTCAGAGACATGAGACCTAAGCAAAGGAACAGCACTGAACGTGGGTTTACAGGAAGTTCTAAAGCTCCATGTGCCCAAGGGAACAGAGTTACAGCATACCGCTTGTTGCCCTGAGGACTAAGAGCCTTCCAGTCTTTTGGATGTAGAATATCCAACACCCTTTTCATGCATTCACGAACTATGGAAGAAAAAAGATGTGCTGCTTCTTTCTCACATCTCCAAATTATTGAAATTATCTGATAAAGGAAGACACTAATTTAAAATACCATAACTTACCTAGATCTAGTCAGGAATTTTCCAATTAAAAATCCCACGGCAACTAGCTAATTTGCCTGTTTTGTTGGTTGGACAAATGTTTTAATCTATTGTTCTGTGCCCTGTCTTAGATTTACAGTGATACATATTAGCAAAGCAAATGTTAGTTATCTGCATGTGTATATAACTGCTGCTATTTATGTAAATCCTACCTACATGACATTTAAAAAATGTATTAAATAGCCTCCCTCAGCATTAAAACTGCTGGAGAAATCTAATTCCAAGGTTATCATCATTAAAATGCCATTAAACATTTAATACTCTCTCCCTGAGACTGACAAAAGAATACAACAATGTTTGCATCAGAGCATCTTCAGTTCTTTCTTTTTCATAATGTTACATTTAATACCATCTCTCAGTTTTATGTAAAATAAATACTTTGCTAGAAATTCTCATTTGGTGAGAATTAAGACCCTTTCAAAGCATCATGCTACTTTCTGCCTCTCTGCCATTAATAATTTTTATGAATGAAAGATTCCAATAGGTACAAAGACACATGAAGATCCCTGACTTGTGTCCTATCTATGAGAAGGTTGGATGATGGCCACTCTGACTGGTGTGAGGTGGTATTTCATCGTGATTCTGATTTGCATTTCTAATAATTAGTGATGCTGAGCATCTTATTATGTACCTTTTGTCCATCTATTAGTTTGGGGCAAACATAAATGTGGTTTCAAACTGTGAGCTTTAAATCATTATAACTAGGCTCAAACATACCTTTATTAATCAAAATAGGAACCATTAGAATCAACACATTTTTGCCAATGAGAAATAAGTTTGTTTATTCCCGTAGCCAAAAAAAAAAATCTGTGCTTCAGGATAAGATGAACTCTTGGACAGCTTTTTTTGCATCCTGCTGGTTGTGGAAGTGTTTTCCCTGCAAAAAGTCATCAGCATCTTGATGGTAGTCAGTTGGCGAAAGGTTAGATGGATATGGTAGATGAGGCAAAATGTCGTAGCCCAATTCGTTCAACTTTCGAAGTGTTAGTTGTGCGACCTGTGGTGGGGCATTGTCATGGAGAAGAATTGGGCCCTTTCTGTGGACCAATGCTGGCTGCAAGCCTTGCAGTTTTTGGTGCATCTTGTTGATTTGCTAAGTATGATCCTCAGATGTAGTAGTTTCGGTGGGATTCAGAAAGCTGTAGTGGATTAGTTCGGGTATTTACCATGACATTTTTTTTCTTGCAAGTGTGGCTTTGGGAAGTGCTTTGGAGCTTCTACTCAGTCCATCCACTGAGTTGGTCTTCACTGGGTTGGTCTTACCAGTGCATATTTTCAAAAATGGTACGTATTAAATAATTTCATTGAGATTTTTGCTATTATCAGTCCATCCGGCAAAGTGTATGCTATATTACACACACATCAATATATGTGTTACTGTTGCATTACCTGAAGAGAGAAGTTACATTTTTAAAGGCTCTCATTTGAGATTCAGTAGAGAAGAAAGGCTAAACCTTTTGCTAAGTAGCCATTATAGAATAAATAGAATACAATAACATTTACAGAGCCTTAGCTTCCATCAAGGAGAAAGAAAAGGAGTAAACGAAGCAAGTAAAGCATCATTTCCTTTACCTCGGATCCCCAGACACATTAGCAAGGATGAGAACAACTATCCTGTTGGTGCTATTATGTAGGGAGCAAAGCCTTCTTCCTCAGGTCATGGACACCGTGTCTCAGAGATGGCCGAGGTTGTACAAAACGAGAGACGAAGAATTTCAGCATCAGAACCAGAGGAGACAGAGACGCACTGGACAATCAGTCCACAAAAGGACTGTGAAATGGATTTCACTGTTTGTGTTCGTTCCAACTTGGCCAATGCTTTCTGTATTTTCTTAGAGTTTCCATAGAGATGGTCTCACAAAATGATCCTCTTCTAAGCCACAAAGAAACAACACAGACAAGAGAACAAGGAAACAAAGACAGAATTTAATTTAAACTTATAATGATGGGAAATGGAAAAGAAATCCTTTTCTTTTGCTGGTGTGATTACTTGGAAAGGCAGTCATTTTGCTGAACAGATTTTCTGATAGCACTCAGGAATGGTCTTGCACTTACTGTTACAAGCCTCGAATGATGGAATTCTGTAGAATGAAAATTCTGGAGAGAGCTATCTAAATTCTGTTTTACAGGGGAGCATTAATTTTTTTTTCCCCCAAGTAATCTCTGTTTTCGGAGAAGGCAATGGCACCCCACTCCAATACTCTTGCCCGGAAAATCCAATGGACGGAGGAGCCTGGTGGGCTGCAGTCCATGGGGTCGAGAAGAGTCGGACATGACTGAGCGACTTCACTTTCACTTTTCACTTTCATGCATTGGAGAAGGAAATGGCAACCCACTCCAGTGTTCTTGCCTGAAGAATCCCAGGGACGAGGGAGCCTGGTGGGCTGCCATCTATGGGGTCACACAGAGTCGGACACGACTGAAGCGACTTAGCGAGTGAGCGAGCGAATCTCTTTTTTAAAAGTTATCAAAGTTTTACATATATGGGAGAAAATTCATAATTTACTGCAAAGCAAAGTTTTAATCATTTTCTATGATTCTACCACCCAGAGAAAACAGCCACTAATGATATTTCTGACTAGTGTGTGTATACACACAGGTCCTTGCTATCTCTCCACAGCATTCCACTACATCAACTTCCTGCTTAGAGGCATGTGTATTGCTGTGTTTTTAAGAAATGATTTTCAACTATTATGCAAGCAAAGCTTTAAATATAAAACTAAATGATATGCTTATTACTTCCTTCTGAAGAATTCCAACTACTGGAATTGTTTGCATGTATGGCTTCCATAAAATTCTCTTGTGTATAAATTACTTCATGGGTTTCCTTGGTGGTCTAGTGGTGAAGAGTCTTCCTGCCAGTGCAAGGGACATGGGTTCGACCCCTGGTCCCGGAAGATCCTACGCGTTGTGGAGTAACTAAGCCTGTGCACCACAACTACTGAGCCTGCGCCCTAGAGCCCACGCTCCGCAACAAGAGACACCACCACAATGAGAAGTCCACACACCACAGCTAGAGAGTAGTCTCCGCTTGCCACAATTAGAGAAAAGCCTGAGCAGCAATGAAGACCCAATACAGCCAAAAATATATAAGCAAATTAATTAATTAAAAATGAATTACTTCATTTGATTTTAAAAACTATCTTGTGAGCTAGGTAGGCCCACTCTGACCATGGTTAAAAGTTTATCATATGGATGAGTAAATTGAAGCTGTTTAATGGAAAGTCACACTTGAACTGAGCTGTCTTACCATAGATTCTGCGTGATTTTACAATAGCAAACGGCAGAGATACCCGTGGTATATCAGAGTGTTGTTGAGTGTACCAGTTGTAATAAATTGACAAAGTGAAAGTGAAAGTCGCTCAGTCATGTCCGATTCTTTGCAACCGCATGGACTATATAGTCCATGGAATTCTCCAGGCCAGAATACTGTTCCCCTCTCCAGGGGATCTTTCCAACCCAAGGATCGAACCAAGGTCTCCTGCATTGCAGGCAGACTCTTTACCAGCTGAGTCACCAGGGAAGCCCAATAAATTGACAAACTCCATGTAAATGATCTTGCCGGGATGTGCCGAGAGTGGCGTGGCTGGGTTTAATACAGATGCTCTGTGTCAACTGCAGGCTTGGTTCCTGGAGAGGCTCCTGGAACTGGGTTTTTGTTTTTCTAACAAAGGCACCATGCAGAGCCACTTTAAATTATCACAATTTTGCCTTCCCTGCTGTCCCATTTTCTAGTTAGTTTTGCTGAATACGTGCTTCTCTCCCTCCAGACCAGTCTGTCTCCAGCCACTGGGCAAGGCGTAGACAGCACAAGGAGCTACTTGTACTCCAGCTAATGAAACCATGGATGAGCCCCCATGTCTTTGTCTACTGAAGTGAAATGTTGCCTCAAGGTACTGATAAACCTATTTGCAGGGCAGAACTAGAGACACAGACTTAGAGAACAGACTGTGGACACATTGGGGAAGGAGAAGGTGGGACAAGCTGAGAGTGTAGCACCGACATATACACGCTGCCATGTGTAAAACAGACAGCTAGTGGGAGCTGCTGCATAGCACAGGGAGCTCAGCTCTGTGCTCTGTGATGACTTAGAGTGGTGGGATGGGGAAGACGGAGGCTCAGGTGGGAGAGGATATATGTATACCTTAGCTAATTCACTTCATTGTACAGCAGAAACCAATACTACATTGTAAAGCAACTATACCCCCCAAAAAAGATAATATATGTAAAAATAAAGACATCCCTCTGGACCTGCCATGTACCTCAAATAAAATAAGCAATAAAGTACATTTTAATAATCTTCAAAAGAAATTTCAATTCTAATTTTAACTTAACCCAAACTACTACACTGAATACCAATATATCATTTAACTGTATAAAACTTATTCATACAAAGTTCTACTCAACCTGGTGATGTAGCTTAATAATCAAAGTGAAGCCCTGTAAATACATGGATAGATTTAATAATCCCATAAACACACAAGTTCCAGTCTACTAATGTCTAATATTGATACAATTACACATGCAATTATCTGCATCCGGTGAGAATGGTCTCTAAAGATAGAAGGTTAGAAAAAGCAGACACCAGGTGCACAAAAATTATGCCTTATGTGACTCTGCCTCGTGGGAAATGGCAGGGATGAAAAGTAAGCTGTAAGAGGAGGCTCAGCAGGTAGAGAATCCGCCTGCAATGCAGGAGACACAGAAGATGCAGGTTTGATCCCCAGTTCGGGAAGATCCCCTGGAGGAGGAAATGGCAACCCACCCCAGTATTCTTGTCTGGAGAATCCCATGGACAGAGGAGCCTGGCAGGCTACAGTCTATGGGGTCGGACACAACTGAGCAAAGAGATGCGACTGAGAGACCAAGCACACACAGGAGGAAGTCTGAGTAAGTTATATTAACTAATTAGGGTTGTACACTTTATGTCAGCCACTTTGGTCCTAAGATTAACTCATATCAGTAGAAAGCCAGTGTAAAGCATGTTAAGGATTACCTCAGAATAAAGTTAAGTCCCAGTGAAGCTGTAAAAATCCACAGCTAAAAGAAAATAAGCTACAGAAAAAAAATTAACACTGTGTATGTTACATAGGAAAGCTAAGAGAATTTTAAAAAGTTCTCAACACAAGGAAAAAATATTTTTCCTATTTATTTGATGTTGTATTTATATAAGATTGAATGTTCACTAAATTTTTTGTGATAATCATTTCATCATGTGTGTAAGTCGACTTATTATGGTGTATATTTTTGAATTATACAGTCTCTTTATGTCAATTACATATCAATAGAAGTGGAAGACAAGTTTTTAAATTAAAAAATAAAATAAGAAAAGATATAAATAAGCTATGAAACTGACTTTAACACTTCTGATTATACCACAACAAAGATCCACCCTGGGATTAGATATCCCTCTATGCTTAGTCCTACATTCACATAATTATAACAACAAAATTATTCACCAGAATAGGATGAGCATCAGCCTAAAAATCAGAGAACTTGGTGGTGATTCACACTTCTCTAGAGGAGCCCGTTTGATAGTCAACAGACTCTGGTAAACCCCATCCTTAGAGAACCCTGGTGAGGAACAGCAGAAAGCGTAATTACCATAATTATCAGATGTTCACTCAAGGCGTAGCCCGTGGGAGGGGAAGATATAGGCTACATTTTGTACCTCAGGAACATAATTTATACAAAAGTTTTTAGGAAATTAAAAAAACCAAAGGAGAATTTAGTAGTAAATAAAGAATAGAGAGCTTGATTGAGTCAGGAAGCACACACAGTCAGCCCCTCCAATATCAATAACTTCATAACCCATTAATAAGCTCCTAACATACAAGATTAAAAAGCAGAGACATTACTTTGCCAACAAAGGTCCATCTAGTCAAGGCTATGGTTTTTCCAGTGATCATGTATGGACATGAGAGTTGGACTGTGAAGAAAGCTGAGCACTGAAGAATTGATGCTTTTGAACTGTGGTGTTGGAGAAGACTCTTGAGAGTCCCTTGGACTGCAAGGAGATCCAACCAGTCTATCCTAAAGGAGATTAGTCCTGGATGTTCACTGGAAGGACTGATGCTGAAGCTGAAATTCCAATACTTTGGCCACCTCATGCGAAGAGTTGATTCGTTGGAAAAGACCCTGATGCTGGGAGGGATTGGGGGCAGGAGGAGAAGGGGACGACAGAGGATGAGATGGCCGGATGGCATCACTGACTCGATGGACGTGAGTCTGGGTGAACTCCGGGAGTTGGTGATGGACAGGGAGGCCTGGCGTGCTGCAATTCATGGGGTCACAAAGAGTCGGACACGACTGAGTGACTGAACTGAACTGAACTGAACATACAAGAGGAAATAAGTCCTGGCAAGATAAGCATTCTGGAAAGTGTGCTTGGATGGATCAAAGTGAAGCCTAGAGGATATTTTAAACCTCAGAACACTTTGTGCTAAAACCCGACCAAATTTCCCACCAGATTCAACTCTCATAAGTAAATAAAAGACTCACTTAGCGTCTATGTGTAGAAGAAAGAAATTTAAAGCTGGTGCTATGGATAAAGTACCATAAAGGATGATGAAAGAAGTTGAATATCCTGGAGCCAGAGGAGCTGCTTATGGACAGTTTAGAAGAACAAACTCATCCTATGATTTATGAGTAGAGCTAATAAACCTTATAAGCCTGGTGATAGCTGGTTGTTCAGAAAAGAACTTTAGTTCAACTTTAAATATTGCTTTAAAACATAACTTTTAACATAATGTTCAGTGTTATTTTAAAAGATACAAGTTTTTAGATACAGGTTTTTAGTTACAGGGTACAAATGTCTCTGGGCTTCCCTGGTGGCTCAGTGGTAAAGAATCACCTGCCAATGCAGGGGACTCAAAGATCCCTGGGTCGGAAAGATCCCTTGGAGGAGGGCATGGTTACTCATTACGGTGTCCTTGCCTGGAGAATCTCCATGGTCAGAGGAGCCTGGTGGGCTAGGGCAGGTCAGAGCCTGGTGGGCCATGAGTCCATGGGGTCACAAAGAGTGGGGACATGACTGGGCAACTAAACAACAACAAATGTCTCTAGAAAATAAGCATATACAATGCCACAGTTAGTTTAAAAGCAGTCATCAATTAAGAAAGCATTCAAGGTAAACCACACAATCACCTAAATACAAATAATAAACACATCAAGTACTAATACCAGACTAATTTACTAATTATACAAGAATACACAGACGAACTATACAAAAAGTACTTAATGACACAGATAACCATGATGGTGTGATTACTCACCTAGAGCCAGACATCCTAGAGTCCGAAGTCAGGTGGGTCTTAGGAAGCATCGCTTTGAACAAAGCTAGTGGAGGTGATGGAACTCCAGTTGAGCTATTTCAAGTCCTAAAAGATGATGTTGTGAAAGTGCTGCACTCAGTATGCTAGCAAATTTGGAAAACTCAGCAGTGGCCACAGGACTGAAAAGGTCAGTTTTCACTCCAATCCCAAAGAAAGGCAATGCCAAAGAATGTTCAAACTACCACACAATTGCACTCATCTCACAGGATAGCAAAGTAATGCTCAAAATTCTCCAAGCCAGGCTTCCACAGTACGTGAACTGAGAAATTCCAGATGTTCAAGCTGAATTCATAAAAGGCAGAGGAACCAGAGATCAAATTACCAACATCCAATGGATCATGGAAAAAACAAGAGAGTTCCAGAAAAATATCTATTTCTGCTTTATTGACTACACCAAAGACTTTGACTGTGTGGATCACAACAAACTGTGGGAAATTCTGAAAGAGATGGGAATACCAGACTACCTGACCTGCCTCCTTTGAAACCTGTATGCAGGTCAAGAAGCAACAGTTAAAACATGGAACAACAGACTGGTTCCAAATTGAGAAAGGAGTATGTCAAGGCTGTATATTGTCACCCTGATTATTTAACTTATATGCAGAGTACATCATACCAAATGTTAGGCTGGATGAAGCACAAGCTGGAATCAAGATTGCTGGGAGAAATACCGATAACCTCAGATATACAGATGACACCACCCTTATGGCAGAAAGCGAAGAGGAACTGAAGAGCCTCTTGATGAAAGTGAAAGGGGAGAGTGAAAAAGCTGGCTTAAAACTCAACATTCAAAAAATGAAGATCATGGCATCTGGTCCCATCACTTCATGGCAAATAGATGGGGAAACAATGGAAACAGTGACAGACTTTTTTTCTTGGGCTCCAAAATCACTGCAAATAGTGACTGTAGGCATGAAATTAAAAGATGCTTGCTCCTTGGAAGAAAAGCTATGACCAACCTAGACAGCATATTAAAAAGCAGAGACATTACTTTGTCCACAAAGGTCTGTCTAATCAAGGCTATAGTTTTTCCAGTAGTCATGTATGGATGTGAGAGTTGGACCAGAAGGAGAGCTGTGCGCCGAAGAACTGATGCTTTTGAACCGTGGTGTTGGAGAGGACTCTTGAGAGTCCCTTGGACTGCAAGGAGATCCAACCAGTCCAGCCTAAAGAAAATCAGTCCTGGATATTCATTGGAAAGACTGATGCTGAAGCTGAAACTCCAATACTTTGGCTACCTGTGGCAAAGAACTGACTCATTGGAAAAGACCCTGATGCTGAGAAAGATTGAAGGCAGAAGGAGAAGGGACAACGGAGGATGAGATGGTTGGATGGTATCACCAACTCGATGGACATGAGTTTGAGCAAGCTCTGGGAGTTGGTGATGGACAGGAAGGCTTGGTATGCAGCAGTCCATGGGGTCGTAGAGAGTCAGACATGACTGAGCAACTGAACTAAACTGAATTTATTAATAGAAGCAATACTGTTCATATTTAGTAACAAGAAATGTTTCTCCTTGCATAAAGCTTTTATCAGAATGCATAAACCCACTGATAGTTAATAGTAAAATAAACCTTAACCAATACCTAATTATTTATTAAAATAGTTGTGAAACAGCATGTTACTGAAAGAGTATGTGGGGTCTGGCTGCTTGCTGCTCAAAAGCCAATAAATAGGCCAGGTTGGTGGAAAGGAAAGTGTGCTTTATTTTAGATGCCATCACCTGTGGAGAGTGGGGTGGTAGATGTCTGTCCAAAGCCATTGCCTTCTCCGACAAGCAGAGGGTGAGAACTTTTATAGACAGAGGCGGTGGTGGGGAGGTGGTGGTGTGGGGAGTGGCTACATGCAGAAACAGCATAGTCAGCTCTGACAGTCAACGTGAAACTGGTTATCAGTGGTCTGACCAGTGTCATCTTGTTTTAAGTACAATTAATTTTCAGTTCCAGGGTCAGTTTGTTCCTATTTCTTTTTGGCCACATCTCTGAATTGTGGCAGCTCATGTCATGGGTACAGTCTGGTCATCATGACTTCTTCATCATTAACTTCCCCACCTGAGGTTTCAGTATCTATAAGATTGAAGAGGAAAAGTTAAAATTTTTACATAACCTCCTGCTTGTTCTGCCTCTGCAACTCAGCTTGTTCCTTGCAAAGTCTGGATCAGATAGGTCACATAGTCTCAGCAAGTGGGGACTTACAGTACTAGGAACTGGAGCTTAGCTCACTCACTCTTGTCCTGCTCTTTGCAATTGCCCAGCCCCTGCAACCTGCTTAATCATGCCTGTCCGGGTAAAGGTCAGGCATACCACTCCGCATCTTGACTGCTGTTCCCTGCGCGTGTGAAACCCCTCAGTTTAAACCAGCCTATTAACAGCTAGAGTTGCCCACTACAGTCTGTCTATAAAAACTCTGTAATCCCTTTGTTCGGGGCTCAGAGCTTAAGAGTTTAACTCCTTTGGGCCCGCTGGCATAATAAACCTAAGTTCTCGGGCTCTCTGAGTGTGGTGCTTAGTTTCTGCAACAAGACAGCTCACAGGATGTGGCTCAGAATATTATCTACAGACTTTGAGAAAGAACTGAAGGTCCTTGATGATGCTTAATGACAGCATTATTATGGTTGAGTCTCCTTGGACTGTTTTCCTTTTTTTTAGCATTTCTCATTTCTCTGATTAAACTTGTTGACTGAAACTTTCCACAGACAAAAGGCAGGCGGAGGACATGATTGGCAGGGGGTGGCAACGACAATGGTGTCCTGCGCTGTTTCAAGCACAGACATACATTCAAGGAAAGATTAAAACAAGTGGATGAACTCAGCAACCACAAATCCTGCCTGTTTACCAAGAACACTGCCTCTTGTAGTCCTGATAATAGAGGCACAGCCTGTCTGGTGACATCTCTAACTGTCACGGGGTCCTGTCTGTGGACACATAGTAGGGCCATATATTCTCTGAAGAAAGACTTGCTGCATACAAGAATGGATGGCTACATATGGGCTTTACCAAGTATTTTATTTTTAATTAAAATTTTTTGTTTTTTATATTTGCAATTTATTTATCATAATATTTGACTGGGGCAGGTCTGGCACAAGGAATCTTTTAGCTGTGGCATGTGGGGTCTAGTTCTCTGACCAGGGAATGAACCTGGGGCCCCTGCATTGTAAACGCAGACTATTAGCCACTGGACCACCAGGGAAGTCCCTACTTTGTCCTTTAATCACTGAAATTTACCTTCCTGGGAAAAGGTGGGAATAAAACAAGAGGAGCAGATCCTACGAAGCATTGATTAATCCATTAATCCAAAAAATAATCAAATTTTAAGGGAAAACATCGCATGTCCTCTGCCTGCCTCCTGTCTGTAGAAAACCTTTAGACTCCCAGGCTTCTCTGAGTTCCAAAGAGTACATTTAACCAGAGAAGTGAGAATATGCACAAAGAAAGGGAAAAATGTCAAAAAAGAGAAAACAATAACTTAGCCATTAAAGTCCAGCACCTATGTTCCTCCTCAAGGGCTGTAGATAATGTTGAGCAGTGTCCTGTGAGCGGTCTTATACATGCTGAAACCCCATCAGGCGGAGAAGTTGACCGCATGATGCTGACTCCCGATGACCTCACCACCAGCCAATCAGGAGAAGGTTCCTGAGCAGATCACCCACTCCACAAGCCCCTTCTTAACCTTGTCTTTCAACTTCCCATGAAGCCTTCAGGGGGTGTGAGCCTTTTAAGCACGGCCTGCCCTGGACTCCTTGCTCAGCACCTGCCACACATGCTTCATTTCCTTCACCACAAGGTGGGGTCAGTGGACGGGCTTCACTGTGCCGGGGCCAGAATCTCAAGTGCGGTTCAGAAGCTGTATACCAGGGTTTATCAGTCACTCAGCAGAACACGGAGCACAGCTGCCCCAAGGCGCCTGACCTCATATGAATGCAACAAGAGGAGACAAAGGACCACAGTAAATCAGGCAATACCCTCAACTCAGATGTCGGAAATCTCAGGGGAACAAAACATGCTACAGGAAAAGGAGAGTGAGGGGGTCTCCAGGTACACAGGATCCTGACTCGTGCAGAGGAGTGAGACCCCCAGACTCTGCACCTGAGGTCACGTGTGGACACTCTCAAAGGTGACCCCACCCCCAGACCCTGTACCTGGGGTCACACATCCAGTCTCTAGAACCCGTCTCCCAGATACTGGACCTGGGGTTCATAACCACAGGTATCCACACAAATGGACCTTAAAGGATCATTTCTAACAGAAGTCAGTCAGCCATAGGAAGAATAGTAGTGTATGAATATACCTTCTAGGTAAAATATCAATAGACATACAAAGTATCAAATTTATGAGCCCAAAGAGACTCTGAGATTTCAAACACAAACAAAGGGTTCCAAGAAAAAGAAATAACAAAAAGAAAACATGAAGGGCCTGAAAATGAAAGGAGATCTGAACTAACATAGACATAGAGACCTGTATTTGTAATCAATAATCCCCAAGGATTATCCTCTTCCTTTCTCCCTTCCTTCCTTCCTTTTCCATATACATGGGAATCTGTACCTCTAACCTATACACAGAAATCTGTATCTCTAGGAGAGAATGCAGAGAAATTATATCCTACCTTCTTTCTTTGCATACACAGAAAACTGTATCTGAGATACATAATCCACCAGGACCTGATGTTTACAACTCTGTTTGACCTTCTATGGCAAAATATCCAAAAAAGAACAGACATATTTCATAGATATGTTGTACCTGAATCAGGTGACTATATGACAACAGTCAGAACATTGCAAATTGACTCTACTGCAACATAACATCGGCATGATGTTAAAGAGAAGGAAAGAGAAGCAGTGCCTACTCTACTCTCCCCGACCTCCCTGACTGGGGCTGCTATCCTATCCCTGGAGCCTAAGCAGGTGTAGGTCCCACTGCTGGACTGGGGTGAGTTTGACACAGCCTGGCAGGGCGCCCTTCACTGAACCCTTTTTAAACATCTACTGCCTGCTATGATCTGGCTCGGACCAGACTCCCCAGCAGGATCCAGGCCTCCAGGGACTTGGGAGCAAATATTACGAACCCTGCACATGCCCTGGTGCTCGGCATTTCAATTCAAGCCTCCGTTTTGGAGTGCAGCCTCCTAGGCACCTAAGCACACTCAGCAGAGTGCTGTGGACCCAGAAGTAATTAGTCTGGGGGGGATGTGTGTGTGTGTGTGATGCTTTACAGTGGGGAAAGTAGTGAAACACAAGCCCTTAGGTGTTTGCTCAGATACAATTCACTGTAATCCACAGCCCAGGATGCTGACTTTCCCAGGAACCAGAGATGTGCTTTAAAAAGTGCAATCGCCTGTAAACATCTCCTGCAACTACAACTTGACCAAAGAGGCTGACCTCTAATTCACAAGGCCTGGGGTTCTGTTAATGACAGCTGCCCTCAGGAAATCTCCCAGGGCAGGGATTGAAGAAATAAATTCCAAACACAACAGAGTTTCAAGAAGCCAACTGCCACAGTAAATTTCCTTCACACCCTTTAATGTAAAGGAGACAAAGGGAGAAAAAAAAGCAAACCTCCACCACAGGAGGAGATGCACAGCATCCCTAATTGCTGCAGGAACACCAATCAAAACAACAATGGGAAATCAAATCCCACCAGTCAAACTGGCCATCCTCACAAGTCTACAAACAATAAAAGCAGGAGAGCTGGCAGGTGAGGTAACCCCACTACATGTTCAGTGGAAATGGACATTGACAACAGCCACTAGAAAGCACAGACTCCGCATGTCAAAAAAATGAAAATAAAAAACTCTCAAGAGAGCCAATCCTAGGATCAGACATGCTCATACCTGGGCCTATAAGCTGAGATGGTCATCATTCATCATTCAATAAAAACACGTGCACTCCAACATTCACGGAAGCTCTACTTGCAACAGCCAAAACAGAGCCTGCAAAATGCCCATTGACAGATTAAAGGTTAAAGAAGGTGTGTTACAGACAGACAATGGACCATTACTCAGCCATGAAAAAGCACCGCTGGTCACTAGGAGGATGGACCTTGAAGGATCATACACTAATTGAAATCAGCCAGACTGAGGAAGACAACAGCCTTTGATGTCCCTCCTAGGAAAAATTTAAAAAGAGATACAAAGGAACTAAAGTTACAACCCAAAAAGAGACTCTGAGAATTCAAACACAGAGGGTTCCAATAAAGAAAAAAAAAAAAGAAAGGCCAGGGATGAATTCAGAGGTAGGGACTTACATATACACAGAAATCTGTAGGTGTAATAGATAATCCAAAAGGATTATCTCTTTCCTTCCTTCCACATATACACAGAAATCTGTAGCTGTCATAAATGCTCAAGAGGGACCTGATGTTAAGCAAGTGGAACTTTGCTTGAGCTTCTGCAATAATCTCTATGGCAAAAGAATCCGAAAAGGAACAGATACACTGTATATATATGTAATAACTGAATCAGGTGACTATACACTAATGGCAAGCACAAAACTGCAAATCGAATATACTCTGACATAGCTTCAGCATGAGATTAAAAAAACAAAAACAACAAAAAAAATCAGTGCCTAATTTATTCCCTGAAACCTCACTGATTTGGGCTGCTATCCTATCCCTGGAGCCTGAGCAAGCTTGTGCCTCATGTTTAGACTGGGATGGGGTTGAGAATACAGCCAAAATATTAATAAAAAATGGATAACCCTGTAATTTTGACCCTGTAATGTACAATAGCCAAGACCGGGAATCAAGCTAATTGTAGAAGCACAGTTGAATTGATACAGACGACAGGGTACATGTACACAATGCAATATTTCTCAACCATAAAGAAGTAGGAAATAATGCCAAAGCCAGCTGCAGGAGAGAAAATAGAGATGATCATTCTGAGTGAAGTAAGGGACGTAGGAAGAGACAAGTATCAGTATCATATGATATCACCTCTAGGTGTAATCTAAAGATGGGCAGAACTGAAGCCTCACAGACTTAGAAAAGAAACTTCTAATCACCAAGATATAAAGATATGGGGCTTGGAGAAGTGAGTTCCTTTAGAGTTGCTTCAGACTAATATATGCACACTACTATTTAAAATAAATGACCAGGACCCACTGTATAAATGACCAGGACCCACAAGGACACTTACTCCACACTCTGTAATAACCTATATGGAAAAAAACCTCAATATGTTAATAGAAGTGAAACTGGTTGCGGTAGAAGGGGGAAGGAAAAAAACCACCCACAAGACTGTAATTCACCTATATACTCCAGTTCAAATGATGAGATAAAAACAGCAAAAGCAAAAAAGAAATGCTGATTCTGTTTCCCTCAGGACATAATGACCTGGGCTGGTGTCACATCCCTGGAGCCTGATTAGCTTGGATCCCAAGGCTGGAGTGTGTGGGGCTGAGGGAGCTGGGAGCATGTGGCAGGCAGTGTGCCTCCACGGTGAACCTGGAGCATCTGTTGCCTTCCAGATACAGGCGAGATAATCTAAGGAATTGGAATGAACAATCCCTTAAATATATATGTGTGTGTGTGCATATATATATATATATATATATATATATAAAACAGATGATCAAAAAGTACTTACTGAATAGCATAGGGAAGTTTAAAAAACACAGTGATCATCTATATGTGAAAAAGAAACCAAAAGAGAATAGATAAACGTCTATGTATTAATATAACTGAATCGAGTTCCTGTACATCTGAAACAAACAATTAGAAATCAATCACATTCCAATAGAAAATAACAAGGAAATTACAGTTTAAAAAAAAAGTGCGGCATGAAGAAGTGCTGCCGCCTTGTGGCCACTTTCTGTAACAACACCATGAAGAGCTGTGCTGCTGGGCATTTAACTTTCATAAGGATTCAAGGTCTGCAAGTTGTCAACTAAGAAATAAAGTCACAACCTGAAAGCAGAAAGTTATTTTACTCGGTGGGAATGTTTACAACTCCAAGGCTGAGAGACAGCATCTCAATAGCTCTAACAAAACTGCTCCAAAGAGGCAGGAGGGGGAGTCACTATATACAAGTTTGCAAAAAAGGGAGCAGGCAGTCTGAACAGCAAAGATCAGATATCCAGTTAAGGAATTTAGCATTCTGTGTATGGGAAGATGCAAGCCTCTGGGCTCGCTGCATTCATTCTTTTCTCATGCACTTCAGCTATCTGGGCCAATCTTGTTTCCTAGTTCACCTTGCTCCTTGCATTCTCCCCACTCCTCAGCAATCACCTGAGGAGTGGGGGGAATGGCAGCATCCTCTGCCATCTGAGGAGTGGGGGGGGGTGTGGGAGCATCCTCTGGATCGCAGTTTGGGGAGCCCTCATTCACAGTTGGAGGCCAGATATCGCTGATGGCTGTGACATTTTTGTTTATTAATATGGCAGGAGATATTTTCATTTCACAAAGTAAAAAACACCGGCCCTCCTAAGGCATGGAGAAATGCCTTAGGGGTGGTCATCAGAAAAGAATTCAAAACAAGGCAGGAGTTAGTGAAGGCAATTTCAAGAAGTAAGTTTAACCCACACCCTTTAAAATAATCAAAAGAGAAGATGTCAACATCACTATTTATTAGAGAAATGCAAATCTAAACCACAGGGAGGTATCGCATCACCCCAGTCAGAATGGCCATGGCCAAACACTCTAAAACCAATCATAGCTGGAGAGGGGGTGGAGACAAGGCAACCCTCCTCCACCAACGCTTGGGCTGTAAATTAGTAACAGCCACTATGGAGGACATTGTGAACCTTCCTTCAGCCATGAAAATGAGAATGAGGTTAGAATACTCCTTAACACCGTACACAAAAATAAACTCCAAATAGATTTAAAAATCTAGTTGTGAGGATGGATACATTGAAATTCTTGAGAAAAATATAAACAAAACACAATTTGACATGAATGCAGCAAGTTCTTTGTGGATCTTCCTCTTAGAAAAATGAAAAATAAACCACAAATCAGAAAATGGGACCGAATTAACCTAAAAGCTTTTGAATACCAAAAAGAAACCCTCAAGGAAAGATAAGGACAACCCTCAGAATAGGAAGAAATATTTTCAAAGGAAGAGACCCACAAGGAATTCATCTCCAAAACATACAAACAGCTCACGCAGCTCAGTATCAAAAATACATACAAACCAAGGGAAAAAAAAAGGGCCAAGGATCGAAATGGTTATTTCTCTGAGGAAAGCCTGAATGTGCCAAAGCTGATTGGCACATGAAAAGATGCTTAGCATCACTAATGACTAGAGAAATGCAAATCAAAAGTCCAATGAGGTAAGCACTCACATTCATCAGATTGGCCACTTCTAAACATCTTTAAAGGCTAGAAAGGGTGTGGAGAGAAAGGAACTCTCCTGCACTGTTAGGAGGAGTATATATACTTAGGAGAATGTATGGAGGGTCACTTAAAAATAACATACAAGTGTTGCTGGCCAAAATCTTGGCTTTCTCTGTCCACCGAAGCTGAATAAACAAATACGGAGACAGAGCTTGGAAGAAATAGAAAGGTGGCTTTAATCCTCAGCCAGTGGAGAGGGGAACACAGTAGGCTTGTGCCTCAAGAACTGTGGCACCCCAACCCCCGCCCCCGCACCGTGAGGAGTTTAGAGGCTCATATAAGGCAAAGGCTTGCAGTGCGGGGTTGGTGATGAGGAACAAATGTGTTAGAATCTTCTCAAAAACAGTCATAGGCTGGCATCAGCAACCCAGTAATTGAGTCTGGCAGTTCGGTGGCTCTGCAGCCGTCTTTCTGACGTGTAACTACAAGGGGAGAGGGTGTTGTAAGGGTAAGCAGCAAAGGACAATAGGTGTGAAGTGTAGCTTCTGCAGGGTTAGTGGGCAGAAAAGCAAACTGTTACAGACATGCAGAATTAGGAGCAGCTAAAGCAAAAAAAAAAAAAAAAATCCAACTGGAATGCCAGGGCCTGCTCACTGTTCTCTTTATCGTTTTTGTTCTCAAGAAAGAAAAGAAAAAACTCACTCCCTTTTTTTTTTTCTTCCTTTTCACTACAACAAATTCCCCCATCATTTTAGTTCCTCCATATCAATGGAGAAAGGGAAATAGATGGCATTCTTGTTCTTGTCTGGCTGAGGACAAAACCTCAATTTTGCTCTGTTTGACAATCACCAGCTGTTCAGCCAAGGGGCCAATCTATCTCCTATTTTAAATTTTCCTTGAGAGACGTGAACTCCAAGAAATCTTTACTGGGGTGATGAGGGACAGAAGGTCAATCTTTCATAACTTCTACAATACTGACATGGGACTCATAGGCCCTATCTAATCGAAGTCACAGAGCTCTTTTTTATTAAGGGCCCCAGAGTGACTTTTTTTAAAATTCTTGAATTAACTTTTATTATTTTTTAATTAATTAATTTATTTTAAATGGAAGCTAATTACAATATTGTAGTGGTTTTTACCATACATTGACATGAATCAGGCATGGGTGTACATGTGTTCCCCATCCTGAACCTTTCTCCCACCTCCCTCCCCATCCTATCCCTCAGGGTTATCCCAGTGCACCAGCCGTGAGCACCCTGTCTCATGCATTGAACCTGGACTGGCGATCTGTTTCACATATGGAAGATGATGCTGTGAAAGTGCTGTACTCAATATGCCAGCAAATTTGGGAAACTCAGCAGTGGCCACAAGACTGGAAAAGGTCCATTTTCATCCCAATCCCAAAGAAAGGCAATGCCAAAGAATGCTCAAACTACCGCACAATTGCACTCATCTCACACGCTAGTAAAGTAATGCTCAAAATTCTCCAAGCCAGGCTTCAGCAATATGTGAACCGTGAACTTCCAGATGTTCAAGCTGGTTTTAGAAAAGGCAGAGGAACCAGAGATCAAATTGCCAACATCTGCTGGATCATCAAAAAAGCAAGAGAGTTCCAGAAAAACATCTATTTCTGCTTTATTGACTATACCAAAGCCTTTGACTGTGTGGATCACAATAAACTGTGGAAAATTCTGAAAGAGATGGGAATACCAGACCACCTGACCTGCCTATTGAGAAACCTGTATGCAGGTCAGGAAGCAACAGTTAGAACTGGACATGGACCAACAGACTGGTTCCAAATAGGAAAAGGAGTATGTCAAGGCTGTATATTGTCACCCTGCTTATTTAACTTATATGCAGAGTACATCATGAGAAATGCTGGGCTGGAAGAAGCACAAGCTGGAATCAAGATTGCCGGGAGAAATATCAATAACCTCAGATATGCAGATGACACCACCTTTATGGCAGAAAGTGAAGAGGAACTCAAAAGCCTCTTGATGAAAGTGAAAGAGGAGAGTGAAAAAGTTGGCTTAAAGCTCAACATTCAGAAAACGAAGATCATGGCATCCAGTCCCGTCACTTCATGGAAACGGTGTCAGACTTTGTTTTTTGGGGCTCCAAAATCACTGCAGATGATGATTGCAGCCATGAAATTAAAAGACGCTTACTCCTTGGAAGGAAACTTATGACCAACCTAGATAGTATATTGAAAAGCAGAGATATTACTTTGTCGACAAAGGTCCGTCTAATCAAGGCTATGGTTTTTCCAGTGGTCATGTATAGATGTGAGAGTTGGAATGTGAAGAAAGCTGAGTGCTGAAGAATTGATGCTTTTGAACTGTGGTGTTGGAGAAGACTCTTGGGAGTCCCTTGGACTGCAAGGAGATCCAATCAGTCCATCCTAAAGGAGATCAGTCCTGGGTGTTCATCAGAAGGACTGATGCTGAAGCTGAAACTCCAGTACTTTGGCCACCTCATGCGAAGAGTTGACTCATTGGAAAAGACCCTGATGCTAGGAGGGATTGGGGGCAGGAAGAGAAGGGGACGACAGAGGATGGGATGGCTGGATGGCATCACCGACTCGATGGACATGAGTTTGAGTGAACTCCAGGAGTTGGTGATGGACAGGGAGGCCTGGTGTGCTGCAATTCATGGGGTTGCAAAGAGTCAGACACAACTGAGTGACTGAACTGAACTGAACTGACTGAATATGTATGTTTCAATGCTATTCTCTGAAATCATCCCACTCTTGCATTTTCCCCACAGAGTCCAAAGTCTGTTGTTTACAATCTGTGTCTCTTTTGCTGTCTTGCATATAGGGTCATCGTTACCATCTTTCTAAATTCCATATATATGCGTTAGTATACTGTATTGGTGTTTTTCTTTCTGACTTACTTCATTTTGTATAATAGGCTCCAGTTTCATCCATCTCATTAAAACTGATTTAAATGCATTCTTTTTAGCTGAGTAATATTGCATTGTGTATATGTACCACAGCTTTCTTATCCATTCGTCTGCCTATGGACATCTAGGTTGCTTCCATGTCCTAGCTATTGTAAACAGTGCTGTGATGAACATTGGGGTACATATGTCTCTTTCAATTCTGGTTTCCTCAGTGTGTATGAGGGGAAACTCTGGTTTCCCCAGCAGTGGGATTGCTGGGTCATATGGCAGTTCTATTTCCAGTTTTTTTAAGGAATCTCCACACTGTTCTCCATAGTGGCTGTACTAGTTTGCATTCCCACCAACAGTGTAAGGGAAAAGGGTTCCCTTTTCTCTACACCCTCTCCAGCATTTATTGTTTGTAGACTTTTTGATAGCAGCCATTCTGACTGGCGTGAGATGGTACCTCATTGTGGTTTTGATTTGCATTTCTCTGATAATGGGTGATGTTGGGCATCTTTTCATGTGTTTGTTAGCCACCTGTATGTCTTCTTTGGAGAAATGTCTGTTTAGTTCTCTGGCCCATTTTTTGGTGTGGTCGTTTATTTTCCCCAGAGTGACTTTTGTGGTTATTCCCACAGGATCTGTTCAGAGGAGTGGCTATAATCTTTGGGGGGGGGGGGCGGTTCTCTCTGCATTGTTACTATCTTGATGCAAATCTGTTGTCATCTGGAGGAGACAAATCTTAATGGGCAGTTTAAGAAAACAGAGGCCACAGATCAGTTAGTGTTACTGTAACTAGGGGCCAAAGAAGGAGTAAGAACCAAGTTATATTTGATGACAGTTTTGATTGTGGTCCAGATAGGGTCAGTGCTTGGGTCATCCAGTCCAAAGGGATGAAGCCATTAGGACTCAGAAACAGTTGGAGGAATGACAACCTGAACATTAATAGACAAATTAGGAAAAATTAAGCCTGAATTTGAGCCTGAATCCTAATTTAGACTTAACACTTTGAAGGAACTTGTAGCCAGGTAGCCAGTTGTCTGGGTTTGCCTACATAGGTCTTACTGTTTAATGTGGCTGTTGGTCATTACACATTTTTTTTTAAATTGTCAGTTACAAGAAGAGACCTTTAAAGAGTGAGATTGTAGTCACCTGCTGCTAGCAGGCTTGGTTTTCAGAATGGCTGATGGCATCCTAAGCCTGACACATCTCAGAAAACTCAACTTCTCGATGATACAAGGACTTGTCTGAAATCACACCATAGTGTCACCTAGTTATTCCATAGCTACTCTATTTTGACTTTAATTGTAAATTGTTTTCTTAATAGCCAAAGCGGCTATCACTGTCATCAGTGATATTAATTTTTCTCTAGGTTTAAGAAGATACAGGAATCAGGGGTCATAAAAATATCCTCCCCAAAGTGTCTAACTATCTGAAGGCCTCTTCTGCAGTTTTTTCTTCCGGAGCACAGAGTGCCTCATTTCTAATTTCCACCCTGAACTCCTTTCAGGGGCTGTTGAAGGTCAGCGGCTTCAGCAGCCATGATTTAATCTTTGTAGAAGTAGATGGCAGATCCCTTTCAGGCAGGGTCATGAATCTGACCATAGTTTGGGAGCATTACATAACCATTTTGTCACACACTTGGTAATGTAAGGGACAACACTTTAAAATTTTTTTTAATTAATTAATTTTAATTGGAGTATAATTACTTTACAGTACTGTGGTTTTTGCCATACATTGACATGAATCAGCCATGGGTGCACATATGCCCCGCCCCTCCCCGTCCTGAACCCTCCTCCCACCTCCCTCCCCACCCCATCCCTCTGGGTTGTCCCAGAGCACGGGCTCTGAGTGCCCTGCTTCATGCATTGAACTTGCACTGGTCATCTATTTCACATATGGTGATATACATGTTTCAATGCTATTCTCTCAAATCATCCCACCCCCGCCTTCTCCCAGAGTCCAAAAGTTTGTTCTTTACATCTGTGTCCCTTGTTGCCTTGCATATAGGGTTGTTGTTACCATCTTTCTAAATTCCATACATATGTGTTAATATACTGCATTGGTGTTTCTCTTTCTGACTTCAGTTCAGTTCAGTTCAGTCGCTCAGTCGTGTCCAACTCTTTGCGACCCCAGGAATCGCAGCACTCCAGGCCTCCCTGTCCATCACCAACTCCTGGAGTTCACTCAGACTCATGTCCATCGAGTAGGTGATGCCATCCAGCCATCTCATCCTCTGTCTTCCCCTTCTCCTCCTGCCCCCAATCCCTCCCAGCATCAGGGTCTTTTCCAATGAGTCAACTCTTTGCTTTCTGACTTACTTCACTCTATATAATAAGCTCGGGACAACACTTTTGAAACAGGCAATATAGAAAACAATATAGCTAGCACTAATAATAAGGTCATCAGTAAGAACTAAAGCCAAGAACTTCCATGCATAGTTCTTGTATGTGTAGCCCATATATATATGTGTGTAGCCCGTATACCTGTCATCTGACTCAGTTTGTTCCACACCAATCCTTGTTTTTTAGGGAAACAATATACTGGCATTGTCCATAAGGCGCCCAGCCTAGTTTTCTAGTGTTATTAGACTGATAATCCTTAGTATGATTTAATTGTTCCCAGTATAGAGGTGACTTTAAACAGTTGCAAAGTGTAGCTCCTGCAGAGTTAGGGGGCAGGAAAGCAAACTTAATTACAGACATGCAGAGCTAGGAATGGCTAAAATGAAAAAAATAAAAAACTAGGAATATTAAGGTCTGCTCACTGTTCTCTATATCTTCTTTCTTCTCAGGAAAGGGACAGAGAAAAGCTCATTTCTCTCTCTCTCTCTTTTTTCTTTTTACTGCAACCAATTCCTCTTTTTTCCCTTTTCACTGCAACACAAGTACCTTAGGACCCAGGAGTCCCACACCTGGGCATAAACCCAGAGAAAATAAAAAATTTAAAAGACATGGGAACCCTGCAATCTCGGCCCAACAAGGTACAATAGTCAAGCCTGGGAAGCAAGCTAAATGTAGAAATTACAGATGAATGGAAACAGAGGATGGGGCACATATACACAATGCAACATTTCTCAATGATAAAGAAGTAGGAAATAATGCCAAGTCCAGCTCCAGGAAATAAAGTAGAGATGATCATTCTGATTGAAGTAAGAGAGACAGAAAGGGACAAGTATCATGTGATATTACCTCTAAGTGTAATCTAAAAATGGATACAAATGTTCTTTCCCAAAGAGACACAGATTTAGAAAAGAAACTTCTGGTCATCAAGAAAATCAAGATGCAGTACATTCAAAAGGATAAAAAAAAAAAAAAAAAAAACGCACAAGATTGTAATTCACTCCTGTTCAAATTATAGGGTAAAAACAGAAATATATGGAAAAGGGAATGCTGATTCTATTCCCCTCAGGCCATAGTGACCTGAGCTGGTGTCACATCCCTGGAGCCTGATTAGCTTGGGTCCCAAGGCTGGAGTGTCCTGGGGCTGAGGGAGCTGGGAGCATGTGGCAGGCATGTGCCTCCACAGTGAACCTAGAGGGCCTGTTGCCCTCTGCATAGCCCCCAACTTTCAGAAACAAGTGGGAAAAATTAAGAGTTTGGAATTAACATATACACAGAAATGTTTACCAAATAGATGATCAAAAAGTAACTAGAAATTACTAGTTGAATGGTTGAAATTGAATAGCATAGGAAAGTTGATGAACACTCTTAATCACCTATACGTGAAAACGAACCCAAATAGAATAAATAAACATCTATGCATGACTGAATCAGATATCTGTACAACTGAAACAAACACATCAGAAATCAACAATATTCCAACATAAAATAACAAGGAGATTATAGGACAAAAAAAAAAAGAAGAGTGGGACACGAAGAAGTGCTGCTTCCTTCTGGACTTTCAATTTAACAACACCATGAAAAGCAGGGCTGCTGGGTACTTAATATGCACAAGGATCAAGGGGCTGTAAGTGAAATGCCTGCCTTCAAGAAATGTCCTAGGTGTGACTGAAAAAAAATTCAGAACAAGGCAAGCGTTCAAGTGGCCAATTTCAAGAGGTACGTTCAACTCACACCCTTTAAAAGAATCACATGAAAAGATGTCAACATTACTAAATATTAGAGACATGCAAATCAAAACTACAATGAGGTGTTTCCTCACATGGTTCACAAGGACCGTTGTCCAAAAGCTGACAAACAATAAATGCTGGAGAAAGTGTGGAAATTAGGGAACCTCCCACGCTGGGAGTGAAAAGGTGAATTAGTAGCAGCCACTATGAAGAACAGTGCGCAGGTTTTTTAAGAAATGGTCATGAGAATGGAATTAGAATACTGCCTAACAGCATGCACAAAACAAACTCCGAATAGATTGAGAATGGAATTAGAATACTGCCTAACAGCATGCACAAAACAAACTCCGAATAGATTGAAGACCTAAATAAAAGGACAGATAATATGAAACTCTCAAGGAAAAAAGCAGAACACACTTTGACATAAAATGTGGCAAGTATTTCTTGGACCTACCTCTTAGAATCATGAAAAATAAAACAAAAATAAATAAATGGGACCTGCTGCTGCGTTGCTTTAGTCGTGTCCAACTCTGTGCGACCCCATAGACGGCAGCCCACCAGGCTTCCTGTCCCTGGGATTCTCCAGGCAAGAACATTGGAGTGGGTTGCCATTTCCTTCTCCAATGCATGAAAGTGAAAAGTGAAAGTGAAGTCGCTCAGTCGTGTCCGACTCTAGCGACCCCATGGACTGCAGCCTACCAGGCTCCTCCGTCCATGGGATTTTCTAGGCAAAAATACTGGAGTGGGGTGCCATTGCCTAACTCCCCTTAAAAGTGCTGGCACAGCAGAGGACACCATAAACACAACAAAAAGACAAACCTCATAATGGAACTAATATGTGCAAACAAAGATACCCACAAGGAATTTCTCTCCAAAACATACAAACAGCTTATGCACTTCGATATAAAAGAAACAACCCAATCAAATAGGGGTACAAGATTTAAATGCACCTTTCTCCACAGAAGACATAGAGATAGCCATGAAGCACATGAAAGATGCTCAGCATCTGGAAGTATTAGAGAACTGCGAATCAGGAGTATAATGTGGCATCACCTCACACACGTCATAATGGTCAGCATAGAAATTCTACAACAATAAATGCTGGAGAGGGCATAGAGGAAAAAGGACCCTCCTCCCTGTTGGTGGGAATGAAAGTCATTAAATCCATGAAGGAGAACAGGACAAAGTTCATCAAAAACTAAACAGAGAAGTACCATCAGTTCAGTTCAGTTCAGTCGCTCAGTCGTGTCCCACTCTTTGCGACCCCATAAATTGCAGCACACCAGGCCTCCCTGTCCATCACCAACTCTCGGAGTTCACTCAAACTCACGTCCATCGAGTCAGTGATGCCATCCAGCCATCTCATCCTCTGTTGTCCCCTTCTCCTCCTACCCCCAATCCCTCCCAGCATTGGAAGAGTTGATTCCAATGAGTCAACTCTTCGCATGAGGTGGCCAAAGTATTGGAGTTTCAGCTTTAGGATCATTCCTTCCAAAGAACACCCAGGACTGATCTCCTTTAGAATGGACTGGTTGGATCTCCTTGCAGTCCAAGGGACTCTCAAGAGTCTTCTCCAACACCACAGTTCAAAAGCATCAATTCTTCGGCACGTGGCTTTCTTCACAGTCCAACTTTCACATCCATACATGACCACTGGAAAAACCATAGCCTTGACTAGATGGACCTTTGTTGGCAAAGTAATGTCTCTGTACCATGGGACTCAGCAATCCCATTCCTGGGCATGGATCCAGAGAAAACCATAATTTGTAAAGGCAGGTGCACCCAGTGTTCATGCAGCACTATGCACAACAGCCAAGACATGGCTGAAGCCTAACTGGGTTAGGACAGATGAATGGGTAAACAGGATGGGGCACGCACACAGGGCACAATATTGTTCCGCCATAAAAAGGGGGACATCACACTACGTCCAGCAACAAGGAAGGAAGTAGAGATGATCACACTAAGTGAAGTAAGTAAGACAGAGGAAGACAAGTATCATATGATGTCTCTTACAGGTAGATTCTAAACATGGATACAAATGAAATTTACTAAACAGAAAAAGCCTCACAACATAGCAAAGCACCTTATGGTTACCAAAAAGGAAAGGCGATGGGCAAAGGAAACGAGAAGGTAGAAATGAACATAGACAAACGACTCTGTAAAATAATCACCAAGAACCTACTACAGCATGAGGACCCCTAATCAACACTGCATAATAAGCCATATGGGAAGAGAACCCAAAAAAGAATCTGTACATGGTTACACATGAGTGAATCATTTGCTGTACACCTGAAACAAACAAATAAACACACTCTACAACATTGTAAGTCACCTATACACCAATACAAAATACAAATTACAAAAAGAGAATGCTGACTCTATTCCCTTCCAGGCCTTAGTGACCTGGACTGCTGCCACATCCCTAGAGCCTGGGCAGGCTTGGGTAACTTGGATGGACTGTCTTGGGGCTGACTGAGTTGGGGAGGATGTGACAGCCAATGAGCCCTGCCCCATGGACCTGGTGAGCCCATTTCCCTCTGCACCGACCCACAACCTCCAGATCCTGGTGGGTCCTCCTGCAGTGAAACTGTTGTAGAAACCAGTAATCAAGAAACCAAGTACCACACTGGGAGAGTTGGAGTACTCAGGTTTATTACTCCAGCCGGCCCAGAGGAATTAACACTCTAAGCTCTGGGCCCCAAACAAAGGGGTTACAGAGTTTTTATAGAATTACTATAGTGGGCAACACTAGCTGCTAATAGGCTGGTTTAAATGAAGAGGTTTCACACGTGTGTGGGAACAGTGGTCAAGGTGGGGAGGGGGAGGCCTGACCTTTACATGGACAGGCATGATTAAGCAGGTTAGCAGGGGCTGGGCAATTGCACAGAGCAGGACAAAAAAGAGTAAGCTAAGCTCCAGTTCCTAGTATTGTAAGTCCCCACTTTCTGAGACTACGTGACCTATGTGATCCAGACTTGCAAGGAGCAAGCTGAGTTACAGAGGCAGAAGGAGCAGTAGGTTATGTAAAATTTTAACTTTTCCTCTTCAAAACTACACCTACTGCACCCAAAGGATGTGGAGCCTCTGGGCTGGAAGAGCTTTGGAAAGCCCCCTGGGCTCCATGTCTCCAGGTGATAGGGTTCCCTCCTCTAGCTTCCTTTCTTAGGGTCACCCAACCTATGATGAAAGCACCTTCCACAGAGTGGTATTGCAGGAATTGGGATGGGTCCAGGGGATAGGGGTAAGGAGGGAAGAAGGAATGGGACACAAGTCTTGGGTGTTTCTTCTAGCACATTCCACTCTCACTGACAATCCAGGAACAGGACTTTTCCTAAGGGTCCCCCAGTAATCAGGGTTGCTGCTGCTGCTGCTGCTAAGTCGCTTCAGTCGTGTCCGACTCTCTGCGACCCCATAAGACGGCAGCCCACCAGGCTCCGCCGTCCCTGGGATTCTCCAGGCAAGAACACTGGAGTGGGTTGCCATTGCCTCTCTCAGTAACCAGGGTAGGGGCATTAAAAACATGCTGCGGCCTTGTGGCCGTTTCCCATGACAACAACTTCTAAAACCTTTACTCTTGGGCAGGGCACTTAATAGTCACAAGGCCTGGGGGCTGTAAATAAAAAACACCTGCCCTCAAGAAATGTCCCAGGGGAGGTCAACAGAAAAATATTAAAAGCAGAGCAAGCATTCAAGAAGACACTTTGAATCAGTAAGTTTAACTCATACTGTTTAAAAAATGTAAAGATGTCAACATCACTAAATATGAGAGAAATGTAAATCAAAACTTCAAGGAGGTATCACCTCACACCACTCAGAATGGCCATAGATGGAAACTCTACAAGCAATAAATGCTGGAGAGAGTGTAGAGCAAAGGGAACCTCCCACACCAATGCTGGGAATGGAAATTGGGAGCAGCCACCGTGGAGGACACTGGGCAGGTTCCTTAGCAATAAAAATGAGAATGAAATTAGAATGCTCCCTAACACCATACACAAAAATAAATTCCAAAGAGATTAAAGATCTAAATAAAAGGACAGATACTATGAAACTCTTGAGGAAAAGAGAACACACCTTAATATAAAATGCAGCAAGTTCTTTTTTGATCCACCTCATAGAATCATGAAAATAAAAATAAACAGTGGGACCTAATAAACATTAAATGCATCTGCACAGCAAAGGAAAGCATCAGTGAAAGAAAAAGACAATCCTCAGAATGGAAACAAATTCTTGCAAACAAAGATACCTATAGGGAATTTCTCTTCAACACATACAATTGAGCTAGTACAGCTCAATATCAAAAAAACAAACAACCCAATAAAAAATCAGCCAAAGATTAAATGCACATTTCTACAAAGAAGTCCTAGAGATGGCCATAAAGCAGATGAAATGATGCTCACTAGTTCTTAGAGAAAAGCAAATCAAATGTACAATGAGATATCACCTCACATTGATCAGAATGGTCACATAGAAAACCCTACAACAATAAAGTCTGCAGAGGGTGTGGAGAAAAGGGAACCCTCCTACACTGTTGGGAAAGTCAGTCAGTACACCCACTATGAAGATTATGGAGGTTCTTAAGAAACTAAACACGGAAGTGTTAGGGGAAGCACACTGATTGAAACCGCCCACCCTGGCCAGGCACCATAGTAACCATTTGCATGAGTTGTTTTATGACAGGAGATCCTGATAGGGAATATGGAACTAATAAGCCACCACCAACCGGAAGAGTTCAGGAAAGGTCTAAAGGAGACACCGCTTGTCCGTCCACTTCCCAGAATCCCTCTCGCTAGCATCCATCTTGGCTGAGCGATGCGTACACCACCAGGAAAGACTCTGAATTAGAATGATTGGCCAAAGACCACCTGGAAACTAATCCCATCACCATAAAACCCGACATCGCGAGCCACACGGCAGAGCAGTTCTCCTGGGTTCCCTTACCCTGCTGCTCTCCACCCGGGTGCCCTTTCCCAATAAAATCTCTTGCTTTGTCAGCACATGTGTCTCCTCGGACAATTCATTTCCGAGTGTTAGACAAGAGCCCAGTTTCGGGCCCTGGAAGGGGTCCGCCTTCCTGCAACAGAAGTACCCAGTGAGCCAGCAATCCCATACCGAGGTGTAGATCCAGAGGAAACCAAAATTTAAAGAGACACCTGTACCCAACAATCATAGGTACAATAACCAAGACACAGAAGCAACTGAAGTGTACAAAGGCAGATGAATGAAGACAGAAAATGGGGTACATGTACACAATGCAATATTACTCAGACATAGAGAAGGATGAAATAATGCCACTTTTAGTTACTGGGGAGAAACTAGAGATAATCATACTAAGTGAAGTGAGTGAGACAGAGAATGACAAGTACAGGATATTACTTCCTGTGGAATCTAAACATGGATAGAAATAAACTTCTTTACAAAACAGAAACATCCTCATGACTTATAAAAGAAACTCAAGTTTACCAAAAAAGAAAGGTGGAGGGACAGGGAGTAATAAGCTGGTTCAGATCAATATATACACCTTAAAACAGATGCTAAAGGGCTCATAATAGTCACAGTCCAAGAGGACTGTAAATGACACCTGCCCTCAAGAAATATTCTAGGGTAAATCATCAGAAAAAAATTCCAGACAGGGCCAACTTTCAATAAGTCAGACTGAAGAGGTAAATTGTTCTCACAAGATGTAAAATAACAATAAAATCACATGAAAAGATAGTCCACATCAGTAATTATTAAATCAATGCCAAGCAGAACTACAAGGTATCACCTCAGACTGACCACAGTGGCCATCATGTGAAAGATCTACAGAGAATAATTAGTGCGGGCTGTACAGAAAGTCAAATCCTCCCACAGTCTTGGTGGGAATGTAAATGGTGAAGCCACAAGGGAAATCAGCATGGAGGTTCCTTGAAACACCAGAGGTATCCTATGATCCTGCAGTCCCATTCCTCGGCTTAGGTCCAGAGAAAATCACCATTCAAAATGACACATGCAACTAGATTTTCAGGGCAGCACTATTTACAATAGCCAAGACCCCATAGATGGCAACCCACCAGGCTTCCCCGTCCCTGGGATTCTTCAGGCAAGAACACTGGAGTGGGTTGCCATTTCCTTCTCCAATGCATGAAAGGGAAAAGTGAAAGTGAAGTCGTTCAGTCATGTCCGACTCTTCGCGACCCCATGGAGTGCAGCCTACCAGGCCCCTCCATCCATGGGATTTTCCAGGCAAGAGTACTGGAGTGGGGTGCCATTGCCTTCTCCGTCAAAGGTGCCTAACCTCATGTGAATGTGACAATATGAAGAGAAGAAAAAGGACCACAGGTTAATCAGGGTGACACCCCCAATTCAGATGTTGGAAATCTCAGAGGGGACAAGACACACTGAGGTAAAGAGCTCACACGGGGTCTCTGGGTACAGGATCCAGACCTATGTGGACAGGGTGCGATCCACACAATACCCAGACCCTAGACCTGGGGTCACACGTCCACAGTCTCCAGGGTGACTCCCGTCCCCAGACCCTGTACCTGTGGTCACACATCCATAGTCTCCAGGGTGACCCCTGTCCCCAGACCCTGCACTGGGGTCACACATCCACAGTCTCCAGGGTGACCCCCATCCCCAGACCCTGCACCTGGGGTCACACGTCCACAGTCTCCAGGGTGACCCCCGTCCCCAGACCCTGCACCTGGGGTCACATGTCCACAGTTTCCAGGGTGACCCTCATCCCCAGACCCTAGACCTGGGGTCACACGTCCTCAGTCTCCAGGGTGACCCCCGTCCCCAGACCCTGCACTGGGGTCACACATCCACAGTCTCCAGGGTGACCCCCATTCCTAGACCCTGCACCTGGGGTCACACGTCCACAGTCTCCAGGGTGACCCCCATCCCCAGACCCTGCACCTGGGGTCACATGTCCACAGTCTCCAGGGTGACCCCTGTTCCCAGACTCTGAACCTGGGGTCACACATCCAGTCTCCAGGGTGACCCCCATCCCCAGACCCTGCACCTGGGGTCACATGTCCACAGTCTCCAGGGTGACCCCCATCCCCAGACCCTGCACCTGGGGTCACACGTCCACAGTCTCCAGGGTGACCCCTGTTCCCAGACTCTGAACCTGGGGTCACACATCCAGTCTCCAGGGTGACCCCCATCCCCAGACCCTGCACCTGGGGTCACATGTCCACAGTCTCCAGGGTGACCCCCATCCCCAGACCCTGCACCTGGGGTCACACGTCCACAGTCTCCAGGGTGACCCCTGTTCCCAGACTCTGAACCTGGGGTCACACATCCAGTCTCCAGGGTGACCCCCATCCCCAGACCCTGCACCTGAGGTCACATGTCCACAATCTCTAGGGTGACCCCTCTCCCAGACCCTGCACCTGGGGTGGCAAGACTCTTGGTTAGGACACCAGGTCTCTGCTGGTTGGGCCCCTACGGTGGAAACGAGTGAGTTCCTGTGACGTCCTGGCTTGGTAGATCAACATATCGGGTTCATCTCCTTTCCCCACACTTGTCCCAGAAAAATCCTCCTCTTTTCTCTTTGGTTCTATGTGATATTAACTGCTTTTACAGCTTTCATGATAATGTTGAACACACTACCTTGGTGTTTGCAGTTTCAGTCTTTTGTTGTCCCGCTGAGGTGCTGCGAAAACACACCAGACACTGGGCTGGAAGATGAGGGTCAGGTCTGGTCTCTGCTGAGTATGGACGGTCTACTGGAACGAGATCACAGCAGCAAATTGCTACCTTTTGGCTTTTTGCCTGATCCATGTGCCCTGCAATCTATTGCCCAGGTAAACCTGTTCCCTTCTTGCCATTCTCATGCTGGTGAATTGGAATAATTACCAGGTAGCTCACCTGAGGAGTCTCCAGGAGCCCCAGGGATGGGGAACCTTGCAGGGGTAAAGAGGGAATAGGCACAGGCCTATATAAAATGATATTGTAAAGCATTAATTCCTAAACACAAGTCAAGTGAAGTTCACATGTATTCTTCCCTTTTTCTTAACTTTGAGTATATGGTCTCCCTCTGCACATGATTCTGATCCACACAGACGGGGTGAGACTCACACAGTCCCCAGACCGCCCGCCCTCCCGCCCACCTGGGGTCACACATTCTCTTGGTCAGGACACCATGGCTGTGGTGGGTGGGCCCCCAGTGGGTAAACAAGCCAGGTCCATATAGTCAAAGCTATGATTTTTCCAGTAGTCATGTATGGATGTGAGAATTGGACCATAAAGAAGTCTGAGCACAGAAGAATTGATGCTTTCAAACTGTAGTGCTGGAGAAGACTCTTGAGAGACCTTGGACAGCAAGGAGATCAAACCAGTCAACCCTAAAGGTAATCAACTGTGAATATTCATTGGAAGGACTGATGCTGAAGCTGAAACTCCAATACTTTGGCCACCTTATGGGAAAAGCTGACTCATTGGAAAAGGCCCTGATGCTGGGAAAGATTGAAGGCAGGAGGAGAAGGGGACAAGAGAGGATGAGATGGCTGATGGCATCACCGACTCAACAGACATGAATTTGAGCAAACACCAGGAGATAGTGGAGGCCAGGGAAGCCTGACGTGCCACAGTCCATGGGGTCACAAAGAGTTGGACAGACTTAGAGACTGAACAACAACCAGGTAGCCTGCCTGAGGTGTCTTGATGAGCCCCAGGGAAGGTGAACTCGTCAGAAGGAAAGGCTAAGAGCCCCACCTCAGAACTGACCCCTGGAAGGGCCATGGAACTCCACTCAGAGAAGAGCACAGTTACCCAGAGAAACCCACCTCAGCTCCAGATCCCAGACATCTGAACACTGACATTCAGATGCAGGCACGGAGTTTTCCAGGACAGAGGCCAGGCCGGGTCTCTACCCAGGTCTCCATGTGCTACTGCACAGAGGACCCAGTCAGGTGTAAATGTTTTCATTGTAGAAACACATAATCATCTAAACATAATCAGTGTAGACAGGACTTGCAGGAGTCTGAATCTACCATGCAGACAGAACTTGGTCAGATTCAAAGTAGCTTAGGGCCACGTTCCCAGGAGGCACAGGTCACACACCTGGGGTCTCATCGCTAGACAGGGGCGCACCTGCATGAGGGAACTGGGATGTACCTTTCTTGAAGAAGAAACCATCACTGGGCTCCACACTTCACCCACACCAGGAAATGGAACAAAAATAATGCCACTTGCAGGGGGACTCTAGAACAATCATAGGTTAATCTAGAACACTCATAGTAAGTGAATACTTCAGAAGGAGAAACTGATACCAGTGAGCTATTTTATAGAGTGAAATACACGCACAGTCTTAGGAAACAAACATGGTTCCTGAAGGGGAGTGGTGGGTGGAAAGAATAAATTAGGAGGCTGGGATTCATTTATACTCATAAATACATACAGAATATAGAATCAACACAGACCTACTTTACAAAGGGTGGTGTACTACACATTCTATAATAATGTGTATATGAAAAAAGCAAAGATGAATCAATATGTGTATGGGGATAACTGATGAAGAATCTCTACACTGACAAACACAGCATTGTAAGTCAGCTATCCTCCAAAAGAAGTAAACATTAAGTTAAAAAAAAAAAAGGATTAATGAGACACAGGCTTCGGGCATGTCCCAGAAGAAACACCAACTAGGAGTAAGCCTAAGGCTCTGGTTACTGTAGTAACAGGAGTAGGCCATGAAGAAATCCTGTCTCCTTGTGGCCATTTCTCACAACAGAAACTTCAAAGCTATTGCTTGTGCTGCAGTGAAATAAGAAAAAGTTTTTTCTCTTTGGCCTTTTGATTCCTCCTCTACTTTAGCTGTTCCTGGTCTACAGTCTGCACTGAGAACTAAGTTTCCTTCTTTTCAGAAGATTAACCTACTGACTGTTTTGAAACAATGCAAAAAGGAACAAGAATATAGGAATCTTATACATTTGTGGAAATAAATGTTTTTTTGAAGAAAATAGAAAGATGGCTTTAATCCCCAAGCAGGCAGAGGAGAGAACACAGTAGGCTTGTGCCTCAAGAACTGCGTCTTCCCCCCACCCCCGCCATGGGGAATCAAGGGGATCACATAGTTGGGGCTCATAGTCAGAGGTTGGAGATAAAGAGCAAAAACATAAGGATCCTGTATTCTTTCTTTCTGCATTGTTTCAAAGCAGTCAATAAGCTGGCGTCAAAGAACCCAGTAACTTGGGTATAGCAGACAGTCCCAGGAGTTGGGTCCATTGTCTTTTGTGGATTGCACTGCAGCTTTCTTTCTGTAATACAAAAAGAGGGAAAAACAAATTATAAGGGGAGATTTTCAGAGAGAGTACCATAAAGTTAAGTATCAGGATGTGACTAGCATAAAATTAAAAGATAATAGATGCAAAGTATGGCTCATGCAGAGTTAGAGGGTGATAGGTGCAGGATATCCCTGGAGAAGGGAATGGCTACCCACTCTACTATTCTTGCCTGGAGAATTCCATGGACAGAGGAGCCTGGCAAGCTACTGTCCATGGGATGGAAAAGAGTCAGACACAACTGAGCAAATAAAACACACACACACACACACACACATACACACACACGCAGGTGCAGGATACAGTTTACATAACAGGCTAGTCTTCTAAAAGAAAGAAACTTAGTTGTCAATGCAGAATGTAGATCAGGAACAGTTAAAGTAGAGAAGGACTCAGAAGGCAAAAGAAAAAAAGAAAACTATTTCTTAATTCACTGCAACACTTAAGAACACTTCATATTCAGAAGGACTGCTGGGCTCTAAATGATACTGGAACTTTAAAAATTTCCATGGGTAACTAATTGAAAAATAAAGAAAAACTGGGCAGACTGCAAAGAAGAAAACTTCCACAGTCAGTTCCACACACACTAGTTAAAATCAAAGCCCATGAAAATGTGCTGCACCTCAGGAATTGTTAGAGACGTGCAAATCAAAACCACAGCGAGGTAACCATGCACCTGTTTGAAAGGCCATCCTCAGTCTACAAAGGTAAACGGTGGAGAGACATGGAGGAAAGAGAACACTTTCGGTGCTGCTGATGGCATGTAAATGCTAAGAATCACTGTTGAGAGGAGTATGAAACTGCCTTTTCTAATTTTTAGTAAGACAAACATATTGATTCCAGCCCAGCTCACAGGAGGACTTAAAACACGTCCTGCTCAGCATTCCCTCATTGTCAGCACCAAGAAGGGAAGAAGGTGCCTGAACAGCAGCTCTGCCTGAAGCCGGCAGACAGCCTCTGTGAGGGACACATCAGTCATGTCTCTTCCTCATCAGATGGTTAACAAGGCTCCCTCCTCACAGCAAAGGGCTCCTTAACTCCAAATTCAGTTTGCACAGAGAAGAGGAAAGAATCAGACATAAACTATAAATTGAATCAAGTATCTTTATTTTTTAATTTAAATATAAAAAGTGAAGGATAAAAGCAGTAAAAATTACACTTTAAGTGAATAAATTACAAATTAAATCACTATATATTCTGACTTATAAAAGAGGAGGAGGCTGGAAGCAACACAAATTACTGTATGTGAGCAGCCCTTGACTCTGTGGGTACCACCCAAGGTCTCCAGTCAACTCCACCGCTAGTCTTGGCTGCAGACACCATCCAGGAACCAGAGCTGCTGTTTCCATCACACCAGGAGGAGCCTTCTTTGTCACTGGGGCACAGGGAGAACCCAAGTCTGTGCCTTCAGGCACCTCTTCTGCCAGGCTCCAAGCAGAAGGTTCAACCTGAGTTGTGTTCTTCATCTTCTTCTCTTGCAGGTTAATGGTGGTAAAATGAGGCAAAGGAACCACCTAGAACTTGGGCACCTCCCCTTTCTGCAGCTGTTTTATTTTCTTCTCTTTCTGTAAGTGGCTTTTTGAATCAAAAGAGAAAGGGCGTATTTCCACAGTTCTCCTCACAGGGATTTTGGGCTTAAAAGGTACTCCATAATGGGGCAATTGTTGAGCTCTGATCACCTTTGGCTGCTCCTCATCCTCACCCTCTTGGGTGGGTTTTGGGGTTCTCTTCTTCTGAACAAAGGCAGGTGTCCTGGGGATGGTAAGTGGAATTTCTTTCTTATTGGGAAAACCCACAACACCTAACAGGATAGGATAAGGGCAAGGCTTCGCATTAAAGTGTTTATCCTCCAATACCCTCTCTGCTTTTTCTCGCTGTTTGATTCTTTTCTCCATTTCAAAATCAAAGCCAATAGGCACAGTGGGTGGCTTCTCTGGCAGTTTCTTAGGGAAAATGCACCCACTATAAAGAATTCCAGAATCCAGTTTCTGTGCTTTAAATTTGCAGAGCCCTGCTTCTACAGGATTACATTTCTTGGATTTTGCATTTGTTTCCAACACTTCCACCACCTCTTGCCACATTTTTATTCTCTTCTCTGACTCTTGCTTCTCAGTACTTTTTAGGATCTTCTGTATATGGGAAGAAGAACCTGAAAAAGAAAAGATATGCATTTATGCATGGATTGAATTAAGTTCCTGTGAGGAGGAAAAGTTAAAATTTTACCTCCTCCTGCCTCTGTAACTCAGCTTGCCCCTTGCAAAGTCTAGATCATGTAGGTCTCAGAAAGTGGGGACTCACAGTACTAGGAACTGGAGCTTATCTCACTCACCCTTGTCCTGCTCTTTGCAATCCTCTTAGCTCCTGCAAACCCACAAACCTGCTTAATCATGCCTGTCCTATTGTGGTCTGGGCGCAGATTGGAAAAGAATTTCCAGACATGAGACAGAATGAGAGGGAAATAAAGTTTATTAGAGTGGGAGACGTTGTTAGAACAGTGGGCCAGCTCAAGGGAGAACCGACATTGAATGGAGGTCCTTAGTCCACTCTTATACCCAGGGTACAAGGGGTGGGATAGGGGTCTTGCGGGTCATTTGCTGATTGGATGAGGCACGTATACTGGGTGGGGGGAAGAGTAAGGCAAACACTTTCTCCCTATGGGGTAGGAGGGGAGACAGGTTATACTGTTCCATTAATAGTTACAACATGGGGGAGGGAAGGACGATAAGGGTCTGGTTCTTCCATTCCTGCATTCCAAGACTCTCCTTGGTTATCTGCTCTTTCATTCTTGGGTCATCACATTCTTCTCTCTTTTTATTTTTAGGGCCAATTCTTGGGCCCCTTTTGATACCCTGCTCATATCTAACTGTCTACCTATTTCCCTTCTCAGGCATTTGGGAACCCAGTCTCAGGGGAAAGGGGGTAATGACCATACAGGCTTCGTCAGGCTGTAGAGGAGCATCGTGGGGCTCTGGGTTCCCTTTGCCTGCTCTCTGTCAGGGTGTGTTTACAGAGGGAGATGAGTCCATGGAATGATAAGATGACTTGTTTCAGCATTGTCTAGGTGTTTGTTGGTCAGGGAAAATTCTTGTCAAACTATCACTTGGAGATTTGTTGTATTCTAGAAGAAACAAACTTACCAAGAAAGTTAAAGGGACATGGCCCAAAGATTAATAGAAGTAGAAAACCTGCTGAGGAGCTAGCCAGGAGAATCAGGACTAGACATTGGTTTGTGACATTAGTGTTTCTCTAGGTATGAGAAGATGCAAGAATTTGGGCTCATAAAATCTTTACCTGAAGACATCTGACTATCTGAAGGCCGGTTCTTCTGGGTTTTTCCCAGAGCACAGAGTGCCTTATTTCTGATCTGCCCCCTGAACTCCTTTCAAGGGGGTGTTGAAGGTCAGCAGTTTGCAGTGGTCATGATGTAATTTTCGTAGAGGCAGCTGGCAAGTGCCAACTTCCAGTCAGCCGAGTCCCTTCATAGTCACATATTTGACCATGCTTTGGGGGCATTTCATGGCCATTTTCTCCTGTGGAGCTGGGAAGGTTCATTCCCAGGTCTAATGAAGATTCCATTGACAGGCCACTCAGTGTGCTATTACTAGACCTGGCCTTGCAAGTGGCAAACGTCTCTGGACCATACTTGTCTTACTAGCTTCTTGGTCCAGGAAAATATCCTCTCTCGTTGGTTCTTCTCATATCTAGAGTTACATTATTGCAATCATTGATCTCATATGGAACTGCATATCAGCATTTTATCACAGGCTCAGTCACACATTTAATAACATAAGAAACAATCTTCTGAAACAAGTTACACAGAAAATAATATAGCTAGCAGTTATTAGTAAGGTCATAAGTAAGAACTGCAAGTCAAGAACTTTCATTAGGTAGAGCCCAATATACCCCGGAAAAGGCAATGGCACCCCACTCCAGTACTCTTGCCTGGAAAATCCCATGGATGGAGGAGCCTGGTGGGCTGCAGTCCATGGGGTCGCTAAGAGTCGGACGTGACTGAGCGACTTCACTTTCACTTTTCACTTTCATGCATTGGAGAAGGAAATGGCAACCCATTCCAGTGTTCTTGACTGGAGAATCCCAGGGATGGGGGAGCCTGGTGGGCTGCCGTCTATGGGGTCGCACAGAGTCGGACACGACTGAAGCGACTTAGCAGCAGCAGCAGCCCCAGGTTGTATTGGGACCAGGCCTTTCGCAGGGTCAAAATTTTCCAGTTTCTGAGAATATAGCCAAGGGGTGAGTCTAAGAGAGGCTCCCGGGACATACCAGAACCCACTCAGCCTACCTGCCGTGGAATGGGGGTCCTGAGAGTCACCTGCTGACAGAGAGGTGTCCCTTTTGTTCCAGTGATCTCTCTGTGTGACTAATGGCACAAAAATGGTCCACTGTCCCAACAGTCACAGCTGACAGTGAGAGGTGACCGCTGAGAACCGTGCGGTCACATGACCCAGGCAGAGAAAGACAGAGCTAAGACACCACGTGACCTGGGCAGAGAAAGACAGATTCCTGGGAGCAACCGGGTGACTCATCATTTGGCAATTCCCTGAAACGTGGAAGGCACTCTTGGGATGGCTCAGAGGCAATACCTAGGCTCTCATAAATCAATCCGAATAGAAGGGGAAAGAAGTGAAAATGACAGGGAAGAAGGCTGAGGAATCCGCCTTACAATCCTATCGGGGAGGCCACCGCCAGGGGACAATGGTCTCTGCTTTGCTTCAACCACTATGTGCCTGACACGGTGCACGGCAGTTGTCTTGCTGGGGGCAGATGCCCTTGTGGCCTGATCCGTTCCGTGTCCCCCTTATCCTCACACGGGAGTCTTCATGTGGCAGGTGCCCTAATGGCTTTTAAGTGCCTGACCTGTGCCCACACAATGTTGGTCGGCCTAGTGCTCAGTTGGAAAGAAGACATAGGAGAGACCCTCACCCATTCGGGCGGCAGCTACTGGGGCGCAGTGAGCAGTGGGGCCTTTGGGACACACCAGAGGGTAACCCCTGCCAGAGTTCCTCAGTTGCTTCCACAGCACTTGCCTGTTCGCAGAGGGTCCGTATGAAAAAGGAGAAGTGAGGAGGAGGGGGGAAGAGATCCCAAGGTCCCCGTATGGGCCACCAAAAATGTCGTGGTCCAGGCTCAGGTTGGAAAAGAATTTCCAGACATGAGACAGAATGAGAGGGAAATAAAGTTTATTAGAGTGGGAGACGTTGTTAGAACAGTGGGCCAGCTCAAGGGATAACCAACATTGAATGGGGGGGGGGGGGGAGCGGGGGTGGGTCCTTAGTCTACTTTTATACCCAGGGTACAAGGGGTGGGATAGGGATCTTGCGGGTCATTTGCTGATTGGATGAGGCACGTATACTGGGTGGAGGGAAGAGTAAGGCAAATACCTCCTCCCTATGGGGTAGGAGGGGAGACAGGTTATACTGTTCCATTAATACAGTTACAACATGGGGGAGGGAAGGACGATAAGCGTCTAGTTTTTCCATTCCTGCATTCCAAGACCCTCCTTGGTTATCTGCTCTTTCGTCCTTGGGTCACCACATGTTCGTGTATAAAAACTCTGTAACACCCTCCCCACCCCCGCCCCCGCTTTGTTCTGGGGCTCAGAGCTTGGAGTGTTAACTCCTCTGGGCCCGCCAGCGTAATAAACCTGAGTTCTCCAACTCTCCCAGTGTGGTGCTTGGTTTCTCGAGTATGGCTTCTACAACACCTGTACACCTTATACAAACACAACTTTGGAAATCAACTCTATTCCAATATAAGATCAAAACGAAATTGCATAGAAAGAAAAAGAAAAAGAAAGGGGCATGAAAAAATGCTGCCACCTTGTGGTCATTTTCCATAACAACAACCTCAAAATCTGCTGATCTGAACTGAACTGCGCTTATGGGCACTTAATATTCAGAAGGTCCGTGGGGTTGTGAGTAAACAACACCAGCCTTCAAGGAATGTTCTAGGAGTGTTCGTCAAAACACAGGGCAGACGTTCAAGAGTCAACTGCAAGATGTTTCACTCATACTCTTTTAAAAAAAAAATCATAGGAAATGTTGTCAACCTTGCTAAATAACAGAGAAATCCAAATCAAAATTACAATGAGGTATCACCTTAGGCCTGGCGTGCTGCGGTTCATGGGGTCGCAAAGAGTCGGACACGACTGAGCGATTGATCTGGTCTGATCTGATCACCTTACACCGGTCAGAATGGCCATTGTCAAACACTCTACAAAGAACCAGGGCTGAGAAGGTATGGAGAAATGAGAACCCTCCTCCATCGATGCTGGAAAGTCGATTGGGAACAGGCCCTATGGAGACAGTGTGTGTGCGTGCTGAGTCACTTCAGTCATGTCCGACTTTTCTCGACCCTGTGGGCTGTAGCCTGCCAGGCTCCTCTGTCCATGGGATTCTCCAGGCAAGAACACTGGAGTGGGCTGCCATGCCCTCCTCCAGGGGATCTTCCCCACCCAGGGACTGAACCCGAGTCTCTTATGTTTCCTGTGTTGGCAGGTGGATTCTTTACCACTAGTGCCACCTGGGAAGCCCATGGAGACAGTATGGAGGTTCCTTAAACAATGAAAATGGGAACAAAATTACAATATTCCTGCCGACTTTAAAAAATACTCACAACCTAAAAGTTGAGAGCTATGTTTTATTTGGTGGGAATTTTTAGGACTTCAAGCCCAGGAGACACCATCTCAACTAACCCTGAGAGAACTGCTCCCAGGAGGTGAAGGGAGGAGCCAGGTTACATAGAACTTTGTAACAAAGGGCAGGTAGTCTGAATATCAGAAGGTTATTGTTAAAGAAAACCAGAAATCCTGAGTCAAGGAATTCAGTGCTTTTCTGTGTAAGGGAAGATGCTAGAGTCCTGGCTCACTGAAATCATTCCTTTCATATGCACCTCACCTATCTGGGGCCAGCATTCTGTCTTCACATCTTGAGACTCCTTTCCTCAGGGCTTACTTTAGGGAGTGTCTGCAGTCTGATGGCTGCTCAGTTCAGTCATTCAGTTGTGTCTCTTTGTGACCCCACAGACTGCAGCAGGCCAGTCTTCCCTGTCCATCACCAACTCCCTGAGCTTACTCAAACTCCTGTCCGTCAAGTTGGTGATGCCTTCCAGCCATCTCATCCTCTGTCATCCCCTTCTCCTCCCACCTTCAACCTTTCCCAACATCAGGGTCTTTTCTAATGAGACAGTTCTTTGTATCAGGTGGCCAAAGTATTGGAGCTTCAGCTCCAGCATCAATCCTTCCAATGAATATTCAGGACTGATTTCCTTTAGGATGGACAGGTTTGATCTCCTTGCAGTCCAAGGAGATCTCAGAGTCTTCTCCAGCACCACAGTTCAAAAGCATCAATTCTTCGGCACTCAGCTTTCTTTATAGTCCAACTCTCACATCCATGCATGACTACTGGAAAAACCATAGCCTTGACTAGGCGGACCTTTGTTGGCAAAGTAATGTCTCTGCTTTTCAATATGCTGTCTGGGTTGGGCATAGCTTTTCTTCCAAGGAGCAAGAGTCTTTTAATTTCATGGCTGCAATCACCATCTACAGTGATTCTGGAGCCCCCAAAAATAAAGTCTGTCACTATTTCTGTTGTTTCCCTATCTATTTGTGATGGAGTGATGGGACTGGAAACAATGATCTTAGTTTTCTGAATGTTGAGCTTTAAGCCAACTTTTTCACTCTCCTCTTTCACTTTCATCAAGAGGCTCTTTAGTGCTGCTAAGAGAGCAGATATTCTCCTCCCTGAGTTCCCTGAGGGCTCACCGGCTCACACTGGAGGTCAGCAATTGCTGATGACTATGATATCCTTTTTTACTGATACAGCAGGAAACAGTCCATTTCTCACCCCCTAACATCATACACAAATATAAACTCTGAATAATTTAAAGATCTCAATGTAAGGATGGACACTCTAAAATCCTTAAGGAAAATATAGGCAGAAAATGCTTTGTTGTAAATCACAGCAAGTTCTTTTTGGATCCATATCTTGGAGTAGCAAAAAATAAAATTAAAATAGGCCAAAGGGATGTAATTAACCTTAGCAGCATTTTCACAACAAAGGAAACCCTAAATGAAAGAAAAAGACAACTTTCAGAATAGGAAAAAATATTTCAAAGCAAAGATTCCCACAAAAATACCCAATAGGAAATGGGCCAAAGATCTCAATGGACAGTTCATGAAGAAGGCATACACATGGCCATTAAGTACTTGAAAAGATGCTCAGTATCACTAATGGTTATGTTGTAGCCACGTGTTCCAGGAAACAAACTCACCCGGAAGGACAATGCAGATAGTGGAGTGCAGTTTATTACACTGGCCGGCCCAAGGCAGAGTCTCCTCTTAGCCAAGGACTCCGACCAGTTTTTGTGAAAACCTTTAAGTGTACATGCTCAAACCCACCTCCCCAAATTCTCTGAAACTAGTCTGAACAAAGGAAAAGAAAGATACAATCAAAGTAAACCCATGATTTGTATGCCTTAAGCCTAGGTAGTTAATAGTGGACAATTATCATTAGGCCTGTGGTCATACCCCAATAAGCATAACAGAATTTATGATTCTATTCGGTTACACAGATAATTAGGGTATTCTTTTAGGCTATGGAGAGTCTAGGTACAAGCCCTGGGGCTCTACCATCCGGGGGCTCTGGTTTTCCAGTTGGTATGTCGTTTCCATAGATACTGGGCATATAGCTCAAAGTCCACAGTCCAGCCCAAGATGGAGTCCTGCTTTCAAGATGGAGCCTGTTCTGTTTCCTCCTTCAGTTAGAGGAAGGCAAATCAAAAGTCCAATGAGCTATCACCTCACACCAGTCAGAATGGCTATCTCAGAGACTCTCCAACAATTCATGTTGCAGAGGATGCAGAGAAAAGGGAACTCCCCTGAACTCTTGGTGGGAATGTAAATCGGTACATCCATTAGGAGGCAAAGAGTATGAAGTTTCTTTTAAAAAACTAAACACAGATGTACCATATGATCCAGAAGTCCCACACCTGGGTGTAGATATGGAGAAAACCAGTATTTGAAAAGACGCCTGCAGCCCTATGATCACAGCTGCACTAGGTACCATAAACAAGACACGGCAGCAATCTAAGTGCAGAACGCAGATGAACGGATAAAGAAGGTGGGGAACCTAGACGTAATACAACATTGTTCAGCCATTAAAAAGGATCAGACAATGACATTTCCAGCCACAGGAAGGAAAGCAGAGGTGATCATTCTAAGTGAAGTAGGGGAGACAGGGCAAGACAAGAATTATATGGTATTATTTCTAGGTGGAATCTAAAAATGGAGACAGACAAACTTCTTTACCAAAGAGAAACGGCCTCATGGACTTATGGTTCCTAAGAAGAAACTTATGGTTCCCAAGGAGGAAAAGAGGAGGGCAGGGAGAAATGAGCTGGCTCAGACTAACAAACACACTATTCTTTATAAAAATCATCCACAAGGACTCGCTGCATAGCACAAGGAACCCTCCTCAATACTCTGTAATAACTTAAATGGGAAGAGAACCAGAAAAAGAACATATATATGTCTAGGTATACATGAATCAAGTACCTGGAAAGACAGCCCCCCTCACTCATTACTGTGCTAGGTTGCTCAGTCATGTCCAACTCTTTGCAACCCCATGGACTATAGCCTGCTAGTCTCCTCTGTCCTTGGAGTTTTCCGGGAAAGAATACTGGAATGGGTTGCCATTTCCTTCTCCAGGGGATCTTCCCGACTCAGGGATCGAACCTGCATCACTCACATCTCCTGCACTGCAGGCAGACTTTTTACTGCTGAGCCAAACCAGGGAAGACCCGCTGATTATTAAATCAATGCTAATCAAATCTACAGTGAGGAATCCCCTCCCACAGGTCAGAATGGCCATCATCAGAAAGATCTCCAAAGAATAAATGCTGCAGAGGACGTAGAGAAAATGGAATCCTCCTACACTCTGAGTGGGGATGCACAAGGGTGCAGCCATGATGGAAAACAGCATGGAGGTTTCTGAAAAAAGTGAACAGAGGGGCCATGGGATCCAGCAACCCCACTTCTGGGCTCAGATCTGGACAATATCACAATATGAAATGATGCATGCACCCCTGTTTTCAGGGAAGCACTATTAAAATAGCAAGATATAGAGTCCACCAAAATGTCCAGCAACAGGAACATGAAGACAGAGTGGTCCTTCTATACACTAGACTACTCCTCAGGCTTTGGGGGTGGAATAAGGACCAGCAGCTGGTTGGAAGAAGGGAGACCAGTCCTGAGGGCAGAGGGTTCCCCAAAGTCTGTGGACCCCAGTGCCCTGATGGGCTTCATCCCCAGTGGGGACATGGGCAGGGCCTGAGCCCCTTTGATGAAGACATAGCAGCCCTGGGCTCAGAAGTCTCCAGATGGTGTCTCAAACTCTGACACCGTGTTTTACAAAGGAACAAGAAAATACAGCTGAGTTCCTGAGGGCCAGTCCTTCTGGTTCTGAGTTGCTTCCAAAAGACCACCAACACCTGCATGGGGTCAACTGTGACCCATCTGACCCTTCCTGGCCTTTCCTCTTCCTCCCGGTGATGATTCCAGTGACATTTCCAGCCTGGACCCCTCTCCCAGGCCAGATACATATATCTATCCACTGCCTCCCTATCTCACCCTGGGGGCTAGCAGGCCCCTTGGAAGACTGCAATCCTGCTGCTCCCCATGCCCAGAAGGCAACCCCATCTTCCCCCACTGCTGAGCCTGGACACCTGATGTAACTGAGCAGGAGCCAATGGGGTCATCCCAGAACAGACCCTGTCCCATATCCTCTGCTGTAGCTCCTCTCTGAAGTATGGAGATAACAGTATCTGATACATACTCCCTGAGTTGTTTTACACATGCTAAACCCCCCACCCATGGAAGAGGTAAACTTGACGAGCATGGACACGTAACCCCCAGAGTTTCCAGTGCCTGAGAATTTGTGAAATTAGCCACCTATTACCTCACCAACCAGAGAACAGTGCACCAGCAGATCACATGCTCTGTGACCCCCTCCCTCCTGTGGCCTGTACAATTGCTTTGCTGAAACCCTTCAGGGAGTTTGGGGTTTAGAGCACAAGCCACCCGTCCTCTTTGTATTGGTACTTTCATAACTATCGCTTCACTTTCCTTCACCACAACCTGGCGTCAGTAGACTGGCTTTATTGAGCTCAGGTGTGTGGACCCAAGTTTGGTTCAATAACACGGGGGCCTCCCAGGCTCCCACTTCCTGGTGCCCCAGTGACTGTCAGCGCCTCCTCCAGAGCCCACGGCCAGTCCCCACACTACTTCTCCTCTACCCCTAGTCCAGTAGTTACTGGCTACATCATGGTATTGATGATGACATCCAGAAGAGCCAGCTTTGCAAGGTAGACATTTCCAGACTTGACACTGGGCCCCTTTCCATGGGTAGGATGGAGTGACTGTTCTCATGGGCCCCAAGGTGGAAGAGCTCACCTTCTGATGAAGCCAGGCCTTGATCCTTTCCAGGTGATTCCATGGTCCTTATTCTCCCCAGACCCCCACCCACATGGGTGCTGTCTGTGCCGGTCTGTATGGGACCCTGGTCATCTCCTAAAATGAGCATGATTTTATACACAGATAATGGGCTTCCCTGGTGGCTCAGATGGTAAAGAAACTGCCTGCAATGCAGGAGACCTGGGTTTGATCCCTGGGTTGGGAAGATCCCCTGGAAAAGGAAAAGGTTACCCACTCTAGTATTCTGGCCTGGAGAATTCCATGGACAGAGGAATCTGGCAGGCTATAGCCCATGGGGTTGCAAAGAGTCAGGCACAACTGAGGGAGTTTCACTTTCAGTAGGTTGAACGATGGTCCCAAAAGATGTTTCGCCCCAGAACATGTGAACAAGACCGTATCTGGGAAAAGGGTCTTTAAAGATACATTGAAAGATGTTGAGGTGAGGTCATCTTGTTCCTAAAAGAAGGGAGACACAGACACAGAGGACAAGCTGCATGAAGATAAGGCTGAGATGGGAGGGAGGTGGCTGCAAGCCCTGGAGCCCCAGAAACTGGAAAAAGCAGGAAGGACCCCCTCCTGGAGTCCCTGGAGGGCCACACCACCTTGATCTCAGACATCTGATCTGCAGGACTGGGGGAGGATGAACTCCTGTTGTTTAAACCACCCAGCTTATGGTCATTTGTTAGAGAAGCCACAGAGCAGCCACACAGATCCTGCTCTGTAGGATCCTAGAAGTGTGGGTCTCACTAAAGGCGGATGGAAGACAGATTATAGAACCCTTGGAGCCAGTACTGGGCTGTCAGAAATGCTAAAGCAGTGGCCGGACCCCAGAATGTTAAGGGGTCAAATCTGAAGCCCATCCCTTGGGTACAGACTGCACATGCCTCCTCAGGTTCTTACACCTGTATACATGGTGTAGTGTCTCAGTCCTGACTGAGCACATTTAACGTCACTGTTCATATTACTAATTAAGAACCCACCAGTTACACAGGTGAAAATCCAGTTAAAATACTTGCTACACTGATGATCCATTCTGAAGATGGTCAGGGGTGGGGGACTTACATGCTGCCAGCAGCCCTTCCATCCTCTCCACCCCCTTACCCTGCCTCCATACCCTCCGCCCCGAAGGAGCATCTTCAGTGGGAAGTTGGGGAACCACAAAGAGGCATCGCTAAGTAAACCTTAGCTGAGCCCCAGGCTAGCTGCTCCTGAACCTCATCCACCCATCCCAGGTAAAATTCCTGAATACGCACAAAGACCTCACAGGCTGGAGGAAAGTGCTTGGAGCCACCCCAGCGACAGCACGCTTGCCAAGTTGGCTCTTGCGGGCCAGGCGGGATGGTCCTGCCCCAGGGGCCTCTTCTGGAAGCTTTCTGTTTCCCTACAGGAGTTAGCCCTCCAGTCCTGGCTCCCACTGCCTTTTCTCTTGCTTACTCACCCTTGTCACCCACCTGGGGAGACTTCCAACAGCAGGTACAGGTGACACACCTCTTCCTTACCTGGTCTAGAAAAGACCTGATCACAAAGAGCAACCCACAAGGCTCTCTTGCCAGTCCAGATCCACACATCCAACAGAGTATGGCGCAGAATACAGCTGCAGGCACTTTTACACCCACTTACAGAGACCTCAACCCAGGCACACCTGGGAAGGGCTGGCCAGCCGAGTCAGGTCAGCCAATCCTCCACCATCAGGGACTCACAGTTGCTGAAAATGGGCCTTGGTGTGCCCTCCAGGTGCAAGGAACAGATTGTGGGTCCTGAGGGTCAGGATGGACATGGGGCTGGAGCTCTGGCTTGTTTTCTAATCGTTTCATCTGGCCCATGAGTGGGAGGTAATTTCAAGAAGACCTCCTAGTGAGAGGATCTAGGAGTCAGGGAGAGGAGGGGTGGTGTGTGGAGACAATGCCCGAGTGCCTGGGTACAGTGGCAGTCTCTGGAAGACTCGGTGGAGGGAGGCTGCATAGTGAAGCCCAGGATCCCTGACCTGTCCAGGAGCAGGGATCAGGTTAGTTCAGGTCCTGCTCTGAGGGGGCTCAGGGTCAGACTTGACCAACAGGTGCCCTGGGGGTGCTCTACAACTAGGCCTCTGTACACAGTTCCTGGGTGCTGAGCCCTGTGGGGTACCTGCCCAGGTGAGCCCCATATCCTTGGAGGAACCTGCCCACCAGAACGCTGTGCTCCTGGGAGGGGTGTGTGAACGAGTACCCTCTCTGTGCAGCAGGCAGAGTAGCTTAGCGACTCCCCCGTGGGCAGCACTGGGATGAGATGAGAACCAGGACACACAGGGCCCACCCTGGGCCCACCCAGAGTGAAGAGGTCAGGAGGTAGGCGCTGGCCGCTGTGCTGCTTGTGGGAGGCCCCACAGGCACCTGTTGGTTCTTGCACCTGACACCATGGAGGCCTCCCCAGGACAGAGCAGACAGCCTGTCCCGGTCAGGGGGAGCTTCTGGCAACCCTGCAGGGGATGTGAGAGGGAAGGACCAGGCCGTGGGGAGTGAGCGCCCAGGCAGAGCCATGGGGCTCGGAGCCCAAGGGGGCCTTTCTGTTCTGAGCTGGGAGAGGACGAGCGGTGGTGAGTGTGATCCAGGAAAGAGGCCCTGGTGACATGAGACTGAATCCTCCTCAGAATGACAAGCCTTCCGGATGATCCCAGAAACAGGACTGTGAGATAAGAGTCCTGGTAAAAGAAGGTGAATGAGTCCCCCTAAGAGCAGGCTCTGTGAGCTGCTCCAGAGCAGGTGAAGCGGGCAAAAGTGAACATGCTGTGAATGGGCAGTCATCCTGGGTGGTGAGCGGGCACAGACCCCACTCCATGGCCACACATTTGTCCTTCTGGGTGGGTCACTTGGCTTCCCGGAGCCTCAGCCTCTCAGCCTGCTTGTGGGGTGATGATTGCACGGACTAGTCATTTGCTCAGAACAGGGCAGAAAGGGGTCTCATGGAAATTCCACAGAACACCATCAATGTGGGACTCATGGGCCCTGTTTCCTGCAGGTCTGTCTTCAGGATCTGGAGAACAAACACGAGCAGACTTGTAGCAGGGCCTGGGATGGGCTCGGTTCGGGTGGTTGGTGGAGTGACCGCTCTTGTCCCCAGGCCCTATCAGCATTAGCCCTTCAGGCTGTGGGTCGGGGAGCCCATGGGGTGCGGGTCCAGCTGTGCCCACCAGGGAGGCCTGGAGGACTTGGCAAGGAAGCACTACTGTGGCCATCCCCTGTGCAGAAGCTTCCAACCCAGGGTCCAGTGGGAGCGCTCGCCCTGCACATAGGTTTCAAGTCCACAGCACACATGAGCTGCTGGTGGCTTTGTTTGTTTTCGACATGCAAAGTCCTAGTACCCAGGACACCCACAGCCCGTGGAAAGGCACGTCTGACCTGGCTCCAAGTGCTGCTTCCGGGTCCCTCCTGACTGGACGCCTGGCAGCCAGTGTCACCGAGTCAGACTGTCAGGTGGTGCCAGGAGCGTGCGGACGACAGCACACAGTGCAGGCCCAGGAGCTGGTGCTGCAGCTGCAGGTGCGCCCCCCACGCACCCCACAGGCAGAGACCACCGTCCCCTACAGCTCGTTACCAAGTTAGTCCTACGGACCCTGCTCGGGCCCTCACTTGGCTGAGACTCTGCCTCAACAAGGAAGGTTTCCTTTTTCCATTTGGGTTCAAGTAGGTAATTATGAAACCAAAGCTGAGACCAACACAGCACAGGCTTTATTCAGAGGCCAAAGAATGGAGAAGTTGGCAGCTCAACTTCTTGCCCACCTGGAGAGAATGGCTTGATTTTAAACAGTAAAGACAACGGAAGAGGAGTGAGGCTAATCCTGGGGAGGCAGGTACATTTAGGGGAAGGGCAGGGTTCTTCTGAGTTAGTGGGGTGCCATCTCCTTTTTATCTTTTTTTGGTTCTTTATGTTGGATCTAGGCCAATGGTGGGTGTGTCACTTAATATAATGATCGAGTTAGCAAAAAGTGGTGATGTGAAGAGATCTTAATTCCCTGCCCAGGAATTGAACCTGGGAAGCCTGGATGAGACCAGGAATCCTAGCCACCAGACCAGCAAGGGCTAGAGGCTAGAAGCTATTTTTCCCAGGATCTTTGCCCCCAGTAAACAATGTTTTTACCATGGAGGCAGAGATTGTAAATGCAGGTATAAAATTTATGATTAGAGACATAGCATAACAGCAAGTGGGAGAGCATATAGAGAAATGGTTTGTTAAGATAGAAGCAAGGCAGAGAAAGGGTGTGGGTGTCCCCCGCTAGTGAGGGGGAACACAGTAAAGAGGCGGTTAAGTCATTTATATAGGGCAGTTCTTCCGGGTCTTTGTCTTCCTTCAGCCCAATTATCTGGTTTCTTTTCCCACACCTGACCTACCCTGGGACCCTCACCTGAGTGCACACTCACCCCTCAACCAAGATGGATCTCAAAGTGAAGGTTTCTGGGAGGAGCAAGACTCATTATGGCCTGGCATTGTTTCTTGAGTTCTGACCCACAAGAAGCCTTTCTGTGAATGTGTAGTGTGTTTTCCTTGTCCCAAAAGAGTGGGGGTGGGGGGCAGAGATCCTTTAATCCTTTACTCATACAGGCTTTTGCCCCCTCTTTGTCCTTGCCATGATTATTACCTTAAGGTGTTTATAAGAGACAAACACTGGCTATTTACTCTCTGTTGTTACTTCCATTTCAGAGGGCAAACAGGAGGCTGATTGTAAATACCTAGACTGAAGCCCACCTATCTCTTCTCTCAGAAATGCTAACAGTTGTAAGCATCCAGCCTGAAGCCCTCTTCTTCATGTCCCATGAAATGCAAACAGGAGGCCAGTTATAAATGTCTAATCTGGAGCCCATCTATCTCCTACATCAATAATACACTAAAATCAATATACAATGAAACTTGGGGTCTGTTGGAAGTCAGATTCATTGCCACTGTGGACCCAGCTGGTTCCATCCGGTTGTTTGTAGCTTCCTCTCTTTTCTGTAGATCATTTACCTTAACAATTTTTGTTACGTCCTTCTAAAGGTGTGAACAAGTTTAAAGGGCTGTGAACAAGGACAGCCTTATTAAAGGAGCTTTCAGATGCTCCTCCAGCACCCCCTGATCCTTTCCTGAGAATGCTGAGTGGAGAGGGGCATTCAGGCAGCAGGGCAGACGGCTTGCTCTGGATGTTCATGTGGGGAAGGGGGGCACAGCAACAGGGGCTCAGCCTGCAAACCCCAGAACCACTCACAGATCGGCTCCAGGACCGCTCCTGGAGTGGAAAGAAGGGGTGTCCCACCTACTAGTTGTGAAGGAAAGGGAGGGGTCTGCAGGGCCACCCTTGGGAACAGCTGGGAGGTTCCAGGGCTCAGCACAGGCTGGTGTGCTCATAGCTGAGACAGGCCTTGGGGCACAGTGGGGGTGCACTGGGAGGAGGGGCCCTGCCATCATGCCTCTCCTCCCTCTCCTCCCTTGAGGATGTCTCTTCCCCCAGAGATGAAGGGCAGAACCCTGACAGTCACCCCGACCCTTGTCCCCTCAGGGAAGTTCATTAGAGACTTGGCACCTGGCTGGAGGCTGGTCATGTGGTGGTGTCTGCCCTCACCGTCCAAAATGCCAGTGCCCAGAAAGGGAGCTGGGCTCACCATGAACTTCATGGTTAGTGCAAACAGCATAGGCGCAGGGAGCTGCCCCTAATGGGAGGGAGGCTTTAGGTCAGGACAGAGAGCTTCCCGCCAGCTGCGTGAACTTCCTGGGGCAGCAGAGACAAATGCCCACACATCGAGGCTCTGAACAACAGAAGCCTGTCCTCTCTCAGGCTGGAGACCAGACGTCTGAGGTCAGGGTGTCCCAGCGCTGCACTCCCTTCAGAGGCTCCAGCTAAGGGTCCTTCCTGCCCCTTTCAGTTCTCTGGACTCCAGGTGTCCCCAGAGTCCACACTATTTCCATGTGTCCAAAGCAGTTTGTGAAGTTTTATGCTGGAGATTTCTCGTTGGATGATGCTCCACATTTGGGTAGAACTGTTGAAGTTGACCATGATCAAATAGAGACATTAACTGAGAATGATCAACATTATACCACACAGGAGATAGATGGCATACTTGAAATATCCAGCTCAAGTGTTGAAAATCATTTGCATTAACTTGGTTAGATTAATCACTTTGGTGTTTGGGCCTGCAGCCCTCCACCCTTGGGCCTCAGCTTCCAGAGTGTACCTTTCACAGGAGAGATTTATTTCCTTCTTCCAAGGAGACAGACAGGAGATGGAACCCTTAATCTTACCCTTGAATTGTGCCCTTTAACATGATGCTGGGGATGGGAAAATGACTAGCCAATTTCCAGGACCTGCAATGGCCTTTTTTTTTCCTTTATACTTTTCACTAGCTTTGCCTGTTTACTAGGATGTGGGTCGAAGTTGATCTTTGTGTGCTCACAATTTACTCACTTCAGAAGTTACATGGAGCCATCAGAGAAACCATGAATTTCCGAAGTTATAGCTAATCAGAAACCCAATGCTCATTATTCAGGATTGTTTATGTTTCTCCTGGGGCAAATAGTTACTGGAACTATAAATAATAAAAGTTAATACCTCTACACTGTAACATTTAACATGGGTTCATCTGAGCTTTATTTAATTTACACACCAAAGTGAGCATCTGAACTGCCCCTTGGTCTTTGCAGCAAAACCTTTCAGTGAGCTCCCCCAAGTTGAGTGAGAAATAGGAGCATTTTATCTGCATTTAACACACACTAGGCTGGGTATTGGAGAAGGCAACAGCACCCCACTCCAGTACTTTTGCCTAGAAGATCCCATGGACGGAGGAGCCTGGGAGGCTGCAGTCCATGGGGTTGCTAGAGTTGGACACGACTGAGCGACTTCACTTTCACTTTTCCCTTTCATGCATTGGAGAAGGAAATGGCAACCCACTCCAGTGTTCTTGCCTGGAGAATCCCAGGGACGGGAAGCCTGGTGGGCTGCCGTCTATGGGGTCGCACAGAGTCGGACACGACTGAAGCAATGCAGCAGCAGGAGCAGCAGGCTGCGTATTAGAAATTCACAGATACTGCGACTTTTAATTATCTGAGTTATATGTGTTACCAAACCAGGTTTGCGTTCCCCATAGTACATGTTCGACTCTTTGTGATCCCATGAACTGTGGGCCGACAGGCTGCTCTGTCATTGGAGTTTCCCAGGCAAGAATACTGGAGTGGGTTGCCATTTCTTTCTCCAGAGGATCTTCCCAACCCGGGGAAGAGGAGTTAGGACGTGTCCTGTGGATCGAGGGTCGGAGGAAGAAGTAATGAAACACAAACCTTTAGATGTTTGCTGTTTTTCTTGGCCCAGTTCAGTTCAGTTGCTCAGTCTTGTTTGACTCTTTGTGACCCACGGATTGTAGCCTTCCAGGTTCCTCTGTCCATGGGATTTTTCCAGGCAAGAATACTGGAGTGGGTTGCCATTTCCTCCTCCAGGGGAACTTCCCTACCCAGGAATCGAACCTGGGTCTCCTGCATAGCAGGGAGATTCTTTACTGATTGAGCCACCAGGGAAGCCTAATTTTATTCAAAAGGCCTGAGAGGCTGTAAATGGCACATTCCCTTCCAGTAATGTCCCTGGAAAAATCATTAAAAAAGAATTCAAAGAAGGGCCCAATTTCAAGAGGTACATTGTACTCACACTGTCTAAAGTCCAAAAGCACTTGGAAACATACTCCACATACTCCAATCAAACCCACTATAAGGAATCATCATAGCAATTTCATATTGCTCAGAAAGACCAGTATCAAAAAGACCTCCTGAAACTAAGTCCCACAGAGGTCTCAGAGAAAAAGGAATCCTCCTTCTCTCTTTGTTGGGATGTAAATCAGTACAGGAAATATGCAAAGCAGCATAGGGATTTCTTTAAAAAAAAAAAAAGCATAGGAGAACCTCCTATGAAATGATAATACCTCCTTCCATATTAATAAACAAGAAATGTCACAGATATCAGTGATTTCTGGCCTCCAAATGGGAATGAGGGCTCCCAAAACTGCGATCCTATGGACATTGCCACGTCTTGGGGTGACTGCTGAGGAGATGCGGAATGCAAGAAGCAAGGTGAAGAAGGAAACAGGATTCACCCCAGACAGCTGAGATGCTTATGAATTCAGTGAGCCCAGAGGCATGTATCTTCCCAGACACAGAATGCTAAATTCCTTAATTCCATACCTGATCTTCAGAATGCCTGCTGCCTTTGTTGCAAATTTACATGTTGCCTGACTTCCCCTCCTGCCTCCTTGAAGCAGTTTTCTCAGAGCTACTGAGATGCTATCTCCTGGGCTCAGAGTCCTAAACATTCCCACCAAATCTCCTTCCAGGTTGTGACTATAAATTTTAGCTGACACTTCTGATCGGGCCATCCTACTCTCCACTCCTGGGCTTAGATCCAGAGAAAATCAGAATTCAAGATGACACTCGCACTCCTGTTTTCAAGGGCAGCATGATTTACAAGAGCCAAGACATCGGAATCAAACCAATTGTCTAAAAACAGAAAGTGAAGACTAAGAGGTACACCTCTCCACCGGAATCCTGCTTAAAACAACACAGAGTAATGCCCGAGGCCACAGCACGGATGGCCCCAGAGACTGGAATACTAAGGGAAGTGAGTCAGAGAGAAAAATCACATAAGATAACCATGACTGGTGGAATCTAAAAATTCATGCAAAGGAACTCATTTACACAAGAGAGACAGTTTCATAAACTTACAAAACCAACTTATGATTCTCAGAAAGAAAATGTTAGGGTGGAGGAAGCAATTAAGAGGCTGGAATAAACCTCTACACTTCAATAGATATCAAATGGAGAAGCCAAAATCACCTACTGAATACCACAGGAAAGGCTAGAGAACACACTGTAATCACCTCATAGGAAAAAAGAACCCAAAAGAGAACAGGTGAACGTCTAAGTGGAACTGAATCAAGTTCTTGTACACAGGAAACAAACAGAACAACACAAATTAACTCTACTCCAATACATAACAACAATGAAATTACAGCAGGGAAAAAAAATCAGCATGAGGCCTGAAGACATGTGGTCGCCTTCTGGTTTTCTGCCATAAACCCCTTGCAAAGGTGTGCGGATGGGCACTCCGTATTCACAAGGCCTGCGGGGCGGCCAATAAGAAACACCTACCCTCCCAAAGTGTCCTAGGGCAGGTCAGTGAAAAGGAAGGCCAACTTGGGCAGACCTTCAAGAAGCCCTTTCAACATGTAAGTTTCAATCACACCATTCTAAACAAGTCCCATGAAAAGCTGTCAACATCGCTAAGTGTTCGAGAAATGGAAATCCAAAGTACCATGAGGTATAGCCTCATACCACTTAAAATGGCCTTTGTCAAAAACTCCACAAACAGTAAGTTGTGGAGAGGGTGTGGACAAAAGGAAATTCACCTCCACTGAGGCTGACGATGGAACTTGAGAAGAGCCGTGACAGACAACAGTGTGGAGGTTCCTCAAACCGTGAAAAACAGGATGAGACGGGAAGACTTGCTAACACCATACACCACACACACAAAAAAAACTCCAAGTAATATAAGGCTCCAAGTGCAAGCACAGATCTAGGAAGTTCCAGAGGAATATTTCAGAAGGACACACTTTCCCATCAATTGCATCAAGTGCTTTTTACATGCACTTCTTAGAATAATGGAAAATAAACCAGAAATAAGAAAACAGGACCTAATTAATCTCAACAGCATCTGCACAGCAAAGGAAACCCTAAAGGAAAGACCCTCAGAAGAGGAAAAATATTGGCAGACAAAGATACCCATAATGAATTGGTCTGCAATACACACAAACAGCTCATGCAGCTTCATCAAAAATACAAACAACCTGTCCACGGCGAGGTGGGGAGGTTCTGCTGAAAGTTTTCACTTTCATTTCAGGTTCAAAAGATTTGTTAACAAAGTAAGCCACTTGTTCTATACAAATAAATAACACCAATATTATCTAGAGATATTATCTAGAGATAATATCTAGAGGTATTATCTATATTAGAGAATTATCTAGCTGACTTTCAATATACTAACGTTAAAAGAAAAGAGAAATAAAAACAGCAGAGGATACACCACCAAATAGGGTTTTGACCAACATCCACACTTGAAACAGTGCTTGGAAGTCCCATGTCACAGCACATCTGGAGTCCTGCCAAGGTCCAGCCCCGGCTGATCCAGGGTATTCGAAGGGGAAACGGCGCAGGTGACCTATTTATTTATTTATTTATTTATTCAGAGATATAAAGAATAATAGAATGAGGATAGCTCAGTAGGAAAATTCAGTGGAAAAAAGAAGCTGAGTAGCTTGGTTTACGCGGAAAATCAATATAACCTGTGACACCAGGTTAGCTCTGACCACGGAGGCCGCAGGCGCCCTCTTGAATAGCGGAAGGTGCCCCACCTTAGACACCTTCTCAAGTGGGTCTTAGAAGCCCAGGCAAATAAATGGTCACAGAGGATATCCATGCTCCACATGGAGACTCAGCTGAAAATTGAGGGGAAGAATGACATGGGGAGACCAAGCGTTGGTGAGCAAGGCCCGTAGCTTTATTTTCAACAGGGGCTTATATACCCTAAGTTACACATAGAGGATAATAGGGGATGCAAAGTCAGCAGTCTTTGATCCTTATCAAAAACCAGGGTTTCTTTTCTGCAAATTTATCGTATACAAATGGTTTAGGTGATTTACATCATCTTCTGGCCAAAAGGCTTATTAACATTTTATGACTCTTGACAAAGACTTATCAACAAAGACTTATTTTCTCTAGGAGTAATTATTTTAAGGTTTGGCGCCATCTTCCGAAGATAAAATTACATTCCTATAGGACGGATGTGTAATGGGTTTACAAAGGAAAGAATTTATTACCTTAAGGGTCTAAAGTTACTAACACCAAGGCCACTACTTATTTTTTCTACATACCAACTATATTAATTAATACACATTCAAGGATACAATTCAGGGGATGTGAAAACTTGGCAACAAGCATTGGCTCATCAATGAAATCTTTTACTAGTTTTATTCTGACAGTTTCTAACTCTCTGAGAGGCTCTAAGCTATTTGAATATCTTAAGTTTCCCGTGCCTCTCGAGGCTGGGAGACTGTAAACAATCGTATGCATAGCTGTAGGTGTCCGGGTAAACTTGTCAGGCGAGTTAGAGAGCCATCTGAGGAGTTTGGATTTAAACACTCCTAATTGCCCAGGAACTTTATTAATTGGAGCTGTAAGTTAGCTCTTTGACAGAGAGAGTGAGATGGTGGTGGGGGACAGCCCCCAGTAAAGTCAGAGGTGAGAGCACAAAGCAATAAAGTAGGCAGACTCTGGTTTTTGGGGGTAGATGCTCGAGAATATCCGGGGGGACTCCTGAGGCTCGATCCCGCCTTTGTGTATGCCGAGCCTCCTTCCTCATGAACTTTGTCACGAGTGGAATGTCTCTCGCCAGCTCCCGGCAGAGTCCCAGTTGGGAAAAGGTCCCAGGCAATAAGTCCGCTCTCTGGATGAGAGTTCAAAGATTGCAGTTCAGAATTTCTGCTATAAATTCAAGGGTGCAAACTGATATCTTCATCAATCTGTGAGCAAATTGCAGCTCTGGTTTCATATTAATGCTGTTTGTTTTGTCTTGTAAAACTTGGAATGTTGTTAAGCCTGGGGCTTAATCAGCCAGTCCCCCTCCAGGGGCTTAACAATCTCGAGATTTGTCCCCTATTCTATCTGTATATTTTAAAAGACACTTGCTCCTTGGAAGAAAAGCTATGACCAACCTAGACAGCATATTAAAAAGCAGAGGCATTACTTTGCTGACAAAGGTCCATCTAGTCAAAGCTATGGTTTTTTCCAGTAGTCATGTATGGATGTGAGAGTTGGACCATAAAGAAAGCTGAGCGCTGACGAGTTGATGCTTTGAACTGTGGTGTTGGAGAAGACTGTTCAGAGTCCCTTGGACTGCAAGATTCAACCAGTCAGTCCTGAAGGAAATCAGTCCTAAATGTTCATTGGAAGGACTGGTGGCTGAAGTTGAAACTCCAATACTTTGGCCACCTGATGCAAAGAACTGACTCATTGGAAAAGACCCTGATGCTGGGAAAGATTGAAGGCAGGAGGAGAAGGGAACGACAGAGAATGAGATGATTGGATGGCATCACTGACTCGATGGACATGAGTTTGAGCAAGCTCTGGGAAGCCTGGTGCGCTGCAGTACATGGGGTCACAAAGAGTCGGACATGACTGAGCAACTGAGCAGAACTGAACTTATCTGTGGTTCTGCAAATCTTGCACTCACAGCAGGCAGTCAGGGCACACACACTCAGGGCAGTGTCCAGGCAGCTAGAAGCAAGGTCAGGGGCCTGCTCTGCTTTGTCTCTGAAGCTTAAACAGGACTATTTATTTAATTTCTCTAACAAGAACAGGGTGGAGCTTCCTTAAATAGTGAAAATGACAGTGAAATTAGAGTAATCCCTAACACCATACACAAAAATAAACTCCAGTTCAAACATGTGATTGAAAGGACAGGTACTATAAAATTCCTGAGGCAGAACATGCTTTGACATAAATCGAAGTAAGTTGTTTTTCATCCACCATTTACAGTAATGAAAAAAAAAAAAAAAGAAATTAGGCCTAATTAACCTTAACAGCATTTGTACAGCAAAGGAAACCCTAAACAAAAGAAAAAGACAACCCCCAGAATGGGAAAAATTATTTGCAAATGTAGATACTGTTCCAGAAGACAGACCATTGAGAAACCAAGCAGCACACTCAGAGGGTTGGAGAGCTCAGGTTCACTAACCCGGTGGTCTCAGATGAGTTAACGCTCTGAAGTTCTGGGGCCCCGACCTCAGGGTGAGCTTCACTTTTATAGGGTCAGTACACACGATTACAGTCGACATGGTTTGATCAGTTACCTGGTTACTATGGGCAGTCACAGAGTGTGTGAGTTGTATGGGTTACGTGCAGGGTATTTCTAAACAGAAACAGAACATTCCATACTTATCAGAACAATTTATGCTTCTCGTTGATTGCTATGTCAGCTTGTTCCTTTCTCAGCTCAGCAAGCATATCTTACAGAAGCAGAATGAGCATAAAGTTATTCCTGCTGCTGCTGCTGCTGCTAAGTCGCTTCAGTCGTGTCTGACTCTGTGCGACCCAATGGACTGCAGCCCACCAGGCTCCCCCATCCCTGGGATTCTCCAGGCAAGAACACTGGAGTGGGTTGCCATTTCCTTCTCCAATGCCTGAAAGTGAAAAATGCAAGTGAAGTCTCTCAGTCGTATCCGATTCTTCATGACCCCATGGACTGCAGCCTGTTATTCCTAGCTGTAAGTTTTAAATTTTCCTCTTCAATACAAGGTCTTCATTTGGAGATCAAGATTTCACCTCCAAAACATACAAAGAGCTTGAACAACTCAATGTCAAAATCATAAAAACAACACAAACAACTCAATTAAAAAAATGAACCAAAGACCTCAATGGACATTTTTCTAAATAAGGCATCAGTTCAGTTCAGTTCAGTTCAGTTCAGTTGCTCAGTCGTGTCTGACTCTTTGCGACCCCATGGACTGCAGCATGCCAGGCCTCGCTGTCCATTACCAACTCCCGGAATTTACCCAAGTTCATGTCCATTGAGTCGGTGATGCCATCCAACCATCTCATCTTCTGTCATCCCCTTCTCCTCCTGTCCTCAATCTTTCCCAGCTTCAAGGTCTTTTTCCAATGAGTTAGTTCTTTGCATCAGGTGGCCAAAGTATTAGAGCTTCAGCTTCACCATTAGTCCTTCCAATTAACACTCAGGACTGATCTCCTTTAGGATGGACTGGTTGGATCTTGCAATCCAAGGGACTCTCAAGAGTCTTCTCTAACACCACAGTTCCAAGGAGTAAGCGTCTTTTAATTTCATGGCTGCAGTCACCATCTGCACTGATTTTGGAGCCCAAGAAAATAAAGTCAGTCACTATTTCCACTGTTTCCCCATCTATTTGCCATGAAGTGATGGGACCAGATGCCATGATCTTCGTTTTCTGAATGTTGAGCTTTAAGCCAACTTTTTCACTCTCCTCTTTCACTTTCATCAAGAGGCTCTTTAGTTCTTCTTCACTTTCTGCTATAAGGGTGGTGTCATCTGCATATCTGAGGTTATTGATATTTCTCCCGGCAATCTGGATTCCAGCTTGAGCTTCATCCAGCCCAGTGTTTCTCATGATGTACTCTGCATAGAAGTTAAATAAGCAGGGTGACAATATACAGCCTTGACATACTCCCTTTCCTATTTGGAATAAGTCTATTGTTCCATGTCCAGTTCTAACTATTGCTTCCTGACCTGCATACAGGCTTCTCAAGAGGCAGATCAGGTGGTCTGGTATTCCCATCTCTTTCAGAATTTTCCACAGTTTATTGTGATCCACACAGTCAAAGGCTTTGGCATAGTCAATAAAGCAGAAATAGATGTTTTTCTGGAACTCTCTTGCTTTTTCCATGATCCAGCAGATGTTGGCAATTTGATCTCTGGTTCCTCTGCCTTTTCTAAAACCAGCTTGAACATGTGGAAGTTCATGGTTCATGTATTACTGAAGCCTGGCTTGGAGAATTTTGAGCATTACTTTACTAGCGTGTGAGATGAGTGCAATTGTGCGGTAGTCTGAGCATTCTTTGGCATTGCCGTTCTTTGGGATTGGAATGAAAACTGACCTTTTCCAGTCCTGTGGCCACTGCTGAGTTTTCCAAATTTGCTGGCATATTGAGTGCAGCACTTTCACAGCATCATCTTTCAGGATTTGAAATAGCTCAACTGGAATTCTATCACCTCTACTTGCTTTGTTGGTAGTGATGCTTCCCAAGGCCCACTTGACTTCACATTCCAGGATGTCTGGCTATAGGTCAGTGATCACACCATCGTGATTATCTGGGTCATGAAGATCTTTTTTGTACCGTTCTTCTGTGTATTCTTGCCATCTCTTCTTAATATCTTCTGCTTCTGTCAGGTCCATACCATTTCTGTCTTTTATTGAGCCCATCTTTGCATGAACCATTTCTTTGATATCTCTTAATATTCTTGAAGAGATCTCTAGTCTTTCCTATTCTATTGTTTTCCTCTTTTCTTTGCACTGATCATTGAAGAAGGCTTTCTTATATCTCCTTGCTATTCTTTGGAAGTCTGCATTCAGATGGGTATGTCCTTCCTTTTCTCCTTTGCCTTTAGCTTCTCTTCTTTTCTCAGCCATTTGTAAGGCCTCCTCAGACACCTGTTTTGCTTTTTTGCATTTCTTTTTCTTGGGGATGGTCTTGATCCCTGTCTCCTGTACAGTGTCATGAACGTCCATCCATAGTTCATCAGGCATTCTGTCTATCAAATCTAGTCCCTTAAATCTATTTGTCACTTTCACTGTAAAATCAAAAGGGATCTGATTTAGGTCATACCGGAATGGTCTAGTGGTTTTCCCTACTCTCTTCAATTTAAGTCTGAATTTGGCAATAAGGAGTTCATGATCTGAGCTACAGTCAGCTCCCGGTCTTGTTTTTGCTAACTGTATAGAGCTTCTCCATCTTTGGCTACAAAGACTATAATCAATCTGATTTCGGTATTGACCATCTGGTGATGTCCACGTGTAGAGTCTAGGTTGGTCATAGCTTTTCTTTCAAGGAGCAAGCATCTTTTAATTTCATGGCTGCAGCCACCATCTCATTATTAGAGAAATGTAAGTCAAAACTACAGTGAGATATCACCTCTTAACAGTCAGAATGGCCATCATCAAAAAACCTACAAACAACAAATGCTGGAGAAGGTGTGGAGAAAAGGGAACCCTCTTGCACTATTGGTGGGAATGTAAATTGAGACTGCCACTACGGAAGACAACAAAGCGATTCCTTAAAAAACTAGGAATAAAACTACCATCTGACCCAACAATCCCACTACTGGGCATATACCCTGAGAAAACCAAAATTAAAAAATATACATGTATCCCAATGTTCACCTAGTTATTTACAATAACTAGGACAAGGAAGCAACCTAGATATCTGCTGACAGATGAATGGAAAAAGAAGCTGTGGTACATTTATGCAATGGAATTTTACTCAGCCACAAAAAAGGAATGCATTTGAGTCGGTGCTAATGATGTTGATGAAAATAGAGCCTATTATGCAGAGTGATGTACTTCAGAAACAGAAAAATAAATATCTATATTAATGCATATACATGGAATCTAGAAAGATGGTAGTGATGAACCTATTTGCCGGGCAGCAGTGGAGACGTAGACATAGAGAACAGACGTATGGACATGGGGAATAGGAAGAAGAGGGTGGGACTAGTGGAGGGAGTTGGAAACATATACACTAATATATGTAAAATAGATAGCCAGTGGGGATTTTGGAGAAGGCAATGGCACCCCACTCCAGTACTCTTGCCTGGGAAATCCCATGGACGGAGGAGCCTGGTAGGCTGCAGACCATGGGGTCGCTAAGAGTCGGACACGACTGAGCGACTTCACTTTCACTTTTCCCTTTCATGCATTGGAGAAGGAAATGGCAACCCACTCCAGTGTTCTTGCCTGGAGAATTCCAGGGACGGGGGAGTCTGGTGGGCTGCCGTCTATGGGGTTGCACAGAGTCGGACACGACTGAAGCGACTTAGCAGGGGATTTACCGTATGGCTCAGGGAACTCAAACCAGGGCTCTGTGACACCCTAGAGGGGCGGGACTGGGTGGTAGGTGGGAGGGACGCTCAAGAGGGAGAGGACATATGTATACCTATGACTGATCCGTGTTGATGTATGGCCGAAACCAACACGATATTGTAATTATCCTTCAATTAAAAATAAATTAAGGAAAAATGGTATCTTAAAAAAGTGGAAAAGAAATGCTGACTCTATTCCCTCAGGTATGGTGACCAGGGCTGATGTGACATTCCTGGAGTCTGAGTAGGCTTGGATCCCAAGGCTGCAATATCCTGGATCTGAGGGAGTCCCCTGGGTGCCAAGTCCCTGGTGGTGAAGTTCCCACCTCGAGCCTTCTTCCTTACCGGCCGCCCCACCTACGGATGACATCATCTTCCGCAGAGTGGTGTTGCAGGAATTGGGATATGTCCAGGGGATAAAAAGTAAGGGGGAAGATGTCATGAAACACAAGAAGCCTTAGGTGTTTCTTCTGGTACCTTCTACTCTAAGTGACAATTCACGAGAAGGACTTTCGCACAGGCTCTGGTTGTCTAAGTAACCAGAATTGGGCAGGAAGAAATGCTGCCACCTTGTGGCCATTTCCCATAACAACAACTTTAAAACCGGTGCTGATGACCTCTGAATATTCACAAGGCCTGCCAACCCTCAAAAATAGATTTCAAAACAGGGCCGATGTTCAAGAAGCCAGTTTCAACAGGTAAACTGTACTCACATTGTATAAGATCAAAAAGCACATGGAAACATACTCCAAATGACTAATTATCAAATCAATGCAAATCAAAACAACACTGATGAATCACCTCACCGTGGTCAGAATGGCCATCATCAGAAAGATCCACAGAGAATAATTGCTGCAGAGGTCAGAAACAAAAGGGAATCTTCCTACAGTCTTGGTGGGGGTGTAAATGGGTGCAGCCACTATGGAAAATAACATAAAGTTTCTTTAAAACTGCAACACATAGGTACAATATGACCCCACAATCCCACTCCTGGGCTCAAAACCAAAGAAAATAAGAATGTGAAATGACTTATGCACCCCTATTTTCAGAGCAGCACTATTTACTAGAGCCAAGACAGACAATCAACCAGCATGTACAGAGACTGAAAAAGGAAAACTAAGTGGGATCCAAGACACTGGAATACGCCTCAGTCATAAACCAAAATGAAATAATGCCATTGGCAGAAGAATAGATGGACTAAGACATTATCATACACAATGAAGTTAAATCAGAGAGAGAGAAAAAAAATATCCTAAGATATCACTTACAGGTGGAATTTATCAATCTATACAGATGAGCAAAACAGAAATAACCTCACAAACATCAAAAACCAACTTATGCTTATAAAAAATAAGTTAGGAAGAGTGATAAATTAGGACTCTTGCATTAACACATAAACACTAATATATATCCAATAGATAATCAGAAAAGACATACTGAGTTGCACAGGGAAAAATCCTACTCAACACACTGTAATAACCCATATGGGAAAAAGAACCCAGAGCAAGAAGAGACACACATTTACGTATATCTGAATCAAGTTCCTGGATACCTTAAACATAGGATACCTGAATAACAAAGAATATCTGGATACCTAAACAAAGACAACATTGTAAATCCACGCTGCCACAATATATATTTTTGTGTATAAATGAATTTTTATGTATAAAATGAAAAATACAACAACAAAAAAAGTAGGGCATGAAGAAAGCTGTTGCCTTGTGGCCATTTTTTGCAAGAGAGCAATTTAAAAGCTGCGCTGATGGGCATTTAATGTTCACAAGGCCTGTGGGGCTATCAGTAAAAAAACACCTGCCTTCAAGAAATGTCCTAGGCATGGTCATCAAAAAAGGATTCAAAACATGGAGATATTCAAGAAGCATGTTTCACTCACACCCGTTCCAAAAAAATCACAAGAAAAAATCTCAGTATCAGTATATATGCTGCTAAGTCGCTTCAGTCGTGTCCGACTTTGTGCGACCCCAGAGACAGCAGCCCACCAGGCTCCCCCGTCCCTGGGGTTCTCCAGGCAAGAACACTGGAGTGGGTTGCCATTTCCTTCTCCAATGCATGAAAGGGAAAAGTGAAAGTGAAGTCGCTCAGTCATGTCCGACTCTTAGCAACCCCATGGACTGCAGCCTACCAGGCTCCTCCGTCCATGGGATTTCCCAGGCAAGAGTACCGGAGTGGGGTGCCATTGCCTTCTCCGATCAGTATATATAGAGAATTGCAGATCTAAACTACACCAACGTATCACCACACACTGTTCACAATGGCTGTTGGTCAAAACTCTAGAAATGTAAGTGCTGGAAAGTGTGTGGAGAAAAGGGAACCCTCCTACACCAATGCTGGCAATTAAAATTGAGGACAGTGTGGAGCTTCCTTAAACGATGAAAAGGACGATGAAATTAGAATACTCCCTAACACCAAACACAAAAATAAACTCCAAACAGTTTAAAAATGTGAACGAAAGGACAGGGACACAACTCTTCAGGAAAATATATGCAGAAAACGCTTTGCATAAATCTCAGCAAGTTGTTTTTCAACTACCACTTAAAGTAATGAAAAATAAAAATAAACAAATGGAACCTAATTAACCTTAACAGCATTTGCACAGCAAAGGAAATCCTAATCGAAAGAAAAAGACAACCTTCAGAATGGGAAAAATTATCTGCAAATGAAATAGATTTCACTCCAAAATGTAGAAATAGCTCATGCAGCTCAATATAAAAAACACACACATACATAATTCAATTAAAAACACTGAACCAAAGATCTCAATGGACATTTCTCTGAATAAGGCAGACACAGGGCCATAAAACACATGAAAAGATGCTCAGCATCACTAATTATAAGAGAAAGGCAGATCAAGTCCAAAGTGATATCACCTCACATCAGTCAGAATGAATTAGGAGATAGATGGCCTCTAGGTTAGACATTTAGAACTGGTCTCTTGTTTACATTACATGGGCACGAAGAAGTGGGCTGCAGGCTGAACACTCGCAACTGTTAACATTTCCTGAGACAAGAGACAGGTGGGCTCTAGTTAAGGCATTTAAAATCAGCCTCCTCTTTGCCCTCCAAAATGGAAATAACAACAGAAACAGGGTAAATAGCCAGTGTTTGTCTTTTGTAAACACGTTAAGGTAATAGTCATGGCAGTAATCAAGGCAAAGACAAAGAGGGGACAAAGACCCTGTGTGAATAAAGGATTAAGGGCTCTCCCTACCCCCTCTTTTCAGACAAGGGAGACACTACACATGCGCAGAAAGGCTCCTTGTGGGTCAAAAGTCGAGGAACAATGCCAGGCCACAGTGAGTCTTGGCTCCTCCCAGAAGCCTTTGAGATCCATCTTGGCTGAGGGGTGCATGCACACCCAGGAGAAGGTCCCAGGGTAGGTCAGCTCTGGCAAAAGAAATCAGATAATTGGCCTGAAGAAAGACAAGGACCTGGAAGAACTGCTGTGTGTAAATGGCTTGACCGCCTCTTTCCTGCACCCCTCCCTAGGGAGGCCGCCCACTCCCTTTCTCTCTGGGTGTGCATCTCTGCCTTGCTTCTGTCTTACCAGTTTCTCTTTGTGCTCTCCCACTTGTTGTGCTATATCTCTAATGATAAACTTTATACCTGCATTTACAGTTTGTACGTCTGTGACAAACGCATTTTTTCATTGAGGGCAAAGATCCAGGGAAAATTAGCTTCTAACTTCTAGCCCTTGCTGGTCTAGTGGCTAGGATTCCTAGTTCTCATCCAGGCTTTCCAGGTTCAATTGCTGGGAAGGGAGTTAAGATCTCACTTCATGTGATTGCTCCTTCCTTGAGATCAAGAACTGCCATCTCAAAAAAATCTCCAACAATAAATCCTATAGTGGGTGTGGAGAGAGGCAACTCCCCACACTGTTGCTGAAAATGTAAATCAGAACATCCACTAGGGAAAATAGTATAAAGGTTCTTTAAAGAACTAAACGTATGAGTTCACGGGACCTAGCAATACTGTGCCTGGTCCTGGATCCTGTGGACACCAAAGTCTTAAAGGACACCTGCACCCCTGCAGTCACGGCAGCACTGGGTACAGTAACCAAGGCACGGGAGCAACCCAAGTGTGAAAGGACAGACGAATGGATGAAGAAATGGGGTGCATAGACACGATGCAATAGTACTCAGCCATCAGGAGGGATGAAATAATGCCATTTGCAGTCACAAAGGAGAAAACAAAGGTGATCAGGCTAAGTGAAGTAGAAAGACAAGAAAAGGCTAGGATTATGTGATATCATTTCTAGATGGATTCTAAACATGGATACAAATGAACATCTTTTCCAAAGAGAAACAGCCTCACAGACATAGAAAAGAAGCTTACGGTTACCAAGAAGGAAAGGGGGTAGGGAGAAATTAGCTGGTTCATACACACACTCCTAATTATAAAATAATCCAGGAGGACCCACTGTATAGCATGCGGAACCCTATTCAGCACTCTGCAATAACCTATATGGGAAAAGCACCCAAAAGAAACATATAGATGTCTATACATAAGTGAATAAGTGAAAGTTGTTCAGTCGTGTTTGACTCTTTACAACCCCATGGACTGCTGCCTGACAGGCTCCTCTGTCCATGGAATTCTCCAGGTAAGAATACTGGAATGGGTTGCCATTTCCTTCTCTAATAAGTGAATAAAGCTGCTGTCTATTGGGGAAAAAAATCCACAACATTGTAAATCACTTATATTCCCCAATTCAAATGATACCATTAAAAAAAAGAAAGAAAGAAAAATACATGGAAATGCTGACTCTAGGCCCCTCAGACATGGTGACCTAGGCTGGTGTTACATCCCTGGAACCTGAGCAGACTTGGGTCCCAAGGTTGGAGTGTCGGATCTGCGGGGGCTAGGAAGATGCGCCAGACGATGAGCCCTCTACCGAAGGACCTGGAGAATCTCCAGCTCTGGGAGTGGAGGAGGGTGTCCTCCTGCAGCCAAACCAAGCCTACTTCCCCCAAAGGATGTTGAAACTTCTGGGATGGAAGAGCTTTGAAAAGTCCCCTGTGCTCCAAGACTCCTGGTGGTGGGGATCCCAACACCAGCCTCCTTCTTTGAGGTCACCCCACCTATGGATGACATCATCCTCCGTAGAGTGGAGTTGCAGGAATTAGCATGTGTCCGGGAAATAAAGGTTAAGGGGGAAGAAATCAAGAGACACAATACTTCCTATACCGTTCGCCAAAACTGACAATCCCAGAGCAAGGCTCTGGTTGCATAAGCAGAGTTGGACAGGAAGAAATGCTGCCGCCTTGTGGTCATTTCCAATAACAACAACTTGAAAACAATATTCTTTGGAAGGACGGATGCTGGAGCTGAAACTCCAATACTTTGGCCACCTACTGCGAAGAACTGATTCATTGGAAAAGACCCTGATGCTGGGAAAGATTGAAGGCAGGAGGAGAAGGGGACGACAGAGGATGAGATGTACTTGATGGACATGAATTTGAACAAGCTCCAGGAGTTGGTGATGGACAGGGAAGCCTGGCGTGCTACTTCGTGGGGTCGCAATAAGTCGGACACGCCTGAGCAACTGAACTGAACTGAATTGGACGGCAAAGAGATCAGATCAGATCAGATCAGATCAGTCGCTCAGTCGTGTCCGACTCTTTGCGACCCCATGAATCACAGCACGCCAGGCCTCCCTGTCCATCACAAACTCCCGGCGTTCACTCAGACTCACGTCCATCGAGTCAGTGATGCCATCCAGCCATCTCATCCTCTGTCGTCCCCTTCTCCTCCTGCCCCCAATCCCTCCCAGCATCAGAGTCTTTTCCAATGAGTCAACTCTTGGCATGAGGTGGCCAAAGTACTGGAGTTTCAGCTTTAACATCATTCCTTCCAAAGAAATCCCAGGACTGATCTCCTTTAGGATGGACTGGTTGGATCTCCTTGCAGTCCAAGGGACTCTCACGAGTCTTCTCCAACACCACAGTTCAAAAGCATCAATTCTTCGGTGCTCAGCCTTCTTCACAGTCCAACTCTCACATCCATACATGACCACCGTCAATCCTAAAGAAAATCAACCCTGAATATTCACTGAAAGGACTGATGCTGAAGCTCCAATATTTTGGCACCAGATGCGAAGAGCTGACTCATTGGAAAAGACCCTGATGCTGGGAAAGACTGAGGGCAGGAAGAGAAAGGGGCGACATGGTTGGATAACATAACCAACTCAATGGACATGAGTTTGTGCAAACTCTGGGATTTAGTCAAGGACAGGGAAGCCTGGTGTGCTGCAGTCCATGGGGTTGCAAAGAATTGGACACAACGGCTAAACAACAATAAAAATGAAATTACAAGGAAGTAGGGCATGAAGACGGAGAAGGCGATGGCACCCCACTCCAGTACTCTTGCCTAGAGAATCCCATGGACGGAGGAGCCTGGTGGGTTGCAGTCCATGGCGTCTCGAAGAGTTGGACACGACTGAGCGACTTCACTTTCACTTTTCACTTTCATGCTTTGGAGAAGGAAATGGCAACCCACTCCAGTGCTCTTGCCTGGAGAATCCCAGGGACGGGGGAGCCTGGTGGGCTGCTGTCTATGGGGTCGCACAGAGTCGGACACGACTGAAGCGACTTAGCAGCAGCAGCAGCAGGGGCGTGAAGAAATGCTGCCGCCTTGTGGCCATTTTCTGCAATAGAAACTTTTAAGGTGTGTTTGTGGCTCAGTCGTGTCTGATTCTTCGCGACCCTGTGGACTGTAGCCTGCCAGGCTATCTCCATGGGATTTCTCAGGCAAGAATACTGGAGTAGGTATCCATTCTATTCTCCAGGGGATCTTCCTGACCCGGGGATCGAACCCAGGTCTCTGACACTGCAGCCATATTGTTTGCCATCTGAACCACCAGGGAAGCCCTGAAAAGGTGTGCTGATGGACATTTCATATTCACAAGGCCTTCGGGAATGTAAGTAAAATTCACCTGCCCTCAAGGAATGTCCTAGGCATGGTCATCGCTAAAAAATCCTATACACTGAAGAAATTCAAGAAGCCAATTTCAAGAGACACATTTCACTCACACCTTTTTAGAAAATCACATGACAAGATGTCAGCGTCTCTAAATATTAGAGAAGTGCAAACCAAAACTACACCGTGGTATCACGATACACTGGTCAAAATGGCCATTGGCAAAAACCCTGCAAAGGATAAATGCTGGAGACGTGTGGAGAAAAAGGAGCCTCCTACACTGATGCTGTTAGTGTAAATTGTGAACAGCCGCCCTGGAGGACAGAGCGGAGCTTTCTTAGACAATGAAAAGAACAGTGAAATTAGAATACTCCCTAATACCACACACGAAATTAAACTCCCAACAGGTTAAAGATCTAAACCTAAGAATGGGCACTATAAAACTCTTGAGGAAAATACAGGGAGAACACCCTTTGATGGAAATCACAGCAAGTTCTTTTTGGATCTACTTTTACAGTAACCAAAAATAAAACAAGAATAAACCAATTGTACCTAATTAACTTTAACAGCATTTGCACAGCCAAGGAAATTCTAAAATAAATTCATTTCTTCTCCTCCAGAAAATAATTTAGGATGCATTATAAATGCAACCACAAACTGATTCTAATGCTTTCCTTTTTTCCAGACAAAACATATCTTAAAGAATGTTTTCTGAGGATATATATATATATATATAAAATCTGTAACAGATATTCAATCATAAAAGAGCCCCCCACTTTATTTTTTTCCCTAATCCCCACCTTTACAGATTAAAGTCTTGGTGACCAGTGACTATTTAATAAATACATTTAAGAAGTTGTTGGCAGAGATGGCTCTTTTAAACAATAACTTACAGTTATATCTCAGAATATAATATACCTAAAAAAATCACTTTAAGTATCTTGGAAAAGATTGCTTCTGTTTCCCTCGGCTGCAGGGATGGCTTTCAGAGTGGGATGTAGTCACCCTTCACACATCACCCTGGCAGGCCTAACCCTTGGTCGCTTGCTGGAATTCAGCTGCAGAGGTGGCCCAAGGTGGCTCAAGCCTCTTCTGTCAAGGGGGATTCAGGCTCATGCTCCCCTAATAGCCCACAAAACATGTAGCCAGTAGAGCTCGCTGCAGACCCCAGGCATCGCAAGGTCCTATGAGGCACTACCGTGGGAACACAGGCGGTTCAGACTTACACTCCACACCAGTTTGATTTACCAACTATGATTTGTGTCCTGAACTGCTTTTCTTTTCTTCTTCTTTTTTAGAAAGCTATTTTTCTAGTTTTATTTATATTTACTTATTTATTGGTGTCGTCGTATGGATTGTGGGATCTTAGTTCCCTGACCAGGGATCATATGGTGCCCCCTGCAGGGGAAGCACCGGAAAAACCACAGAGGAACTCCCTGGAACTGCTTTTCTTGGGGTGATTCTGCTGTGTCTGTCCTTAACCTTTAATTTTAGATTATAACCATTAGAACCAGTTTGTAGTTAAAGACAAAAGGATGATTTTTCACTGGGAATGAGCTAGTTATTTTGAAAGTCCCTTGGGAATTTAAACACTGATGGGTATTTCTATTTGCAAGCAGTTACTATGCCAGACTAAATGCCATGTTACGTGCGTGGTTCGATGATGTCATCAGGCAGAATCCACTTGTATTCGACAACTTGCTCCTGGAAGGACCTGAAAATACCAGGCCCCCCTTGTCCCAAGCCCTGCACCCACTGAGGCTGGGGGCGTGTGGAGAGAGAAAGGTTTGTATACATAATTAATGCCATAACTGTTTGATACTATTGCTTGAATGAATGCAACTTATGCAATTTCACAAACTACAAATATATTAACACAATGGGTATTAAAATACCTTGAGTGACATGACTGTTCAAGAATTAATAGAGTTGCTCTAATGAATAAGGGTATTATTATTCACTCTAGCTATAGTTCAGAGGATATTAACTGGAATCTACATTAACACCCCTACAAAGGAAGCTGATATGATAGAATAATACTTGTCTTTACTAAAGGAACTTAACTATAAATTTAATCCCACTGTAATAATTCAACATTATATATTTTACTTTAAACTAATTTTCATATTTGGTCCACTCTAACCTTTTCTGTGTTCACTTGTGTGCTATATGTCCTGCTAACAGTAAAATTACAATTGGAACTATGATTACTATTGTTATTTTTTTTCCTTGGAATGCTAGCAGTAAAAGCAAAGGAAGGGCCATTTCTACATCAAACAGGAGAAATATAATTGACAGTAAACAATTTTATGTAATAACATTGCCATGGTTAAAAATGGACATTCAAAAGGACTTGATTTTTCTGAATGCTTAATTCAGAAACTTAGAATGTGATGAATACAAAAATAAAACTAATAATATAGTAATAAGTAATGCTAATAATATAAAGTTGATCATTCTTTTTCTATTCTAACAAAACTGATCTAGAAGTCAATTTTAATAACTACTACTAAAATAAGACCCTCATCAAGAAGTGGAGTTGTATAGGAAAACCCTACTTTCTTCAATTTCAGTCTGAATTTGGCAATAAGGAGTTCATGGTCTGAGCCACAGTCAGCTCCTGGTCTTGTTTTTGCTGACTGTATAGAGCTTCTCCATCTTTGGCTGCAAAGAATATAATCAATCTGATTTCGGTGTTGACCATCTGGTGATGTCCATGTATAGAGTCTTCTCTTGTGTTGTTGGAAGAGAGTGTTTGTTATGACCAGTGCATTTTCTTGGCAAAACTCTATTAGTCTTTGCCCTGCTTCATTCCATCTTCCAAGGCCAAATTTGCCTGTTACTTCAGGTGTTTCTTGACTTCCTACTTTTGCATTCCAGTCCCCTATAATGAAAAGGACTTCTTTTTTGGGTGTTAGTTCTAAAAGGTCTTGTAGGTCTTCATAGAACCGTTCAACTGTAGCTTCTTCAGCGTTACTGGTTGGGGCATAGACTTGGATTACTGTGATATTGAATGGTTTGCCTTGGAAAACGAACAGAGATCATTCTGTCGTTTTTGAGATTGCATCCAAGTACTGCATTTCGGACTCTTTTGTTGACCATGATGGCTACTCCATTTCCTCTAAGGGATTCCTGCCCGTGTAGTAGATATAATGGTCATCTGAGTTAAATTCACCCATTCCAGTCCATTTCAGTTCGCTGATTCCTAGAATGTCTCCTTATTGCCAAATTCAGACTTAAATTGAAGAAAGTAGCGAAAACCACTACACCATTCAGGTATGACCTAAATCAAATCCCTTATGATTATACAGTGGAAGTGAGAAATAGATTTAAGGGCCTAGATCTGATAGACTGAGTGCCTGATGAACTAGGGACTGAGGTTCATGACATTGTACAGGAGACAGGGATCAAGAACATCCCCATGGAAAAGAAATGCAAAAAAGCAAAATGGCTGTGTGGGGAGGCCTTACAAATGGCTGTGAAAAGAAGAGAAGCGAAAAGCAAAAGAGAAAAGGAAAGATATAAACATCTGAACACAGAGTTCCAAAGAACAGCAAGAAGAGATAAGAAAGCCTTCTTGAGCGATCAATGCAAAGAAATAGAGGAAAACAACAGAATGGGAACGACTGGAGATCTCTTCAAGAAAATCAGAGATACCAAGGGAACATTTCATGCAAAGATGGGCTCGATAAAGGACAGAAATGGTATGGACCTAACAGAAGCAGAAGATATTAAGAAGACATGGCAAGAATACACAGAAGAACTGTACAAAAAAGATCTTCACGACCCAGATAATCACGATGGTGTGATCACTCACCTAGAGCCAGACATCCTGGAATGTGAAGTCAAGTGGGCCTTAGAAAGCATCACTACGAACAAAGCTAGTGGACGTGATGGAATTCCAGTTGAGCTATTCCAAATCCTGAAAGATGATGCTGTGAAAGTGCTGCACTCAATATGCCAGCAAATTTGGAAATCTCAGCAGTGGCCACAGGACTGGAAAAGGTCAGTTTTCATTCCAATCCCAAAGAAAGGCAATGCCAAAGAATGCTCAGACTACCGCACAATTGCACTCATCTCACATGCTAGTAAAGTAATGCTCAAAATTCTCCAAGCCAGGCTTCAGCAATATGTGAACCGTGAACTTCCTGATGTTCAAGCTGGTTTTAGAAAAGGCAGAGGAACCAGAGATCAAATTGCCAACATCTGCTGAATCATGGAAAAAACAAGAGAGTTCCAGAAAAACATCTATTTCTGCTTTATTGACTATGCCAAAGCCTTTGACTGTGTGGACCACAATAAACTGTGGAAAATTCTGAAAGAGATGGGAATACCAGTCCACCTGACCTGTCTCTTGAGAAATCTGTATGCAGGTCAGGAAGCAGCAGTTAGAACTGGACATGGAACAACAGAGTGGTTCCAAATAGGAAAAGGAGTTCGTCAAGGCTGTATATTGTCATCCTGCTTATTTAACTTATATGCAGAGTACATCATGAGAAACGCTGGACTGGAAGAAACACAAGCTGGAATCAAGATTGCTGGGAGAAATATCAATAACCTCAGATATGCAGATGACACCACCCTTATGGCAGAAAGTGAAGAGGAACTCAAAAGCCTCTTGATGAAAGTGAAAGTGGAGAGTGAAAAAGTTGGCTTAAAGCTCAACATTCAGAAAACTAAGATCATGGCATCCCGTCCCACCACTTCATGGGAAATAGATGGGGAAACAGTGGATACAGTGTCAGACTTTATTTCACTGGGCTCCAAAATCACTGCAGATGGTGACTGCAGCCATGAAATTGAAAGACGCTTACTCCTTGGAAGGAAAGTTATGACCAACCTAGATAGCATATTCAAAAGCAGAGACATTACTTTGCCAACAAACGTTCATCTAGTCAAGGCTATGGTTTTCCCAGTGGTCATGTATGGATGTGAGAGTTGGACTGTGAAGAAGGCTGAGCGCCGAAGAATTGATGCTTTTGAACTGTGGTGTTGGGGAAGACTCTTGAGAGTCCCTTGGACTGCAAGGAGATCTAACCAGTCCATTCTAAAGGAGATCAGTCCTGGGATTTCTTTGGAAGGAATGATGCTAAAGCTGAAACTCCAGTACTTTGGCCACCTCATGCGAAGAGTTGACTCATTGGAAAAGACTCTGATGCTGGGAGGGATTGGGGGCAGGAGGAGAAGGGGTCGACAGAGGATGAGATGGCTGGATGTCATCACTGACTCAATGGACATGAGTCTGAGTGAACTCCGGGAGTTTGTGATGGACAGGGAGGCCTGGCGTGCTGCGATTCATGGGTTCACAAAGAGTGGGACACAACTGAGTGACTGAACTGAACTGAATCCATTTTTATAGCTGAGTAACACTCTGTTGTATATATACATAGCACATCTTCTTTTCCATTCATCTGTTGATGGACACTTATGTTGCTTCATTGTCTTGGCAGTAGTAAATAGTACTGCAAAGAACACCAGGGTGTATGTATGTTTTTGAATTAAAGTTTTGTCTAGATATATGCCCAGAAGTGGGCTGACTGGATCATATAATAACTACTTTTTTAAGGAAACTGTATATTCTTTTCCATAGTGGCTGCACCAATTTTCATTCCCATCAACAGTGTAGGAGAATTCATTTTTTCTACATGTACAGCATTTATTATTTGTAGACTTTTTATGATGGCCATTCTGACCAGTGTGAGGTGATATCTCATTGTAGTTTTGATTTGCATTTCTCTAAATTAGCGGAGTTGAGCATTTTTTCATGTGTTTATTGGTTCTCTATATGTCTTCTTTGGAGAAATGTCTATTTAGGTCTTCTGCCCATTTTTTGATTGGGTTGTTTGTTTTTTTGATTTTGAGTTGTATGAGCTGTTTGTATATTTTGGAGACTAATCCCTGGCCAGTTCCGTTATTTGCAAATATTTTCTCCCATTCTATGGATTGTCTTTTCTTTTTCTTTATGGTTTCCTTTGCTGTGCAAAAGCTTAAAGCATTTTTTTCTTTACTGTAGGATCAAGTTATCATGACTCTCTAATCTGGAACATTTCCACAGCATTTCTTTGTCATGTATGACATAGGAACCATCCATTTTAATGCAAAACTTCCATGGAAATTGATTGCTTAGCTAATGCTAGTTTTAGCAAAACTCAGGGTCAGAGATAAATAAATTTAAAATGCAGTTTTCCTCCTAGAACATCATTAGGATCACACAGAATTCTGAATATGAAACACTCACCCTAGGGATGCCTGCTTGAATCACTTCATGTCCCATTGTTCTGCCTATTACACTTTTCTAATCAAGGTTTTCTCTGCCCTGGGCATAGTCAGTGGGTAAGACAGACTTTGTGTCTGAAGTCCTATGACTAAAGCTTATTCTCAATTAGAGCTGGGTTTGTGAATTAGAACCAGATCTGGTTTTCTGTTAATTAACTCATAAGAGAAAACTAAGGGCCTGAGTTTAAAAAAAAAAATTAATGAGAAGACATTGAAGTCACTGGGAATAGGCTTTTCCAAAATATGTTCTCTTCAGCTTTATTTAATATATTTTATTTAAAAAAAAACTAATACAATTAAGCTAGATTTAGCCCATAACAAGCTCTGGCTTTTTTCTTTCTTTCTTTTTTTTTTTTTTAAACAGAGGGGAACATTTGATTAAATTACTATTCATCTGAAAATATTATTTAATGGGGAAAAACCCATTAGATGTATAAAGACAGACAACATTAAACAGTTAATTGGGAACAAAGAATCACATGATATAATGTAGATAACTGAGAAAGAGCTCTTGGCTTTGAAATACATTTTTATGCAATGTCATGTAGTTAAAATCGCTGTCATGGTACCTTCTTGTCCAAAAATGGAAGTCATGTAATTTCCTCACTTTGGCTGACTCGCTGTCTTGGCATGATTTTTGCTGCAGATGAATATAGAGCTGGTTCTTGTCATACTTTAGAAAAACGTCATTGGCAAATAGAATGGAAGCACAAGTAAATTTCTGAATTTTTAGATTTTTTTTAAATAGAGAATTTATTTAAAAATATATTCTTGTGACCAATGAAAGTAACTATTCTTTTTAAACAGGAAAAACATTAAAATTTGATGGGTGATGATGCAGACTGGGGAGGGCTGTACACGTTTAGGTGATTAACAGCTAATTATCAGCCAGAAATCCACCCCCACTGTAGATATTAGTTTAGTGAAAAAGAAAACTTTTTGTTTGTTTATAAAACTTAATGAATAAAATGATGGCCATTTAAAAAAACTGAATACCATTCTCATTCAGAGACCAACTAATTTTGGGGCCTATAACCAAGGTCAGGAAGTTAGTAATCAAGTTCATTAAGACAAATGGCTCAGTTATCGAATTTAGCCAACACCCCTTGCTCTGGAAACCAGAATGGCCTTGGGGCTAAGAAAGATCTGCCCATACTAAGGGTAAAGCGTCTATGATGAATCAAAGGTGTCCAGACGCATCTCTAAGACATTTTGCCTTACGTACTACCCAGAAGGTTAGGCATGATGCAAGCAAAGGGTAGTTATTTTCTGTTTGTGAGAGCCACCCACATTTCCCTGGAACGCCTTTCTCATCATTTAAAGAGAATAAATTGTTTCCTTCTGAATGGGTCTGTACCCATTTGGCTCAGTGCACAAGCAGTCGTGTGCCCTGGGATAAGTTCTGGCCTCCAGCTTCTTTAAGTGGTATTCTACCCCTTAATGTACCTAAATGGAATTCTGAGAGGCGGCTCCCCACTTCCCCCCAGAGAGACAACTTCTCCAGTGAGTCACGCAGACAGACACGCGCCAACGTCTTGGGCGTTTTCTCTACTGAGCAGCAGGCTTGTGTTGCACCAGCATCCCGCGCTGCCTCCAGCGTCAGCAGCCACCTCCCGTTTCCCAGACGAGGCTGCCAACTCTGCTTGGTGCCACGGCCCTGAGGAAGCAAGGGCTGGGTCTGAGGATTCAACAGAGTGGGAGGGGAAGGGGGTAACTGATTTCCAGTTCACAACAGGAGCAGCAAGGGTAGGTGCTGGAGGTGGGTAGAGGTGGATTGGTGTACACAGTAAGTGGGTCTAGGGGATTTGAGTGCCTGCAACAGTATTTTAAGCCCCGGGCACTGCTTTTTAAATCACCACGAATAATTTCTTTTCCATTCTCTCGGGAGACCTCGGATATGAGCACTAAATTTTCTTGATTTTAGAAAATTATGAACCTATGGGCTCAGCCACTGTTGGGTTTTAATTACCAGAACACAGTTAGATGATTGGGTAAATTACTGGTTATTTTGCCAGTAGCTTTGAACTCTCCCCGCCTCCATGGGATTATTGCCTTTAAAATGCTAAAATATTTTTAAGTTCCCAAATTTCTGCTGTTGTGTAAAAGAAAGAATGACTCTAACACTTGTCTAAACAGTAAGGAAAGCTTTTCCAGGGCTGTTGTAAGTTGGAGCGTTGCAGTAGGGAAGAGAGCCGAAGTTCAACTCCAAATACAATAGACAACTGGGGATTACAGCCAAAGAGCAGAGGGAGCTAGATGGAAAATTACTGAGAGGAGAGAGACTTCAAAGGTGGGGAGATTTACTAAACCGACTTGAAAGGATTCTTGCTGAAGGCAGGTCAAGGACACAAATGTCAAAGTTGGGAAATGAAGAACTTGATTGCAGCAAGGATGAGGGTTGAGCTCGAGGCTGGTGGAGGGCAGCTTTGTCTTGTGTGGTAAATTGTTTTATCCACTGCAGTGAGGGGCATAGGGGCTCTGGTACCATTAATCTGAGAGGGAAAAGGCCCTTCTCAGACTTGTACTTGGCAGGTAATAGACACTGGATTGCTCTGCAAAGCCCAGGACTTCCCTTCTGGGCCAGCGGGATCAGAGAGTGGGCCGATGGTTTTCAGGGGCCTGACAGCTTCCAGGCCTCTGCCCACTATGCACCATCTTCACCCAGTCCAGCCAAGCAATTTGTTGTTAAACTGGATCCAGGGAGACTTAGCAGTTTTTAGTTCTATGTTCCAGAGTCAAAATGGAAGAATCAGATCAACTTAAAAATAAATGTTTTTTAGATTATTTCCTTATTACAAAAAATACACCCATTCATAGGAGACAACAAAATTGATTTTAAAAATTAATTGAAAAATTAGAAAATACAAAAAAGATAAGAAAGACAATAAAGCAGATATCATCCCGCTGCAAAAGACATCCTCTTTTTTTCTTCATTCAGGTCAGGCTACATTGTGTTAGTCGCTCAGTCATGTCCAATTTTTTGTGATCCCGTGGACTGCAGCCCCCCAGGTTCCTCTGTCCATGGAATTCTCCAGGCAAGAATACTAAAGTGGGTTGCTATTTCTTTCTCCAAGGGATTTTCAACACCCAGGGATGGAACCTGGGTCTCCTGCATTGCCGGCAGATTCTTTACCGTCTGAGCCACTGGGGAAGCCCACAGGCTATGTTATGTTGTAGTAACACACAACCCCTGCTTTTTTTTATCATTTAAAACTGTAAAGATTTATTTCTCACTCACACAAAATGTCCTTGGTGGGTTGGCACGAGCTGGGTTTGATAAGCTCTCAGTCAGGGATGCACACTTGCCATCTGGAACAGAGCTGCCGGCCTCAGCTGAGGAACACCGCATGGGGAATCACACCTCAGCTCTTCAGGTTGGCCACCAGAAGGGATCATCTGTCACATCTTACAAGCCAGACACGTGCCTGACTTCTAGGGGATCAGGAAGTACGAAAAAGACTAGAGCGTTGGCGAACACTAAGGATTACCGAAGCTGTCCTTTCCTTCTTCCTCCCTTTGTTTCCTTCATTCCCTCCTTTTCTTCCTTCTTTCTTTCTAATTCAGGTGATGTATTTTACATTGGACATAATATTTTTACATTGAACTTAATTGATGGCCTGCTCGATCCTAGTGAAATAATATCAGATCAGTTTTATTAGTTTATATATTTAAAATATTGGAAACACAATTTTAGATTATAAACTTGAGCTTGTCAAGTAAAGCTTATTCCATTTTTTTTTAAACTGAGGTAAAATATACATAGAATACACGGAATAAATTTATCATTTCAACCCTTTCTGAGTGTACAATTCAGTAGCATTGAAGTATATTCATATTCATCGCTATCCATTTCCCAGTTTTCCATTATCCCAAACTGAAACTCTGTATCCATTAAACACTAATTCCCCATCCTCTGCCGCCCCTTAGCCCTGGGCAAACATCATTCTGCTTTTCTGTGTGTTTCTGTCCTCTGTGAGTCCTTCTATCTCAAGTGAGTCCTTGATAGAAGTGAGTCCTTCTATCTCAAGTGAGTGGAATCATGCAGTATTAGTCCTTTTGTGACTAACTTATTTCTTACTTCACTTAACATATTGTCTCTTTTCATCAAAGTTGTAGTATGTATCAGAATTCCCTTCCTTTTAAAGACTGAATAATATTCCAACACATGTATATATCATATTTTGTTTATTGATTTTTCTGTCAGCAGACACTTGGGTTACTTCTACCTTTTGGCTATTGTGAGTAATACCGCTATGAACATGGGTGTACCATTATCTGATTGTGTCCCTGCTTTCAAGGCTTGTGTATATACTAGATCATTTGGTAATTCTACTTTTTATTTTTTTTTTACAGTTGAGAGTTATGTTTTATTTGGTGATCAAAACTGAGGACTTAAGCCAGGGACACAGCCTCTCAGATAGCTCTGAGGAACTGCCCTGAAGAGGTAAGATAAGGATATAGATATCGAGGACATAGAGGAGTTTTTGCAACAAAGACCAGATAGTCCGACTTCAAAAGATTACTGTCAAATAAAAAGAACTGGTGCAGGGAGGAAGCCAATTCTGACTCCGTGTTGGAAACTGTTTCTTTGACTTGCTTTTATTATTATAATCAGACTCAGTGGCTTGCCTGGAGGACCCTGCCCCTCTGCTTGACTGTAAAGGAAAGTGCCTTTGTTCAGCTCAGGGAGAGAGAGTTTGTCCTGCCCACCTGTGAATAGAAGAGATTAACACACCCAGTCCATCCTAAAGGAGATCAGTCCTGGGTGTTCATTGCAAGGACTCCTCCTCTTGAAGCTGAAACTCCAATACTTTGTCCACCTGATGCGAAGAGCTGACTCATTTGAAAAGACCCTGATGCTGGGAAAGATTAAGGGCAGGAGGAGGAGGGAACGACAGAGGATGAGATGGTTGGATGCCATCACTGACTCGATGGACATGGGTTTGGGTAAACTCCAGGAGTTGGTGATGGACAGGGAGGCCTGGCGTGCTGCGGTTCATGGGGTCGCAAAGAGTTGGACATGACTGAGCGACTGAACTGAACTGAACTTTGAAGGCTGGACATTCCCTTGGAGATTTTTACAAGACTGAGGACCCTTTCACTCTACTTCCCCACTGCATCTCCCTCTCTATTGTGCCTTTTGACTTTAGTTTCTCATTGCTTCTTTCTCTCTGATCTATAAAAGAACCTGGCATCCAGATCCCAATAAGATGGTTATTTTGAGGTGCTAGCTTGCCATCTTCTCAGTCTGCCTGCTCCCTGATTAAAGTTGCTTCCTTGCCTCAGTACCTCGTCTCTTGGATTCATCGGCCTATCATGAGGTGAACAGTGAGCTTGGACTCCATAACAAAACCAAATATCTCAAGTTAATGAATTTAGCACTTGTCTATGTATGGGAAGATGCAAGAGTTTATTATGCTCACTGAGATCACTCCTTTGATGTACACCTTGGCTGTCTGGGGCCAGTGTCCTGTGCTTTTACTTTTCACTTTAGAGAAACTGTCGTACTGTTCTCCACAGTGGCTACTCCATGTTTATATTCCCACCAGCAATACAAGAATCCCAAATTCTCCATATCCTCACCAACACTTGTCTTCTGTTTCTTGTATATAGCATTCCTAATGGGTATGAAGTAGTATCTCATTGTGGTTTTGACTTGCATTTTGATTTCCCTTCTAATTAATGATGTTAAACACCTTTTCATGTGACAGTGGCCATTTGTGTATCTTCATTGGAGAAATGTCTATTCAGATCCTTTGCTCATTTTTAAATTGAGTCATTTGTCTTTTTGTTGTTGAGTTGTAGGATTTCTTTATATATATATATATATATATATATATATATTCTGGATACTAATCTCTTATCAAATATGTGATTTGCAAATATTTTTCCCATTCTGTAGATTGGCTTTTCACTCTGTTAATTGTGTCCTATGATACAGAAAAGTCTTGGATTTTGACAAGATCCAATTTACTTTTCATTTTGTTAGGTAGTTAGAATAGGAAAAAGGAGTCCAAAATGGCAGTGGCTAAAAGACAAGGAAGGGAAAAGTCTGCAAAAATAGAACAAATGAAGGTCTGAGGACCAGAGTGAGGACCTCAGGGAAAACAAACAGCCCTCCTGGCTAGCCCAGTTTACATAGGGCAGGCCCAGAGGGGAGGAGACAAATGTATAAAAGAGGAAGCCTAGAAGGATTGAGGCCTCTCTTTTGTCTTTTGGGTCGGCCTGGCCTCACTCCTTGAGGGTATACTGTCAAGGGTGTACTATCCTTTGCTTTTCCGAATAAAACTGAGCTATAACACCACTCTGTCTATTGCTTCAGATTTTTGCTGTGGCGAGACAGAACCAAGGAAATTACACACTTCCCTGACAATTTGTGGTCTGTGCTTTGATGTCATACCTAAGAATTCATTGCCAAAATCCTGTGTCATGAAGCGTTTCTCTCCTATGCTTTCTTCCAAGAGCTTTATAGTGTTTAGCTCTCACATTTAGGACCTATCTTGAGTTAATTTTTATGTATAGTGTAAGGTAGGGGTCCAGTTTCATTCTGTTGCATGTGGTTATTTGTTTCCAAGCACCATTTATTGAAAAGACTGCCCTTTTCCCATTGAATGGTCTTGGCACCCTTGTGGATTATTCAGTTTTATTTTACACTGAGAAGGGGAAACTGTTAGAATTACATCTCATCTTTTAGATTTCAGTCAGTTTAGTTCAGTCACTCAATCGTGTCCAACTCTTTGCGACCCCATGAACTGCAGCATGCCAGGCTTCCCTGTCTATCACCAGCTCCTGGAGCTTGTTCAAACTCATGTTTAAGTCAGTGAAAACATCCAGCCATCTCATCTTTTGTCATCCCCTTCTCCTGCCTTCAATCTTTCTCAGCATCAGGGTCCTTTCCAGTGAGTCAGTTCTTCCAGTTGTTGGGTGTTGTCATTATAGACATGCCTGAACCGGCTAAGTCTGCTCCTGCCCCTAAAAAGGGCTCTAAAAAAGCTGTGACCAAGGCCCAGAAGAAGGATGGCAAGAAGCGCAAGCGCAGCTGCAAGGAGGGCTACTCCGTGTACGTGTACAAGGTGCTGAAGCAAGTCCATCTGGACACCGGCATCTCGTCCAAGGCCATGGAAATCATGAACTCCTTCGTCAACATTTTCGAGCCCATCGCTGGCGAGGCATCGCGCCTGGTGCATTACAACAAGCGCTCGACTATCATATCTAGGGAGATCCAGACCGCTGTGCGCTTGCTGCTACCTGGGGAGCTGGCCAAGCACTCCGTGTCCGAGGGCACTAAGGCTGTCACCAAGTATACCAGCTCCAAGTAAATCTAATATGCCTAGCTGCTGTTAACTGAGAAGGCAATGGCACCCCACTCTAGTACTCTTGCCTGGAAAATCCCATGGACAGAGGGCCTGGTGGGCTGTAGTCCATGGGGTTGCTAAGAGTCAGATACAACTGAGCGACTTCACTTTCACTTTGAGTTCTTTTAGATTTGCATTTCACTTTTTCATAGGTTTTCAAAAATCTATCCATCTGCCAGTTTTCACTAGCCCTTTGCTTGAGAGTCAATGGGGGTAGTAACTACCTCTATTAAGTCTAACAAAACTCTGCCAGTCTAATGGTACTTGGATGGCTTGGGGAAACCCAGATTGCTCCAAATTTTCTCTGTTGGATGTTCTACAGACTGAGCTTTCCTTCTAAGGAACACATTCCTTTAGCTTAACAAACTTTACAATGCCAGTGTACATGGGAGGTATATAAAATATTCGTTACTCACATGCCAGAGTGAATTCATTTACAACATTGCTTTCTTTCTAGTTGATACTGAGAAGATGAGAATTTTAACTTTAACTTGATTTGAGGGTTGGGGCAAAGTAGGAGAGGGAGAAATACTATTTTAAGGACAAAGCTGCATTTCAAGGCTGGCAGGCCTGGGGATGGTGTCACCCTGGGCAACATGAAGTATCAAGCATCATGTATGGACCCAGAGAGAGTGCCGTGGCCCAGACAGGGAAGTAGGAGAATCTAAAGATAAATTTTGCCTACTCCACAGCTGGGCCAGGGAGGGGCTGTGGAAGTAAGCGTGAGTAACCCTGGGATGTGCAGAGCCAAGGCCCGGCCCATTTGTGGTTATTTTTAAGCAGTAGCACATTTTCCTGCAGGCCTGGAGACATTTCTTTTGGTGTTGTCTATCTAATCCTTCTTTTAAGGGACAAGTGAAAAGAGTGCAGTGTTGAAGAACATCTAGTAGAGAAATGGGGGCTCTGGGACAGTTAACGTTTCTGTGACCCTCACCTCCACCTCCCATTCATACACACAAGCACACAACTTTCTTGGCGATTTGTCCTGATTTTGTAATAATTGTAATGTGAAATGATTGCACATATTTATATAATAGATATTTAAAATGTAGACTACATTGTTGATGCTGGTGTACCTCTGGTGAGGACTGGGTATTTTAATAGTTTCATTCATACGTTTTGAGAATTAGAATGATTTTTTAATTATTAAAGATTGACATTTTATTCTGCAAACTCCTGTTTCTAGCCAACATCGTCCTTACTATACAGTAGAGAAAAGTAGTTTTACAATTTGGTTTGGTTATCTTTGAAGCACTTTTTATTCATAAAGGGAAAGATGTATCTAGATCACATTCAAAATTGCATTAATGCTTTATTAGTCTAATTAATTTGGCCACATAAAACTTGACCTTTGCTGTGTCTTAGTCCCATAGAAACTGCTGCTGATGTCACACCCTTAGCAGGGAGTTAAGAACTGCTTAGAGAGTCCCTTGAACTGCAAGGAGATCAAGCCAGTCAATCCTATAGGAAATCAGTCCTGAATATTCATTGGAAGCAACTGATGCTGAGGCTGAAACTCCAGTACTTTGGCCACATGATGCAAAGAACTGACTCATTGGAAAAAGACTCTGATGCTGGGAAACATTGAAGGCAGGAGGAGAAGGGGATGACAGAGAATGAGATGGTTGGATGGCATCACCGACTTGATGGACATGAGTTTGAGCAAGCTCCGGGAGTTGGTGATGGACATGGAAGCCTGGCGTGCTGCAGTCCATGGAGTCACAAAGAGTTGGACATGACTGAGCGACTGAACTGAACTGAACTCAACTGAAGAACTACTCATCTCTCACTTCTCAGTCTTTGTACTGTTACAAGAGAGTTGACTTGTACCACTAGAGTGCAGGATATCACAAAGCACTCCAGCCCCATCAAGACTTTTTTCTTTAACAAATCACACTTGACTGTTAACAAAAGAGGCTATCTTGTGCCATCAGCTAGGGCTTCCACTTTCCATTATCTTTTTGTCAGCATCTTTTTTTTTCTGACTTATGTTGTCCAACACTTTGTGTGTGTGTGTTAATTGCTTAGTTGTGTCCGAATTTTTGTGACCCCAAAGACTGTAGCCCGTCAGACTCCTCTGTCTGTGAAATTCTCCAGGCAAGAATACTGGAGTGCGCTGCCATCCCTTTCTCCAGGGGATCTTCCCGACCCTGGGATCAAATCCGCGTTTCCTGCACTGCAGGCAGATTCTTTACCAACTGAGCCATCAGAGAAGCCTTGTCTAACACTTTAGGTCCTCAAATTGTGTGACTAATTTCCCCTACTTTCAGGTAGACTGTGTGACCATCCTCTTATCAACTGCAAACACACACACACACACACACAAACACACACACATATATACACCAAACAAAGATATACTTGTTTCAGTAGTACACATGTTGTTTGATTAGCTCTTATATATTGCCTTTATTTACATTTTGGGGAACTCATTTTTTCCCTATTTGAAATTATTACTATCATTTGAGGTAATCTCTGACTAAAGTAATACAATAATTAGAAAGCTTTTGTGTAGGGTAGAATAGAATATAAAGCACTTTTAACCTTGGAATAAGATTTTTCTGATAACATTTTTTTTCCTTTTAAAGATTCCAGTGTGGTATCATGGGTGTACACATATGTCCAGACTCATCAGATTGCAACATTAAATATGTGCAGGGTTTTTAATGCATCAGTTATGCCTCAGTTGTTGTTCAGTCGCTAAGTATCCAACTCTTGGCAACCCCATGGACTGCAGCATGCCAGGCTTCCCAGTCCTTCACTGTCTCCCAGAGTTTGCTCAAACTCATGTCCATTGAGCCAGTGGTACCATCCAACCATCTCATCCCCTATCACCCCCTTCTCCTCTTCCTCTCAATTTTTCCCAGCATCAGGGTCTTTTCTATTGAGTCAGCTCTTCTCATTAGGTGGCCAAAGGATTGGAGATTCAAGCTGCTTTAAATAAAATAGCTTTGTTTCTGTTAGATAAATAGCGACTCAGTCTTGCCAAAAAAAAAAAAATTCCAATAAATGGTAAGAGATACCATATTATTGATTGGAAGCCTCAATATTGTTAAAATGTCAGTTCTCTCCAAAATAATTGTAGCAATTCAATATAATCTCAGCAGGCTTTTTAATATCAAAATTGACAAGATAATTATAAAAGCTACACAGAAATGCAAAGGACCTAGACTTGCCAGAATAATGTTTAAGAAGAATAAAGCCAGGAAATAAAAAGGAAAGTACAGATTAAGGGCAGACAGAAAGTCCAGAAATAGATCCTCACTGATGTGGTCAGTTGGCTTTTTTCAAAGAGTTAAGATAATTCAATGGGGGAACAATAGTGTTTTCAACCAAGGGTGCAGAATAACTGGGTATCCTCGTGGAAAGAAAACTGAATCTCAACCAGTACCTCACAGCATTTACAGGCTTAATTTAAGATGGATCCTCGACATAAATATAAAAGCTAAAACTATAAAGCTTTAGAAAGAGAACTGTAAACATTCATGAGGTGAGGGGAGGCAACTATTCTGATAGGACTCAGAAAGCAATAACCATAAAAGAAAAAATTATGAATTAGACTTCTTCAAAATGAAATACTTCTGTTTATTAGAAATACAGTAAAGAAAATAAATAAGCATCTATGGCCTGGAAGCAGGCAGTGGCAAATGTGTATCTAGTAAAGGATTTGTATCCCAAAGATGTAAAGAACTCCACAATTTAGTAATAAAGATAACCCAGTTTTTCTTTTAACCTCATCAGCATTTATTGAATTGTGAATTATTGCAGACACTGCTAATATCTCAGACTCACTCATTCTGATCCTTCTCTCAGCTTCCCCTTGAAAAGGAAGCCTGGAGCGGGACCACCCAAACACCAAAGGGTAGAAGGGAGACACAGAGGAATGCAGGGAGTTGCGGGGAGGGGAGAGGCAGGAAGCAGCCGGACCAGTGCATGGTTAGCCTCCTGGGACACACACACACACACACACACACACACACACACAAAGAGCAGGGGTGTCCATTTCCGCCCTCCCCAGCAGCCATGTGCGCATCAGGATGGCATCTATGAGACGATTCAGTCCTTCCTATCATGAAGCAAAACACAACCCATTTTTAATTTATTTATTTATTCACTTATTTTTGGTTGTGCTGGGTCTTTGTTGCTGCATGGACTTTTTCTCTAGTTGCAGCGAGTGGGGGCTCCTGGGGCTTCTCATTCTGGTAACTTTTCTTGTTGCTGAGCACGGACTCTCAGGGATGTGGGCTTCAGTAGTTGCAGCACATGGACTCAGTAGTTGTGGCTCCCAGGCTCTAGAGCACAGGCTCAATAGTTGTGGCACATGGGCTTAGTTGCTCTATGGCATGTGGGATTTTCCCAGACCAGGGATTGAACCTGTGTCTCCTGCATTGACAGGTGGGTTCTTTACCACTGAGCCACTTTTTGAAAGCCCCCAAGACAACCCAGTTTTAAAAAGATGGACAGAAATCGTAAACACACACTTTACAAAGGAAGATAGATGAATGGTCAGCAAACACATGGAAAGATGCTCAACATCATTAGTCATTAGAGAAATGCAAATTAGAACCACAATGAACTGAGACTATATACCCATTCAGTTCAGTTCAGTTCAGTCATTCGTGTCCGACTCTTTGCAACCCCATGAACTGCAGCATGCCAGGCTTCCCTGTCCATCACCAACTCCTGGAATCCACCCAAACCCATGTCCATTGATTCGGTGATGCCATCCAACCATCTCATCCTCTGTTGTCCCCTTCTCCTCCTGCCCTCAATCTTTCCTAGCATTAAGGTCTTTTCAAATGAGTCAGCTCTTCACATCAGCTGGCCAAAGTATTGAAGTTTCAGCTTCAACATGAGTCCTTCCAATGAACACCCAGGACTGATCTCCTTTAGGATGGACTGGTTGGATCTCCTTGCAGTCCAAGGGACTCTCAAGAGTCTTCTCCAACACCACAGTTCAAAAGCATCAATTCTTTTAAAGTCAGCCACTGTTTCCACTGTTTCCCCATCTATTTGTCATGAAGTGATAGAACCAGAGGCCATGATCTTCGTTTTCTGAATGTTGAGCTTTAAGCCAACTTTTTCACTCTCCTCTTTTACTTTCATCAAGAGGCTCTTTAGTTTTTCTTCACTTTCTGCTATAAGGGTGGTGTCATCTGCATATCTGAGGTTATTGATATTTCTCCCCGCAATCCTGATTCCAGCTTGTGCTTCTTCCAGCCCAGCATTTTACATGATGTACTCTGCATATAAGTTAAATAAGCAGGGTGACAATATACAGCCTCGACGTACTCCTTTTCCTATTTGGAACCAGTCTGTTGTTCCATGTCCAGTTCTAACTGTTGCTTCCTGACCTGCATACAGGTTTCTCAAGAGGCAGGTCAGGTGGTCTGGTATTCCCATGTCTTTCAGAATTTTCCACAGTTTATTGTGATCCACACAGTCAAAGGCTTTGGCATAGTCAATAAAGCAGAAATAGATGTTTTCCTGGAACTCTCTTGCTTTTTCCATGATCCAGTGGATGTTGGCAATTTGATCTCTGGTTCCTCTGCCTTTTCTAAAACCAGCTGGAACATCTGGAAGTTCGCGGTTCATATATTGCTGAAGCCTGGCTTGGAGAATTTTAAGCATCACTTTACTAGCATGTGAGATGAGTGCAATTGTGTAGTAGTTTGAGCATTCTTTGGCATTGCCTTTCTTTGGGATTGGAATGAAACAGACCTTTTCCAGTCCTGTGGCCATTGCTGAGTTTTTCAAATTTGCTGGCATATTGAGTGCAGCACTTTCACAGCATCATCTTTTAGGATTTGAAATAGCTCAACTGGAATTCCATCACCTCCACTAGCTTTGTTCGTAGTGATGCTTTCTAAGGCCCACTTGACTTCACATCCCAGGATGTCTGGCTCTAGGTGAGTGATCACACAATTGTGATTATCTGGGTTGTGAAGATCTTTTGTACAGTTCTTCTGTGTATTCTTGCCATCTCTTCTTAATATCTCCTGCTTCTGTCAGGTCCATACCATTTCTGTCCTTTATCGAGCCCATCTTTGCATGAAATGTTCCCTTGGTATCTCTATTTTTCTTGAAGAGATCTCTAGTCTTTCTCATTCTATTGTTTTCCTCTATTTCTTTGCATTGATCGCTGAAGAAGGCTTTCTTATCTCTCCTTGCTATTCTTTGGAACTCTGCATTCAAATGGGTATATCTTTCCTTTTCTCTTTTGCTTTTCACTTCTCTTCTTTTCACAGATATTTGTAAGGCCTCCTCAGACAGCCATTTTGCTTTTTTGCATGTCTTTTTCTTGGGGATGGTCTTGATTCCTGTCTCCTGTACAATGTCATGAACCTCCATCCATAGTTCATCAGGCACTCTGTATATCAGATCTAGTTCCTTAAATCTCTTTGTCACTTCCACTGTATAGTTATAAGGGGTTTGATTTAGGTCATACCTGAATGGTCTAGTGGTTTTCTCCATTTTCTTCAATTTCAGTCTGAATTTGGCAATAAGGAGTTCATGATCTGAGCCACAGTCAGCTCCTGGTTTTGTTTTTGCTGTATAGAGCTTCTCCATCTTTGGCTGCAAAGAACATAATCAATCTGATTTCGGTGTTGGCCATCTGGTGATGTCCATGTGTAGAGTCTTCTCTTGTGTTGTTGGAAGAGGGTGTTTGCTATGACCAGTGCGTTCTCTTGGCAGAACTCTATTAGCCTTTGCCCTGCTTCATTCTGTACTCCAAGGCCAAATTTGCCGGTTACTCCAGGTGTTTCTTGACTTCCTACTTTTGCATTCCAGTCCCCTATAATGAAAAGGACATCTTCTTTGGGTATTAGTTCTAGAAGGTCTTGTAGGTCTTCATAGAACTGTTCAGCTTCTTCAGCATTACTGATTGGGGCATAGACACACCCATTAGAATGGCTAAAATTTAAAAGACTGACAACATCTAATGTCAATGAGTCTATAACCAACACCCATCAATTGCTAGTGGAAATATAAAGAGAGTATGTCCACTTTGGAAAAAGGCCTAGTAGTTTCAGATAAAAATCAAACATACACCTACCCTTTGACTTGGAAATTCCACTCCCAGAGAGAAATGAATGTCTCCCAGAGAGACACATGTTCACAAAAAGGCTTGTATAAGAATGTTCACAGTAGCTTTATTCATAATAGCTTAAGAATGGAAACATCCCACATGTGCCTCAGTAGGAGAATGGATAGACAAATTGTGGTGTGTTCATACAAACAATGAGCTTGTGATATATCCAACAACTCAGGATAAATCTCAAAAAGCCAGACGAGGACATGCTGTGTTATTCCTTTTATAGAAATTCTAGAAGAAGAAAACCTAAGTTTAGAAAAACAACAAAAGAGTGGTTGCCTCTGAGGACTGGGAAGACATGGAGGCTCTTTCCAGGGAGACAAAAATGTTCTGAATTGTATGAGGAATGTGGATTACAGGTGTGAATCCATTTGTCAGGCTGTACAGCTGAGATTCATGCATGTCAGTGAACATAATAATTGAGTGAGGAATAGGAAGAGGTAAAGGAGATGCAAAAATGATAGGATATTGGTAATTGTTAAATTCATATGATGGATACATGGGAGTTCATTATACTGTTTTCTTTATATATGTTTGCATTTTTCCATAGTAAAAAGTTTTAAAAGTGTGTATAAAACTTAAAGGGCTTCCCAGGTGGCTCAGTGGTAAAGAATCCACCTGCAAATGCAGGAGATGCACATTCGATCCCTGGGTCAGGAAGGTCCCCTGGAGAAGGAAATGGCAACCCACTCCAGTATTCTTGCTGGGATAATCCCATGGACAGAAGAGCCTGGTGGGCTGCAGTCCATAGGGTCACAAAGGGTCAGACAGGACTGAGCATAAAATTTAAAAAGTGAATTGATGGATGGATCATGGGCTGTTCTGGTTGTTGCACTTTTCTAGGCAACGTCCAAATATCCATATTAATGGGGGAGAACGGTGGTTGAAGATTACAAGCTTTGGAACCATTTATTAGCTCTGTGGCTTTGAAAAAACTCCTTAATTTCCCCATAGTTCCGATCCATCATAGGGTTTTGTGAGGTTTAAATGAGATGAAGTATGTGTAAAGTGCTTGGCCAAGTTCTTGCTCAACAAATGTTAGTTATTATTAGTGGAGAAAAATGGGGCAGAGATCACATTTTAAAAATTTGTTTGTATTTGTCTTTGAAAAAACTTTTCTGTTTAATTCCAGTGTGACTGTCTCTGATATTTGGGGAATTGACGTGATGAGATCCCACTGGGGAAGGTTTGGCTGAAAAGAAATTAGAAAAGGGCTCCTGCCCTTTCAGTGAACTTGGAAGTTAATACCTTAATTTTATCTCCATCAGATTGGCTTCAAATTCCTAGCATGAAATGATAAACAACCCCCAAATCTTTTTTTCTTGTTTGCTTTTTTAATAATACTATTTATTTTTATTTCTTTTTTGTCTATCCTTATTTAGGCATAACTGACAGATAAAAATTGTGTATAATTTAAGCTTGATATTTTGATGTATCCATATAATGTGAAATGTTTGCTTTTTTAATTTTAATTTTTTTTTGTTTTGAGGCACCTGTCTCTGGGATATTTTGCTGGGGCCAGTGTTCCAATTGGCTCTATTTTGTAACTTCAAAACAGCTAGTGGTAGGGAAGAGAAGGCTAAGATTTTTGGACCTAAAAATAGTAAAATAAATAATCCCCAGCTGGCTAATAAAAAAAAAACCAAGTATATAACCATATTCACCCTCAGGCCTGGAGTACACTTCCTTCTGAGTATCTTTCCTTAGCAACTGCTACCTCCCAGGCTTCACATTGTTAAAAGATATCTTTCCCTTTTGTTTGGAATTCCTAACCTCATTCATTCAGGGAAAATGTTTCGAGCACCTTGTTTTTCCTAGTCCATCAGGCACTGGGGAGGCATAACCGGGCACCTCTCATTTCTAAGGCTGGGACTCACTTAGTGAATAAGGAGGGTCTTGGGGGGACACAGAGGATTGTCAGGGAAAGTGCCTCTGAGACTCATGGGCGCCCACCTGTGGGAAGAACAGGGCTCCGTTGGTCTCTTTTTCTTGTTTTACATACTGTTGGGGTTTGGTGTCATATTTCTTTAAAGGACCTAGATGGAATTTGCCAGAAAGAACTCTCTTTGAAGATTTATTTGTGGTGACAGTCTTTTCAGATCCCTTCACAGAAGCTTCTCTTAGCACCACAACTTGTAGAAAAACAGAACTCGGCCCATCTGCTCACGGTCAGAGTTCCCACACACTCACGTGAAGCAGGGAGGTTCCCACGCTCCACTCTGGGCGCCGGCCTGTGATTCCCTCCTGCCCTGGATCCCTGAGGACACTCACACGCTCTGGTCTGTTTCCGCTGTCTCCCTTCTCAGCCTGAAATGCGAGGACCATCTTTTCAGATGGATGTTGGCCTTCCCAGGGGTCTTCTCCAGGACATCTTGTTTTGGAAGCTTCAGTGTGCTATCCTTCTTCATGTTGTATTTTTATAAGACCTCTTTTCTTGCTCTTGTTGCCTTCTCATCTTCGTCCCTCCACTGCTTTTTGAAAATATGGATATTTACACTAAGGTTACAGTTGATGCTTTACATGTGTGTATTATTTCCCGTGTTTCCTCAGGATGATTTTGAAGGGCTTGTCTCCCTCACATTCTGGTTTCCCCATCTATACTTCTGAAACAGGTGGCTAAATTTAGCTTCATTTGAATAACCCAAACACCACATTATTCCACCCATGTCTCTGAGCATTTTAATCATTTTCTTTTTTTTTAATCCCTCTTTTAGGGTTTCACACGTATTTATGAAGCACCTACCATTTCCTCATGTCAGGATTGGGATTTTTCTCAGTCACCTGGAACTTTGCTTCCAACCCTCTTGCTTCCAGGGCTGCCCCCCTTCCCCCACCCCTGCACCCCCTAGGCTGTCTCCATGTCCTTCAAGGCCCCACCAGTGTCCCTGTAGTCAGGCATTGCTACTGGGCTGCTCTGGCCCGTGGCCTCCTCTGCCTCATGAACGCTTATCACCGCCATCGCTGGCTTGGCAGTTAGTCGTAAATAGTCATGTGACAGGTACCAAACCTCCTGTGCTGTCTTCCACGATTATTATAGTCTCTTCATTTCTGGACCCTATGTCACAATATAGTACTTTCTTCCTGATTTTTTTTAAGTTAATAGCTCTTTGCCTTCTACTTCTCCAGCTTCAATTTTAGGAATCTACATTGGTTTTCAGATTACCAGGAAAATTTCTCCCTTTTTCAAAACACTAGTCAACCATGTGGCTTTACCTGCCTCACTGAGGAACTCATCTGAATTTATAGATTCTTGGAACAAAATGAGCTGACTGGCCTCCAGTAACTTGTGACCTCTTACTTAGAGACAGAATTCAATTAATCATGTACCAATCAGTTATTACACACACATAATAGTGTGTGTAATAGTTTTTTAAATAGTTGCCTAACAGGTTGCAAAATACTGTGACCCAGGCTTTTATGGAATACAACTTCTTAGTGCAGTTTCTCGGAATATAAATCAAGGGCAAGGTTTATAATCACATTTCATAGGTTAGAAGTCATTCTTGCTTAAAAATCAACATAATTTGATCTCAGGCAATTCTTGGGACTAGAAGAAACATTTAAAATTCATTTTGTTTGCCTAAAAATACAAACAAACAAACAAAGAACCCTATAAAATTTCTGCATTCCACAGATTTATCTTAACCAGTGAAAGATGAAAGAAAACATCTGTCCAGTCCCCTCTTTAAAGATCTTCATAGGAGGAATTCTGGGCATGTGGAAGGAGTCAGGCTCACAGTGTAGGCCTCCATCTACGCAGTACAACCAGGCCTGGATAGGGCGTTGCAAGGAACTCAGTTCCAGCTTCCTGCTAAGGATAAGTAGAAGGCATTTACTCTTCATTATGTGGTTGCTTTCAACAAAATTTATGAGAAAGCAAAAGGAAGTTTCTAAACTACTGCCAGATGGCAAGTACTTGGAGCACTGAAATGAGACTGAAACCCAATCAGAAAGAAGCATAACCTATTTAGGGCAAGACATTCAGGCTGCTTTTGAAACTGAGGCGTTTCCAAATCTTCTGTAAAGACATATAGGCTGATTATACAAACTTTGAATAATTTCTTGAGTATAACATTTAGAAATAAAAGTCGAACCTGAGTGACAAAGATGACCTCATAACAGTCTCCAGTATTTGCTGTCTATTCTATATTCTTAGGTAAGTTTCTTCCCTGTTGAACCTACTTTTGAAGCTTCCTTTTCCCTGCCTTTGGTACAGATCAGCGGTATCATCACCCCCTAGTACAAATGATGGCTTTCCCAAATATACCCTTGAAAGAACACTTGATATGTATCTTGTTTAGTCCATGATTCTACGTGTCTTTTTCTATCCTCAATGAAGCAGCACTGAATTAGTCTTACTAAGCCATTATTTTTAAAAAGTCTTCTATCAGTTTTATTTACCTATCATCATTCCTTACTCTGGTACTTTCTGTATGAATAAGAACATTTTAAAAACAACAAATCAAAATAGATCCCAGGTATTTTCAAGACTGCCCTACTTACGTAAGCAGTGGCTTTTATCTTCATTCCTATCTTGTTGTCTTCCTGATCAGATATTTATAAAGCACTTTCCAATCATAACAGCCTAATTTCTTGAGAATCAACATTTCGTTCAGAATTGGTGTCTTATAAAGTCAGCACCCGTAGAAAGCTGGATTTCAAGGACACAACTTAATACTAAAGTAGGCATCAAGGGAAAATGTCAAGTAAGTTACCTGATTCCTCTCCTAGGACCTGGCTGGTTTAATAGGGTTTTGGGTTGACAACCTCACAAATGCTTAACAATGCTGGTATTTGTATTTTGACCAGAGCCTTGAGCTAGTTTAATGTTGATTTTCTGCTTGAACTGATTGATCTGTTCTTGGTCTGTTCATTGGTCTCACTCATGTGACTCAGCCTGCATGTTTATAGAACAATGGTGCTGCCTGTGAGCATGAAACAGAGCAAAGCCAACTGGGCCACATGGGGACTGAACCCCTGACCTTGGGCTCATTAACTCTATTCATAAACCAGAGCGGCACAACAGTCAACCAACTAGTGGTTCACTTGGCACGAGGGGCCACCATGTGCTGATCTAGTTCAGACCCAGGAAAGTCTATCAGAAGGACAGAGTGTCAGCTGTCAAGAGCAAGACTCACTTGCTTCCATTTTTCATGTTAAAACATCTTGCACATTTTAAAACTAGAATCATATTATGTATTCTACAAACTAGATTTTTGATTCATTAGGTTGAGATTAATCTGTTGTTTTGTGTATTGGAATGTATTCACTATTTTGATTCCATTTTATGACTGTATTATATTTTACCCATTCTACTGTGATGGACGTTTGATTTCTCCTGTTTTGCTTTATAAGTAGCTCTGCAATGTGTACTTGCATGTATGTCTCCTGGTTTGCACATGCGCGTTTCTCCAGGTTCTGCACACATTTAGGAGTAGAATTGCTGGCTTCGAGGATACATTGTCCATTTTACAAGGTGATCTCAAAGTGTTTGTGCAGGGCTCTGTTCCAGTTTATACTCCACCAAGTATTCTGGTTATTTCACATCCTGGCCAATATTTGATATTGTCAGACTTTGAAAATTTTGCCAGTGTGGTACGTGTGAAGCTGTATTTTAATTGTATTTAAATACAACCAATTTAATTTTGCTTTTTCCTCCATTTTCTAGAGTACTAGTAGAGTTGAACAGATTATAATTTTTTTTTTTGGTAGATTGGCCATTCAGCCTTCCTCTTTTGTCAAGTACCCATTCCAGTGTTCTGTCCAGTTTTTAAAAATAATTTTATTTATTTACTTTTGGCTACGTTGGGTCTTTGTTGCTGCATGGGCTTTTCTCTAGTTGCAGTGAGGGGGGGCTACTCTCTAGTTGTGGAGCACGGGTTTCTCACTGCAAAGGCTTCTCTTGTTGGGAAGCACGGGCGTTAGGGCTCATGAGCTTCAGTAGTTGTGGCTCCCAGGCTCTAGAGCACAGGCTCAATAGTTGTGGTGCACGGGCTTAGTTGCTTCATGGCATGTGGGATCTTCCTGGATCTGGGGTGGAATCCGTGTCTCTTGCACTGGCAGGTGGATTCTCTACCACTGAGCCACAAGAGAACGGACAGCCATCACCTGTCCATTTTTCTTTTGGCTTCATCAGTATGCATGTGTATTTATATGGTAATCCTCTGTCAACTATGTGTTGAAAATATCCAGTCCAGTGTGCCTTCGTAATATCTTAGTTTTCATCTTAGTGTAACTGATTTGTACTTTGTGTCTTAATACACAAATCTTTCCTCACTGAATGATCTCTTATGCTATCTTTTAACAGTTACATGCTTTCCCATTCTCTATTTAAATATTTAATCCATTTGGAATTCACCTGGACTACTACATTCACAGATGAGGTCAGTGGTCCAAATTCCTTCCCCAAACACCAGCAATGCTTGGTGGGAAGTCCTTCTGTTTCACACTGATCTGCAAGGCTGGCTCTTGGAAATTGTTTCCCTATGTGGGCATGTTTGCTTCTGGGGTCTATTTGGGATCTCTGTGCCAATGTGACACTTTCTGTCTAGTGTTACATATACTATAGTTATAGGACTTCTTGCTGTCTGAAAGGCCATACTTGTTGTTCTCTAGGAGTGTCTTGGCTATTCTTGGCCCTTTGTGCTCCTGGAATACAAAACATGCTGTTTTCGAAATATTCCTTCTAAATGCTAACTGAATTTATAATTAGGCAAGGATAGATGTTCCAATCAATAAACCTGATAGTTAATGTGTTTACTTGAATTTTACTTGGTCATAAAAATTAAGTTCATTAAATTTGGATTTGAGATGAGAATTTATGCTAAAAAAAGTGTTTTTAAAAAATTGTCCAATATCTGCAAACCATACTAATACAGGTATGCTAAACCTGTCTGGTTGGTTGTGGTGTTTTTATCACAAATTTAATTAACATTGAACTTGGACCATTTCCCTGAGTAGTAAGAGATAATGCTTGGCCAGTGAAGCTGAGATTATAATTAGATCTCAAGAAATAATGGTCTCAAATTATTTTAAGTGCTTGTAATTTTTAGTAATATGCAGGCCCAGGCACAGACATCAAAAGAGAAACTCAACTAGGTGTGTGTGTGTGTGCGTGTGCGTGCTGATAACTGTTTATTACGAGAATAAATAGAGAATTTTAATGTACACACTCGCCTGGGAAACTTAGTGTTGTTTATTAAATAAAGCAGAGAAAGCAAAAGAGGAATCAGCACAACGGGAAATCAGGTCACCAGATAAGGCTTTTTTGCTACCCTGTTTCCTGTTCTGGGTGGCTCTGCCATCCACTGGGAGAGATTCATTCCTCTTACCCAGATTGACAATTTCCCATTTCCTGTCACTCTCTCTGCCACCTCCCTCCCCCATTCTTGACCTGCCAGGCCAAAGCAGTTCAAACAGATAAAGTTAATTTGCTGAAGAGCACAGAGCTTTCAGTAAACAACTTTTTCCTGGGCAGTTCTGTGTGGAAATGACAGGAACTTTATCAGCAGAGTAAGACTTGAATCCACTTATTATTGTACATGTTTATTAGGCCTACACTCCCCACACAGCAAGTCAGTTCATCCCTGCCTTTCCTTTGCCAACTTTATAGCCACTAAAAAGGGGGAACAGCTATAGGAGCCACAAAAACATTTTGGGAGAGGGGGTGGAGGGATTATTTGGAACCAGCATCTGCATTTTTAGAATAAAGCATAGATGGTAGGCGGCAGCTGTGCAAGGTCATGGGTGGAGGAGAGGCATTCAAGAAGTATCAGTGATGATACTATGTCACAAAGGGATGGATCTCAGAAAGTCCTGTTCTTATTTTCTGAATTATCAGAGCAGTGAATGTTACCATGTTTTGACTGATGGTCAAACACAGCAGCAGCCCTTGTCAAACAATTATAGGGGGTAGAAACAATTAAAAGTATAAGATAAGGATGCAATCCAGAGTATTAAAGAAGTTTTGAGTTAAAAAAAAAACACCTAATATTTTACTGGGAAACTACTACATTTAATATAGGTAAATTGTTGTGTACTTGAAACATTTTCTTTAACTCTGTGCAGTTATCTCCCAGATAAATTAAAGGCCAGGAACCCAGATTGGTCTGATCCCACTACATCACTAACTGATAAATGATTAAAAGCACCTCAATAAGACTTTTAACATAAAAAAGAACAAAACTATGGAATACAAAATGAAATAAGCACTATCTCTACATTGGCCAAGAACTGCCAAGTGGCTTTCCTTCCACAAAGTTCATGTCTCTGAGGTGGTGATGTGTCGAGTGTATGATCTACATCCTTCTAGATGTAGATCAAATCACCACAGTGTACACTGTAAATATCTTAGTTTTGCAAATTATCCCTCTGTAATACCCGGGGAAAAATAAGTTCATGTCTCTAAGTCCTTGACTTTCGAAGTTCGAGGCTGCGTAAAAAATAATTTGTACCAAGTGAAGATTAGTGACCGATTGCATCAGGGACTTCCAGCTGGTCTTTAAACTGCTGTTGTTAAGAGAACGAGTTACAAGAGAGCTTAGTCTCTTGTCCCCTGTGCCTTCGTGTCTACCTGAAAATGTTACTGAGCAGAAACCAGAAGCTGTTTCTGGAGGCCCTGCAGTGTTCTTTTCATTGACTGCTGTCATCTCTGTAGAGACCACCATCAATAGGGCTCCCCAGGATTCACCAAGTACCACTGGATAGGGGGATGGAAATCAGGGCTCCACTTCTAGCTCTGCCTTGGCATCTGTCAGTTATAGCCATGTGACTTCAAACAGGTTACTTGGCCTCACTGAGCTTCATCTATAAAATGAGGAGGCGGAGTTGCATGAATCTTTTAAAAAGGGCTTTCCTGGTGGCTCAGATGGTGAAGAATCTACTTGCAATCCATGAGACCTAGGTTCTATCCCTGGGTCAGGAAGATCCCCTGGTGCAGGTCATGGCAACCCACTCTAGTATTCTTGCCTGGAGAATTCCATGGACAGATGAGCCTGGAAGGCTACAGCCCATGGGGTTGCAAAGAGTCGGACACGACCGAGTGACTAACACTTTTAGAAGAGATAATGTATGTGAAAGCACTTAGCACGCCTCTTAGTGCAGACAGTATCCAAAAAGTGTTTTCTCCATATTAAACTGAGGCTGAAAAGTTCGAAGTTGTAACAACCATCACTATATTCAATAAACAAATATATGTTAATAGATCCTAGGTAGAACCATGATGCTCAGATCCAGTTCTCAAAGAAGTAATAATTTATTAGGGGCAATAGGATATACTCAATTCTAATAAGGATGACTGCTCTTAAGTTCCAAAAAGGACCAAATTCAGTGGCAGTTCAGAGGAGTAAGAGAAAATGTTTGGCTACAAGGAAAGTTGGAAGTATTCATAGATGAAAGAACATTTGACCTCTTTCTAAAATTTCTAAAATGCTAGAAAGCTCAGATGTGAACAGGTGGCGACTAGAAGGTTTGGGGAATGAATGGAGATTGGTGAGTGCAGTGTGTCTGCAGTTGCCCCGTTTGAGCGGGGAACAGGCCACAGAAGACCTCTGAGCGTTTGACTGGGGACCATTAGCTTTTATGCTGTGAGCAACCCCAGGAGTTACTAGAGCTGAAATACAGGCTGGTGCTGTGTTGGGGCTAAACTAATCTCAAAATCCCTGGGAGGGCAGAAGGGCCACCAGAGGCCAAACAATCAGCACAGAGGCTATTCTCCCTTGTGGGGATGCCGTGGGACCAGCAAGGACGCAGGTATGTGCCATAGACTAAATACATTTGGGGCTTTTAGCAAGTGACTGTATAAATTGATGACCTGTACTTAAGATGAGGAATGGGAACATATTATTACATTTTTTTTTTTAATGGGAAGGAGCTTTTAAATTTCTGAGCAAGGCCTGTTATGACCTGGCCTTAGAGTACAAAGAAAAGCCACGGAGAATGTGACATAGGCCAAAGATCTGAATTCAGGGGACAGTGAGAGCAGTGATAGAAAAAGACACTGGGCTGCATGAGCGAAATATCACCAGGGCTTGGCCTTATTAATTGCAAGGGGTAAAGGAGAAAGTCGAGAACTGAAGTTTTGAGTCTGAGTGATGATGTGATAGCAGTAACAATACAGAGTAATTCATTTAAAAAATGTGTTTTCTTAAACGGAGTCATTTTGCTGTTTAAAGTCAGCTCTCCTCAAGCCAGCAGTGTCAGTTCATCTGTCGTATTTCTATGTATAGCTACATTTCTAGCATAAATATTTTACAGTTCATCCTTAAGTAGTAGCAAAAATGAGGGGTTTCAACTGAAGTGGAAGACTCCATCTTTGAGATTAAGTGCGCCTGTCTGGTGACACTGCAGAATACTGAGCACACCGTTCTCACAAGCTGCAGGTACAGCACTTACAAAAGCCAAAGCTCATGTCTACACAGTTAATGTCATGTGAACAGTAAAAACAAGAAGTACAAAAGAGACATTAAATAAAAGATTTTGCTTTTATTTAAAATAAAATGCATTTATACAGTCTTTAAACCATGGATTATTGAACAATACTGGTAATCTACCCCTCCCTGGCACCCTTTTGGGCTATGTGAGCTAGGAATTTTCTGACTAGCACCAATGCAGGTTGTAACAGCGCAACAGACTAGAACACGGCCAGTCCAGGCATTAGAGTTAAGGACATTGTGGCAAATCATGACTATAATGAAGTCATCCTTAATTTAGCAGATATTAAAACTGCACATTAATTATATTTTAAAGAGCATTTAATTAATGCAAAGATGCTACATCTAAGCCATTTGCTAGTTGTGAGTAGATTTTTAAAAAACTGTACAATTTTATAAAATTTGTGTTTGTACATTAGTTACACAAAATGCATACTTCATAGACCTTTACTTCATATTGTAATGCAAAAGTTGCATGTTTTAGGCAGACAGTGAATATGCTGGTGAATACTAAAAGTGTTGTAATACAATATGGTGTAAAAATAAAAACACAAGACAATATACATACATGCTTATTCAAGGACAAAAACAAACCAGGCATTAACGACTAATAGCATTTTCCTTCAAGATCAAACAATGACATTATTAAATACCAGGCACCTTTTGTAGGCCTAATTTATTTTGGGGTTGGGGGGGGAACGCATGACAGATGGCTACCAAAAGTAGGATATTTGAAAAATTATGAGGTCAAATTAAACATACATTAAAACACATGCATTAAACATGATAAATAGACTTCATATAGTTTAAGCCCTGGATAGCTTTAAAGTAGATGGCTTGAGTTTCTTACAGTTCAGCTAGCTTGAATCAGTGATGTTTTGTTCCTAACTTACCCACTACTTCAGTTTCAATTCCTGGCTCTAAGGAACATGTGCCATATTCAAGTCCGTACATTGTATCATGATAGCAGATTAATAGTCGTGCTTGTTAGTGCACATATTAACTGGTCTGGTAAGGCAAAAAAGTTTTCATGATAAAATAATGAATTTCAAGCTTACTTTATTAAGCAGCATATAACAAACAACAGCTTTTAAAGTTAAACAACTGTTATGGCCATGGAGTTTCATTACACAGCATTTCTGTTCACACCCAACCACTGGTAAGTTTGTAGAACATCTCTTCATCTAAACTCTCATTTTGGTCTTTTGCACGTGTTGAGAGAAATATGTAGCCACCAATGAATTCATGAACCACTTTGCAATCTACTTCAGTGCAAATGAAGGACAACCGTACTTCATCTGCAAACTCTACAGTGACCTAGAACAAAGACAGAGAACCATCAGTCCCTGCAGAAGTCCAGATGGCTGGGTCCAAGTGAGGCCACTATACTTAAGGTCTGTCCTGATCACAAAATACTCACTGGTCCTCAAAATTTTTTTTTTTTAATCCTAAACTAATATTGCCTTCAAGTCCAAAAGCGTAAGTAGTTTACTAGCCCCTCCCCTCCTCCTTTTTAATTTTCTTGTTCTGAAAAGGAAGGCTGAATGCAAGGGGCTTAGGTCATTAAGTTCCCAAAAGGTCTCTGGTGATTCAATTAATGAGTGTCTCCCTTCAAGTCCTGGGAGAAAACCTATTTCCTGTGTTTAGCTATTTAACCTTTAGGTTTCATGTTTGAATATTTCAGAAATACAAGATTCTATGAAGTAACTGAAATCAGTACAACAAATCCAAAGACCCTAAAACAAAGGACTTATTAGGGAAATATTCTGTTTAAGTGAGAGTCATGTACTCCAAGGCGAGGGGTAGCATGATGTGCCAGGCTTTAGAGCCCCAAGTATCCCAGTTTGAATCCTAATTCTCAGTGTGTGGTCATGGACAACGATGGCCTTCATTTGTACCATGGGGATAATCCATCTACCTTGCAGGGCTGGGGTAACGTTTAGAAATAGGGTACAGATGTAAAGCATCTAGTATCATGCTTGGCACAAAGTAGGCATTCACTAAAGAGTAGCTGCTATTTGTGAGTGGAAAGGGTTTATTCATTATAGAAAGACAACCTTAAAGATTAGCCAATATTGTAACATATTATGCTCTTATAAGTATTTGGGCTACTTATAAAATAGGCAAATAGGAAATGAACAACCAAGCATGTTTCATACTTTAAGAGGAAATGGCACAAAGAATCTTAAACATTTATAGGGCCTTTTCTTCTTAATTAATTCAGTTTTAGCAGATCGACTGTGTGTGTGTGTTCAAGAAGCATGGTTACAGCTTACCATTTTTATTTCCCAGTTTACATTCCACTGTTTCATGTTACTGAAACGCCAGGTTTTAATTGCATCTCCCGTGCTAGCGTCCATCCTAATCAGTCTATTGTATGCAATTCCAATAAGTTCTTCTTTTTTGCCCCCTTGGAACCTATAGAATTAAAAACATAAATACATGTTTTAAAACAGGGGTGGTAGGGGGACATGTTGGTCTGTTTTTCTTGAAGATATGTACTTTTTAACTCTTAAAGTGCTATTCTTGCCTGAGTAAAAAGAGAAATGAAATCACTTTAAATTTTTGATGAAAAAATTATAAGCATAGAAAATACATTCCAACATTCGTTAAATTTTACTGTGTAATAGGTTAATGGGTCTCAGTAGGTAGCTTTAAATGTTTAATTTCTAATTACATGAAGTCGATTAAGAAGGCACAGACTGAGGTTTACACACCAGTGCTTAGTAGAACCACTGACCTTGCAATAAAGTGTGTGATGCCGAATTCTGGTAATGATTGCCAAGCTTGAATAAATCTCATCTTGGCTTCAATTAAACTCATCTGAGCTACATTCTGATGGGCCTCCAAGATTCTTGCTGTTATCTAAACATGAGTAAACATCATATTTACTATCAGATATTATTCTTTCATGGTAGAATCAAGACAAAAAAAGATTAAAACACTGAATTATGTGTCCCATGCCCCAAAATTATGTATTGCGAGAGATGAAATTAGAAAATATCTGAAGCTACATTTGGGAATTTTAGTAAACTAATGACTTTCCAAACTAAACTTCAATACATAGTTTTTCTTAATTTTAGTTCCATATGTCAAGAAAGAATAAGTACTACTAGTACTTATTCTAGTAGGTATATATAATTGTTGAGACTTATTCAAGTACATACACATATGATAGCACAAGTTCTAATCCTCATATACATGATGGGTTTTAAGTTCAGTACCAAGATATCTGATCAGAATGAGTGCCTGCCATACAGGTTTCTAGCACTAGAAATCACTGCAATGATTTTAAAATTTTTCTAAAGGAGTAATTAGAAAGGTTAGTTTTTAAATTTACTCACTTTGGGGTGCCTATTTGCTCAAAGAGTAGAGGGAAATTAATTCATGAGGGGAGTTTGTAGCTAGGGCTGTAAATATTTTTAATTCTTTCTTTTTTTTTTAAATATGGAGAACTTACCAAATCTCTTATATAGCCTGGCTGTAGATGGCAATGCGAGGAAAAGAAAAAGGAAGCAGAAAGAAAAAAAAGGCAATCAGAAAAAATGGCAATGAAGCAAAGAAAAAGTTGCGGTAACCTGCAAACCAAAATTCCAGCCAAAAACCATGCAAAAAAATGACTTTAGGTGGAAACCAAGCAAAGTAAATGCAAGCATGAAAATGAAAATGAGAAAGCAGCGATTACTTTTCATTTAGAATACTGAGAAACACTCCACATTATTTTAGATTGTTAAGTGTTACTAAAGTTAAGGGTAGAAATTTGTAGGGAGAAAATTTAAAACGCAAATAACCTTTTCCCCTTCATGTACCAGTTCTTACTGATTAGGGTAAAGCTAATTATTTTAGTAGCAAGATAAAAAAAATTAATATTCAAAAGCCTTTAATCTTGTCTTATATTGAGTCAAATAATATGATCCATGCACAGCTTTTCAGAAAATAGTTGAAGGCATTAAATAAGTGCAGTGACCATACTGTTTCTTTATTTACAGAAGAAAAGCAAACCCCTCAATTACCATCTTTTTTTTGCATCCTTTTTCCTGGAAGGGAAAATAAAAATATGCCATACACTACACTAGGAGTGGAGGCTACAAATGTATCAGTTCATTTCAATTTGGATCAACATGAATAAAACGAAGAATAATCGTTTCCTCTAAAATGTAAAAATCCAGTTTGGGAGTCATAGTTATGTAAAAAATATCCATAGCAAGTTTAATAGATAGTCTTGGGGAATTAAAATAGATTGTAACAAAGGCTATATGCGCCTGAAGACTTTATGCCCTGGTAGGGCTGAATGACCCCATGGCCTGCACAGTTTAGACCTACCTGACTCCTAAGTGCTACTGGATTACATAGTTTAAAAAATTCAATTACTGAGCCACTAAGTCCAACAAACAGTACAGTACATGACACACAATAGCAACTAAACTCTGCTTATCAGCACTTACTAGGTGTCAGGGCAATACTTGACTCAACCTCCTGGTTAGGGAAAGGAGAATTCAAAATGAATGTGCATTTGATAAGATGACAATGTGGAAGACAAGGCTAGAAAGCTCCTTAACCTCAGACCACACACATACTACTATCCTGTCAGTTAAGGACAGCCACACATTCTTTGTCCTCAAGAGAATCTTCAGTTGACTTGTAGTCAAGAACTCACCAAAAGAAAATTTATCTTTTTACAGCTAAACCTATCATTTTAAAGGCTTCTGGGAAAACAATTAAGTACCTGTCTGACAGCTAAACTAACATTTGGCAATCTTCACAATTATAGTTTAAGATCTTTTATTCCTAATACCTGATGGTGAAATGGTAAAACTGCTAAGATTTGAAACTATTCATTGACTTTGAAGGCAAATGAATCTACTTTTAGAAACAAGTCTCTTCATAAATAACTTTAAAATGAATTAACCTAAGAATTAAAAAATGACATTAGTACTCGATTCACTTTCCCTTGTTAACTTACAATCTACATTCCACTCAGCTCCAAGGGCATTTCCTCCATTCCTCACTACTCCCACATCATATGACTATGGGATAAACAATTTCCATGTAGCTTACACAACTTCTGCAACTTAAAAGACAAATACTTGGTGATTAAAACTTTTGAACATTTCCAGCTAAGGGATTTCAGACCCATATGATATAAACACTGTATTTAAAGTTAAGAATTAACAAGTGTTCTGGGTATATCACTGGGCCTTTCCCGTAACGTTTTAAAATTATTCCTTAACAAAGATAAAAATGAAGTATTTATTTCAAAGTTCTTCTTCACCCCCTTCCTAAATTGGAGCCTTTTCCCTTTTAAGGCATGATGCTGGGTATCAAGTCGAGAATATTGGGGGCTATCCCAAGTGAAACTCCCCTGGCAAAGAACCTTTTGTGTTGGACCGAAGAACCATTTTCCTAAATCGCAATCCTTTTACGGTAGTCATTTCCAGAAAAGGAATTCTAAATAGAGGGAACAAAAGCAGTGAATTTCAATGAAAATTCACCAAATGTTGTCACATGCAAATCTGGCTTAGGTTTTCACTGTTAATGTTAAGAAAAGGCAATGTTAAACGTGGACTATAAACCATGTAAAGTTTATTTCCAAAGCTGGAAAGGTCCATTTCGACGGCAAGAAGAGTCATCAGAGATTTGGCTGGGAAATGCTGGCTGTGCTCTGTATCAGACTTACTTTATTTAAGGAATAAAATGGCATGAACTGTGGAACACAAAGCAGTAAGACCATATTCAATTCCCTGAAAAGAATATCCTGTTAGCAGAGTGATTTCCTCAGGTGGCTCAGAATAAATATGCTCCCAACTACTCTACCTCATTATCCATCCTATTAAAATAATAAGACTTTTCTTAAATGACCAATTTAAACTGACTGAAAGCTATTTTTTCCTTATATTTTAACCACTTGATACAAAATTAAGACTACCAATTAAGACTAAAAAGTTGTGTTTAAGAGGGGAAACTAAAGTATATGTAGAAAACCGTTTACCTGCTTGTTCTTGTACTTTTTTAGATAGCGAGGAGATACCAGACATTCAGGATTTATATCAGTTGTGATCTGCTCTGGTATTAACTGAGGATCTGGATTTAAATGCTGCATCTTCAGAAAGGAAAGAATATTTTGAACTTCTAAGTTGTAAGAACTGTCTGCCATGGTCTTGCCTTTGGAGGCCAATCTGCAGGCTGCCATCCAGTGTGCATACTGTTTTTCCTGTGAAAAGAAATACCGAGGTTTGGAATCCATCACATGATAAATCCTTTGAGTATAAAACATAAGAATGAATGGTCAACTCACTAAGGAAGCAAAGAAAACCTAGGTTTACTTTTTTTTTTTGGCTGCACTGTGCATGTGGAATCTTAGTTCCCTGACCAGGGGATTGAACCCATGACCCGTGCATTGGGAGCGCAGAGTCTTAACCACTGGACCCACCAGGGACATCCCCCAAATTGAGGTTTATTTTTAATCAGAAAACTTACATTGTCACAACGAAGCCAGATTTCATTCATGCCCTCTGCAACCGGAATGAGGAGTTTAATGTTAAATTTTTGGCCTGAAATATTCACATCTGGGGTAACTTCACACCCTGTATTTAAAAAAAAATAGATTAAAATGGTTAAATTTAGACTTAAGAAACCCCAAGCCAATACAGGCAGTTCCCATTTTATGGCATCTTAACATGCTGATATTGCTATCATGGAATCTACAAATCAGGGAATTCTTTATGTTCAGTAATTTCGTTGGGGGTGGAGCGAAGACTCAACTCAGACCTAATATACAAGAGATATAACTGCACAGTTTGTGGCCCTCACAATCACAAAACTTGATTGAGAAGAGAAGGAAAGAGTTCTATTAAAAGGATATTATACAAAGAAAACTTGCACTCCATTCCCACAAGTTTCACACATTATTATTTTAATATCATTCAGTTCTTTGAATCTTAAGTTTTCAGGGTTTTTTTGCTAAGTTTCTAAATGTACAGGGATTTAAAAATATCTTTCCATAGTAAAATTCTAAAGTGTGTTCTGGTCAGAATAAATGACTTTATGATGCCTTTTAAGAAAGGCACATGTGTGGGGAACCAGCCAGTGTGAGCTAGAGTCCTCTATGAGGGCCCCCTCAGGGCCCCACTGTTTCCTCACTCAGCTGCTCTGGCCTCCTATTGCCAGTGCAAGGAAGACTAATGGCACAGACTGCAGGGGGCAGGGAGCACAGGCTCTCCTGATTTGCACAAAATTTTAGGAGTCCATCTGACACAGAAGGTAATATAAACTTACATACATGGGAAGTCAGTATGAAAATAAAGGCATGCAGGATTTCACTTTACTGGGAAGTTTTCAGGAATACGTACATTTATGGACCGTACAAAATCCCCGTAATGAACTCTGTTAACCATTAGTTTATGGCTTTATAGGAGAGAAAACAGATTTACTGAATGTATACCCAGATAGATAATGGGGCAATCAATGGTCAGCCTAAATTAGTAACCAGAATAAAATAGTGAAGAAGAGCTCTGTAAACAGACAGATTGGGGTTCCAGACCTTTCTTGACCACTTAATAAGCATATCATATTTACTTATGCCCAAATTCCCTGACCTTAAGCTCTATCTCACAGCGATGCTGTAAGGATCAGTAAGATAACAATTATGCCAAAGCTTCCTAAACAGTATTCCAATTGTTAGTACTTAGTTCATGTCACCCTCAATGCGTGTTAAGACCATCATGCAGACTCTGGGGAAGAATGCAAACTTGTTAGCAGGGCCTGCTGTTGCCTTTGTCCCTGAACTGAAGCAACTTCTCCTGACAAAGAAAGTACAAGCAACAAGATAATAAGCTTCTATGTATCTGAACAAATGTTTAAACTGTCATTTTTTCCCTCATCAAATAAATGTTTTAAATAGCAAATGAAAGAAACAAAACATTTTAGATAAAGGAGAGATCCTCTCCTCTCCAGAATTAACTTCAATCATGAATTTGATGAACTTTCCCTCCCTCTTTCTTTTTAGAATATTTACTTCACATAAATAGCCACCACATGTAACTCCTACACAATCAATTACAAACTCTCAGGAAGTTGTGTGGCAATGTGTTTAACCTGCAAAGTTAAAACAAAGAGATGTATCTTTCTTCAATCCTAAATCCCCTCAAAATCTTTGGGAGACCCAATCCTGTGACCCCACAACTCTCTCCCCATTGGCTCCATGTTTCCACCTTTTCTCTGCAGTCCAGCCTGGACCCTGCTTTACTAGCTGTCACCTCCAACTCTCCAGACTCACCATCTTTCCATTATACACACTTTGCAAACCCTTAATCCTGGCTCAACTCAACCACCTACCTCTTACTTGCCTATGCTCTGGATGCTGAGCACTCTAAGATGGGGGGTGGAGGGGTGGGGAAAACATCACAAAACTGAGCAGGTAAGTTTCACTAGAAACATGTAGATTCCCAACGTCAATCTGCCCCTGAACACTTGGAACCCTTCTGTGTTGACATCCTTAACAGTGTTTATTTCACATCTTCTCAGGCCTCCTATGCTACTCTTAGAGAACAACCTCACCTGTTATTTTTCCAAGAACATGAAAGCCATCAGAAATGAGGTCCCCCAACTTCCTGCCACCAAAGCAGACAAACCTGGCCACCCTCACTTCCACACAGAGGAAAAGGTATCTCTCCATCCGAGCAGGCAGAGTTTCCTACCATCTGTCAGGTAGCTTGTTCCATCACAGAGATCCTGTCCTCCCACCTCTCTGCCTTTCTACATGACAGTTCCATCAGCATTTAACTTCCTTGAGTCTCCCATCTTAAACCATAAAACACCTCTCCATTTTAGGCCTCTCTCTTCTATTACTGCCCTCTTTCCTCCTTGCCTGTCACAGATGAGGTTCATCAAAAAGCTATCTTTGTTTCCCATCTCAGTGACTGTACTTTGGCTCTCATGCATAAAAGCCCACTGAAATCTGCTGAATCTGTTCTTAGTAGAGGCCACGAACCACCTCCATGTGGCTAAATCATATGGAAGCTTAATCTTACTTTTTTAAAGCATTTGATGCTATTGACTGCTCTGTCCTTTTAACCTCTATCACACCTCATTTCCATGGTCTTCCTAGATAGTTGTTTGTTGTTGTTTATCTCCCTTGCAAGTTCCACCTCCTCTAATCTGCCCTGTCCCTTAAACACTGGTATCCTGCAGGGTTCTGCTCTCAGCCTTTTCATATTACAGACAACTACTACAAAGGCTGCATCTACTATGAATACTCACTGCTGCCACATCAGTATCTGCAGCATGGATCCTACCCATGCTCCAAACAGATACACCACCGGCACCTCAAATTTAAAATAACCCAATTAAATTTAGCTCATCTTCCTCCCCAAACTCTGCTCTTATATAGTCTCAATCTCAATATTACCCTATCCACCCAACTGTACAAGCCAGGATCAAGTCACTTCCCCAGCTCTCCCAGCTCAATCATCCAGTCTGTTGACTGAACGTCCTGAGAATCTAACAAAGTTGTGCCCTTTTCCCACCCATGCTGATAAGCGTAACCTGGATCAGTATCACTACTCTAAAATTACTCTTCTACATTACAGCCAATGTAAGGATGATGAATCTTATCGTATTCACAATCCTTCAGTGTCACTTCATTGCTGCCAGTTTAGAAAACAATCTCCTTAACAACTTTATCCTCTAGCTCCTGTTGTCACCTTTCTTCTTAGAAGGAATGGATTCAGCAGCTATTAGGGAAGGATTCATCCTCTCTGTTTCAACTCCATACTCCAGAAGCATACCCCCTCACCCACCCACCGCGTGACTGCTGATGATTTTCCCCACACAATTTTGCACATCAGTCTCTTTTACCAATTCTCCTCCTTCCTCTCATGGATTGTAATTTTCTTTTTGGGATCTTAACTCCAATGTTATTTCCCCTATTAAGCTTCCCCTAATTCTCTCCAAAATCACTGAAGATTGATACAGCATCCTTACCTCTTTGTTCCTTTGACCTACTGCTTACTTTTGTAAGTACTACTATTGCCCAAATTGTAGTTGTTTATTTCCTGACATTCTCTGACATCCTAGGGATGTGACTATAATCTGTTCTCGCTCATGACTTTAGTACCTGGTACAGTGGGTGGCATGGGTGACCAGTCAGCATCTGCTGACCTGCATTTTTTAGAACTGTGCACTTTAGATATCTTAGGGGTCTTAGAGAGCATCCAGTCCAACACTCTCATTACTCAGAGGAAGGTATTAAGGTCCTCCTGACAGTTATTTTTCCAAAATCACAGGGCTTGTTTTGTGGCAGAGCAGAACCTAGGCCATTTGATTCTTAGGCTAGTGTTACCCTCACCAGTGTGATGTGCTAGAAAAGTACTCCTTTGGAAAGACGTGGGAGAAGTGGGATTAGGACATTTTGTAAACTGTTCTCCATCCAGGACTTAACTTCTCAGTCATACAGAGAGAAGAATAGGGATGTAACAGGGACAGAGAAGATAGGGTCCAGAAGACAGATTAAGCCTCTAAATCGAGAGTGGATAATCGGAGTGGATCCTGGGCAGCTTGGAAGGGAAGCAAGAGGACAGCTGCAATGTATTCTCAGAGTAACAAATAACGGTAAAGATCCAAAAGTTAAAACTCCTGACCTAGGGAGAAAGGCAGTAAGTCTAACTATAAGTTTTAGGAAAATTATAGAATTTCAACACATGGGTATAGCAATCTTCTACCCCAGAGCAGAGGTTTTCCTATTTATTAAAATGTGGTGGTTGTATAGTTGCTAAGTTGTGTCCGACTCTTGAGATCCCGTGAAGTGTAGACTGGCAGGCTCCTCTGTCCATGGGATTCCCCAGGCAAGAATACTGGAGTGGGTTGCCATTTCCTTTTCCAGGGGATCTTCCCAACCCAGGAAATCAAACCCAAATCTCCTCACTGCAGGTAGATGATTTACCAACTGAGCTATGAGGGAAGCCTTATTAAAATGTATGTAACTATAAATGGGCTTTACAGGTGGCACTAGTGGTAAAGAACCCGCCTGCCAATATAGGAGATATAAGAGATGTGGGTTTAATCCCTGGGTAGGGAAGATCCCCTGGAGGAGGGCAGGGCAACCCACTCTAGTATTCGTGCCTGGAGAAGCCCATGGACAGAGGAGCCTGGCGGGCTACACTCCATAGGGTTGCAAAGAATTGGACACAACTTAGCACACACACGTAACTATAAAGCAATAGTTCACAGATGACTACTAGGCAGAATAGAGATAGGGTAGAGATTTGGACATTTTGCTGAAATATACTAAAAATATTCTAATACACAATGTACTAAAAAAAATGAAGAATACAGATCTACAGATGTAACTCCAGAGCCCGGAAACACTTAAATCCTTTCCTAATTGCCTTTCCAACCCCTTAACTCAGTTGGGAATTCATCTGACTACAATGCAAGAATGCATCTGATTGGAATCTCAGTCTCACTGGAAATGAGTCTGGAAAATGTACTTTAGTCTTCCAGCCTCTGCTATGAGGGAAGGCCAGTAAAAAGAGTGTGAACAGTGAGAAGCCAATGTGTACTGCATCCTTCAGCACACATGCTGGGGACCAAGGGTGTGGTGAGTGCTGTGTGAACCTGTAGGAGAACAGTTCTCAGGGGTATGGGTTCCTAGAGGAAGTGGTGTCTAAACTAGAAGTGAGCTGGCAGCTTTAAGTAACATCACTGCAAGCGAGAGGCTCATGGGCAATCTGCAAGCACGGCTGAAGGCTGTGTAGAGAGAATCAGAGCAAGGGGCAGCAGGACATCCTCCAGCTGCAGAAGAAGCAGACCAGCCAGGAGAGGAAATGCTCCTCCCCCTGAACCAATGCATCCAACAGGTTTTTGAAAGAGGTGAAGAAGCAGCGTGAAAAACAAACAGAAGTCACTAAAACTCAAATGAAGCTGTAACTCCACAGACCTGAATGGGGGAAAAAAAGACTAAAACCAGCAGCTCTGAGCCCTCGGCCAGACTCAGTCCAGGCCACAGGAGTGTGGGAACAGGTGCAGCAACGTGTGCTCAAATACTAGCCCCTGTTCTGAGACAGCTGTAGATCTACAGAGGCAAGAGGAAACCAACAAGATTTAGGCCGTCAGCTAGGAGGGAGCCTCAGAGGGCTCCTGGGGCTGCCCCGGGAGCTAGGATGACAGCACTGTTGAAGACAACAAAATTGTGCAGGCGAAAGGTGCTGGGAAAGGGGAAGAACTCAGTTAAAACCCTGCGGTGGCTAACCCACTGGTGAGTCAGAAAGCCAAGAGACTGGGGACTTGAGCTGAATCAGCTGGTTACCTGTTAAGGTGAGGAAGAGGAGCAGGATGTTGATGATGAAGGGAGACAGCAGCGAAAACTGGGAGAGGACTATAGCAGAGATGAGAATGAGGCAGAATCTGAAACAGATATGCGGGCGGCTCCCACAGAATGAGAAAACCTACATGTCCTCATGCTGAAGAACAGAAAAGGGACGCCACAGATTTACTTGGGATAAAAGTAGAAACACACCCTTCATGTGAGGCCTGCACAGAGATTAGAACAAAATATTCACGGGAAACTGAATACTGAACTTAAAAAAAGTACCTAAAGGAGCAAAACAAACCGCTAAAAGCTTTACCCCCCAGCAAAAGGAAGTTTAGTGAATATTAGCTAATAGATATTCTACCATCAATACGGTCATTCCAAGGCTTTCCTTACCTCTTAGGTTCATCTGATGAGCTGGTGTGCCACTGGATTCTTCTTTGCTCTTATAACAAGAAATAGATGTATCTTTAAAGGTACACCAATACTGCTTATAACCTTTTAGAGTCAGCTTTTTTGGCCTATGTGTCAAACAGAATTAGAAGGGGAAAAAAAAAAACCACTTTTGAAATAACTTTATCAATGTTATATTTTAGCAGCAAAATCTCACAATGTTAAAAGTCTGAGGCCAAGTTTTATATATGCTGAGTTCAGTTCCCTTTCGTCTAGTGTGTGATATTCAGTTGTTGCTGTTATTGGATTTTCCTCTTCTTCTCAATCTGCTCAGGAGATATTACAGTGAATGGGCAGAGGAAGACCCTAAGGATAACATTCCCGTGTTTCTGTCAGTTGTAGCTGTCCCGATCACTAGCAGGTCACATGGAAAGGACAGGAAAGTAAAAGTGAAGGAAATGTCAATAACTGGAAGGTTCCTGGGTCCTGCAGGTTCATGGTGTCCGCAGGGCTGCCTCGAGAGCCTCTCTAAACAGGCAAGTTTGCCTGGCAAGTCTCAAGTGCACGAAGTGCTTATCTCTAGGGATGTACTGCAGTGGTGACTTCCATTTCCCACTCCAATGCCAAACATGAAGCATGGGGAAGAGAGGATTAGGAAAAGTGTAGGTAGATGAAAAAGGTGGGTAAAAGGAAAACAAAGTGGAGGTAGGGAGCAGTATCTGAAATCAGGTCAGTAGCTTAGAAATGTTACTATGTGGAGCTGTTTTATGCTCAGCTACAATAAATGGTTTATTCCAGAGCTTATATTCCATATCACCTCCTTTTCTCTTTCTGCTTTATCTTGATTCTGTGGAGTACGACTAGACCAACCATTTAAAAATCTAGATAAGATACTCTGGAATCTTGTTGTAAAATATCCCATGAACAAATGAATAGAATCCAATAAATTCTGGGGCTCTGAACAAGGAAATAACCATTGAAAATAGCAGTTCATTATGTACGGCTTTTACCCAGACAGGATGATTTATATGAACCGTATGTTTCAGAATTTGCATGATGCAATCCATCTAAGTTACACAATCTCCTCCCTGCCTTAAGTAAAATGTTTATCAGATAAAACAACTTAAGTTTTATAAGTACAGGAATTTTAATTTTGTAAACGTAAAATTTTTATAAGTACAGTACTTATTTATAAGTTTTATAAGTATAGTACTTATTTATAAGTACAGGAATTTTAATTTTCTAAAGGTAAAATTTTTCCAGATTATAATTTAGTGTTCATAATAACTGGCAAATGCTTTTAGAGATGTGCATTTGCCAGTCACATAAATTTCAAGAATGTGAACATGACTATAAAACTGACATTTATTTATTAATGTTTGGAATTCCTTCTCTTTTGTACTTACTTGAAAACTTTAATATAGTCAGCAAGTTCAGGAATGGAAGTGATGTCACCCTAGGAAAAGAATGAAAACATTTTTTTCTCACTTTAAAAAAATTTGAAACTCTGTTTAGCATCTGATATTAAGAACCAGCTTGTTCAATAAACAAGGAAAATTACATAAATTACAGATTATAAAGATTTTAAAGGTATTATATACATGGCCATATAGTACAAAGACATTTTCAAATGGCATAAAAAGCTATTAAAAATTTGATCAATACAGCAATTTAGACAATCCACAAGAATGTAGTGTTGATTCTAATATGACTAAAACTGTTTATAGCTGCATACAGAAATTTTCTGACTCTTAACAGTCCTGAGAATAGTGTTTCTTCTGTAATAACTAATATCTAAGCATTTAAAAATTTTACTGAGATCTATTTATTCTTCTTTTCATAATATTTCAAATTTGGAGATCAATAAACGGATTTTACCATGGCTTGAAGTTAACTTTTCCTCTGCAGAAATGTTCTCCCACTATTTGTAAGAGAACGTGCAGACTGTACTGGCAGAGGATCTCTCTCCTCTGTGTTGGAAGCACTAGAGACTAAACAGTATTAATGTAAAAAACTTCTTTGAAAATTTATGGAAAATCTATGTCTGTATTCTCTAAAGCATTAAATATTTCTCTATATGTCCCAAACACTTCATGAAAACCTAATTCCAAAAAAAGGTATAGCATCAGACTAAATTAATAGGCAAAAGATTCACCCTACCAAAATTGTTGATGTTTTTCCCCCTTCCAAAGTAATCTCCAGGTCTGAAAGGGCAGCATCAACTTCATCAACTTCTTTGTCGCTGTTGTTCAGATGATTCTCTGACGTCATGATCGACAGCTTATTGATATGGTACTAAAACCAAAGTGACATTTAAATGATTTTTTTAACTATGAATTTTAAAGTGAGATTATTATCTGTATCTATATTGAATGCCTTTTGTCACCTAATCTGAAAGGCTAAAAGTCTCCCAAGAATTAGAAGGATAGAAAAATGATGGGCATGGCATCTGAAATCAGTGTCCTAAACTTGCTAATAAATCTTTACTCAAAAAAGGATTTTTTTGACAAACACAAAGGAATTCAGTTTAGGAATCCCTAGGATTTAGAGTTAACACCTCTTCCACTGAACTCTACACGAGCAGTGACTTTTAAGTGCCCCATCCCCACTGCAGTATTCCATGTCTAGCAAGCAAGCTAGAAGCAACAGGTACTGGATGAATTGAACAGATTATGCATAAGGTCTGAATAAATGCATTAACACCGGTTACCTTATCTTACTTATTTATCTTACTACTATTACTACTTACTACTGCTAGGTACTATTACCCTGCAGCGGGAAGTTAGTTATCACTATTATGTTGAAGACTAAAGTTCCACTGCCTCCCCCCCATCTTCAATTCAATGCTGAAAACCTAATTTACATTGTCATTTATACATAAGAATAAACATGTTTATATGTGAATACATACAGCACCCTGACACACATGAATACTCGCATATACATATATGTATATACATAATGAGTAGTGATAAGTCCTCCTATATGTATATAAAAAAATCTTTGGGTGTAGAACTAGTCATGATTTTAAACACACTTAGATAAATGGTTTAGAACAAATATTAATGATTAGATTCTGATGCTAAACTTAAGAGGTTTAATACAAAGTTAAGCAGAACTTTTAAATCACTTAATCATTTATCTTTCAGACCACTAAATAAGTAGCAATCATTGTTTCTTAAGGATTCATTCACCAAATACAATCTGTTCATGGGAACAATTAGTAAACTAATGCTGAGGCCAATTATCTAATTAACTAATAGAGGCCAATAGGTTCCTCTATTTTAAGATTTAGTGAATTAATAATGATTAGTCTCTAGCTATGGTCCCTCGTGGCTCGGTAGTAAAGAATCCGCCTGCCAATGCAGGAGACACAGGTTAGACCCCTAGGTTGGGAAGATACCCTGGAGAAGGAAATGGCAACCCACTCCTGTATTCTTGCCTGAGAAATCCCATGGACAGAGGACTACAGCCAGGCTATAGTTTATGGATTACAGTTGGGATACAGTCTATGGGGTCACAAACTTAGCAACTAACAACAACTACTCTCTGGCTGTATCTACAGTTGTGCTGAAATGAGATCCTTATAATGGTAGAAACTTTCATATTCACAAACCATGGAGAAGGAGGTAGGTTGAGGCTCTCAGGCAGTGGTCTCAAATATCAGAGTATAATAAGAAGCATATGGAGATCTGGTTAAACATAGAGATGCTTAGGTTCACCCTCAGAGATTCTGACTCAGCAAATCTGGAGTCCAGCCTGGGCCCCAGGCTGCTAAGTGCCTTAAATGAATCTGATGCAGAAGGTCCTGATGAGTTATACTGGAGAAATCCTGGCTGTGAATGGGACTGGTCATAAAATCCAGCTTTGCTTTCAAATGTTACAATACATGATTGGACCTAAATGCTTAAAAAACAGTGTTACTAACTTTTCTAACTTTTCAAAATCCACAGCTTCTTACTTTGAAGTACTTTGTTTCTTTTTACTATTGTAGATTTATTTTACACAAGGAACCAGAAGCTCTAATAAGAGAATAATTCAGGGTGCAGCCTATGTTTAAAATAAAAAATACCAGGCATCTCCTTGCCATATTTTCCGAGTTTCCCTCTTCTTGTGCTGGATGGCTTCCAAGAGGCTTTGGTCAGTCTCTGGGAAGGCTTCTAACAACTCAGGGGATTTGTAGTCCAAATTTCTCTCACTGAATCTAGATTCTAAAATGGTCCAGGGAAAGCTATGCTTTGGGGCATTCAGTCTCCATGAATTAAAATCCAGCATTCTGAGGTGTTTTTCTACTGAATTGAAATGGAATATCTAATGTTTACTGGATGGGGTGGGAGCTGGGGAAAACCGCATAATAGTCCCATTTCTGTGACAATTTGACTATGTGTATATTCATTCAGTAACTACTTTTTGAACATCTACTATGTGCTGGGCACTGCATATAACTGTTGGCTTTTTTTAAAAAATGAAATAATATATAAGAAAAGCTGTGGTTTTCTCCACTTGTAAAATATACATTTTACAAGTTTTCTTATTACTTTGTCATCAGCAAAATTTTCACTAGAGAATTAAAAGCCCTTACTCTAAGTGGGAAAATGTAGAGACAATGCTGTAACCAAGTGAGATATCTTCCAAAAACTGTTCCAGAGTTTAATTCAAGAAATTCTTCAGGTAGCCTTAATGATCCAGAAACATAAAGAAGAGTCTTAACTGATTAAGCAAGTCTCTAGAAAATAAATAATTAAACTAATTCATCTGTCATTCATCTTGCATCTGGGGTTCATTTTGATTTCCCTCTTTTAGAATATAAACAGAGAAGAAATGAGCTGTTCTTCCTCTTGAAAAAACAATGTTGTGAGTCTTAACTGAGAAACTTTTCTGGGTACATAAAAGAATATGGAAGATGGAGAGCATTTTTATTTGTGTTCTAATGAAGAATTAAAATCACTGTTAAAGTAAAAGACACTGAAAACTAAATGTTCTTTTTGCTTACAGTACTCAAAGAACATCAACTTAATCAGAACTTTACGTGAAAATGGAATTCCACCATAATCTGAGAACATTTAGATAGCTGAAATGATTCATCTAGAAAGGTTAATCTAGTGGTCAGTCAGACCTCAGTGTCTCTAAGAATGCGGAACTATGGGTGCTGTCCTAATATTACTTTACCAGAGGGGAGATCAGCGGACATCAATTTCTTAGTAAGCCCTACTATAATTCTGAAATAGGTGGTATGCAAGATCCACATTTGGAAAAATACTAGTTTAATGTTAGTTACTTGCTTCTTAAGGAATTATCATTCTAAAGACTTATTTATGTTTGGTTTTACTAGTCTATTAAAATTTTATCATATTAAAAGGTAATAATTTCTGCCATAGCCCATTTTACAAATATTACCATTCCCAGTTATTTATGAAGTTATGCAAGGCTTCACTGCAGAAATCTGATTTTTAATATGGATTTTATTTCCAGGGGAAAAATGGATAGCTTTAAGCTAATATAGATCTGGGGGTCAGAGGATATAGAAAAGTAATTATTTAAGTATGCCACTAAACTCTTAGATAAGACAAAAAGAATTAAATTCACATATTTTGCCTTCTAAGTGTCTATTAACTTTCTACATAGCAAAAAATAAAACATTATATCAAAATACTACTGGAATTACTATGCCACTTTACCATGTAAATAATCCCCTACCCATTCCCCTTTAAAGTCCAATTTACCAATACTCTTCACTACCTGCAAGGCTGCAAACATCATCATTTCTTCTTCGGTGCATTCAATTTCTTCCAAGAGAATAGCCCATTTGGCCTGCTCATAAAGCTGATTGATTCTGATTGCATCATACTGCAGCAAAAAGAGACACAATTCTTCTGTAATATGTTACCTTTAACATTAGCAATAAGGAAAAAGCTACCCTTAGGGTTATACATATCTATATACACCATCTCTATTTTTTCTTAAAAATGGCATTAAAATATGCCAAAAGATTTTTACATATTCAGTATTAGAAGTAGATTCTGTATGTTATTTTCCAGGGTAATAACCATTAGGTATGCTAGCCCTTAACAAAAGGAATTTAACTTGAAGACATTAAAGTAAGGCAGAACTGACTGCTTTTCAGTATTGTTTTGCAACTTACACTAATATGTCATAATCACAGAGTAAATTAATTATTTCAGGGAACATCTTGCTTACTGTGGAAATGCATACCCAGACAAAATAGCAGGTCCTTGGAAACAGTAATTATTTTAAAAATTCAAAATAAAGGGCACACACACATTTGTGGAAAAGACTTACTTAAGTGTTACTGAATTATCCAGTTATATTAATAAAAACTAGTAGTAATATATCTTAGAATAGTAACAAAATGCATAGCCCCTTCCTACCCCATGCAAATGTAACTGTGTTCCCAGAAAACTTTGGGTTTACCAAAATTAGGTATGATATAGCCTAAAAAAGAATTAAAATGATTTTTTATAATTCTATATACATTTTAGTGTTGTACAAAGTATTATTTAAGCACATAATTTAAGATGATAAATACATACATTAAAATCTAGGCTATAATCTAGACATGAAAAGTATGATGGGCAGACAAGAGAAGTTCCCCCCACCCACAAGGATGATACGAAAGCAAAAGATCCAAATCTCTGTCATGTGTTTTCTGGGGGAAACACTCCAGATTTTATAGCAAATTTACATCTTATCAGAAAAGCACAGTATTTCAGTAGCAGAGACGATGACAACCACTTGACAGTAAAAACATATTACAATGTTTGGCTGTGAAACTGAGAGAAATGCAGACTTAAAAAGAATTAAAAAAAAAAGAATTTTTTTGAAGCAACATCTGGGATATGTAATTAGAAATTTGAAAGTAACTGAACGGGTAATCTTTCAGAAAACTTTTCTTCTACCTAAAGTAGAGTTGAAGAGAGATGTTAAAAAAAACATAAACTAACTTTACCAACTCTGTAGTAAATACACACCATGGAACACAGTATGGAGATTCCTTAAAAAACTAAAGATGGAGCTACCATATGATCCCGCAATCCCACTCCTGGGCATATATCCAGAGAAAAACATGGTCAAAAAGGATACACGCAAGCTTATGTTCATTGCAGCACTGCTTACAATAGCCAAGGCATGGAAGCAACCTAATATCCATCAACAGAAGATTGGATAAAGAGGATGTGGCACACATATATACAATGGAATATTATGAATATTAATATCATAATATTAATTAATAATGATATTAATAATTAATATCATTAAAAAGAATAAAACAGGGTTTCCCTGGTGATCCAGTGGTTAAGAATATGCCTTGTAATGCTGGGGACACCAGCTCAATCCCTGGTCCAGATGATCCCACATACTGCAGAGCAACTAAGCCTGTGCACCACACTACTGAGTTCATGGGCTCTAGAGCCTGTGGTCTGCAACAAGAGAAGCCTGTGCGCCACAACTAGAGAAAGCCCACACACGCACAGCAACAAAGACCCAGTGCAGCCAAAACTAAAATAAAATACATAAATCTTTTTTAAAAAAAGAATGAAATAATGCTATCTGCAGCAACATGGAGGAAACAGAGATTGTCATACTGAGTGGTAAGTCCGACAGAGAAAGAAAAGTATGGTATGATATCGCTTATAAGCAGATTCTAAAAAGAAATGGTACAAAGAACGTACAAAACAGAAACAGACAGCCTTACAGAACAAACTTATGGTTACCAGCGGGGAAGAGTGGCAGAAAGAATAGTTAGGGATTGACATGTACACACTGCTGTGTTTAGAAGTTATAACCAAGAAGGACCTACTGTACAGCGCAAATAACTCTGCTCAATATTACCTAACAACCTAAATGGGAAAAGAATTTGAAAAAGAACAGATACATGTATAACTGATTTACTTCGTTATACACCTGCAACTACCACAACATTGTTAACCAACTATATTTCAATATAAAAGAAAGTTAAAAAATACAAATCAACCAACAATTCAATTATCTTAACAAATAGAAAAGGGTTTAGTTATGCTTCCAACCTACTAAAACAATAGACTTCTTTAAAATACTGGCAACTGTGTCCAAAGTTTTGAGTTTCTAATATTATATTCAAGACTTGCTATCTATATCCAAGCAATTCCTTAACCCACCAACTTCCAAGAAACAAAGAGAAACCAAAAGAGATCCCTCTAAACCCTCGGTACCTTTGGATTCAAATCAAAAAAGCTGTAATACTTGAATCGGAGCAGCAAGGCCTCATTTTCCTTCACATCTTGTTCCATGAGAGATCTTGAGGAATCAAGCCACCTGGACAAATTAACAAACACAGTGGAACAGAGCAAGACAGAATTAAATTTCTACCTCTATGTAGATAAAGAAATTCTTAAATTGTATCTATATTTTGAAACTTACCCTTGGTTGGGAGAGAGAAATTAGGAGGCTAGGATTAACATATACACACTACTATTTATAAAATAAGGCAATCAACAAGGACCTATTGTATAACTGAATTCAGTTGTACATACAGACAGACACATACACATGCATATAAATGAAATTGAACTGCTGTGCTGCACAACTGAAACGCTATATTGTAAATCAACTATGCTTCAATTAAAAAAACCTTGTAATTTATAATAGCAAAAAAACAACAACAAATAAAACAAAAACTTACCCTTGGTTGATTTTTGCTTTGTCAAGAAGGGCCTGAGGTTTGAACATTTTCGCCAAGATTTCTGGTGATGTTATCGGCTGACTGACAGCAAGTATACCAGGGTTGCCTTCTGACAAAGCACTGTCACCAAACCAAGCAGAAGTTGGTGACAAGGGGCTTCCATCATGAGCATCGTAAGTAGGGGTCATTGTTTTACTATAAAGTCCTGGGCTTGAATATATACTTCCTAATAAATAATGTGAAAAATAGGTAGTAAGTATGAAGGATAGTTATCTTAGTTTCCAGTAATACATGCTATAATGATGTAAAACACACTGTGAAACACAAACTTCGTTCTGGAAGGGAAAGCTTTAGTACATTATTTTACCTGTCTTAGAAACATGTGAAATTAACTTTACTTGAATAGCATTAAGAACATGTAACAATAAAGTCAAAAATATAATTAAGTTGGTAGAAATTCTAGGGAAAACAGTTCAAGAGAGTTAGAATAAGTTAAGGATATTGCTGAAGCAGACAGACCAACACTTTTGTTTTTTAATTGTGCCAAGGCTCACCTTTCAGAGGGCCAATGTAAAGAACATCAGTGCCTATAGAAAAGGAAAGAAAGGAGTTCAGAAGGTAAAGGAAAGGCAACAATAGAAGACAGAAACAAAGAATGAAAATGAAAAGAAAATAGGAAAAGGAAAACAGATTTTCCTGTGAATCATAAACTGAAATAAATATTTTAAGTGAATTTAAGAGAAAGAACCTTAGAAGCTATAACCTAAAATGAGCTTTTGTTCAACACAAAACAATGAGGTTGTGCCCTTGGCACATGTTTAGTGACAAACATGTATATTTATCACCCTCTGAAATCACCATACCCTGTTTTAAGACAGCTCAATGTAACTGAATAAATTCACATAAATTAAGATAATAATTTTATGTTGTTGTTTTCTCAATGAATAGTTGAACTGGCTCCAACAGTTACAAATAAAATATTAAAGCAAAAGGATATATAAATTTTGCCCTAGAAAGAAGCTAACAAAAGTGCATTTTATATTTAATTCCCTGAAGTTACAGAGATATTATCTTTTTAATCTTCAGCTTCCTTAGTGTTAAAGGGCTAGGCATACATTTTTTTAAATACTTATTTTAAAAAAAGAGGCTACATTAAAAAAATTTTTTTAATTAGTCCAGTGATGATCTATTCTCTGTCATTTAAACCACAAAAATTGAGACTTAAGACTTTTAAAAAAAATTCAGAATGACATTAAGCAAAAGAACATCCCCTTCAAAGTTTCAACTGTTAATATATTTTATCCTGTAGTAATAATTTTTAAAAAGAAAATGTGTAAATGGGTGTCACATTGTTAATGGATGCTGTTAATGAAATAGCTGTTTTCCTTACCTAACTTAGGAATATGCTTAGGAATTTCTTTCCTGTCATCTCTAACTATACACCACCCATAAACACAGAATGATAGAAACAACTACCCATGAAAAAGTGATGGTAAGGCTAGAGATGTTTAAAGTTGTCAAGACAGAGTCTAGGAAGAGAACATAAAGTAAAAAAATAAAAAAACAAAACAAAAAAAACCTTTTACTAACCACAGGGTTATCTGATTTGATACCTCTAAATGTGTTCTCCCAAAGAATACTAAAACAATTTGTAGAATGTGAACGTGTAGAATGTGAAGAAACAAAGAAGGCTGTAATGTTCCCTTTTAGCCTTTGAGGAAGAAAACTGGAATATTTAGTTGTAAAGCAAAGAACCTTAAAATACAAGGGCATTTTGTGAAAGAGTTACTTATAAAAGGGCCGAGAACAATACTCCAGCTCAAATGTGCAAAGGAAAATTCTGCTATAGAGACGATACATGTAAATAAGGTGTGGAAATGAAACTTCTTTATGAAGTTTCTAAAACAAAATGTATTTCCCTACATTATGCAACACCTAATATCAGCCATTCAATCGATTCCCTTCCTTCTTATTTACCTATACTTTATAATCGACATTCCATACTTTCATTTCATTTTCCTATTTGTTGTTAGGCAGCCTACAGTAATAGCTCATATGTCGTCATTTGAGAGGAGCAAACTGAGGCACAGAGAAGTTCATATATTTGTCCAGTGTCAAGAACTATTAAGTTGCAGAGCTAAGCTATAAATCAGCAGTCCGACTCGACTGCAGCTAAACACACTGCCTCCCAGGTACCATAACTTACTTAAGCCATTTCCAATCGGTGTGCATTTATTCATTTTAGAGTTTTATTACTGACGTCGCCACTGCTACTGCAGACAGTGCACTCCAATAACCATTTTTGTACTTTTTCCCAATTCTAGCAGCACTAGGTCAGAGGGTATGTGCATTTTAAACTCCTTTTAAGTCCCAGTTCAGTGATAATCTCAACCAGCCTGTACTCCTGATTGCCCAATTTAAACCATATTTGAAGCAGAAAACTAATAAAGGGTACGATGAGGTAGCATATGTACTCAGCAACAAAATATATGAGTTTGCTGAACACCACAGAATGATAACTTAAAAACTATAGAGTGACAAACAAAGACTTTATTTAACAAGCACTACAGTATGGGCCACCTACTATACATATTAAAAACTCTAGTTTTATAATTAAAGAATAGTTTTTTAAAAATGCTTTGATGTTTAAAATGGCAAATTCTAGTTAGGAACAATGGCATCCTACATGGTGATTTTCCTGACCTTCTCGATTATCTTAGGACCGACTTTTCCTATGTCGAGCTGCCTTTAAAATTTCCTAGAAAAGTTCCTAATGAAATAATTTTCTACTTCCATAGTAAATCTTGATTTCAGTTTAGTTCAGAAGCTCAGTCGTGTCCGACTCTTTGCGACCCCATGAATCGCAGCACGCCAGGCCTCCCTGTCCATCACCAACTCCCGGAGCTCACTCAGACTCACGTCCATCGAATCGGTGATGCCACCCAGCCATCTCATCCTCTGTCGACCCCTTCTCCTCCTGCCCCCAATCCCTCCCAGCATCAGAGTCTTTTCCAATGAGTCAACTCTTCACATGAGGTGGCCAAAGTACTGGAGTTTCAGCTTCAGCATCATTCCTTCCAAAGAAATCCCAGAGTTGATCTCCTTCAGAATGGACTGGTTGGATCTCCTTGCAGTCCAAGGGACTCTCAAGAGTCTTCTCCAACACCACAGTTCAAAGGCATCAATTCTTCGGCGCTCAGCCTTCTTCACAGTCCAACTCTCACATCCATACATGACCACAGGAAAAACCATAGCCTTGACTAGGCGAACCTCTGTTGGCAAAGTAATGTCTCTGCTTTTCAATATGCTATCTAGGTTGGTCATAACTTTCCTTCCAAGGAGTAAGCATCTTTTAATTTCATGGCTGCAGTCACCATCTGTAGTGATTTTGGAGCCCCCCAAAATAAAGTCTGACTCTGTTTCCACTGTTTCCCCATCTATTTCCCATGAAGTGATGGGACCGGATGCCATGATCTTTGTTTTCTGAATGTTGAGCTTTAAGCCAACTTTTTCACTCTCCATTTTCACTTTCATCAAGAGGCTTTTTAGTTCCTCTTCACTTTCTGCCATAAGGGTGGTGTCATCTGCATATCTGAGGTTATTGAGATTTCTCCCAGCAATCTTGATTCCAGCTTGTGCTTCTTCCAGTCCAGCATTTCTCATGATGTACTCTGCATAGAAGTTAAATAAACAGGGTCACAATATACAGCCTTGACGAACTCCTTTTCCTATTTGGAACCAGTCTGTTGTTCCATGTCCAATTCTAACTGTTGCTTCCTGACCTGCATACAGATTTCTCAAGAGGCAGATCAGGTGGTCTGGTATTCCCATCTCTTTCAGAATTTTCCACAGTTTGTGATCCACACAGTCAAAGGCTTTGGCATAGTCAATAAAGCAGAAATAGATGTTTTTCTGGAACTCTCTTGCTTTTTCCATGATCCAGCGGATGTTGGCAATTTGATCTCTGGTTCCTCTGCCTTTTCTAAAACCAGCTTGAACATCAGGAAGTTCACGGTTCACATATTGCTGAAGCCTGGCTTGGAGAATTTTGAGCATTACTTTACTAGCGTGTGAGATGAGTTTGAGCTGTAGTTTGAGCATTCTTTGGCATTGCCTTTCTTTGGGATTGGAATGAAAACTGACCTTTTCCAGTCTTATGGCCACTGCTGAGTTTTCCAAATTTGCTGGCATATTGAGTGCAGCACTTTCACAGCATCATCTTCCAGGATTTGAAATAGCTCAACTGGAATTCCATCACCTCCACCAGCTTTGTTCGTAGTGATGCTTTCTAAGGCCCACTTGACTTCACATTCCAGGATGTCTGGCTCTAGGTCAGTGATCACACCATCGTGATTATCTGGGTCGTGAAGATCTTTTTTGTACAGTTCTTCTGTGTATTCTTGCCACCTCTTCTTAATATCTTTTGCTTCTGTTAGGTCCATACCATTTCTGTCCTTTATCGAGCCCATCTTTGCATGAAATGTTCCCTTGGTATCTCTAGTTTTCCTGAAGAGATCTCTAGTCTTTCCCATTCTGTTGTTTTCCTCTATTTCTTTGCATTGATTGCTGAAGAAGGCTTTCTTATCTCTTCTTGCTAGTCTTTGGAATTCTGTATTCAGATGTTTATATCTTTCCTTTTCTCCTTTGCTTTTCACTTTTCTTCTTTTCACAGCTATTTGTAAGGCCTCCCCAGACAGCTATTTTGCTTTTTTGCATTTCTTTTCCATGGGGATGGTCTTGATCCCTGTCTCCAGTACAATGTCATCAACCTCAGTCCATAGTTCATCAGGCACTCTGTCTATCAGATCTAGGCCCTTAAATCTATTTCTCACTTCCACTGTATAATCATAAGGGATTTGATTTAGGTCATAGCTGAATGGTCTAGTGGTTTTCCCTACTTTCTTCAATTTAAATCTGAATTTGGCAATAAGGAGTTCATGGTCTGAGCCACAGTCAGCTCCTGGTCTTGTTTTTGCTGACTGTATAGAGCTTCTCCATCTTTGGCTGCAAAAATATAATCAATCTGATTTCAATGTTGACCATCTGGTGATGTCCATGTGTAGAGTCTTCTCTTGTGTTGTTGGAAGAGGGTGTTTGTTATGACCAGTGGATTTTCTTGGCAAAACTCTATTAGTCTTTGCCCTGCTTCATTCCATCTTCCAAGGCCAAATTTGCCTGTTACTCCAGGTGTTTCTTGACTTCCTACTTTTGCATTCCAGTCCCCTATAATGAAAAGGACATCTTTTTTGGGTGTTAGTTCTAAAAGGTCTTGTAGGTCTTCATAGAACCGTTCAACTTCAGCTTCTTCATCGTTACTGGTTGGGGCATAGACTCGGATTACTGTGATATTGAACGGTTTGCCTTGGAAATGAACAGAGATCATTCTGTCGTTTTTGAGATTGCATCCAAGTACTGCATTTTGGACTCTTTTGTTGACCATGATGGCTACTCCATTTCATCTGAGGGATTCCTGCCTGCAGTAGTAGATATAATGGTCGTCTGAGTTAAATTCACCCATTCCAGTCCATATGAGTTCGCTGATTCCTAGAATGTCGACATTCACTCTTGCCATCTCTTGTTTGACCAGTTCCAATTTGCCTTGATTCATGGACCTGACATTCCAGGTTCCTATGCAATATTGCTCTTTACAGCATCGGACCTTGCTTCTATCACCAGTCACATCCACAGCTGGGTATTCTTTTTGCTTTGGCTCCATCCCTTTATTCTTTCTGGAGTTATTTCTCCACTGATCTCCAGTAGCATTTTGGGCACCTACTGACCTGGGGAGTTCAGTATCCTATCATTTTGCCTTTTCATACTGTTCATGGGGTTCTCAAGGCAAGAATACTGAAGTGGTTTGCCATTCCCTTCTCCAGTGGACCACATTCTGTCAGATCTGTAAATCAACACTAAACAGTAAAGTTAATTCTTACGTGGAAAAATTGTTTTCCCCAGACATGGGATCACGCTACTTCAAATGGTTCTCTCCTCACAGGTACTTGGAGAATAGATATTTACCTAGTTACAGCCAGCAAGTGGCAAAGCACTAGAGAGTGTGTCACCTGAGCACAGCCTGTAAACAAGGTATGTAAACACTCAGAATTTTATCATATTTCTGTGTAAGAATCTGACTAAAGCCTGAGAATCGCTAATTCACTCATTTCCTTTACCTTTTGAAACATTAAATAAAAAAAGCTTTGTTGAAGTACAATTTACACACCAATATTTCACAAAGTATTCACCTTTAAATATTAAATACTGGAGAAATGATGTTACATAATGGTTCGACATATGAGTGCTAGACCCAGACCAATCTGGATTTGAATCCTAGCTGTGTCCTGATTAGCTTTGTGACCTTGGGCAAATTACTTAACCCTTGTAATGTTCTTTCCTTGTAAGTGGGGATAATGCCACCAAAATCACAGATGTTCTGTAAGGATGAAATGAAAATACACAAACACATAAATACATAATTGCCAACCATGCTCACATAGATGCTCATAATTCAGGAAGCACATAGGCACTAAAGGAAACTGAGCCTGTCTCTGCCTCAGTAGAATGAAGATTACACCTATGCCTTACCACAGCCTGCAGTACAGGAACCTCTGTGTAGTGGGGAGCACAATGTCTGACCCCCAGAAGACGTCATAAGCTGAGATGTACAGACCTGTTGCTATTTATATGAACATAATATGCAACTGATCAAATCTGTCAGCATTTGGTCCAAACATTGACTAATATGACTGACAAATCATAAAAGCAGGCAAACCTGGTATTTAGTATTTCTTTTAAAAATTAATCTCTTATTACTTTTCATGTGTGTATGGGACTTCTCTATAGATAATCAGTCCTCTACATATCACTATCTTTGTGTACTTTCTTAGTATTTCACATCAACTCCTCAAAGGTTTTTAAACTGTTTGGATGTAGACAACTAAACCTATTAAAAAAAAAAACTCCTTCAACTGAAAACAGTCACTTCACAGACACAAGAGAGCACACCAGTACATGACCCCATTCATATGAGGTTCAAGAACCAGCCCAACACTATTCTGTGGTTAGAGAGGCACAGGAAAAGGCATGCAAGAGGCCTTCTGGGGTCTTGGTATCATGTTACATGCTATACCTAGTTCTGGGTGGTGACAAGTTGTATGCATTGGCAAATATTCATCTATAATTTAAAATCTGTTCATTTTACTATATGTAACACCTCAATTTAAAACAAGAAAGAAAAGAAACCCACAGTTACTTACTCTAAAATATTTGTAGCTTTCCCTTGTCTTAATTCATTATCTTTTGTCTTCTAATTGTCTTTTCTTAAAGCACTATATAAAAGCTCTTCCTTGCAGTTCTAAGACCAATCCTGCCTGATTTCAACCACTCTAAAACCATCCCATAAATATACCTTTCTATGTAGTTCTTCATCTTAAGAATTGAGTGAGTTTTCATTTAAACTAAAAAAAAAAACAACAACAAAAAACCCAAACAACTGAAAGCAGAAATTCTGTCTACTGTCACATGGCTTCATCTACATAAACCATCAAGTCTAAATCAGATTTTAATTGTATTCTAATGACAGACACATTCTTTTACTCTCTTTGATTCCTTAGTCTGTAGGCTCTATCACTACTCTTTCCTCTCATTCCCTCCTCCACATTTTACTGGAATTAAATTTGATATTCTTTCTAAGTAATGATTTGCTCATTTTGTACCATATTCAGAAACCAGTGACTCTACAATCACTAGCCTATATTCCTCAGCCTGACATTAAATACCCTCCAGTGTGATTCAAAAGTTCCTTGGAGGTCTCTCCCCCATGAACTGGCTCAAATGGTTTATTTACACATCTTGTACTTTTCTTTTGCCAGGATGTTCTTTGTTAATATCATTCTTTCTACTTGGATCACCTATTCTTTCTATCAAAATCCTAGCCACTGGAATCCTAGCCAATTCACAAACTTACTTTCCCAACCTGAAAACTGAATACACCCTACTTGGAACTGTTTTGTCTTCTGAATTCTTACAACATTATTTCTATAATATTCATTTAACATTTATGTATTAGCTCTTTAAATACAGTAACTATGGTTTCCCACTGCCTATAAATTACTTAAAGTGTAAGGACTACCTTATTTCTTGGTAGCTCCCAGATATAATCAGTACATGAGCAGTGACATAAAGGTTACAAGGTATGTGACCTTAGATATTCCTAATCTTTGTTGTTCAGTAGCTATGTCTGACTCTTTGCGACCCCATAGACTGTAGCACGCCAGATTTCCACGTCCTTCACTATCTCCCAGAGTTTGCTCAAATTCATGTCCACTGAGTTGATGATGCTATCTATCCATCTCATCCTTGGCTTCCCCCTTCTCCTGCCCTCAGTCTTTCCCAGTATCAAGGTCTTTTCCAGTGAGTTGGCTCTTTACATCACATGGCCAGAGTATTGGAGATTCAGTATTAGTCCTTCTAATGAACATTCAGGATTGATTTCCTTTAGGATCGACTGGTTTGCTCTCCTTATAGTCCAAGGGTCTCTCAAGAGTTTTCTCCAGCACCACAATTGGAAAGCATCAATTCTTTGGTGCTTGGCCTTTTTTATGGCTCCTAACCTTACTGTTAACAAAGAGTCAGACATGATTGAGCAACTGAACTGAATCTTACTGTGCCATATTTTCATCCTTATATGTGAATAACAACAATCCACTTTGATGGGTTGTAGTGAGGATTAAATGAGTTTCCATGGGTAAAGTGTGTGAAATAGTTCTGGGCATACATAAGTCTGTGTTCATTGTTTACTATCATTGCCATCATCATGACCCCAGAATTTTAAAAAACAGGAATGAACTGAATTAGTAAAATTAGTTTATTTATTTGCTTCTAAGATCTATCCTAAGAAATGGATTTATAAATGTGCAGCCAATGGAAACATGGAAAATAAATTTTCAGGAACCAAAGAACCATGTAATCTAATTGATTAGTCATCTAACTTCTCAACAGACACTGTCCATGTTCCCACTGTATGACATATGCTGTTAGTTCCTAGTAACAGAAAGGTAAGAAACAGTCTCTTCATGCAGGACCTCACAATTATTAGGGGAGAACACATCATATAATACCAAACACAGAGAAGTCTGGTGACTCACGACAGCAGGATACCTAATTCAGGTTGGGGAGGTAATGGAAGGAAATCTGAGAAAGCTTCTTCAAGAAACAAGAGAGGCACTAAGACATTAGCGTATGCAAAGCATAGAAGTTTTAAGTAACCTGATAAAAGTAATAATGTCTTAACTAAATTAGTGGTGGTTTCCACAAAATACACCCAAAATGGAACTAAATGCTAAAAAACCCTCCAATTTCCGCAATGCCGAGAACTGAGGCAAGTTAAGGTACTGTCTCCTTTTGACTTTTCCTGAGCACAGAACCAGCTTTTCTTATTATTGATTCAACTACTAACACCTGACACGATGATCCACACGTGACAGACTCTAGTGATGATTTAAAGATCGAGGGAAAAGATGCAGAAGGAGAGCGTTCTTTAACCTGACCACTCTCCAGACTATTCAGTCCATTTATACTGATATCAAAAATACACAGGATGGGGAACACATGTATACCTGTGGCGGATTCATTTTGATATTTGGCAAATCTAATACAGTTATGTAAAGTTTAAAAATAAAATAAAATTAAAAAAAAAAAAAAAAAAAACACAGGATGACCCACTGTACAGCACAGGGAATTGTACTCAATATTTTTTAATAACCTATAAGGGAAAAGAACCTGAAAAAGAATATATCATAACAAACACCCTCTTCCAACAACACAACAGAAGACTCTATACATGGACATCACCAGATGGTCAACATTGAAATCAGATTGATTATATTCTTTGCAGCCAATGATGAAGAAGCTCTATACAGTCAGCAGAAACAAGACCAGGAGCTGACTGTGGCTCAGACCATGAACTCCTTATTGCCAAATTCAGACTTAAATTGAAGAAAGTAGAGAAAACCACTAGACCATTCAGGTATGACCTAAATCATATCCCTTATGATTATACAGTGGAAGTGAGAAATAGATTTAAGGGCCTAGATCTGATAGACAGAGTGCCTGATGAACTATGGAATGAGGTTCGTGACAATGTACAGGAGACAGGGATCAAGACCATCCCCATGGAAAAGAAATGCAAAAAAGCAAAATGGCTGTCTGGGGAGGCCTTACAAATAGCTGTGAAAAGAAGAGACGCGAAAAGCAAAGGAGAAAAGGAAAGATATAAGCATCTGAATGCAGAGTTCCAAAGACTAGCAAGAAGAGATAAGAAAGCCTTCTTCAGCAATCAATGCAAAGAAATAGAGGAAAACAACAGAATGGGAAAGACTAGAGATCTCTTCAGGAAAACTAGAGATACCAAGGGAACATTTCATGCAAAGATGGGCTCGATAAAGGACAGAAATGGTATGGACCTAACAGAAGCAAAAGATATTAAGAAGAGGTGGCAAGAATACACAGAAGAACTGTACAAAAAAGATCTTCATGACCCAGATAATCACGATGGTGTGATCACTGACCTAGAGCCAGACATCCTGGAATGTGAAGTCAAGTGGGCCTTAGAAAGCATCACTACGAACAAAGCTGGTGGAGGTGATGGAATTCCAGTTGAGCTATTTCAAATCCTGGAAGATGATGCTGTGAAAGTGCTGCACTCAATATGCCAGCAAATTTGGAAAACTCAGCAGTGGCCACAGGACTCGAAAAGGTCAGTTTTCATTCCAATCCCAAAGAAAGGCAATGCCAAAGAATGCTCAAACTACCGCACAATTGCACTCATCTCACATGCTAGTAAAGTAATGCTCAAAATTCTCCAAGCCAGGCTTCAGCAATATTTGAACCGTGAACTTCCTGATGTTCAAGCTGGTTTTAGAAAGGGCAGAGGAGTCTACGGCCATACCACCCTGAACGCGCCCGATCTCGTCTGATCTCGGAAGCTAAGCAGGGTCGGGCCTGGTTAGTACTTGGATGGGAGAAAGGGCAGAGGAACCAGAGATCAAACTGCCAACATCCGCTGGATCATGGAAAAAGCAAGAGAGTTCCAGAAAAACATCTATTTCTGCTTTATTGACTATGCCAAAGCCTTTGACTGTGTGGATCACAATAAACTGGAAAATTCTGAAAGATGGGAATACCAGACCACCTGACCTGCCTCTTGAGAAATCTGTATGCAGGTCAGGAAGCAGCAGTTAGAACTGGACATGGAACAACAGACTGGTTCCAAATAGGAAAAGGAGCACGTCAAGGCTGTATATTGTCACCCTGCTTATTTAACTTATATGCAGAGTACATCATGAGAAATGCTGGGCTGGAAGAAGCACAAGCTGGAATCAAGATTGCTGGGAGAAATATCAATAACCTCAGATATGCAGATGACACCACCCTTATGGCAGAAAGTGAAGAGGAACTAAAAAGCCTCTTGATGAAAGTGAAAGAGGAGAGTGAAAAAGTTGGCTTAAAGCTCAACATTCAGAAAACAGAGATCATGGCATCCGGTCCCATCACTTCATGGGAAATAGATGGGGAAACAGTGTCAGACTATATTTTGGGGCTCCAAAATCACTGCAGATGGTGACTGCAGCCATGAAATTAAAAGACGCTTACTCCTTGGAAGGAAAGTTATGACCAACCTAGATAGCATATTGAAAAGCAGAGACATTACTTTGCCAACAAAGGTTCGCCTAGTCAAGGCTATGGTTTTTGCTGTGGTCATGTATGGATGCGAGAGTTGGACTGTGAAGAAGGCTGAGCGCCGAAGAATTGATGCTTTTGAACTGTGGTGTTGGAGAAGACTCTTGGGAGTTCCTTGGACTGCAAGGAGATCCAACCAGTCCATTCTAAAGGAGATCAGCCCTGGGATTTCTTTGGAAGGAATGATGCTGAAGCTGAAACTCCAGTACTTTGGCCACCTCATGCGAAGAGTTGACTCACTGAAAAAGACTCTGATGCTGGGAGGGATTGGGGGCAGGAGGAGAAGGGGACGACAGAGGATGAGATGGCTGGATGGCATCACCGACTTGATAGATGTGAGTCTCAGTGAACTCCAGGAGTTGGTGATGGACAGGGAGGCCTGGCGTGCTGCGATTCATGGGGTTGCAAAGAGTCGGACACGACTGAGCGACTGATCTGATCTGATCTATATATTCTACACATGTGTGTATAAATGAATCATTGTGCTTCAATACCTGAAACTAACACAATTTGTAAATCAACTATATTTCAAATATACACACACTCACAGAGGCATACAGCTCTCATGGTTCTCACACTGAACCCATGCTTAATCAAAGACTCACCTGATCCAGGAGTGATAAGAGGCCCCTCTAGTTCAAGTGCCTCATCTTCAGATTGGTCATCTAGCTTTTTCTTTTTTTTCTTTGTTGGATCTCTGGGTTTTTTCAATAGAGAAAGCTCTTCAGGGTGTCTGATGTCTGTTACAATTAAGAAAAAAAACATTATTTTACTGGGATAATGGAAAGTTTAAACATATTACACTTGGTAAATCTATGAATCCATTTCAAACCAAGAACCTGTAATTTCCTCCTGTGCATGTTTGTATTTTGCCAGATACTAACACCATGCAAAACACTAGAATGTGACACTTTCAAAAACAATATACCAAAGCACACTTAATTCATAACTATCCAATAAATGTAGTTACCTAGTAGAAAGATAATACTATGGTACAGAAAGAAAATAATAGAGCTCTTATTTATATATGTTTTAAACCAAAACTCTATGGAATTAAGGTTTATATTATATGGTTGGTTCATTCTGTATACAAGTTATACTGGATATATGAAGTAAATGTAAAGAAAATATTTTCACACCATTACCAAATCTCAAAATTTTAATCAACTCAAACTTTCCTACCTTCATACCAAATGTCTACAAGTTTCTGTGTTTATTCTATTCATTTTCATGTGAAGAACCTGATGTGTACACATAATGAAAAATGGGCAAAATAATGAAGACTGATATTTTCCTGTGTCTGCTGTCTGGTCTTCTACAATTCCGTATCTCTAACTGTACAGTTAGTGATAGCTAGGAGTATAAAGTTGTCGCCCATCAAAAAAAAAAGAAAGAAAATCACCAAGTGGGTTTTAAAAAACCAAAAAATATATAAGAAGCAAAGTGGCTACACAAAAAGAATTAAAAATGACCCCAATAAGTTTATATATTACATTACATATTATATACCATGTCCATAAACAGCAGGAATGACTCAGAAGTCAGTGATGTTGTTTAGGCACTAAGTCATGTCCAACTCTTTCCACCCCATGGACTGTAGTCTGCGAGGCTCCTCTGTCCATGGGATTTCCCAGGCAAGAATACTGGAGTAGGTTGCCATTTTCCTCCCCAAGGGATCTTCTAGACCCAGGGACCAAACCTGCCTCTCCTGCATTGGCAGGCAGATTCTTTACCACTGAGCCACCAGGGAAGCCCAAGTTATGAAGTCAGTTCCTCCCAAATTGAGCTAAAGATTCGATGAAATTCTAATCCAAATTCCAGCTTACTCTTCTGAACAATTTGATTGTAGAATTGTTTTCATTTCCTTATAAATTTTATAATAGTGAAAGCAATTTTGAAAACGAATAAAATTGGAAGACTTAAACTACCTGATTTTAAGACATCATAAATCCATAGCAATTAAAACTGTGCAATTACTGGCTAAATTATAAGACATATAAATGAATGGATCAGAAGAGAGGACCCAGAAACAAATCCAGACACAGCCAATTATTTTGGACAAAGGTGCTATGGCAATTCAAAGGAAAAGGGAAATCTCTTAATTCGGTTAAGTCGCTCAGTCGTGTCCAACTCTTTGTGACCTATGGACTGCAGCACACCAGGCTTCTCTGTCCATCACCAACTCCCAGAGCTTGCTCAAACTCATGTCCACCAAGTCGGTAATGCCATCCGACCATCTCATCCTCTGTCGTCCCCGTTCTCCTCCTAACTTCAATCTTTCCCAACATCAGGATCTTTTTCAATGAGTCAGTTCTTTGCATCAGGTGGCCACGGTACAGCCTCAGCAGACTAAAGTCCACGGGGTCGCAAAAAAGTCGAACATGACTTAGTGTCTTCAGCATCAGTCCTTCCAATGACTACTCAGCACTGATTTCCTTTAGGATGGACTGGTTGGATCTCCTTGCAGTCCAAGCGACTCTCAAAAAAGACTCTTCTTCAACACCACAGTTCAAAAACATCAATTCTTCGGTGCTCAGCTTTCTTTATAGTCCAACTCTCACATCCATACAGGACTACTGGAAAAACCATAGCTTTGACTAGACGGACCTTTGTTGGCAAAGTAATCTCTTTGCTTTTTAATATGCTGTCTAGGTTGGTCATAGCTTTTCTTCAAAGGAGCAAGCATCTTTTAATTTCATGGCTGCAGTCACCATCTGTAGTGATTTTGGAGCCCCCCAAAATAAAGTCTGTCACTGTTTCCCTGTCTATTTGCCATGAAGTGATGGGACCAGATGTCATGATCCTAGTTTTCTGAATGTTGAGTTTTAAGACAACTTTTTCACTCTTCTCTTTCATTTTCATCAGTTTCTTCAGTTCTTCGCTTTCTGCCATAAGGGTGGTGTCACCTGCGTATCTGAAGCTATTGATATTTCTCCTGGCAATCTTGATTCCAGCTTGTGCTTCATCCAGACTGGCATTTCTCATAATACACTCTGCATAGAAGTTAAATAAGCAGGGTGACAAGATACAGCCTTGATGTACTCCTTTCCAGATTTGGAACCAGTCTGTTGTTCCATGTCCAGTTCTAACTGCTGCTTCTTGACCTGCATACTGATTTCTCAGAAGGCAGGTAAGGTGGTCTGGCAATCCCATCGCTTTAAGAATTTTTCACAGTTTGTTGTGATCCACAGTCAAAGTCTTTGGTGTAGTCAATAAAGCAGAAGTAGATGTTTTTCTGGAACTCTCTTGCTTTTTTTAATCTCTTCAATAAACAGTGCTAAATGAGAGATTCATGTATTTTTCAAAAAGAACATTAGCCCTCATCTAATGCAATATGCAAAAATTAATTTTATGTATCATAGGCCTGGGCTTCCCAGGTGGCACAGTGGTAAAGAATCTGCCTGCCAATGTAGAAGGCAAGGGTCTGATTCCTGGATTCGGAAGATCCCCTGGAGGAGTAAATGGCAACCCACTCCAGCATTCTTGCCTCAAAAATCCCATGGACAGAGGAGCCTGGTGGGCTACAGTCCATGAGGTTGCAGCGAATTGGACACGACTGAGCAACTGAGCACATCATAGACCTAAAGAAAATTTAAGTAGACAAATATTTCTTAGACAGGATACCCACACTCCTCATAAAAACAAACAAACAAACAAACAAAAACCACAACAACTGCCCTTTACTATAAGAAAAAAAAAACTGTTGTGAAAACAAAAAGGCAAGCTGTATACTGGGACAAAATATTCACATAATATATTATATCTGACAAAAGACTTGTATCCAAAATATATAAAGAACCCATTCAACTTAATAATAAGCAGACCAGTGGGCTGAAGATTTGGATAAGCATTTCACCACAGAATACATAAGAATAGCCAAGAAGCATATGCAAAGATGCTCAACATTAATGGTCACGAAGTGCAAATTAAAACGACAAGACACAAATACACCCATCAGAGTGGCCAATATGAATAAGACTGATAATACCCAGTGTTGGTAAGGATGGAAAGTGGAACTCTTATACTCAGTTGCTGGGAACATGAAATGAAAAAATTTGAGAACACCTTGGCAGTTCTTTATAAAGTTAAACATGTTCTTTATAAAGTTAGACACTCCCCTCTTATTTAAGAAAACGAAAAGCATATTTATAATAGTTTTACTCACAAAACTCAATAGAAATAACACAGGTGGAAGAACATGTTATATTTTCGTATCAGTGAGCACTACTCTTAGAATGTAATACAAGTCATCAGTAGTAAAAAAACCCCACAATACTACTGATATATTCAATAACACGAATGCATCTCAAAATTATTATCTAAGTAGAAGAAGCCAATTAGAAAAGGGTACATATACTGCATGATTTCATTCACAACATTCCAGAAAATGACAGCAAATCTCCAGTGACAGAGCAGATCAATGACTGTTAGGCTAGAGTTTGATAGTTAACGGAAATGTTCTATATCCTGATTGTAGTATTAATAGTTTCAGAGATGGAAACATTTGTCAAACTCATTCAACTGTACACTTTAAATGAGTCGAGTTTATTGTACATCAATTATACAAAAATAAAGTTCATTAAAAATAAAATGTAAAGAGAGGGAAAGCCAAGAAAAAAAAGCAGCAGAAAGGAGAAGTGCTAGTTGTGTACCTGGAGTGTTTGGTGGCATCTACACCACCTGTCAGTATGAGGAGAACAGACAATGAAATCCAAGTCCCTGCCTAACTTGTAATGCTGCAGACTGCTAAGTCACTGGATCAGAGTTTGACAGCAGGTAATCTGTACTTTCAGAAACCCTCAGCCACCCAGTAGTATTAGGAACTCAGGAAGCTTTTTATCTGGAGGAAAATTAGAACTAGGATCGGCCACACTGCTGCAGAGGTGATGATGTACAATTTGAGGCAGAAGCACACAGCCAAACTACCTGGATTCACATCTCAGCTACACTATTAGCTGCATGACTTGGGAAAGCTACTAATTAGCCTACTAGGACCCAACTTTCCTCATATGTAAAATGAAACTACCACCACAGGAGGTGTTTATGAAAATTCAATGATTGCACAGGGCCTGACACACAATAACTACTTCGTAATATTAGGTATTAATGTTTTTTTTACTAATTTAAAAAAATATACAATCATGGTATACATTTGGAAATTACAAGAAAGTATTAAGACATTTAAACCCTGTTTGTGAAAAATGGAATATGACTGTGAATCAGTGATTCTTAACAGATGTATAAAACTGTGCCCATTATAAATAATGGTTCTACAAACATCTATATATATCTATTTTTTCACATTTTATCTCTTTAGAAATTCACTGGAATAGAATTACTGGATCAAAGGTTAAATGAATTTTAAGGCCAAAATGTAGCAACATTGGGCATGTGTATTATTTTTTTAAAGCTTTATTTTTAAAACAGTATGTTTATCTCCTTGTTTTAATTTACATTTCTTTGATTATTAGTGATGATCTATACGTCCCCATGGGTTTTTAGCTATTTATATTATTCCTTCCTTTGCTCATTTTTCTACTGCTGCTGCTACTGCTAAGTCACTTCAGTCATGTCGGACTCTATGAGTCCCCACAGACGGCAGCACACCAGGCTTCCCCGTCCCTGGGATTCTCCAGGCAAGAACACTGGAGTGGGTTGCCATTTCCTTCTCCAATGCATGAAAGTGAAAAGTGAAAGTGAAGTCGCTCAGTCGTGTCCGACTCCTAGTGACCCCATGGACTGCAGCCTACCAGGCTCCTCTGTCCATGGGATTTTCCAGGCAAGAGTACTGGAGTGGGGTGCCACTGCCTTCTCCTAAATTTCTTCAAATCAGGTCTTCCCAACCCAGGGATAGAACCCAGGTCTACGTCATTGCAGGTGGATTCTTATACCAGCTGAGCTACCAGGGAAGCCCTGATTTGAAGAAATTTAGGAGAAGGCAGTGGCACCCCACTCCAGTACTCTTGCCTGGAAAATCCCATGGACAGAGGAGCCTGGTAGGCTGCAGTCCATGGGGTCGCGAAGAGTCGGACACGACTGAGCGACTTCACTTTCACTTTTCACTTTCGCGCATTGGAGAAGGAAATGGCAACCCACTCCAGTGTTCTGGCCTGGAGAATTCCATGGACTGTAGAGTCCATGGGGTTGCAAAAAGTCGGACACAACTGAGTGACTTTCACTTTCTTCAGATCAAAGTTAATTTGCATATAAAAGTTAACATGGTAGATACCACTGCAAACCACACTGAACTTTTTTACTTATTTACACCTTGAACCATGTTTAAAAAAGAAATCCAAATCTTTCAATAACTAAATGGATTTTTGTTTGTTTGTTTCTCTGTTGGTTATTTAAAGTTTATTATTAGGAACACTCTGGTATACATTAGGTTTTGTTTTGTACTTACTTGCTATTTCAGGGTGAATACTTTTCTGAAACATGAACATGGAATTAGTAGTAAAATTGCAGCAGAGATGATATTAAAAATAAATGTTTGTTCCTTAAATTCTGTCACTTAAGCTTCCAGGCAGGTCTTTTTAAAGTTAAAAGTAGTACAGTGACTTCTTTAGCTAAAGTCATAAAATTAAAAATCAAAGATTTTCTTCAGTCTTGTATATTCAAGATGAGATAGGGCTGGGACCTCGGACCCTTTACCAGAGTGCTTGCACCTGGACAAATGTTTCCTCAAGCAACAAAGAACTTATAAGGAACTAAAAACAACTGCATGCATGCGCAATCAGGGCAATTATGAACAATAAGATACAAAAAGGCCTCAAACCAACTTTCATTTTGCAGGTGCTGGGAGCTGAAGGAGGGTACTGAGCATGATCCCTGCACACAGCACCAAGGGGTGGGCAGATCACCTAACCAGCCCTCCAGCCCAACCCACAGATCTGCTCCCACCAGATCCCCACTTAAGGAACCAGCCCACCCTCCCTCAGAGAATGAGCAAGGGGACTTGTTACCTGTTTTTGCTCTGGAATAGCATGAATCCCAATAAAGCCATGCCTGAATTCCTCTTTTCAATTTCTATTGATTAAAGAGCCCAAGGACACAATTCCATAACAAAGGTAACCTATTTATCCTTGAAAGTAATTTTAGGGATTTGAATCAGTAGTGTTAAGTTGTACTATGTAGATTCAGAAATTCAGAAGATATTTCAAGTATGTCTTTTGAGCCATATTTATTTAATTAACAGAACTGAATCATAATTTCCTAGAATACTTTTAAAAGAAACAAGATTTAGCATGCTAAGAGCTCTAATGATTTATGGATTGTACTTCCAATTCTCAGTGTACCCTCAGCTCTAAATGCCACCACTGCCATGCTGGGAGTAAATAAAAACATTAGAAAATTCCAAGCTTCTGAACAATCACTTGTCTCCTCTACTTCAGTATTAAGTGGGGGCAGGGTGGTGGTGGTAATCTGTCTCTCCACCCATTCATTTCTCCAAAGCATATCATAAACTGGTACAGGGTGAAAAATCTAAAAAGTACATAGGACATAAAACTAATCACGCCTGAGAGATATGACCTACTTCTACCACAGTTCACCATTACCAAGTTTGGTGGGAGAGAGGAAAGCAAGCAAAACGCCTCCTAAATTTCTAGTATGTCCTTTCTTCTTGAGAATCACTGCACTACATGATTCATCCTTTGAGATTTTTGTTCATGGGCCATTTCCTGTCAGCTCACAAACCAGCTATGAACATTTTTAGAAAAATGAGTACTGTTAACTGTTAACTAGCTTTTCTCTCACAGGCAGATGAAGCAGCTCCTAACTATATGTGCCCGTGAGAACTGCTTGTGATGTAAAAGTAATTATATTAAAAACATGTTTAGGTCACACCCCCAGATAATACTCTTAGTGACTCGGGGGCTCCAACAGCTTGTTTTATAAAAGTTCTAGTGATGGATGTTAACTAAACTTACTGTGGTGATCATGTCACAATACATATAAACACAGAATCATTATGTTGTACACCTGATGTTTACATTTATGTGTCAATCATATCTCAATTTTAAATCTCTACAGTTAATTTTGATTCCAACTTTTTCTTGAGAACTTGCAGCTAAGGGAAAGGGTAGGAAGAGGAGAACGACATCTTATTTCTCTAATGATAGGCAGTTCTATATGCAGCAAGGTAGCTGTTGGCTACACATGAAGTCTGTGAGTAAGTGATTTTCATTTCATTACAGCAATAACCAAAAAAGGTAAATCCATATGGGATACTATTTTAATGCTACAGGAACTTAAGACTTATGTATTTACTCTGTGTCTTACATCAGGAAGAAATTAAACTAGTGAATTTAGGAATCTGAATCACATGTGTAAGAGTGGGCTTGGTGAAGAACACAAATAAATAAGATTTAGATTAAAATAAAATACACTTACAGGACTATGAGATGTAAAATCTTTAAAATGGGCATACCAAAATACAATGCTGCCTTTCCTTTATGCTAAATTATAGTTCAATAATAAAGAGATAGCAGCATTTATGAGTCACTACACAAAACAGTCGGAGAAGGCAATGGCACCCCACTCCAGTACTCTTGCCTGGAAAATCCCATGGGCGGAGGAGCCTGGTAGGCTGCAGTCCATGGGGTCGCACAGAGTTGGACACAACTGATGCAACTTAGCAGCAGCAGCAGCAGCACACAAAACAGTGATCCAGGATCTATTTATAACAAAATGATAAACTATACAGCAATAAAATCCAAGGTTCAAAATCAATGTTATCAAGTACAGTACAAGTCTAGTGGAAGACAGGTAACATAAATTACCTATATAATTATGTAATATACATAGTGCATATGTATCTCAAAAATTATGGGGCTGAGGAAATGGGAAATGAAGGAGTGGAGAAGGGTACTCAGGTAAAATAATAAAACAGATTTTGTTTAAAAGCAGAATTTTCTTAAGAGTTTCCAATTAAACATGTAGGTTGAGTTCTTGCATTTACTTTCACTCTTTTCGAAAAAATCATACCAAAATGTAAAGAAATAAAATATGAACCTAAAAGGACAAAACAGGAGAAAAACATCAGATCAGCAACATCAGAAAAATGTTGAGACAAAAGCCAGATGGGAGACAAGCAAATACTTAGTAAACACAAAATCAAGGTGTCTGCAGGAAACACCAATGGGAAACACATGGACTCACTATGCTAAACATCAAGCATGATCATGTGCTCAAAAAAGAGACAATAAAATGAATCCTGTCCCATACTAAATTACACCTACCCCTTAGATACAAACCCTTTAGGATTCCTTAGAGGAAAATCTGAAAAGCCCTAGAGAAAAGATCCTTTAGATACTGACATTTGAAAAGGTTTGCTCAATGTCTAATACCCCTTAGAGGGACAAGCTAAACAAGCTAAACCCCATTCAACTAGAGCTTCCTATCAGGTATCTGTATGAATGGACAATCAGTGACTGATAGACATTATAGAAAGGAATCTGTGGCAGGCAGAATTCTAGAGACAGCCCCTTAAAATTCTTGCTCCTGGTTATACAATCATACACTAATCTAGCAACTGCTGTGAGGAGACTCTGCAAATGGAATTAAGGTTACTGATCAACTGATTTTAGGGAGATTATCCTGAATTCTCTCAGTGGGTCCAAAGCAATCACAAGAAGCCTGCCTAACAGAAAAGAAAGGCAGAAGGAAGCAGAGGAGAGATAAGACAGGAGAGGTCATATAGACTTCAGAAGTAAGAAGAGCTGGACTTGCTGTTGCTGACTTTGAAAAAGGAGGAGGGTCATAAGTCAAGGAATTTAGGAGGCCTCTAGAAGCTAACAAGGAGATCAAACCAGTCAATCCTAAAGAAATCAACCCTGAATATTCACTGGAAGGACTGATGCTGAAGCTGAAGCTCCAATACTTTGGCCACTTGATGCAAAGAGCTGACTCAATCATTAGAAAAGACCCTGATGCTGGGTAAGATTGAAGGCAGGAGGAGAAGGGGGCAACAGAGAGGATGAGATGGTTGGATGGCATCATCAACTCAATGGACATGAATTTGAGCAAACTCCAGGGGACAGTGGAGGACAGGAAGCCTGGTATGCTTCAGTCCATGGGGTTGCAAAGAGTTGGACACGACTTAGAAACTAATAACAAGATAGAGTAACAAGAATGTGATTTACCCTCCTGCTTTATTTAAACAATAAAGGAATAAGAAAGAAAGTTTTTCAGGTATTAGACAACAAGGAGCACAGGAGAGGAGAGAAAAAAACAATGAGCTGTTTGAGTATACCAGCTTACTGTCTAGAAGTAGTTCAGGGTGGGGAGGGGCAAACAGAGTCAGGTCTTGCTGAGTTGAGACATCTGAGATGGAACCCAGGGAGGCCAAGATGACTAGAATTTGTGGGTCAGAGTACCAGAGAGAAGAGAGCTCTGGAGATCTGCAGTGATTCTCTGGGATTTGGGTGAATACAGATCTGTGCACCTGTGAGGTAAAGTTTTCCTAATACACTGGATACTGAGAAGAATCCCCAGAAGAAAATTAGCTCCAGACTAATGGACTTGCCCTTAATGCTTAAAAGCAAGTATCAAAAGGATCCAACTGATTCCAGGTAATCTGACTGAAAAATCTAGCAGAAAAAAAACAAAACCCCAACATTACTTAAAGGAATACACAAAGAAATCCAGCCAACAGTGTAAAATTAACAGACTCTAACATTCAAACAGAAATTACCAGACAAAAAAGAGGCAGGAGTAAAGTTGGAGGGGGCGGTATAACAGATTATATAATCGATTATAGAATTGATTATATAAACAATTATAGAATCAGTAATCAAAGATATGAAAATGGCTATTATAAGTACACTCCCCGTGTTTAAGGAAAGGCATACAAATAATGAAAACAAATTAAAATTTATGTATTTTTAAAATGCCAAAACCAAACTTCTAGTAATGAAAACTACATCTGAAATGAACACTGGATGGGATTAACAGAACATCAATGAATTTGAAGATAGCAATGAACACTATCCAAGATGAAACTGAGAATAAAGACCAAAAAAAGGAAAAGAACATCAGCAACTTACGGAAGAATAACAATTGCTCTAGTATATATGAAACAAGTCCAACAAATGATAGCAAGTGTGGGAAGGGACACCAAAAATTATTTGAAGAACTAATGGTTGAAAATTACACAAATTTGATAACTGTAAATCCATAAATCTAAGAATTACAATAAAAACAGAATAAACTTAAAACTATGCCAAGACACATCAGAATTTGAAGTAAAGTCAGACAAGGAGAAATATTCATATATCACTTATATGTGGAATCTAAAAAAATGATACAAATGAACTTTCCATTTACTCTTAATAAGGCTCTTCACTTGTAAAGCCTGCATGTCAGAACTCACCTTATATCAAAGAACTTGGCATGCTTTTGCCAGAAGTGTTTCTTTAAAAAAGGAAAGTAAAATATAACAAAGAACCTCATTTAATCATGACACAGGAGCATTTTCTTATATAACAAAAGAAAACCAAAATAATTTTTACCAAATAAAAAACTAGGAAAGTAGTCTGCCAAAAGTCACACAAGAAAAGAAACAGACAATCTGAGTAAGCCTTTACCTATTAAAAAAATTGAATCAATAATAACCTTCCAAAACAGAAAGCACTAGGGCCAGACAGGTTAACTTAAATTCTACCAAACATTTTTTCTAGTTTTATTGAGGTATGCCTGACATACCTCAGGTATGTCATACAACACTGTAAGTTTAAGGTGTACAGCATAATGACTTGATGTACATATACTGTGAACTTACATATACTGATCACCACAGTATTTTCCTTGCGTTAAGAACTTATGACCTACTCTCTTAACAACTTCCAAATAAACCACACAGTAGTGTTAACTCTCATCAACATGCATATACCACCTCCCCAAGTACTTAACTTATCTTGCACCTTTTGACCCTGTTTACATGTCTTGGCTATTATAAATAATGCTGCTGTGAACATGGGGGTGCAGTTACCTCTTTGACCTAGTGTTTGAATTTCATCTGGATATGTTCCCAGAATTGGAAATGTTGGGTCATATGGTAGTCTACTTTTAGTTTTTTGAGGACCCTCCACACTGTTTTCCATAGTGGCTACACCAATTTACAGTCCCACCAAGAGTGCACAAGGGTTCTCTTCTCTACATCCTTGCCAGCATTTTATCACTTGTCTTTGTGATGATACAGCCATTCTAACAAGACTAACATCGCTGACTCGATGGACATGAGTTTGAGCAAGCTCCAGGAGTTGGTGATGGACAGGGAAGCCTGGTGTGCTTGTAGTCCATGGGGTTGCAAAGAGTCAGACACGACTGAATGACTGAACTGAACTGAATTCTAAAAAATGTAAGCTATATCTCCTGTGGTTTTAATTCGTATTTCCATAATGATCAGCGGTCATGTGCACATTTTCACATACCTTGTTGACCATTTGTAAAACTCCTTTGGAAAATGTCTATTCAGGTCTTTTGCCCATTTTTTAAATTGGGTTATTTGGGGGATTTTGATATTGAGCTCTTTATATATTTTGGATATTAACTCCTTATAAAATATATGGATTGCAGATATTTTTTCCTATTCCATAGATTATATTTCATTTTGCTGATCATTTCTTTTGCTGCATAGAAATTTTGTTGTTTGATGTAATCCCACCTGTTTATTTTTGCCTGTGCTTTAGATGCTATATCCAAAAAATCATTGCCAAAACCCATGTCAAGGAGCTTTCCTCCTTGACCTTTGAGGAAGAAATTATACTAATACTCTACAATCTCTTTCAGAAGACAGAAGTAGAGGAAATACTTCCTAATGCATTCTATGAGGCTAGCATTACTTTTAATGCTAAAATCAAACAAAGACACTGCAAGAAAACTATAGAACAATATCTCTAATGAACATACATGCAAAAATATTTAATAAACTATTAGGAAATCAAATTCAATAATGTATTTATAAAAAATAATTACACGCCATACCATTAAAGAAATAACTGATAAGCTAGACTTTATAAAAATTAAAAATTTCTGCTCTGTGAAAGAAACTGCCAAAGAAAAAGAAAAGATAAGCCACTGACCAGGATAAAATATTTGCAAGTCATATCTGACAAAGGATTGTTTCCCAAAGTATACAAAGAACTATCAAAATATAACAGTAAAAAAAAAACAAAAAGCTTGACTAAAAAATAGGTCATAGACTTTTAAACAGACACCTCACCAAAGATGTATAGGTGGCAAATGAACATATAAAAATATGTCTGACATTTTATGTCATCATTAAAATGCAAAATTATAACAGTGCCAAGCCACTACACATCTATCAGAATGTCCACAATCGAGAACACTGACAACACCAAATGCTGGTGAGGATTTAGAGCGCTACCGAATGTGAACACAACATGACATAGCTACTCTGGAGGACAGTTTAGCAGTTTCCTACAAAACTAAGCATTTTCCTACCATATGGTTCAACAACCATTCTCCTTAGAATCTACCCAAAGGAGTAAAAGACACATGTTCACAAAAAAATCTGCGCATAAATGTTTACAGCACCTTTATTATAGCTGCAGAACTTGGAAACAACTAAGATATCTGTCAGTAGGTGTGGAAAATAAACTGGCACATCCAGACAATGGGATATTATTCAGCGCTTTAAAAAAATGAGTTATCAAGCCATCAAAGGACATGAAGGAAACTTAAATCTGTATTACTAAGCAAAAGATAATCTGAAAAAGCTATATATTATATGATTCCAATTGTACGACATTCTGTAAAAAGCAGAATTACGGAAACAGTAAAGAGATGAACTGTTGCCATGGGTTGGTAGTGGAGGGATGAAAAGGTAGCACACTGATTTACAGAACAGTAAAACTATTCTGTATGGTATTATAATAATGGTTATACATTCGTCCAAACTTGTGGACTATACAATATCAAGAGTAAACCCTAATGTAAACTATGCAGTCTGGGTCATAATGATGTGTTAATGAAGGTTTATCATTATAACAAACATCCCACGCTGGTGTGGAGTGTTGACAGTGGGGAGGCTGTATGTGTGGGAATGAGAGTAAATAGGTACTTTCTGCTATGAGAGTAAATAGGTACATTTTTCTGAAAGTAAAAATGTACTTTCTGCTCCATCTTGCTGTGAACCTAAAACTACTCTAAAAAAAGTTTATTAATTAAAAAAAATTGATAAGTGATATAAATAAGCAATTCAAAAAAAAAACTGAAATGGCCGGTTAAGACATAAAAACATAGTTATCTTTATAAACTAAAATTTTTTTCACTCAGAGAAACAAACAATAAAAACTGACAACATTCATGTGTTAGTGATGGCTTCGGGCAATGGGTTTTCACACAGTGTGAGTTGGAATGTAAACTGGTATAACCACTTGGGAGTGCAATTTGGCAGTATCCGAAATGAATTATGTATACACTTAAAACAATTCTACCTTCTACTTCTACACAAACACAAAAGAGAAATTCCACCACACTTGTACAAAATAATGTAAGATACTGTACAACAACTACAGTAACATATTTTTTGAGTATATACACTCACAGATATGAATATGTTTATGTGTATGTATGAGTATTTATGTATTTTCAAAAGTACTGGAAAGATACACACTAACCTTATGACAGTAGCTGCTTTATAAAGGGAAATTAGACAAGAATACGAATCAAGAACTTTACCTATATTATTTGACTTTAAAAGTTTAGCAAAATGACAAAATATCAACTATTAATTCTAGATGGTATTTAGGTGGATGTTACATAGGTCTTAGTATTTTTCTGTATTTTTATTTTTCTTCTTAGAAATTCCATTAAACATAAAAAAAACCTTGTAATTTGAGTTATTAGATCAAAACAGTAATGTCCTGTATTTCCCCCAAATCTATGGAATGACAGAATTATGTACTAATGATGACAGTGATTCAGATTTTCTCTGATGGTTAAATACTTCCTGTCATAGGACAGGACTGGCTCAACCAAACGTAATCCACATCTCATTTCAGAAAACATAAACACAACTGCTACAAGAATGGTCAAACTGTAGACTGGTTAAGGAAGGATGCCAACACATGTGGTCATTTCCTTAGGAACTGTGTCAGCCCTTCAGTGAAGGAAGTGACACAATCTGCCTGAATCAATGCAAATACTGATTTGCACTGAAACACTACAAAAGCTACATTCCTCTGATTGCTCCCTTCTCCTTTCCATAAAAATAAAGTCATCAGAAGGAGGTATTCAATAATAATAAATATTCGATATACTTCTAGAAAGGAAAGAGCTCTACTAGACTCCTAGTTTAACTCAGTATTTCTTTATCTTAAATATAAAAACGTTAAAGAATAAAGTAATAATTTCATATACACACACGCACAGATTGCTCACCCCAATCCCTACTCCTCAATGTCAGCCATATACATATCATAAAACTCATAATTTCATGAAGAATTGATATAGTACTTACTAAATGTCTTACAGATGTCAGAAACAGCTTTGAAGACTCTATCAGAGAAATTCACTTTCACCTTCACATACTTCATGTTGGGAAGTTGCAGGCGGAGCAGCTTGTGCTGGGGGGTGAACTGAAGCTTAGCATCTGCCTGAATGCCATACTTATCCAAGGTCCAATGTGTCTTGAGAAGCCAAGTTCTCTTCTTTTCCCACCACAGAGCATGGTCAGACCAATCTTTTTTTACATCTATTAAAAAAACAAACAAAACACTTAAAAATCTGCAGGACTGCCTTGAGAGAAATTACAAGCAAAAAACAAAGCAACTAGGTATTTAATATGAACAATTAGTTAAATACTAAGTGCCCGTTATGTGATAAGTAATACTAAAGAAATCCTAAAAGAAATACCAAACAGCTGAGAAAACACTCTGCCCTTAAAAGCTAATATAGAAGGCAGCAGAGGCAGAATACACAGGGTAACTAATAATGCTTAGACACACACATGACAAAGGAAGCATGACACACATATGACAGAGTATGTACTCTCTGTAAGCATTCAGAGAACAAAGAGGACCCTGGGGACTGGAATCAAAAGGACGTATAAATAATGAGATGGAGTTGGTGGATTCTTAGCCCAGCTTTGAGCAAGGGACATTCTGATGATAAAGTTGGTGAGAAAGCTGAGGTATATGAGGCTGCAGAAGCATGTTGAGGCTAAGGGGTGGTGAGAAGTAAGATGGAACGAAAAAGAACAAAAACCACTATCCTAGGTAAAGAAGAGCCTGGAAAAGAAAACATCCATGAGTAACACTTAACTTGAGAGAAAACAAAAACAAAAAAACTATATCCCAACCACACACCCAAATATATCCCAAGAAAAGTAACTTTTTCCCCCCAATATATTTTGGCACAAGAAAAAACGTTAATACCTGTTAAACTATTTAACACTCATATACAATTAAATTAAAAGAAACTAAATAAAGAAAGAGTTGGACTATAAAGAAAGCTGAGTGCTGAAGAACTGATGCTTTTGAACTGAGGCGTTGGAGAAGACCCTTGAGAGTCCCTTGGACTGCAAGGAGATCCAACAAGCACATCCTAAAGGAGATCAGTCCTGAATATTCATTGGAAGGACTGATGTTGAAGCTGAAACTCCAATACTTTGGCCACCTGAGGCGAAGAGCTGACTCATCTGAAAAGACTGATGCTGGGAAAGATTGAAGGCAGGAGGAGAAGGGGACAACAGAGGATGAGATGTTTGGATGGCATCACTGACTCAATGGACATGAGTTTGAGCAAACTCTGGGAGTTGGTGATGGACAGGGAGGCCTGGCGTGCTGCAATCTATGGGGTCACAAAGAGTTGGACACGACTGAGCGACTGAACTGAAATAAAGAAAAGTGTAATTTACAGAAGATTTGGCTCCCTCCAGATACAGATCATAGCAATAAATTTACAAATAAAATCCAATTTCAGCTGGTTATTAAAGTAGCAATAAAAGTAAAGAATGTGGGGATCAATTATATGATGAACTAAGAACCAAAAAGGGGGGGGAACAGGATATTAAAACAACAACAACATAGCAAAACAAAGCTTTCCAGAGGGGGGAAAAAAAGAAAACTATCATCATGATTCTGAAATAAAGCTCATCTGAATACAGTTTTAAAAAGAACTGGTCTATTTTAAGAAGATGAGTTTAAAAGTATATACTAAACCTGAAACTTTTTTTAGCACAACTTGTCTCCCTGAAAGCCTCAGATAGTAATACATCAAATTACCACACTATGAGCCTAGAAACACCTTCTATAATGGTGAAAGGTAACTGATATAATTCTCCTCATTACTGAAGAAACAAGTCACAAGAGGGAAAAAGACCTTCAATTCCCCCAGATAGCAAAAAAAAATATTTTAATGAGTAAGTACTTTAATGGAAAAACTGTTACTTGTGATTTTACTGCATTTTGAAATTTCAGTATTTGTTTTGGGAAAGCCCAGTCAATTATGTTATTTGAAGTTTGGCTGCAGAAATACATATTTTACAACTACTTACTTGTGACACAATGTATTCAATATATAGTACCTGGTCTCTTAAATTACTTTCCAGCACAGAATTTATCAACTTTTAGAAACAGTAAATCCAATCTGGCTCACAAGCAGATAACCAAGACTAGGACCTTTTGTGTATACTATGAGGTAAATGTCTCACATGTTACAGATGGTTTACTGTTTTCTTTAGGAACAAAGAGCTGAAGACAGAAAAGGATCATTTGTAAAGAATGACAGTAACCACTGACTTCCCTGGTGGTTCAGATGGTAAAGCGTCTTCCTACAATGTGGGAGACCCGGGTTCAATCCCTGGGTCAGGAAGATCTCCTGGAGAAGGAAATGGCAACCCACTCCAGTATTCTTGCCTGGAAAATCCCATGGATGGAGGAGCCTGTAGGCTATAGTCCATAGGGTCGCAAGGCTGAGCTGAACTGAAGAAATGGTAGATTGGTATCTAATACTTTCTTCTTCAGCTCATTTACTTCTGCTACCAATGTCAATCATTAAGGAAGCCACAACATATATTTCCAGTGCAGGGAGAAGAGAGGAAAAAGCTGTATGCTGCTAATAATAATAGTTTTGTTAATACTGACTTAAGTTATTTGGATTTCCTTTGTCTTAAATCAAAAGACAACCCTGAAATAACTCTGGTGCAAGTAGCTTATTGAGGTGGGATGGGGGAGGGGGAGATCCCAGGAAGCATACCTTAGGGGATTAGGAAAAGTGAGACACGGGAGAAAAGTCTATTAAGAACTCATTAACTTCTGTGGAAAACTGGAGTTCAGTCCTGCAAGAACCCCTCTGAGGAATCACATAAAACATGACTTGGAATTCTCCTCCTAAGGAAAGAGAAAGCTGGAGGATCTATCCAGTTGGTTGAGGGTTGCTCTTAGGGCCATTAAATTCCAGCATTTCCCCAGCTGCCATGCATGGGGTTGACCACCCTGCACTCAAGCACTTAACTCACCAAACCCTAAATATTTACTACATGGATTTTTACAGAAAGATTTTATAGGCCCAGATTCAATAAAATCTCAACCTTGCATCAATTAGGCTTCAAACGCTGACCTCAGAAACAAGTACTTCCTATGATCTTCCTCTTTAGAATCTAACCCTCCCCATCAATTCCATCTTGGTTTTTTACACCAAAGGAACAGCACCCCCCACCGCATCTATTAAGAATAAACACAGGGGAGAAGGACATGTAATCTAAAGATTATGTACTAGAAACACTATGAACAGTTTGTTTACCCACAGAAAGAGAAAGACTCTCTTACTGACTGGAAACACTGGTAAGATCAGTCTTCTTTACCGACAGAAAACAGTGGGTAAGTGTCAATATAGGAAAGAAAAATTACCCCAAATAAAAACAGAAGCAGGACACCAGGAAAGATCTGAAGTGTCAACACTGCACACACCAGCAAACAAAAACAGAAAAGCGGGCATTCTGACAGTAAAAAAAGCAATCAGTTTTAGAAGATGGAATAGTTAAAAGGACTATAGTCCAGTGGTTAGGAATCCGCTATCAGTGCAAGAGAGAAATCTGTGCGATGCAATGAAGACTCTGCGTGCTGCAGCCAAGACCCAAAGCAGCCATAAATAAATAAGATGGAATGATTAGCCTGTGATGTTTGTTCCAACAGTATAATTTTGGTAGCATTCCTAAAGACTCAAAATGCCAGCAACCTAATCAGCACTAATCACAAGATAATCACTATTACAGAAGAAACAAACAACATCTGTAAAATATTCATTAATTACACAAATATCTACTGAACATTTACCAGAAAGCACTATTCTAGTGCTAGAAATACAGTGATGAGAAGAACAAAGTTCCCACATATTTGAAGAAAGCCAATATGACTCGAATTGAAGAGGTGAAACACCAGGGAGCTTGGCAGGAGCCCTGTATCCCATAAGGTTGTTCAGCTTTTACTTTTTCCGAGTGTGAGAGAGGCCACTAGAGCAGTGTTTTCCAGCCTGTTTGGCATTAGAATTATCCCAGCAACTTTTCAGAGTAATGCCTGGACTCAGCCCAGACCACTTTGCGTGTGGGTCTAAAACTTGATTTTAAGCAGGGGAGTGATTTTTTATTTCAAAGTCATCAAATAATTTTGAAGAATGCAGGGGTAGGGCTGAGCATGAGTGAAATTCAGAGGCCATGCAAGAAGTTAGCATGGGAGTGGACAGGATGAAAGTTTGAATTGTAATGGCTGGGCAATGAGGAAGTAGAAATAAGGAATACAGACAACTTTTCCTGATCATTTTGTTATACTGCGGAGTAGAATAATGGATGGTAGATGAACAGAAAGGGGATAGCAAGTCCAAGAAGCACTTTCAGTCTTGTTTTTAAGAACAAAAGGTATTTCAACATTACTTAAATAGTGATAATCCTGTAAAACTTAAAACACATATCCAATTATTCTTTAACTTGACTGCCCCTCCAGAGAGTCACTGTGTCACAGTGTCATTTCAAAACTTGTTAGAGGCTTGACTGAGCGCTCTTAAATATGCAAGACAACATTTTCCTACTTACTAGAAAATCTTTCTTTAGTTTTGTCTCTGTATTACACTGTATATCTTATTTTGAAGCTAATATCTACACGTCATGTCCCACAGCTGGCTCCACTACAGGTATCACAAGAATATATTTATTCTATTCAGAAGTAGCAAAAACAACTTTACATTCTGATGAGAATCCTGAGGAAGATGATGATAAACCAATTGAGACTCATTCACCAAGGCAAATGTAGAGCTAACAACACCTCAAAAATACTTAACTATACAAATTGTGTGTGTGTGTATGTAAAGCTGTGTATCTTAATGTAATAGCTCCCTCATTTCAACCCAGGCAGATTGAAACATTATAAATTTAAGGCCAACAGGATCAGAGCTAGTGCTGGGCAATCCTACTACGTTTCTTCTGTTCACCACTGCATCTCAAACTTGCCAACCCTCCTCAAATGCCTGTGTACCCTCCTTCTCCTCAGCAGACAACCATGGATTCTACTTCAGAAGATAGAGACGCCATCAGATTGAAACTATTTCACCTAAGGGCCAACCAAATGTACAAAGCTTCTTGCATCTGTGCCGGTACGGGTCTCCTGCCTTTGAGTTATGATGAAATGTCTCTCCTCCTAATTATCTGAAACCAACCCAGCTACATATGCTCTGTTGCCACTCCCACCTTCTAGAAACCATGCACTCCTCACTCTGGCTCCTAGGTATCTCATCCATTCTTGTGACTTTACATGGCCTCTATGCACTTACCTTCCTAGTTTTTATCTCCAGCCTACCCTTCGGCTTAGAGCACCAGTTTATACATCCTACTGACTACCCCACATCTCCACCAGGATGTCTCAGAAGAATGTCAAACCTAATATATACAAAGTGTGTTGGCCACTCAGTCATGCCCACCTCTTTACGACTCCATGGACTGTAGCCCACCAGACCCCTCTGTCCATGGAATTCTCCAGGCAAAAATACTGGAGGGGGCTGCCACATTCCGACCCAGGGATCGAACCCAGGTCTCCCTCATTGTAGGCAGATTCTTTACCATCTGAAGTACTCAGGAAGGTCCAATATATGCAAAACTTAATCCAATTTTCTCCTAGTTCTACTGTCATTAAGTAGGCCTAAGAATCAACCCAAGCTGCTCATGCTAGAAAGCTAAAAGTAGTGAATTCTCTTTCCCTAGTCTGCACATTCATCAAGCCCCTCAGTTCCACTTCCCAAAATCTCCACTTCGGTCTCCACTGGCACCATCCTATTTCAGGTCATCATTATTATCTCTTACACCAACTACTGCCAACAGGCTCCTGTCTAGTCTCCTTGATTCCATCCAGCGCTTTCTATGCGACTTTCATGTTAATCCCCCCGCTGAAAATCTTTAACAGCTTGCAACTGCACTGAGAATGAAATCCAAATGACTTCTAGTCTACAAACTTTAACCCAGTACAGCCCGTCTACTCTTCCACACTTATCTTGTGCTACTCTTCCTCTGCCAAGGCCACACCTACCTTCTTTTTATTCCAAGAACTGTCTAGTAAGGAAGCTTTTTTTGCCTCGGTGGCTTTGCAAGTGTCACTACACTCTCTGAATGTCTAGTTTTCTCTTGTCTTCCAAATTTTAAGTTCCATAGTCTCAGAGTTTTTCTTAACCACTCTAAGACCTCCGGTGTCCTATGCCCCTCCTTTATTCTCTATGTCAGTACACTATAGCATCACTTATCAAAATGTGCATTCATTTTGTTTGTTGTTCCTGGGACAATGCCTATTTTGATCACCATTATATTTCTAGCACATTGCACAGGTGACTGGTACACGTTTGATAAATGAATCCTCATACTGAAAAATTTAAAGATCCTTCATTAAGGATCAAGAAAACATTAATCCCAGAATAAACCGATGAGATGGCTGGATGGCATCACTGACTCGATGGACGTGAGTCTGAGTGAACTCCGGGAGTTGGTGATGGACAGGGAGGCCTGGCGTGCTGCGATTCATGGGGTCACAAAGAGTCAGACACGACTGAGTGACTGAACTGACTGAACTGAAGAAGACACAAGACTTGTACTCTGAAACCTGTAAGATGCTGATGAAAGAAATTGAAGAAGACGTAAACAGATGGAAAGATATGCCATGTTCATGGACTGGAAGAATCAATAGTCAAAATGACTATACTACCAAGGTAATCTACAGAGTCAATGCAACCCCTATCAAAGCACCAATGGCATTTTTCACAAAACTAGAAAAAAAAATCTCAAAATTTGTATGGAGACACAAAAGACCCCGAACAGCCAAAGCAATCTTGAAAAAGAAAAACAGAGCTGGAGGAATCTGGCTCCCTGACTTCAGACTATACCACAAAGCTACAGTATCAAAACAGTATGGTACTGGCCAACAACAGAAATATAGATCAATGGAACAGTATAGAGAACCCAGAAATAAGCCCATTCACCTATGGTCAATTAATCTATGACAAAGGCAAAACTACACAATGTTGGAAAGACAGGCTCTTCATCAAATGGTGCTGGGAAACTGACAGCCACATGCCAAAAAAATGACATTAGATCATTCCTTAATTCCAGACACAAAAATAAGCTCAAAATGGATTAAAGACCTAAATGTGAGACTGGATACTATACAACTCTCAGAGAAAAACATAGGCAGAACACTCTCTAACATAAATTACAGCAACATCTTTTTTGATTCATCTCCCAAAATAATGAAAATAAAAGCAAAAATAAACAAATGAGACCTAAACTTCAAAGCTTTTGTATAGCAAAGGAAACAATAAACAAAATGAAAAGACAACCTACAGATTGGAAGAAAATATTTGCAAATGATGTGATCAATAAGGGATTAGTCTCCAAAATTGAGAAACAGCTCATGACACTTAATAGCATCAAAACAAACAACCCACTCAAAAAAAATGGGCATAAGAAAGACCTGAATAGACATTCCTCCAAAGAGGACACACAGATGGCCAATAGGCACATTAAAAGATGTTCAATATCACTCTTATCAGAGAAATGCAAATCAAAACTACAGTGAGATATCATCTCACACCGGTCAGAAAAGCTATCATCAAAAAACCCACAAACAACAAATGCTGAAGAGGTTCTAGAGAGAAGGGAAACCTTCTACACTGTTGGTGGGAATATAAATTGGCACAACCATTATGGAGAACAGTATGGAAGTTCCTTAAAAAAAAAAAAAAACTAAAAATAGAGCTACATATGACCCTGCAATCCCACTCCTGGGCATATATCCAGAGAAAAACCCCAATGTTCACTGCAGCACTATTTACAATAGCCAAGACATGGAAGCAACCTAAATGTCCATCGACAGGGGAATGGATTAAGAAGATGTGGAACATATATACAAGGGAATATTACTCAGCCATTAAAAAGAATGAAATAATGCCATTTGCCACAATATGGAGAGACCTAGGAGTGCCATACTGAGTGAAGTCAGTCAGAAAGAGAAGGGGAAATATCATATGACATCCTTTACATGTGGAAACTAAAAAGAAATGATCACCTGAACTTACAAAACAGAAAGGGACTCACAGACTTAGACAATGAACTTACGGTTGCAGGGGGAAGGGATGATTAGGGACTTGTGGCATGGTCATGTACACATCGCTATATTTAAAAGGTATAACCAACAAGGACCTATTGTACAGCACATGCTCAGTGGTACGCGCCGGGCTGCATGCGAGGCAGGTTTGGGAGAGAATGGAGGCATGTATATGTGCCTGAGTCCCTTTCACTGAAACTACCACAACAGTGTTCACTGACTATACCCTAACACAAAATAAAAAGTTTAAAGTTCGGGAAACAACAACAACAAAAAGAAAACAAGGAAGTTACTCTTAAACCAACATGAAAAATAATATGTAAGATTTATTTATTTCTATGTTCAAAAATTCACTTTTTCTTCTTCAAATTCAGAATTAAAACATGTCTACACTAAGTACGGCACAGATTCTCCTAGACATGGGGAATCAAACCATATCAACTTCCTCTTCTTTCTTACATCTTTTGCTCAAGACAATCCTTATAGCATGAAATGATTATGTTCAAAAAATTCCTTTGAGTCTTAGAATTTAGATTTGCCACAAGGAAACATTATAAATAGATTCCAAATCAGACTATTACCCAAATCTAAAATAGTCCAAAGTATACTACAAGAAATATTCCACTAAACTGATATCATAAGGCTATTTGCAGAATATATGGTCAAAAAAAAAAAAAAAAGAATATATGGTCAATGTTCAACTAGAGATGTAAGGAAAACTAAGTGGCACCTGCAGTGTGGGCTGGAGGGAAGAGAAGCTTAAAAACAATGGAGGTGTTAAGTGGTGAGGGAGAGCTCTTCCTGCTAAAAGTAGCACACTTGGCTACTTCCCCCTCATCCTTCATTTACTGTAGGAATTAACTGGCCTCCTTCTTCAAAGTTTCTTTCCTCTGCTAAAAAAAAAAGTTCCTCACAATAGAAGAGCTTTACCTTCTGCTTTCCTCACCAATTCCTGAAACATAGTACTCTGAAGTTCTTGTCTTTGTAATCACTTAGACTTTCAAAAAAGGAAATAGGCAAACTGGACAAAGTGTTGCTCTTTGGATACACAAACAATAAACGAATCGATAAACATTTTCCAAGGACCTACTATATGCCAGATACTAAGCTAGGCCATGGGAATATATACTTAAGTTACACTTATCTCAGAATTCCCATCCTAGAGGTTCTTGCTGTTCAAGTGAGGGAAACAGATAAATTTAACGAGCTAAAAAGATAAAAGAGCAAAATGCAACAGGAGCAAACAACTTTAAACATGGAAGACTGATTAGGCTCTGAAGAAAAGGGGACATTTTACCTGGGTCTTAATGTGGGAGTTCTAACACGTAACTGTTCTATAGACAATGAAAGTGAAAGTGAAGTCGCTCAGTCGTGTCCAACTCTGCGATCCCATGGACTGTAGCCTACCAGGGTCCTCTGTCCGTGGGATTTTCCAGGCAATATTACTGGAATGGATTGCCATTTCCTTCGCCAGGGGATCTTCCTGACCCAGGGATTGAACCTGGGTCTCCCGCATTGCGGGCAGACGCTTTACCGTCTGAACCCCAGGGCTTGCCAGAGGGACTGGAGAGTATTGAGAAGTGAAATATGGAGGCTGTATTTCATTCCTGCCCTTCCTTAACATGGTACCTGCCATTCCTAACTCAGAGCTAAGTGGCCTGCACTGGTAGCAGGACTATTGTGCGGTAGACTTCAAGTCATCTTGAAGGCAAAGAGCCGAGTAAAATTCTGGTGGGAGTTTCAACATACTTTCCATAAGTCTGACATCATGGATCTTTCTACAACTTGCTTATTAGTTTGTGCCTTTCCCTGCCAGTATCACAGGGAGGCTTACAAAGACCCACATAAACTGGGAACTGAAAAGGTCCTTAGGAATCAACCCAATCTAAATTCTTCCTATAGATAAGGAAACCAGGTTCAGTGGGGTTAGGTTCTTGCTTGAGGCTCTACAGATCCTCAGGGGCAGAGAGATCAGATTTCAGTTCTAATAGGCACCTAACTGAAATCTCAGCTAAGAAGTCGGCAAGATGAAATGGGTTCACAGTCTAAAATTATGTTCACTCAGCTCTGCCCAAGGGAAACAAACTCCAGGCGGAGAAACCTTGTCATCAGAGACTGCTCTTTTATTAGGGTCTCAAAGAACTATGGGGAAATAGTCACTCAAACCACTCCATTTCTCTGTTCCAACACTATCCATACACTGGAAATGTCAATTTGTATATAATGGACCCCAGTCCTCACAGGCACCAAGAAGCTAATCAATTCAAGATATATCCTAAGATACATATATATGTATGTGTATATATATATGTGTATGTGTATATATATATATATATATGGCATTTCACCAGATAATAAGAACTGGACCATGGAAATTGTGATTCAAGTAAGACTGGTTTCAGGAGGTCGTGCCTAGAACCAGCCAACACTGCAAAGTCACTCATCAGTTCACTCTCAAAACACCAAATGTGAAGGAATATTTATATTATACATATATTCAATTGATTTAATAATGACAGCTATAGACAATAAAATTCAAAAAGGTTATGGCTGGTAGCTATTTAATTATTTGAAGAATACATATACTACTAAACAAAATTAAACTGAGTTTAAAACAAGTGAAGAACAGAAACAGATTATCAACAGCAAAGAGGCAATTCAGAAAAATAATGTAACTAACCACTTCTTATTTTATATTAGAGATTAAATAAAATTATATTATAAACTGAATATTCTGTATCACATAAAAATAACTGAAACAACTTCTAAATCATTCTTCTCTTCCTTAAGACTGTTTTAGAGAGACCAGAAGTAAATTCCTCAGTTATTTTTAATCTTATTCTAGAAGAGCAACCCTCCTTCCAGAATCATCATTTACTCTAGAAGAATAATCCAAGAGATTCTCAGCAGTGCATTCTATACTACATCACTACAACATGATCTATGACTTAATTCAAGTACCTATAATAGGATTACTAGTATACCAGAAATAAGTATATTCCTGATTTTCCACAGCTATGAAAAGCGGAAAGAAACTGCTTTTAACCAACCCCAGAGCTAACTCAGCTGACATACACTTTTAGTAATCAATAAAATGACAAGAGCAAACACTGGCAATGACGCATGTAAATATTCCAAAACTCAGTAACTGTTGCCCACTCGCCCCATCCATTCAACAAATTAAGCAAAGACTACCAAGATCATGGAGGAGGAAATGGCAACCCACTCCAGTGTTCTTACCTGGGCAATCCCACAGAGAGAGAAGCCTGGCTGGCTACAGTCTATGGGTTCGCAAAGAGTTGGACACAACTAAGCGACTAACACTTTCCCTTCATACCAAGATCATGTGTGTTTGCTAAGCCACTCAATCATGTTGAACTCTTTGCAACCCCATGGACTGTAGCCCAACAGGCTCCTCTGTCCATGGGCTTCTCCAGACAAGAATACTGGAGTGGGTTGCCAATTCCCTTCTCCAAGGGATCTTCCTGACCCAGGGATCAAATCCGTGTCTCTTATGTCTCCTGTACTGGCAAGTGAGTTCTTTACTACTAGTGCCACCTGGGAAGCCCCTCCAAGATGATACAAGGAGTAATTATATTAACCTAATCTTTAAAATCTTTAAATTCAGTTCAGTTCAGTTGCTTAGTCATATCCAACTCTGTGACCCCATGGACTGCAGCACACCAGGCTTCCCTGTCCATCACCAACTCCTGGAGTTTACTCAAACTCATGTCCATTGAGTCGGTGATGCCATCCAACCATCTCATCCTCTGTCGTCCCCTTCTCCTCCCACCTTCAATCTTTCCCAGCATCAGGGTCTTTTCTAAGGAGTCAGTTCTTTGCATCAGGTGGCCAAAGTATTGGAGTTTCAGCTTCAGCATCAGTCCTTCCAATGAATATTCAGGACTGATTTCCTTTAGGATGGACTGGTTTGATTTCCTTGCAGTCCAAGGGACTCTCAAGAGTCTTCTCCAACACCACAGTTCAAAAGCATCAATTCTTCGGCGCTCAGCTTTCTTTATAGTTCAACCGTCATATCCATACATGACTACTGGAAAAATCACAGCTTTGACTATACAGACCTTTGTTGGCAAAGTAATCTCTGCTTTTTAATATGCTGTCTAGGTTGGTCATAACTTTTCTTTCAAGGAGCAAGCGTCTTTTAATTTCATGGCTGCAGTCACCATCGGCAGTGATTTTGGAGCCTCCCCTCAAAGAAAAATGTTGAATATATTTCTCTAAGGCTGAACTTACAACTTCTCCCTGTTTTTCTTTCTATGCAAATACTATGGAATTTACCTCTCAAATGGCTGATAAATGTGTCCCTTTCTTTCCTTTTATTACATTGCTTTAGTTTAAGTCCTCAACATCTCTTGTCTGAACTATAATATCATTTTTTACAAAACTATCTGTTACTTTTTAAAATGCAAATTTGATCATTTTACTTCTCTACTTAACTTTCCAAGTCCCTCTGTTGCTGAAGTGTTTCATAACCTCTCAGTAGGTTACATAAATCCTAACCTTCTGTGCACCTCGACGCTTAGTTGTCCCCAGGTTCTACAACTCACTTTCTGGCCTAGTTTGTGAAACAACTTGATGTTTTCTGCCTCCTTGGTTGTATGCCTTTCTCTTTCTCTTCTCATCAGGCTGACAAAATCCTACATAAAAACCAAATATTACCATCTCTATGTCTTCACTAACCCTCTTGCCAAAGCAGTTAGGTACATCTTAGCATTCTGAATAATGTATCCCAATCAATTATAATTGATTTTATGTAACTCCCTTCCTCCACTCAATTAAGGGTCTTTGGTCTTATTTATCTTGTACTTCAAAGGCAAAGCCCAGGGCCTTGTACACAGAATTAAACCAATAAATATCTGTAATATGCAAGTAACATGAAAACTCTTAAATGTACTCCTCTGTTACTGACATAGTGAATTGCAGACTGAAGAGTTAGAAGCAAAGTTGGTATTTTATGCAATTAAACAAAAGTATGGTGGTAACTAAAACATGAACCATGTTGTTAGATAACTGGTGTTAACTAAACCATGATAACGAAAACTTGTATGTTGAAACTGTGCAAAATATTGATGGTCTCCAAAATTCTGATATGTCCTATTCTTAATAAAATGTTTGTCATCTGTTAGTAGAAGCAATAAACCATTTCAAAGTTTACATATCATTCAAACTGCCAAAATATTTCAATTAAAGTACTCCATTCAATTTTAGCATAAGAAAATTATTGTTTTACATTAAGATTTCAATGAGTGACTAAAACAGATGCATCAACCAGTGATTAAAAACATTTAGAAACTAAACTTCTGATACAAAGTGACTAATTGACATTTCTTTGACATAGCTAACTTGATTGAAAATTCAGGAATTCGCCCATCAAAGCAAAACACAATCAACTAAGTTTACAAATCGCCTTCTGAAGTTACTCACAAACACAAAATAATGTTTATCAATTTCAGTACCAATTGAATACTATTTCAAATAGCAATAGTATTTGCTATTACAAAATACACTAATTCAAGTAGTTAAGAAGTTTTATCAGATGACATAAATCATGCATGCAGTTACAGAGTGCACACAAATAGAAGGCATGTCAATTATTCATTTCCAGAGGGTGGGTAACTTTCTATCCAATCCTAAAGGCTTACTACAAATTTGGTTCAGTTTGGCTTAGTTCCTAGAAGACTGGACTCAGAGTCCATGCAATGTCAACATCTGACAAATTCTAAGAGTAACATCAAGGCTGAATTTATCAGTTAGTGTTTGACTCATGGAGTATTAAAACTGGATTTGTTTTTTGAAGTTAGTCAAAGGCACTAGCTATTCTATACTTCAAAAAAGAAGTACGGAAACAAATTCTAATACGGGACTAGAGCACAAGCTACGGAAAAAAATATTTCTTGGAATCTAAGAGGCTTACTCGGAGAAGGCAATGGCATCCCACTCCAGTACTCTTGCCTGGAAAATCCCATGGCTGGAGGAGCCGGGAAGGCTAGAGTCCATGGGGTCGCTGAGGGTTGGACACGACTGAGCGACTTCCCTTTCACTTTTCACTTTCATGCATTGGAGAAGGAAATGGCAACCCACTCCAGTGTTCTTGCCTGGAGAATCCCAGGGACGGGGGAGCCTGGTGGGCTGCTGTCTATGGGGTCGCACAGAGTCGGACATGACTGAAGCGACTTAGCAGCAGCAGCAGAGGCTTACTACTGCTTGTATCATATGTTACTGACATATATGAACACGATGTACTTCAAATTCGTAAAGATCTGATGTCTCTTTCCAGTTTAAAATCTGTTATTGGTATCTCACAGCTCTTACCACAATACTAAATCTTTTAAATTTGGTTTACAATGCACTTTAAGCATTTGCTTATTTCTTAAGCATGTCAAGTCCCTGGTTCCCCAGGACCATTCCTCTATCAACACAGACTCAGTTCCTCAAATGGCGGCCCTCCCTCATCCCCATGCTTGCATGCTCGACTTCTCATGTTCTCCCACCTGCTGTTCTTTTATCCTACACCTCCTTCCTAAGATCTTCTGCCACTCACTCATCTGGCTCTTTCCTACTCCACCATCGGGCTTCCCTGGTGGCTCAGAGGTTAAAGCGTGTGCCTGCAATGTGGGAGACCTGGGTTCGATCCCTGGGTCAGGAAGATCCCCTGGAGAAGGAAATGGCAACCCACTCCAGTATTTCTGCCTGGAGAATCCCATGGACAGAGGAGCCTGGTGGGCTACAGTCCATGGAGTCGCAAAGAGTCAGACACCATCAGCCCTCGATTTCAATGTAATGTCCTCCAGAAACCCTTCCCCATATACTAGGTTGGGTTCCCCAGTATATATGCTCTCTGATAACTATTTTAATTATTATAACACTCACACATAACAGCAATTACTTATTTAAAGACTGTCTTGCCCTTAAGACTGCAGGTCGAATGAGTCTAAGGATTAAGTTAATTTTGTACACTTCTTGGTCTCTGCCATTCGCAGTATGGTATCTGGCACTCTAGTAGGTTCTCATTTAAAGCAAGTAGGTGAATGAAGGAATAACAGAAGAAAATAGAATATCATTTCCTCACTTAATGATATATTTCCTCTCTATAATCATATTTTCTACTTCTCTTAGTCTCTAATACATCATAAACATCACAATTTTCAATCCAGAATACCTTTCTTCCAACCTTTTCACCCTGGCTCTCTTCAAATAAAGTCAGTCAGTCTAGGCTCATGCTTCTAAATCTCCACCATCTTCCTGAACCACGTATTTGGTGCTTCACATTCAGACTGTCAATTCAAAGCAATCTTCCATTTTCACTGTTACTAGAAAGTTGTTCAGATTTTATGTGGGGACTACGTCCTATTACCTAATATAATGCTTCAGTTCAGTTCAGTCGCTCAGTCATGTCCAACTCTTTGCGACCCCATGAACCGCAGCACGCCAGGCCTCCCTGTCCATCACCAACTCTCGGAGTTCACTCAGACTCACGTCCATCGAGTCAGTGATGCCATCCAGCCATCTCATCCTCTGTTGTCCCCTTCTCCTCCTGCCCCCAATCCCTCCCAGCATCAGAGTCTTTTCCACTGAGTCAACTCTTCGCATGAGGTGGCCAAAGTACTGGAGTTTCAGCTTTAGCATCATTCCTTCCAAAGAAATCCCAGGGCTGATCTCCTTCAGAATGGACTGGTTGGATCTCCTTGCAGTCCAAGGGACTCTCCAGTCTTCTCCAACACCACAGTTCAAAAGCATCAATTCTTTGGCGCTCAGCTTTCTTCAAAGTCTAACTCTCACATCCATACACGATCACTGGAAAAACCATAGCCTTGACTAGACGGACCTTTGTTGGCAAAGTAATGTCTCTGCTTTTGAATATGCTATCTAGGTTGGTCATAACTTTTCTTCCAAGGAGTAAGTGTCTTTTAATTTCATGGCTTGGCCCTCCATAAATGCTTGCTTGCTGCTACTACTGATGGGTCAAGTTCACCACCTCTTTGATCCTCACAAATGCCACATGTTATAAGCCTCTCTAACCTACCGAAACAAAAAATGCATGTACAGACTTATCTTTGGGTAGGAATATTTACACGTGAATGTCTCCTTTTGTTCTCAAGTCTCTCTTTCCTAGTCTAAGTTCTTTTAAAGCATTTATTCCCCAAATTCATCAGAGAAAATATTTAGTAGTGAGATATCCTAGCCATCCATTAGGATCCTCAATAAAATAACCACAGTCACTCTGAAGGACAGAGAAGCCTGACATGCTTCAGTCCACGGGGTCACAAAGAGCTGGACAAGACTGAGCAACTGACTGAACCACCACCACCCCCCTAACAGTACTCTCTATACACCACTGTGTACTTTACACATATGTATTCATTTAATCCTCACAACTCATATGAGGTAAATATACTATTACCCTCATTTTACTTATAGGAGACTAAGCCACCGCAAAGCTAAATAACTTAACCCAGGGTCACAAAGCTTATAGGGAGTAAAGCCAGTATTCCCACCCAGGCAGTTTAGCTCAGGGAACGTATTCCAGAGTTCAGAGCCATTAAACAAAACTTACAAAAGCAAGAAAATAAGAAGGGGTTTTGGCTAAGCACTACATAAATACAATGAAAATAAACCAGGCTACTTCAACCCACAATTCAAAACTAGGTTTACATAGTATTTGAAGGATAACTGAGGGTAACATTTTTTTTGAGCTCTTAATATAGGCATTCTACTTATTACCAGAGATTCTGTTAATATTGGGGTGGGTGGCCAAAAGGTTCATTCAGGTTTTTTCGTACCATCTCATGAAAAAGACCTGAACAAACTTTTTGGTCATCCCAATACTTTTTACATCATACTTAGTTCTTATATTAACTCTAAGAAGCAGGGAAGTAAACAAAGGTTAAGTGAGATTAATAATCAGGAGAGGTTAAAACAATATGCCAAGGTCATATATAACTCTAAGTGGCCACGTCTTGGATTTAAGTCCTTAAACACTGACAAAGTTCACCTTTTAAAAAAGGCATTTGCTTAAACCAGAATACTAACTTGGAATAGCCTCCATTTAAGGATGGTTTATCTGTAATTTTGTATATATTGGAATATAAAATCTACTGCTTCTAAACCATCTTTGTCATATCCAGGCAAGAATACTGAAGTGGGTAGTCAGTATACCCTTCTCCAAGGGATCCTCCTGACCCAGGGATGGAACACAGATCTCCTGCATTACAGGCAGATTCTTTAAAGTCTTAGCCACTAGGGAAACCCCATAGTGATAAAGGTAAGCACAATAATGTTAAAATATATTCCTAATATGGTAGAGAATAAATCAGTACTATTTGGCTCACCTTTATAAATGACACCTTCCCAATCTTTTATAAAATATTATTTCTCTAGCTCAGTAAAAGGGAACATTTTACATAGCTACACTTCATCAACATAGCTCCATTTACAGAGGCTATTCTAAAATACTTCACATATATTAACTAACTGAGTCCTTCTAATAATCCTAGGATAAAGACATTGTTATTATTTCCATTTTCAAGATGAGCAACCAGAGGCACAGACAGGTTAGGTCACACACCACAGGGCTGCAAAATCAGGATTGTGACACAGTCGGGAGGCCTTCCCACAGTCCATGCTCCACAACAAGGGCATTCTATCATAGCAACAGACTGCATCAACACCTCGCATAAAAGCTTAAACTGATTCAGCAACTGTCTGCATTTTTCAAGTTATTTTTAATTTCAAAGGTTATGAAATTCAGGAACCTCATTAAGGAACAATAAACTGGGAGGCACTTATCCAACAGACATCTTCATCTGCAATCAATAATGCTAGCACGTCACTGGTGTTTTATTCATAACCTTGAATGCTCCATTAAGAAAAGATATCAAAACCATCATCACACTGATGCTTTAAAGCTGATCTTTAAGATACGTCATGTAGCTTTTAGTTACAGCATAATATAAAAATAAGATAGGTAAATATCTAGAAAAGATTCACTACAGATTCCAAAGCAAATGTCACCTCCTCTGGGCTGAAGGTTACCGGCTCTGTTACCTTCAACACTGCATAAGGGCTACCCACTGAAACTGGATGGTCTTTATAACTAAATAATAAATAATCAAGTCTGCAGACTGAATCATGAAAGGAAGGGAAATCTAAATGTAAACTTCCCATTTCAACCATTTATTGCTTATCATCTTCTCTTAAGAACACTAATTCACTGAAAAGCAGAATTATTGAAACTGAGAAAAAGTATCAGAAAATAAAATTTTCATCATTTTACACATAACTCTGAGTCACTATGAATAAATAGAGTAATAGTCTCAATGAAGGAAGGCAGACAAAAAGCAAAGAATGAAGGATTCAAATAATGACCCTTTCTACACAACGATACTATTTAGAGGATATTATATTTGAAGAACAATTTTCAAAGACTTCCAATAACACTACAAAGGTAAGGTAACAAACATAAATGAAGGCTTCTGTCTTTATCTGTATTGTATAGATAAGGAAACTGAGACCCTTAACATGAAAACTCTGACTTAAAAAATTTTTAAAAATCACAAAGCTATTAAGTAGCATGATCAGCATTATAATCCAGACTTAATTCTTTTTATAACATTAAACCCTAAAATTTTAATTATTCAATGATGCTTTATTACAACAGATCTATTTTTATGACTAAAGTTCTAAAATATCTAGGTTTTCTAATGGATTGATGATAAATTAGTTTTCACTGGCCTATTATTTTATAGCTTAGATTTTACCAAATAAAAGTTGTAATTACATTATTTCAAATTGATATGCAATTATTTCCTTTCTGATACATTATCACTACTATATTTCATATATTTCTCCTTTCAACATACAAAAATAAACAGAAGTTATACAACTTATAGGGCAAAAAGTTTCAAACTTTGACTAAGCCAATTCCCTTGTGGAAGACAATTTTTTAAAAGTTCAATCCAGAAAAAACTTGATAAAATTGGACTTCCTCAAAATTTAAAAATTTTGCTCTTTGAAAGATACTGTTAAGAAAATAAAAAGCCACAGACTGGGAGAAAATACTACAAAACACCTATCTGATAAAGTACCTGTATCTGGAATATATTAAGTAATCTTAAAACTCAACAAGAAAACAAATAAAACAATTAAAAAAATAAGCAAACAATATGAAGACAGTTTACTAAGATATACAGATGGCATATAAGCCTGTAAAAAGCTTCCCATCATAGCCATTAGGGAAGTGTGACTTACAATCATAGTAAGATATCATTACATACTTTATTAGACTGAATAAAATTAAACAAAAATAAAACCAAAAACACCTGACAATACCAAATGGTACTGGAGGACTTGGAACAATTGTTAATTCTCATAAAATCTCTGCAAATGAGAAACAACAGTGGTACTCTGAAAAGACTGGAAACAACTGGTAGATAGACAAACTGTGGTACATACTCATAAAATGAACTACAACTGGACAATAAAAACAACTACTCACACACATGAATCTAAAATGTATTACGCTAACAATTATTTTTAAATAAAATGTACTACTAAAATGTAAAGAGCTTCCCTGGTGGCTCAGACAGTAAAGTGTCTGCCCGCAATGCAGGAGACCCGGGTTTGATCCCTGGGTTGGGAAGATCCCGTGGAGAAGGAAATGGCAACCCACTCCAGTACTCTTGCCTGGAAAATTCCATGGACTGAGGAGCCTGACAGGCTACAGTCCATGGGGTCACAAAGAGTCGGACACGACTGAGCGACTTCACTTTCACTACTAAAATGTACTAGTCACTAAGCTGTGTCCAATTCTTTTGTGACCTCATGACCTGTATGTAGCCCGTGCCAGGCTCCTCAATCCATGAATTTCCCAGGCAAGAATACTGGAGTGAGTTGCCATTTTCTTCTCCAAGAGATCTTCCCAACCCAGGGATCAAACCCATGTCTCCTGCATTGCAGGGGGATTCTTTACAGCTGAGCCACCAGAGTGAAAGAAACCACCCTTAAAGCTCAATTTATATGACATTCTGGAAAAGACATCCAGTAGTTTTTCAGGAGCTGGAGTTGAAGGGGTGGGCTCATTATAAAGAAACACAAAGACAAGTTTTTGGGGTGCTGGAAAAGTTCTGTGTCTTGATTGTGGTTGTTTTATGACTGCATGCATTTGCTATAACTCAGCACAGTATACTAAAAAGTATGAATTTTATTGTATGTAAATTATACCTCAGTTAGCCTGATTTTAAGAAAAATTAACAAGCAAAAAATGCAGTAATTATGCAAAAATTTGTTACAAAAGAATTATGGTAGATATGACTTTGTAACCACAAACAAGTGTAAAATATTATATCTCAAAAATTTATCTTAAAATATTTTTTTAGAGTATCTGTTTACCTCACACTGGGCAAATATACCATTTTGTAATATATTATGGCATCAGCACAATTTTTAAATTATTTCAGCAAGATAATTATCTAAATAAAAATATTGCATATATTAGCTTTTTTCTTAAACCATTTCCATTAATTTCTAAATGGGCTCAATGTTTTCACATGCCAAGACACAATGGTATATCATTCCTTTGTTACAACTGAATAAAAAACATACTACTGAGGCCTTCATGGTTATAAATTTTTCAAATCTCTGGAATACCATTGTCCACTTACTGGTCCACTCCATTTCAGAAATCTCATGAAAACAGTAGTTAAATAGCTCTTTGCTACATTACAGAGGCACGTATGCTTGGAAGTGAGCAAAAGGGTGGAATGATAGCTATTTTCCTTGCTGCTGGGGGTTGAGAGCACAAAGCAGTCCCAAACTAGACTCCTTCTGAGTGGTGTAATTCTCCACAATTAAAGCTGGAACCTTTTAAACAGTCTAGATTACATCTGAACTCCTTTTAAAAGGAGTTCCTCCCCGACCCCTGCCTCCACTTCAGGATATTCAGGGACTCTCAATGCCGCTGAGAAAACGGCCACTCTTATCTGTATAGCACAAATAGTCCATATAATGCATTTTCACATGTATTATCTCTTTTCTCACCAAGACCTAAGAGACAGTTTTTTTAAATTGGAATTTTACAGATGTCAAAACTCACTCAGAAGATTAGATTAGTTGTCCAAGATCACACAAGCCAATACATGGCAGAGCCAGAATATTATTTATTATTCTGTGTATCTATTAGCGTCTACTAGCCTAAAGACAACTAACACGATGGAAACCTATACCCAATGATGTATAAAAATACTGTATACCTTATCCAATAGTAAGCTAAGAAGAAAACTAAGCTTTAAAGATAAAGGTGTATGAAGAAGAACCTACAATCATTCTGAAGTGAAATTCACACTGATAAACAATTTTATTGTTGAAAAAAAGGTAAAACAATGTCTTGAAAAGACAAATGCTAAGGAACTATTCCATAGGATGGCTGTGAAGTCTGGAAACAGGTACTATTACTTTACATATATCTCAATGTAATATTAATAAGCCACATATTACATAATCTCTTATGGTTCTAAACTTGGTAGCCATTGTGTATATTAAAGGAGACTAAGTAAAGAAGGCAATTTACTGACAGCTAAATGTAGAATGAGATCTTGGATGGAAAAAACAAAGGCTAATACTGGAACAACTGCCAAATATGAATCTGGATGCATGTTAGACAACAGTATCAAATCAATGTTTAATTTCCTGAACTTGATAACTGTAATGTAATATGAAAGAGAAAGTCCTTGTTCTTAGGTGACACATATTTTAAGTACTTAGAGATGAAGGGTTATGATGTGTGTAACTCCCTCAAATGGTTCCCAAAAGTGTGTGTGTATATGCACAGAGAAATCAAATGAAAAATGCTAACAGATGATCTAAATGAAGACTATAGTATTCAATTATCATTCTTGAACTTATAAGTTCGAAATTACAAAAAATAAAGAGTTGAAGATAAAAGACAAAACTTCAAATTTTCTGTTTTTAATAGCTAATAGGCATTTCCAACACTATCATTTCTAACAAACTGAGTAAAAAAGATACATTCTTTTTAGTGCCTCTATAAATATAAGTTAACTCTATTTGGAATCAAACAGTATTTGTTGACTTTTTAAAAACTGGGTATAAAACACAGCAGCAAACAACCCATAATGTATCCAAAGAATAGCTTGAACTTTATTACATGCTATGTGAATTTTAGTAAAATTAGTGAATTTAGTAAAATTCACATAGTGTCCTTTATTTTTAAAGAGCTTCAGATGTGCTGAGAAACATAAAATTCAATGTCCAGTTCCAATGGATCATTAAGAGTACTCTAATTACTGAGTAAGCTTGCTCTAAGATAGTACATATTTAACTAAAATTCAACTTATTCTAATATATATGATTTCACCATTAAGTGCTTCTCCCACCCCACTTCAACAGATTTTCAGAAATTTTATCTTGATATAGTCACTATGAATGCACTGATGCTGCATCATGCTGACATTTCACTTCCATGAATTCAATCATAAGCCCTCAGAGGAAAAAAACTGAGGATTTCAACGACATAGACACCATTTCACTAAATAAGCACACCCTCCCCAAGGAGCCCTAAGCAGGAGTATAAGGGAGCTGTCCAGTAACATAAGCGTTTCTCCCTATGTGCATCTTGCCAAGCTCAGATCCTAGTATTTAAAGTATTTTTGTGTAACAAAGCCCCGAATGCAAGCCAATTTCTTCATCTGTGGTCCAACTAAAGAAATTTATTTTTGGAATTTCTGAAGGAAAAACTAGCTATTTTATAATTCTATGAGATGGAATGAATGAATGGAAACCATACTTCATGATCACTTATCACTTTAAGGGATTTTTAAGGTAATCTGAAGCAAAAGCTTTGGGGGGTGGGTCATCATGTGCTAAAATCACAGTTTAACTTAATCCTAACACACAACTCCAACATAAATGTATTCTATTATTATAGAAAGAACATGATACATGATAAAGTGAGGATGACTTCTTTCCAAAGGCTACATCCAGAAACAGTAGCCTTTTGCTATGCATTGAAACAAAGCATCTTTTGGCATTTTGAATCCTCAATACTTACTAAGCTCTGAATTCTACAGAGTAGAACAGTTTTAATACTTCTTGGTGATCTCCAAAGGAACATCAGGGAATCCCATAAAACTGAGACTCCTCCTTACCTGCAACATTTATTTTTAAACACAACTATTTTTATAATTTTATTCTCTGGTGTCTTATTTTTATAATCCTTAACTTTGATATTTTATATTTTAACTCTTTTCTCAAAAAAAAAAATCTATTAGCTTTGAAAATTGTTTTCAACAAAAAGTACAAAAAGTTTTAAAAAATTCTATTTAAAGCTTTTAATCTGGATTAAAAAAATCAAGTGTAATAACTTTTCATTTTCAGAATGGGGTATAAACATTGGGAAGATTGATATGGACATTACTTGTCTAGTATCAACCTAAAATCACAGATTGAAGAAGTTTCTGTGACATCAGGATTTAATTCCCTAAAGCCCACTTTTTCATGGTGTACACTCTATTTTCAAGATCTGTGCAGAATAACAAATGTCTTGTGTACTAAAATTTAAAAGGGATCATGTAGATCTTTCAATTAAAGTCATAAATCTAAGAATCATGGTTGAATGATCTTACCTGAAGCACACAAGTTCTTTATAAAATTCTAAATATAAAGATGTTGCTGGAAGCATTATTTACTTTTTTAGCTTGCTTCATTAAAGTGCCTGAGTCTGAGATGAACACTGTATCTTCAAAATAAGGCTGACTTTCAAGGGCCAAATCATTGTTTGATCATAGACCTCTTCGAAAACCTAATGAAAGCTAAGACTTTGCAGAAAATAGAATTTTTTAAAACTTTTTGTACTTTTTGTTGAAAACAATTTCATGTGTGCACATACACACAAAATTTTAACACAATGTTGAAGGAAGGAGTCATCATAAAATCTACCAATCCCAGAGAAATAACTGTTATCACTGATTATATGCAAGACAGCCTTAAAACATAATGCTCTGGTATTCATTCATACACACTATGATGAAAATAAAAAGGGTATCAAACAGGCATGTAAAGTTTGAAAACAGGTGAAGGTTGCTCTTCGGTACCATAACTTCTCTGAGTGCAGAGCAGCCTGGTTCTGCTAATTGTCCATCCCTGCTCTACAACCCCCTCAGACATGAGATCCTGTACCATCTGATCTGTGCCATGACCTCCACCTCTTTTCATCTAAACTCTGCAAGCTTCTTTGATCCACTTCAGCTGTTGACATGTAACTATCCAGTCTGCCCAATACCTTCAGTAACACAACTTAGGGCTTCAGAAGGTAGGCCATTCCAGTTTTAGGCAACTCTGAAGAACTAAAAAGTTCTTTTCTAATCTGACGAGCCTGATTTCTAAGTCAAAATGCTGTCCAGAATTTCTCCTCTATTTATTTGCCAATAGATAACAAAATAGCTTGCCATTCAAAATATCTAATCCTAAAACCAGGAGCAAAAATTCATTAAGCCCTACTTTTACCAAAGGGGAAAGTCAGAATTACGCCAAACAACATTTTCTACTTGAAAATCAAAATCTAAGAGGATCAATATTGTTCAGTTCAAGAAAGATGTAAGGCTTTTATGTACACATTTCCTACCTTACTGCGTTTCTTTTCACTGCATAAAAAAATTTAAAATATATCAACATTAAAAGATTAACATTATAGTCACTGCAAATTAACATCAGTTCTGTCTGCAAATAGTTTATTCTGTATTTCTATTTATGCCTGTGATTCTATAATAAACAGCTCCAATCAATGCAACATAGTCATTATTTATTCATTAGATAAAGCCTGGCTTTCAAGAACTACAAGTTGTCTCAGTCACCTTCAACAGCTCCTTTTTCACAATAATATCTCTTTTTGAAACCAGTGTATTAATAAGGCCCATTTGTCATATACAAAGCAATCTCTGAAGCAAATGCTTACTCCCTTTGAAAACAAAGGAAATACAAACAATTATATTTGATATTTTCTTCCTTAAACAATCCCTTACTAGTGCTGGACAAAAAAAGACTCAAATATTTTGCGCAGTGACTGACTTAGTCAAATCAGATAAGAACAATGATAACTAACAGTTATGTAGGTAAACACACAGCAGAATCTCCTTTTGAAAGGGCTACAAAGCAGGCGGGCTCCCTCCTGGACTATGTCTCAGAGACAAACAACGCATTCCTAAGGAGGCTACCCTCTAAGGAGCTTCTTTATGGTCCTTCAATAATTAAACTCCCTGCACTGATCCAAAAAAGTTCCACCTAAATGAATGCTGTCTTATACTGGGGGCACAATTTCGCTAAGTTTATATGGAAGGTATACACTAATCCTTGGTAAGAAATACATTTCCTGATAACGATTTTTCTACTTTTTCCAGAGTGGCCTGAAGAAGGAATGCTGTATTTTAAAAAGACACACAAACAAAGCCTAAAAAGATAATGCGACACACTTATCAGAACTTGTACTACAAACAAATGACACATTAAAACTCAGGAACAGTCCTCCGAGCATTTCTCTTGTAATAAAAGCATCTATTGAATAGTTTTAGTTGATTGTCCCAGCTGAAAATGGTTTCATCCATCACAAATGTGTACTGAAAATTTTCTTACACTTCACATTGTTGGATATGCTAGTATGACTGAGTCAGTATTAAAATTAATCAACTTAACAGTATTAAATCAATATATTTGTACCTAATCAAATATTGCCAATCTCCAGTCAATACTATCTGTTTTTTAAAACAAAATTCTTTCACTAGCTTGTTATTTACATAAATCCAACGCTCGAAATAAAAGCACGGACTATTATAGACAGTCAAATATTGCCCCACCCCTTCTAATAGTGGATGACTGGAACATTTTAATATACTCCATCACGTAGTAGCATAGCTACAAAACTTTCATATTAACGCCAGAGGTTGAACATTTTTCAACAGAATTTAATTTTATATAGATTTTGCATCATCCTCAATGTCAAACGTCACCAACACTCAGGTACACTGAAGGTAAGGAACTGATAACCACAAACCCTGTAATATAACCCTCTCAACCTTCACTTGCGCACTCTTCTCACTTACTTTAAGAATTAAGTTTTTTCTATTTCCTACGCAAATAAGAGTACTAGTTAGGAGACTGAAGTCACCAAATTATTAAAATTTCAAAGAGTTACTATACAAAAAAGAGGCAAAGGGGGAAATCCTATTTGTTTAAATATTAAGGAATCTTACACTAGGGGGGAAAATAGCATTTGCGGGATGCCAAGCAAGACTTCCAAAACCCACCCCTCCTCCCGCCTTAAAGTCCCCCCCTCCCCACCCGCGCGCCCAGCCTGAGAAGTCGTTACTTTGACGCGGCCGGGATGCTACTCACCGAGTTTTTCCACCAATTTGAGCATCACCCCTCCAATGTGCACCTCCCCAGTCACTCTCAGGGTGACATCGCGGTTCAGGTCCGTCACATGAACACTCAGTTCCCACGTCCCATCCGCATAGCAGCCATCTGGCATCCTTATCCCGTCCAGAGCCATGGCTCCTTCCTGCGAGCACGGAGGAAATGGCTCTCGTCAGCGTCACTCCCCCAAAGGAAAGCAAATCCCACCGAACTCGCCGAGTCAGCCGCGGGTGAGAGGACGCGAGGGTTTCCGCACGAATTCTGGAGAGCCGGCGGCGAGGCCAGCTCCCGGCAGGACTCTACGCCCCGCGCCCCTTCCCGCGGTCACCCGGCTCCCGCCCCGCGGCGGCCCTCGGCGGACACGGCGCCGCCCGCCCCGCGCGACCCCAGCCTAGCGGCCCTCGCCTAGCGGACCGCGGCGGGCTTCACCTGCCCGCCTGCCGGCCGCACCCAGGCCCGGGAGAGGCCGTCCGCGGGCTCCACGGTCCTCCTCCCCGCCCGCGCTCCCCCTCCCCGCCCGCGCTCCCCCTCAGTCCCTGCCGGGTCCAGCCCCTCACCGAGCGCTTCTTGCGCTCCCTGCCCGGACTGGAGCAGCAACAGGCGCGGAGCGGGGGATCGCCCAGCAGCGGCGGTGGTGTCGGGTCCCCTCCTCTGCCGGGGAAACGCGGCGTCCTGGCCGAGCGACTAATGGAGTCCGGCCGTCGCTGCCCCTCGCCTCTCCCTCCGCGCTCCACCCCTCTCTCCCCGCCCCCTCAGTCCGAGACCAGCTCCCTCCTCCCCGCCCCGCCGAGCCGTCCTCCGCGGGTCCGGCCGCCTCGCCCCTCCCCCGCCGTCCCCCCGCCGCCGCTCTCGGGGCCGAGGCCGCGCGAACTCCCGGGCTGGCGAGGGGTGGCGCGCGGCGGGGAGGCGAGCCGTGCGGGGGAGGCGGGGGCGCCCGCGGCGGCAGCAATCTCGGCCCCGCCGAGTCGCTGCCCTTTTATGGAAATGAAGGACCCGGCGTAGGGATTGAATCCAACATCCGGGCTCTCGGCGGCGGGACCTGAGGAGGGGGAGCCCGGGGAGCGCGGCTGCCTCCCACCCGGGTGCGGGAGGGAGCCGGGCGCTCCTTTCCATGCTCTCGTCTCTGGCTCCGGGAGGGCATGCAGCGGTGGGTGTCGGTGCTTCCAGCCGGAGGAGAGGGCTCGTCCGTGAGAAATGGCCACAGGAAATTCCCAGGGCAAGGTCGTTTTCGGGGAACAAAGTCCCCCCGCCCCCTCCCCACGGCTGGAGCGAGCCCAAAAGTCTCGGGGCGGTGAGAAGTGCCGCACTCCGGGAGCTGGAGACAGGGGATTGGGGAACGTAAAAACTTTTTAAAAAAGTAAATGCCCAAGCCAACTCCGCGAACCTCCAACAAAAGAATGAGAAAAAGCGGAGAGAGGTGAACCGCAAAATTGCTTTGCAAGCAATGTCCGGCATAATCAGCAACTCCTACCGGACTCCCAAGAGTTTACTTGCGCTCTTAACCCATTCGGAAGCTGCAACCAAAAGTGAGTCATTTAGGTCCACGATGCTGTAGTTGGGGGGCGCGGGGCGGGGGCGAGGATCAGGGCAGTGAGATTTTTTCGGAAACTCTTTTCTCCAGCCTTTTCGACTCTGTGTACGTATTTGTGTATTTTTATTTGCATTTTAGCAATCCCAGTCTACTAAGTTATTTAGATGGCTGGACATCCCTCTACCCCACCCTCAGCCACACCTTGAAGGAATTTTAATAGCTCTGAACCGGTGCCAGCAGGTACGGGAGGAACTAAAGAATGTTACCTGTTGAGACTGACCAGTGATGGAGAACGGTCCTCCAGCTTCCCACTTCACTTCCACTTCCCCCTTTTACTATCGCACTCAACCGAGAGGGCTCCAGTCAAAAACGGCTACTGGAAAACTGCCTCGCTGGCAAATACAGGGCTCGACGAATTTAGGTCAGGAAGACGCAGATAAGATATCCCAGATCCCATAAAAGACCCCCGGTTTTAAAAGCCTCCAAGTCTTCTTGAACTGTGTCAGACTCTTCAAAGAGGACACCCCCACCCCCACCCTAGGCAAATAATCCTGTGTTCAGCAACACTATTGGGAAACGAGGTTAGAGGCCTCAAGAAAGGGGTGGGACCCATAAAGGAGTAAAAGAAAAGCAGCGAAGTTTAGTCAGATCCCAGAGGTTTGGCACCAAAAATAGGGAAAACCACTACAGCATTTTCAGCTAGTCATCATGGAGAAATTGATGCCTCGGAGTCTGTAGGCTCTCCACTCTCCAATCATTTCTTCTCATGGAGGTTCTAAATAGTTCACTTGGAAGCAGTATGAACGTACAGAGAGGAGGCGATGTTTATGTAAATTGGGTGTTGCAAGTATAATAGGAAAATGTTTTTAATAAAATAGAGAGTAACTTGTTAGGGTAAAAAAAAACTGTACAGAACTGTACATGCAACTGTAAAAAATCACAAGCGTATCTAGTTCTAATTATTAAGAGAAAAAAGAGCGAAAGGAAATACACCAAAATGTTAACAAGCTCTCTGGGTGTTAAAATCAAGGGAGGTTTTTTTGCCTCTCTATTTTTTATTTTCTAAAAATTCCGAAGCTTTGCATTCAGGACTTGTCTGTCACCACCTTTAATTACATCCAGCATCTCAGTTTCTCTGGGCATGCGATTACCTTCACAGTGATAGACACAACTGATAGAGCAGCTGCTGGACACCTGGACAGGATCTTCAGGGGTTTCCTTTTGTGTTTTTAAATATCCCCAAATAAGATATGAGTTCTTTGAGAGCAGAGACCTCAAGTTCTTTGTCTTGCCCACAAATTTACAAATACCTTGGCACAAAGAAAATGAAAGACATGCTAGGAGCAAATCAACTCAAAAGGCTAGGAAACACTATGTCTGCCCCATGGAGATATTTCATTCTGGGGGGAAATCCTGGCTTGGAAATGTATGTGCTTATTTCTACACCTTATCCTCCGAAGATTTATGGCAATATATAATGATGCGCAAACCATGAGATAGCATACATTATAAAGGGCACAAAACAACAAGGAAAAAAGGTGGGACGTGGAGGATTAGAGACTTAAAATTGAGCCAGGAATGAGGCTGAGAATTGTACCTCAACAAATTGTGCAAGTGCTCCAGCAAGCTCTGAATGACTATGACTTCTTAAACATGCCTTTGTAGAACCAAAAATATCCACGTCCTTTCTGAATATTCCCTTTCCTTCAGGCAAATTTGTCTAAGCCAACTGTTGTGTCTCAGAAACTCTTTGAATGCTCAGTTTCCACATTCTAGTTCTCTTTTTCGAACTCTCCAGTGAGTTACTTTCTGAACAGCCTCCCACCACAATGCCTACTCCTCTGACTGCTGCTGACTTCAGTGAATGTTTCCTGCATTAGGATGGGGAGCTGGGAGCAGGGTGTTAATATTGCAAATATCAGTCCCGTTTCTTAGCACTGAAACAGCTTAATTATAGCTTTACAAGCGACTTTACTAGCTTCAGATAATCAGCAGTTGGTGTTCAAGCCAACTGGAAGCACAGGGTAGACAGTGACCCCCTAAAAGAACTATTAGAGGAATAGTTAGGCTGAGTTGGGTGCAGCTGGTCCCTGTAGGCCCTCTTTTTGAGTGTTTCAAGCTGTTGCTTGCTTTGAAGATTAAAGAGGAGTCAGACTTGAATCTCTGAAACTGGGGATTTTTTTTTTCTTGATTATTGAGTGAGACCTTCAAATACATTTCTTAAATGTTTACTTCCACCTAACGTTTCCCAGTGTGTTCAGATGTGGAATCTCATCTGAAATGCCCCACTAGAACCTCTAAGACAATGCAATACTTGTGGTACTTACATCATACTGAAAAGTAGCCGAGAACTCCAGTGTTTGGAAGAACAGCTCAAGCATTGAAAGCAGCAATATCCAAATAAGGTACCAAGCACTGGGCTTAGGTTTAGACCAAATGATACCTCACAGATCTGCCGTCAAACGCAGCCCTCCGGCTTGGTAGTCCGCAGGTTGACTTCAGCTTTTTCTCTGAGCCCACTTAAACTGTGCTTTACAGTCTTAAAAGGTTCGTAGCAAATATAACCACTGAGTTTGAACTATAGAGAGGTTGGGGGATAGAAGAACATAAGGGAAGGTTTGTGTGAGTAGGAATGTGTAGAAGTATTTTAAAACGCACTTAAAAATGCCATTTGAGGCCAGCAAGATGAAATGTAATGAATTATTCCTGTCAAATACCAGGTGAGCAGAATTCTCTGTTTGTCTCAGGGATTACCAAAAATGGAGCTCCCTGTGAAAGCTACTAAGGAGGTAGAAATCAAGGGGCATGGAGTGTGAACTAATAATGGGAAGGAAGATTGCAGGGGCCACTTTTTTGATATAAGTGTTATTCAAGGTGGACAGCAAGGAAAAGTCTGGCAAAACGAGCAACAAGGAAGACTTGCTTCAGGGTGGGGCTGTTTTGACACAGACCTAAAGAAAGCCTCTGAGATAACATTGAACTCCACTTCAAGGGGAAAGAAATACACTCTTGTATTTACTGCTCTAGATTACAGAAAGCTGTTTGGTAGAAAATCATGCTGGTTGATCCTTAGGAAACAGTTTTTGAACATCACATTATCTTGTGAAATGTTCTGCCTCTGACAGAAATATGAACTGTTCACACACACACACACAAACACGGTGGCTAGCTGTGTGCTTAGCACAGTGCAGGGCCCTGAGACATATCTGTAGATGTATAACACATGTCACAAGCTCTTAAGGAACATGTTTCTAATAGTGGAATATTTAAAACACCAGAAAGGCTATCCATATGCATAAAGAGTTAAATTAGACCTTATACCATTTATAAAAATTAACTGAAAAAGGATCATAGACCTAAATATAATATTTAAACTGTAAAATTCTTAGAAGAAAACATAGGAGTAAACCTTTGTCACCATAGATTAAATAATGCCTTCTTAAACAGGACATCAGAGCAAAAACAATGAAAGGAAAACTAAGTTGGGTTTTATCAAAATAAAAAATGCCAGTATTTCAAAGGACAGTAACAAAAATGTGAAAAGAGGCGGGGAAGGGTTAGGTAGAGAGTTTGTCATCAATACACACACACTGCTTTATTTAAAATGGAAGACCAGTAAGGACCTACTGTATAACACAGGGAACTCTGCTCAATGTTTTGTGGCAGTCTAGATGGGAGGGGAATTTCAGGGAGAATGGATATACGTATATCTATGACTGGTCCCTTTTCTGCCCACCGGAAACTATCACAGCATTGTAAATCAGGTATACTCCAATATAAAAAAGTTTTTTTTTTTATTTTAAATCTCATTTTAAAAATGTGAAAAGAGGGAATTCTCTGATGGTCCAGTGGTTAGGACTCTGTGCTTCCACTGGAGGGGGTGCCTGAGTTCATCCCCGGTCAGGAAACTAAGGTCTCATATGCTGCAGAGCAACTTAGCCCATATGCTCCTACTACTGAGCCCACGAGCCACAGCTAGAGCCTGTGTGCCACAGCAAAAGATGCAACGAGAGATGCCATGTGACACCACAAAGATCCTGAGGGTGGTAACTAAGACCTGACACAGCCAAGTAATTAAGTTTAGAATGGGCAAATGATCTGAGTAGACAGTTCTTCAAAGAACATTTACAAATAGGCAAAAAGCACCTAATGAGATGCTCAACATTAATAGGCATCAGGGAAATGCTAATCAAAACTGCAATGTGATAACACTTTCCATCCACTAAAATGATATAAGAAAAAAGATGACAGTAACAAGTATTGGCTAAGATGTGGAGAAACTACAACCCTCACGCTTTCCTGGTGGGAGTGCAAAATGGTCAGCTGTTTTGAAAAATGATCTGGCACTTCCTTAGAATGTTAAATATGGAATTCCCATATAACCTAGCAATTCTGCTCCTAGATATATACCCAGGAGAATTGGAAACATATGTCCACACAAATACTTGTATACAAAGATTGTTGTTTTTGTTCAGTCGCCCAGTCCTGTCCGACTCTTTGCGACCCCATGGACTGTGCAGCACACCAGTTCTCTCTGTTCACCACCATTTCCTGAAGTTTGCCCAAGCTTATGTCCATTGCATCGGTGATGCCATCCAGCCATCTCATCCTCTGATGACCTCCTCAGTCTTTCCCAGCATCAGGGACTTTTCCAATGAGTCAGCTGTTTGCATCAGATGAACATAATACTGGAGTTTCAGCTTCAGTGTCCGTCCTTTCAACGAGTATCCAGGGTTGATTTCCCTTAGGATTGGTTTGATCTCCTTGCTGTCCAAGGGACTCTCAGGTGTCTTCTCCAGCGCCATAGTTTGAAGGCATCAATTCTTTGGTGCTCTGCCTTCTTTATGATCCAGCTACATTAATAATAACCAAAAGATAGAAACAACCAAATGTCTTTCAAGTGATAAATGAAAGACATTTGGGTTATTTCCACCTTTTGACTATTATTAATATTCATATAGAAGTATTTCTTAGTGATTCATTAAAAAGTTCAAGGGGAGGGGCGTCTCTGATGGCTCAGTGGTGAAGAATCTGCCCACCAATGCAGGAGACAGGTTCAATCCCTGATCAAGGAAGATCCCTCATGCCTTAGAGCAACTAAGTAAGCTGCAACTTTTGAGCTTGTGCTCTAGAGCCCAGGAACTGCAACTACTGAGCCCATGCGCCACAACTACTGAAGCCTGCGTCCCTGAGAGCCGCCACAATGAGCAGCCCCTGCACCACAGCTAGAGAGTAACCCGTGCTTGCCATAACAAGAGAAAAGTCTGCACAGCAACGAAGGCCCAGCATGGCCAAAAATAAATTATTTAAAAATGACATTAAAAAATCAGAAATGATAAAAATTCTATTACTGTAATGACTAAATTATGAAGTACAGACCCACTTTGAAGATTGTGATAACCTAGCCTCTGAAAGAGAGTCATGGGAATGTGTTCTGAAGATAAATCTAAACAGATCTGAAATAGTAGATGGAGTTAGGCCTATCCAGAGGTGTGGTATGTGAAATCATGAGACAGAAGTGAGCCTGGCATGATCACCAGCCAGAGAGAAGAAAGGAAGAAATGCCACAGAGTTGCACTGGGGAAGAGTGAGCATGGAGTGAGGCTGACTAGTGAGTTTAGAGTCTGAGAAAGAGAATGGGGAGCCATTAAAAAACTGGCTCACAATAGTAACATCATGAAAGCAATGTTCAAATGAGATTAATCCAAGAAAAATATGCATAATGGAAGAACAAGAGACTAAAGTCCAGAAGTTTGCTTGCTTATTACTTAGATGCAAGAGAAAGTCTTTGGCTGGTAAGGTAAGTAATAGGGGGTGAGAGATGGAGGGAATTCAATGTGTCAAAAGTTTTTGTGCATTTTTGATGTTCTAAGTGCTGTGCAGGACACTTTACATGTACCTCACAATAACCTTGAGTTTTTATTATTATCCTTATTTAATGTGAGTTAACTGATAGCCAAACTGATTATCTGGTTGTCTAATTTGTTCTAAATCACATGGTTGGTACTTGGAAGAAGAGGGTTTAAAACAGGTTTGAAAACAGAAGATCATAAATGCTTCAAAGTTTTTACCACTGGGTGACCAGAAAAAACAGTGGAGTTACTGAACTGGAAAAGAAAAATTGGGAGGAGCTGATTTCAGGGACCAGGGAAATGGGAAGCTTTTTTTTTTTTAAAAAAAGAAAGAGAAATATTGAACTTGAGGTAAGAACCGTACATCCCAGTGGAAACGCTTGGAGGACAGTTAGATAAACAAGCCTAGTAATTTTGTGAGAGGATCAGATCACACAGAGAAAAATCATTAACATTGAGGCAAGCCTTCATGGATGTCTCAGCTTCCCAAATGAGACTGACCCTTGGGGAACTGCTCTCCAAGGATGGAAGCAAGAAGAAGAGACGTCTAAGGCAACAGAGAAGAAAGGATCGGAGTAGGGAAAAGAATCAAGTTAGTCCAGTATCATGCCAACCAAAACAAAGAAAGAAAGAAGCCATTCCAAGAAGGAAAGGTGGTCAGCAGTATCAAATGATGCCGAGAAGTCCAGGAGAATAGAGTGCCAAAAGAAGATGAGGCTGGTGAGAATCATTGCTCACCTTGGAGAGATCACTTTCCAGCTAAACCACTGAAGACAGGGTTCAGACAGCTAAAGAAAGGGAAGTTTATCAATAAAAGGAAAGCAAGAAATAGGATGGTAATTTGGGGGTGCCACAGGAGCAGAGATGCTTTTTCAAAACAAAGGGGGCCTGAGCATTCATAAAGACCATGGAAGACATAAGAGGGAACTGGTTGCTTAATAACGAAACCAAATTACCTCTGGGATTATCTGGGATTTTACCAAAGCTTCAAGGGGAATAGGAGCAGCTCTTGCCAAGACAGAATACAGACTCACAAACTTGCAAGGATACAACTGGTTTATTGGAAGGTTCTAACCACCTTGTAAGAGTGGAAATGCATGGCAGGATACAGCAAATTGGTGCATAAACTTATTTAAATAAATAATGTCTATATTAGTCAAGAAGAGGGTGGGGCTGCCTGAATTATTGTGCTACTCGGATGGACACCCTCCCAGGAGGTCAGATTGGGGCCAGGATGTAAGAAAGGAAGGATGTGATTAAGAGATTATTTCAGTAGGACAAGGACAGAAATTCAGAGGCCTGTAAGAGAAAACCAGTGGTAGCAGCACAGATGCCAACTTTCCTGCTCCAGAGATGCTGCAGGGGCTCAGCTGGCCTGGGGACAGTATAGCTGTCACGTGTAAGTCACTGGAAGGCTACATGTCAAGAGGTCAACCCCCACAGCTGCCTTCTGCAGTCAATTCCTGCAACACAGCAAAAACTCCCACTAGATAAGTGTTTCCCTGTTAATGAACACACTGGGCTCCTCCCTGATTTTCAGTGTTATTTACTCTAGCCAGTTCCTCCCTGTTTTTAGTGGCAGGTAAATTGCTGACTCCCAACCCCCATTCGGAGGAAGGATCCCTCCCCTTTGTGCTTTGTATCACAATGCCCTCTTCAAATGCATAAACCCTCTATTCTTCCCAAACTAGGAGTTGCAATTCCACTAAAAGAGCCAAACCAGAAAGTCACCCACAATTCCAGTTGCCCTGAGGCCAACTCAGTTCAACTTGGAAGGACAAAAGTGTTTTTATCCACTTGCTCCTAAACAGGTGCTCAGGTGACAGAGAATTGACCACAGCTGAACATCACCACCTGGTGCCTGGGAGGTGTCACTGCAAATCTTTTCTCCCCGTTGAATTAAATTCAACATAAATTTCATTATGAAATTAGTGAGCAAATGGAAAAAAAAAATGCATCTATGAAAATATAAACTCTTCATTTTGGGATCCCATTATTTTTTAGGACTGTGTTCTTGGAGATATCCACACTATTCCTGCATCAGCAATTTTTCCTGCTTCATCTAATTCTCCACCTGCTTCAAATCATTGCCATCACCATATAGACAGACTCTGTGCTGTGCTTTGTGCTTGGTTGCTCAGTCTTGTCGGACTCTTTTCGACCTTATGGACTGTAGCATGTCAGGCTCCTCTATCTGTAGGATTCTCCAGGCAAGAATACTGGAGTGGGCTGCCATTTCCTACTCCAGGGAATCTTCCCAACCCAGGGACTGAACCCCTGTCTCTTGCGTCTCCTGTACTGGTAGGTGGGTTCTTTACCACTTGTGCCGCCTGGGATGCCTCTACCATTTCGCACTTAAAGAAAGAACTTCTTCTTTCTTGATGACATATATCCCTCCACTACCCATCCTGCTACGGTCCCCTTGAACACAAAACCACTTATATGAGATACTTATGTGCAACATATCTATTTCCTCGAGTCTAAATTACTTTTTAATTCACCCTCAAATTAGTCTCTGTGATCACCTCTCCACTGACACTCATGACTTCTCTGTTGCAAAACATGCAGTGCCTTTTCCATCTTCTTCTCACTCAAACTTTCAGCAGCATTATATGCTGTCTGCTCTCTTTCTAATTTCTTGCTCCTCTTGGACTCTGGAAATCACCATCTCCTTATTTTTGTTCTACCTTTCTGTCTTCTTTTTTCAGTCTCCCTTGCTGGCTCCTTAGCCTCTAGCCAAGCCCTAAATTCAACCTGGGACCTTTTTTCTTTTCTATATGCATTTTCTCTCTAGCCTACTTTCTTCTACTTTGAGACTTAAAATGTTGTCTCTATGCTGATGATTCCACGTCTCTAGCCCAGATCTGTCCTTGGAGCTCCAGACTTAGAGATTCATGCATAAAAAATATTTCACACTAATGTGTGCAATTGACACTGACTTTCCTTCAATATCTGTTCCCGCTCCAGTGTTTCCCATTTCAGTAAATGACACCATCATTCATTCATTTGCTGAGCCTAAAAGCTGGGTTTCCCACATTCCTTCACCACCACTCCACTAAGTACATGCTAAGTCCATCTGTAAAATAGATCCTGAATTCATCCACTTCTCTACAACTTCACCATCACCATCCTGGGGCTGGCCACCAGGCTTCTCAGTTGGGTTATTTATTCAAGAGCCTCCTGAGTGGTCTCTCCACTCTTCCCCACTCCAGTCCATTTCCTACAGAGTACCTGGAGTGATCCTCTAAATATGTAAATCACAAGATTTACTCTTCTCTTAGAAACATCAACAACTTTCCATTGTGCTCAGAATAAAATTGAACTCCTTACAATGATGGCTTAAATGGCTGTCCTCTGCTCACTGTCTCCAGTCAGAACATTTTGTCTTCCTTTCCTTATTACTCTCTTACTACTGAACCCATTTCATTCTTGTGTCTGCCTCCTTACTTCACTGAAGTGGCTCATGTTAGAATTGCCTCCATGTCACTAAACGCAAAAGGCATTTTTAACCCTCATCTTGATTTATTGGCAGTTCTTAACATTGGCGATCACGTTCTCCTTGCAACATTTCCCTTGCCTCCTGTCACACCATATTTTCCTGGCCCTTCCTTCCTTTTTAATGGAAAAGTTGTCCTTCCTTAACCTACTCATTCACTCTTTAAGTTGTGCGTGCGTGCTCGGTCGCTAAGTCATGTCCGACTCTTTGTGACCCCCACGACTCTAGCCTGCCAGGCTCCAGTCCATGAAATTTTCATTCATTCTTAAATAAGTCACTTGTGCCCAAACCCTTGTCTTAGGGTCTGCGTTTAGGAAAATGCAGATTAAGATACACAATGCAAATACTCCATGTAAGGGAAGCTTTCCTTCACTCCCAGACTAAACTGGTTTACTCTGCTACAGGCTGTTTTTAAGCCCTCTTCTTTCATATCATAGCACTGCTCACAGTTTACAATTAGATATTTGCATGATTTTTTGGTTAATGTATGCCATCCCTATCTTGAAGGAACAGTGTCTATCCCACCCTGTTTTGTCCTCAACACCTGCCAGTACCTGGCACAAAAATAGATACCCAATAAATATTGTTGAATGAATGACAGCCAATGGATAGTATGTTTTCACCCATAACTTCCTGAAGGTCTAGCTGAGAAATTCTCAGGTTATCTGTCATTACATTTCAACATATTTTTCTTTTACATTCCTTCTAGTCTCCTTCTCTTTCCTTTAATAAATTTCAATGTTTTCATTTTATATTTAGGACAATAACATTCTCCACATAATACTAGGACTCTCCCTTAATTTGATCCAAATTTATCTTATCTCCTTTCCAACCAAAATATTTGTCCTCCTAACTATAGAAACAACTCCTTCTGTGATAGGACTTTAAATTTCAAGTCACAATATTTCTGGACATCTATCCTCAAAGCCTATAAAAGCTTTTTTTTTTTTAAGTTTTTTATTGAAGAATAATTTCTTTACAGAATTTTGTTGTTTTCTGTTAAACCTCAACATGAATCAGAGTATAAAGGCTTTTAGTTGCAGGCTTCTATTGGCATTCCAGTACTCTTGCCTGGAAAATCCCATGGACAGAGGAGCCTCGTAGACTGCAGTCCATGGGGTCGCAAAAAGTCAGATGCGACTGAGCGACTTCACTTTCAGTTTTCACTTTCATGCATTGGAGAAGGAAATGGCAACCCACTCCAGTGTTCTTGCCTGGAGAATCCCAGGGATGGTGGAGCCTGGTGGGCTGCCGTCTATGGGGTCACACAGAGTCGGACACGACTGAAGTGACTTAGCAGTATTGGCATTCCACTCCAGTATACTTGCCTAGAGCATCCCATGGACAGAGGAGCCTGGCAGACTACAGTCCATGGGATTGCAAAGAGTCAGACACGATTGAGCAACTAACACACTATTGGCATTCACAATTCTACAGGATGTGAACATGTGAATTTGTTGTTGTTCAGGTACTAAGTCCTGTCCGACTCTTTGCAACCCCATGGACTACAGCACGCCGGGCTTGCCTGTCCTTCACTATCTCTTGGAGTTTGCTCAAACTCATGTCCATTGAGTCAGTGATGCCATCCAATCATCTAGTTCTCTGTCATCCTCTTCTCCTTTTGCCTTCAATCTTTCCCAGCATCAGGGTCTTTTCTAATGAGTTGGCTCTTTGCATCAGATGGCCAAAGTATTGGAGCCTCAGCTTCAGCATCAGTCTTTCCAATATTAAATAATTTTGCATTCCTGAGAATTGGCCCTTATACATAATTTATTTTTGAGTGTGAGAAAATGGGGAAAGGACATATCTCCCTTCTCCCCACAACTCCTAGGTCTTTGCCCAGAAGGGAAGAGTTGTTAATATGTAGATTAGAGCCCACATTATTAGCTGGGGAGGTTTGTTAACAGGCAAGTTTAGTGTTTGTCCAAGTTGGAACCTATCTCCAGCATCTTTTATGTGGTAGCCTTTCTCCACTTGGGGCAGACTCCGTGCCTCCTCTCTTCCATTCTATACGCCCTCCAGAGGTGCAGGCTCCTCCTATTTGGAAGAAAGAAATGAAACCTTACGCAGAAGCCACATTCTCCAATCCAGCCAGAGACTCCCTCCCTCTCTGTGGGAGTATGAAGTGCTGGCTCAGATGTTAATGAAAGGGAACTTCGCTGTGAATTTGGATCTTTCTTTTCGTGTGGTTGAACCAACTGAGCATGAAGGATGCTTGGCAGTGCAGGATCTGAGCATGCCCGGGTCTCTAGTTTAATACATTCAAAATAGGACTCCAATTGATGCTGAAGCTGAAGCTCCAATATTTTGGCCATCTGAAGCAAAAAGCCAACTCATTGGAAAAGACTTTGATGCTGGGAAAGATTGAAGGGCAAAAGAAGAAGTGGGCAGCAGAAGATGAGATGGTTAGATAGCATCACCGACTCAATGGACGTGAATCTGAGCAAACTCCAGAAAACAGTGGAGGACAGGGGGGTCTGGTGTGCTGTAGTCCATGGGGTTGCAGAGTCGGACATGACTTTGCCAATGAACAACAACAGTCCTGTCTCCAGTCTCTATTAACCTACTGTTTTTTTTCAGGAACTCTGAATAGCAGTTTCAGAGTTTAGGCCTAAGTTGAACATATGGATTTTGCTGCTTGGCAGCATCTTTCAGATAAATAATAGAAAAGCCCCAACAAGTCTTCCAGTCTGTCTCCCCAAAACCAGGACAGGATCATTTCCTACATTAGGCCTGTCTGATGTTTTATCTGATTTAATTTTTAATATTTTGGATGATGACTTTCACAATTTCCCTGAAGAGACCATTTCATAATTCAATATTTATCTCCTAGACAGGGAGTGTTTCCAGTAATCAACCCAAATTTCTAACTTTCATCTTGTTCTCTTGGAGGTTATTTCCTCTCTGGGAGAAGATACAATTTTTATATATGGTATAAATGTACCAACGATGTTTCAGTAGGCAATATATTTTAGTCTCTTCAATGAAATTAATACCCTTAACCATTTGTTTTTATTGTTTTTTCTGAACACTTATCATTTTTTTAAATCCTTTTCACATCTGTATGAACTTATTTTCTACTTGTAGTCTCATTATTTTATTTAAATTTTTAAAAAATGATACAGATAATCAGAAGACTTTCTTGTTTGTTTTTAAAATATTTATTTATTTAGCTGCACTGGGTCTTAGCTGCAACCCATGGGATCTAGTTCCCTGACCTGGGATCAAACCTGGGCCCCCTGCATTGGGAATGTGGAGTTTTAGTCACTGAACCACCAAGGAAGTCCCTGATTCTTTTTTTTCAATTAACTATTTTTAGTAGTGACTTTTTGGTAGTAAAATAGCATAAGATAAAATTTACCATTTTAGCCATTTTTCAGTGTACGATTTAGTAGCATTAACTACATACACATTGTCCTGCAACCAGCACCACCATCTGTTTCCAGAGCTTTTTCATCTTCCTAAACTGAAACTCTGTACCTATGAAGCACTAACTTGCCATCCCCTCAACATCCCTTAGCTGTTTTACTTTCTGCCTCTATGAATTTGATGATTATAGTCACTTCATGTAAGATCATTTTTATTTCTGTAAGGGACTAACACCGCTAAACTCTAACATACCATGATTTTAAATGATGAAAAAACTAAAAATAACCTTATTACAGTTGTATTAATTTGAGAGTGATAGTCAAAATAGTTAACAACTGGCATTCTAGGGATCCTGGATCCTGGTGGGATCCAGGAACAGAGGATCCATGGAGTTGCAGAGAGTTGGACACAATTGAGTGACTAACAACTGGCACGGCAGTGACGCTGGGCAATGAGAACAAAGCTCAGCCCAGGCAGAGTGGATGATGGATGTAAAGAACAGCACAGTCTAGCCTGTTCCTACAGCTCCACGGCCACTCTTTGTTGCTCATATAATTCACTCTTCTAATGTCGCTGTTTGTTTTATATTTTTAGGTATTTTATTTTCACCTAATATAATTGTGCAGTTGATTTTATTGGCTTTGTAGATTTTTTTTTTTTTTGCAGGACTAATGGAATTTTAATCCTTTAAAATACTCGAGGGAGAGAAATAAGTTACATGTCTCAAGGAGAATGATGGGTAAGAAAACTCCACTGGAATCTTCCCATGCAGGACAGAGTTGAAGGCTTGGTGTAAAAGAGCATTTTGATCTATAAATTCTATTAAGAGAATTTATGGTGATAAAAGAAATATTTTTTTTTTTCAAAGGAAACTAGGAGATAGCAGTCTGGAGGAGGTCGCAATATAATTTTCAAAAACATGACTTATACAGAAATACACAATATGTCAAAGATTTATTTAATTATTAATGAAGAAACAGGAGGATGGTGAAAGTGATCTAAAGAGGATCTAGGAAGCTGATATATAGGATCGGTTAAAAAAAGAATGCTGGAATAAGATGGCAAAATTAGATACAAAACTGGTAGATGTCCTAAGAGTAAAACCATAATCTTTGAGATTATTATATTGACTGGGCAAAAATCATTATCAATTTTCTATGGTAATATTTAACTTCACAGAGTCTAGGCTCGAATCAACAGTAAATGGCCAACCAAACAAAATTACATTTCCTAGACCATCAGGCTTGTTAGGCAGTCTTGTTAGAGATAATGCTCTAGGAGAATATTGAAAGGGCACACAGTACTTTCTGTTTTATTTGTTAAGTTTGGGGTACTTTTCTTTACAGTGATGTGCAGAGAGCGTGTGTTCTCAAATCTCCCCACTCTTTACTAAAGGCATGTTTATGTTGGTGGAAAATCCTTCCTGTCCAAAATGAGGTCTGAAAGTTGGGAGAAGACCTGAGAGGGTCACCATGAGACTCGAGCATAATGACCTTAGATAGTTATCCACCTTTAACAAGTTATGTCACCTGGTTCTAGCATTTGGGGTCCAGGTGCAGCCTCTTATACTGTGTCACCAATGCCACAGGAAAATTGCAAGAATTAATACTATGAATACCCACATATCTTCTGCTTAGAGTCACTAACTGTTAGCATTTTGTAAATTTGCTTTATCTCTTTCTCCAATTCCCACAAGTATATTTTCTGGAGCCATTTGAAAGTTAATTATATTTATTATGAAATTTCACTCCTAAATACTGTGACATGTCATCTTAAAAATAGGAAGGTTTGGACTTCCTTGGTGGTCCAGTGGTTAAGAATACACCTGCCAGTGCAAGGGACACAGGTTCAATCCCTAGTCTGGGAAGATCCCACAGCAGGCTGTGCACAGCCTACTGAGCACATGTGCCCTAGAGCACGTACTCTTCACAAGAGAAGCCACAGTAATGAGAAGCCGGCACACCACAACTAGAATAGTCCCTGTTTACCACAACTGGAGAAAGCCTGTGTGCTTCAGTGAAGAACCAGCACAGCCGGAAATAAATGAATATTTAAAAAGAGAACTTTTAAAAAGCAGAGTAGATACTATGATGCTTTCCCTGGATTCCCCTTCAGGGATGAAGAACTTATTCCCCCCTATTTTGGGAGTGCCTCTGGCAGGTAGCTCTTAGCTGTTGGCCTTCTCTGGAAGTTGTCTTGGCTGGGAAGACCATGTAACCCAAAGTCACAACCTCTCAGGGGCCATCTGCGTCCCATGACTAACTGATGTAGAAGTTTAAAGGCCTGGACTCCTTCCTGACTGAGGACAACTTGGAAGGATCATTCCAGCTTTAGCTCCTCAAGCAGTCACGAGGCCATAGCTGAAACATTGCATTGCAACCCAAACTTCCTCTCTTCTCATGTCTGCTTTGTTTCCTCTTCTGTTCTCTTCCATAAGTATTAATTCCAAGAGCACTTCCCAGTGAAATTCCTGCACATTCATCTGTTTCAGAGTTGGCTACTCAGGATCCTCAACCAGAGAGGTGCCAGAAATGGTTTGAGAGAGCTGAAACTAATATTATTAATTTTAGTGACTTATTTCAAAATTTTTATCATCAGGGAAGTTAAAAAGTACTTTCTCATGTTAGATTTACAACTCTGTCATTTCAAAGGTCTCCACGATGTAGTGCGTGAAAAAATTAAAATGCAGAATATTGTATATCATGAGCTTCCATTTGTGAAAAAAAAAAAGAAAAATGGAGAATACATTTACATATAAGCCTCTTTGTGCATGGGCTTCCCTTGTGGCTCAGCTGGTAAAGAATCTACCTGCAGTGCAGGAGACCTGGGTTCGATCCCTGGGTTGGGAAGATCCCCCGGAGAAGGGAAAGGCTACCCACTCCAGTATTCTGGCCTGGAGAATTCCATGGACTATACAGTCCATGGGGTGGCAAAGAGTTGGACATGACTGAGTGACTTTCACTTCACTTCACTTCTATGTGCATAGAATATCTTTGTAAGGAAATACAAAAAATTTGCAGTAGAGGTTGCCTTGAAATAGAAGATTAGGGGTCTAGGGGTAGGGAACTGACTTACTTTAAGCCCTGTCATATTATTCTAACTATCATGTACTGCATGACCTTTTATTAAAGGCTGGAAACAAAAAAAAAAAGACAAAATGATAATGGTCACTAATTCTGGCTGATAGGAATGAATATGGGTTTCATTGTAATGGTTGTCATTTTCTGTAGTTTTAAAAATTAACATTTCTAACACCCAAAACTCATCTGTTTAAATTGATTTCTCCTTGTGGATATAGAGACCATTCTACTTATTGAAACATTTCATTTATTTGAACATGTTCTGTGAATGAATGAATGAGAGTTCATCTTCATCAATTATTATACAAAAAGGGAAATATGCTATCATCTGATACAGGGCTATTGAAATTGGGCCCTGTGCCAGGGACACAAATGTGAGATGTCACAAAGCGTTTGTTAAAGCCAGCTGAATCCTTTCCCTTCTGCTTCCAGTTTGAACAAGTGTGCACGAGGCAGAGCTTGACGGACTTCTCCGCTGATGAGAAGGCTGGACATTAAACCACAGAAAAGGGAAGAGCTAGCACTGCTTTGCAGTCAGTACATGTTTTTTGACTCACTGATGACTACTTGGACGCTATCAATGGATTCTAGTCTCTGGGCGGGTCTTTTGTCTCTTGGGACGCATCATGAATTAGTTAAGGTCACAGTGGTGTTGCTTTGCTTGCAGCAGCTCCTGAGGACTAATACATTTCTGAAAATGGGAAAAAGGCCAACTTCATGTCTTTCTGAATGAGGGATGAAGGAGATGACTATGAAAAGTATTAAGCCTGAGGCAATATCCTGAAAAGTAGTGCAATAAATCGGCCAAATATCACTTTGGAAGCACTGAGAGGTGAACAAAGCATAAGGTATGGTTTTATAATAAATGATCCTTGTTCAACTCATCTAATTTCCTTTTAGGCAGAGGGATAAGCCTGGCTGAGGGAAAAGAAACAATAAATTAAACAGTTTTTTAACCTAAGAAAAATTTTCATTTTAACAAATTAAAATGAGAAAAACATTTTCTAGGCAGATATACTGGTAGAAGGATTAAACTCTAAGAAGAATCATTGTCAACCTTACAATAAATGTGTTTTAAAGGAATTTCAAAGGGATTATGTAGATACTGGCTCTACATTCATTTTAAGCAAGACATGTTTATTGAGCACTTAATGTTTTCCAGGCTCTCTCTATTCTAGATGCTGAGGACATAATATTGAATAAAACAGACTAAAATTCTTGCCTCCGTGGAGCTTACATCCTAGGGGGAAGATAATATATACATATGCTTTGTTAGATAATGTTAAGAGGTAAAAAAAAAAAGGTAGTGACAAAGGATAGGAAGTATGGGGGAAAACCTTACAATTTTAGATAGAACGGCTGTTGGAAGGCCTTATGAAAAGGTGATGTTTGTGTAAGGATTTGAATAAGGTGAGAGAAAGTCATGCAGATACTTAGGTAAGAGCACTTTAGATGTGAAAACGGCATGTACAAAGGTCCTGAGGCAGGAGCATACTTGGTGTTGTACATTGAGGCTGCAGCAGAGTGAATAGGAATTGAGGTCAGAGAAGTAGCAGAGGCCGGATCAGGATGCTTTATTGACTTTAACCCCAACCTTTGAAGGGGGAAAGGACCCTCTCCTCACCTCCTGGTCAATGAGGGAGCAGGTAGACTGGACAATTGATTGTTCTTACTCAGGACTTGGAGCCATGAGAAAGCCTTTGTCACAGGTGTGGTTGCGGTGAGACCCCATGGCAGTAGTGTCCACTGGGTCGGTAAGATCCCCTGAGAAGTAAATGGCAACCCACTCCAATATTGTTGGCTGGAGAATTCCATGGACAGAGGAGCCTTGTGGGCCATAGTCCGTGGGGTTGCAAAAGAGCTGGACATGACTTAGTGACTAAAAACCTAGCCAGAATTGCTTCCTTGGAACTAAAGGAGCTATTAATAAAAATACTGATGGATACTCGTGAAACTCAGGATTATTGTTTAAGTCATTCTTTATAGCTCAGATACTATTAGTAAAAAGCAGACAGACACACAGAGAGAAAACAAACTAATACTTGATTCATTACTACTGACTATAACTGTCGTTTCTGGTGGATTACCAGCTAACACAAAATAGGTCTGTACAGTAGTTCATGTTCCAAAGATGGCTGTAATGACATCTTCCCTCCCACATGCTCTTTTGCATCTTGAATTTTGCATTTTGAATTTGCTATTCCCCCAACAATAAGTGAGTGGCATATGTTTCCTCTCTCTTTGAATCTGTGCTGGCTCTGAGATGTATTTTGACCAATAAAATGTGACAGAAGTGATATGCAATTTTCAAGGCTGGTCTTCCATCTAGGAAGCCAGCTGCCATGTAAAAAACCCTCTGCTCTGCTGGCGAGAGACCAGTGGAGAGAAGCCTGAAGACACCTTGACCACTCCAGCCCCAACCAAACTGCCAGCTGAACATACCCTCATGAGAGAGCCAGACAATGTTATATGAAGCAGGACCACCAGCTGAGCCCAGCCCCAATTCCTGATCCAGAGAATCTTGAGCAAATAAAATGGCTGTTATTTTAAGCCAGTATATCATGGGGCTGTTTAGTACACAGTAATAGATAACTGACATGTGTAAATATTGTCACAATACAAAACCTTAATCACTTAATTGCATGAGTTTTCAGGCAGGAGATTTTAAAAATAGGGGTGTGTGTGTGTATCGGGGGAAAGTCAAAGAGATGTCTTGGAAAATTGAAGGAGAAAGAAAAAAAGGAAAATAGTTAACAGAAGAGCTCACTCTTTTCTCAGGATCATATTTGAACTTGAGAACTGGAAATCAGTTTACTAAACTGACCTGTGTTCAACTATTGGTCATAAAAAAAGCACTTATCTACCACCCCACCCTTCAGTGGAGAAGTTGGTACAGCATGATTTCACTGGTTTTGCTCGCTGATGCATCCCCAGATGACTGGAGCAGGAACTCATAAGTGCTCACTGAAGACTTGTGGCAGGAAATAAACACACATGAAAACCATACTATAATTTAAAATTTTACCTACTCAATATCAGAAGTGAAATAGAGTAGTTCATCCAGTTTAGGGTTTCCAACCTGATAAGATGGGAAGAGGTGGAATGGGTTAATTGGAGAGAGTTCCAGAAACCTATAAAAGAGATAAAATACCATTACCAGAGACTTCAAAGGGTAAGGAAGGCTAATGGTCAGAATAAAAGCAAGGTTTGTGAAAACTATTCATAAAAAGGCTTTAAGCCTGTGTTTTTTAGCAACAGTTCTCTCTGATTTAGACCTCTAATTTTATCTTCACCTTTCTCTTTTTTTAGAAAGAAAAAGATGAAGGTAAAATTTTTCTTTTGTCTTATTTTCTCAGAAAAAAAGGCTTTCACTTTGGAAAGTATAAAATATATGTGTAAAGAGATACAGGAAGAGACTTCCCTGGTGGCCCAGTGGTTGAGAATCTGTCTTCCAATGCAGGGGATGCAGGTTCAATATTTGGTCAGGGAACTAAGATCACATGTGCTATGGGGCAGCTAAGCCTGTGTGCTGCAACTGCTGAGCCTGTTTGCCTCAGAACCCAAACCATGCAATGAAGACTCACGGCAGCCAAAAATAAACAAATAAATTAATAAAAGAGATACAGGAGATCGAGCATCTCACTGTTTTAGAGGAGTTTAGGGTTCTCGGCCCCAAAGCAAGGTTTAGCAGAGGGTGGCATGGCCCCACTGAGTGTTCTCAGTTGGTTTGGTCAGAGGGCCTAGAGGCCCAGCCTTCCTGAAGAGAAATGTATCTCATCTTGAGGTTAGGTCTAAGGCCAGACACTGTTTAGACTGAACAGCTTCGTAAGATCCACAGTTCTCCTCTTTGAGGAAAGGAGCTCCTACAAATCATTAGTAAGTTCTAGTAATAGTCTATTGGCCCCTTCCACCCATCACTGCCCTCTAGCAGATGTAGCATGTACCATGCCCAAAGGCTTGCCTCACTAATCAACCCTGCCAGGGGGGCAGCTGGACAGAGTTCCTTGTGGCTAAGTGGGACACCAATCTGTATAGCAGCAGGATAAACATACAGAATCCCAAACACAGAATCCCCATCTTGTCCTGGGGAGCAGACAAGGAACCCACAACTGACCTCTCAGCCTCTGGAATGAGCATGGTCTTGAAGCAGAGGGCAGAGTGCACTCCTGAAGCAGCGTGCCTTCCTTCAAGGGCTCATGGTGCCCTGGATGTGGATGGACAAGCTCAGTCCTTCCCTTTCTTGTAACTTCTGCTGAATATAGCACATTAATATTCCAAGTCCCATCACTTCATGGCAGAGATGGGGAAACAATGGAAAGAGTGACAGACTTTATTTTCTTAGGCTCCAAAATCACTACAGATGTGCAGCCATGAAATTAAAAGACGCTTGCATCTTGAAAGAAAAACTATGACAAAACTGGACAGCATATCAAAAAGCAGAAACAATACTTTGCCAACAAAAGTCCATATAGTCAAAGCTATAGTTTCTCCAGTAGTCATGTATAGTTGTGAGAGTTGGACCATAAAGAAGGCTGAACACCAAAGAATTGATGCTTTTGAACTGTGGTGCTGGAGAAGACTCTTGAGAGTCCCTTGGATAGCAAGAAGATCAAACCAGTCCATGCTAAAAGAAGTCAACCCTGAATATTCATTGGAAGTACTGATGGTGAAGCTCCAATACGTTGGCCACCTGATGTGAGGAGCTGACGTATTAGGAAAGACCCTGATGCTGGGAAAGATTGAAGGCAGGAGGAGAAAGGGAAGAGAGAGGACAAGATGATTGGATGGCTTCACCAACTCAAAGGACATGAGTTTGAGCAAGCTCCAGGAGATGGTGAAGGACAGGGAAGCCTGGCTGCTGCATCCACCGGTTCTCAAAGAGTCGGACATGACTGAGTGACTGAACAACAAATATTAAAATATTACTGATTATCAAAAGTACTAAAACAATTGAGTTTTTTTTCCCAAGAGGAATCCAGAATGCTTCTTTGTCCAAATGACCTTGGCAGAAATTGCAAAGTTTACACATCCATCCGCCTGCTCCATTGAAATGAACTCATACTCTGCTATATCATCCAACATTCTATGGATAAATGCCCAGAAATGAACTCATAAAGTTAAATAACTTTTTCAGGTCATTGATTTGTGGTCTAGCCTTAATTTATCCTTTAGCAAATGTCACGTATTGATTGATCAACAGATTAAAAGTTTCTGAAATAAAGAATAAAGTCAAAATGTTAAAAAGAATTATACATCGAATCATATAGCATCATATCAAGATTGGATATGCATCATTATCATAGAAAACAAACTTATGGCTACCAAAGGGGAGGTGGGGGGGGATAAATTGGGAGTATGGGATTAACAGATTCACACTACTATATATAAAATACATAAACAAAGATTTACTATATAGCACAGGGAACTATAGTCAATATATTGCAATAAACTGTAATGGAGAAAAATTTAAAAGGATGTGAATATATACATAGATATAAATGAATCCCTTTGCTGTATACCTGAAACTAATACAATATTGTAAATCAACTCTATTTCAATTAAAAAATAAATTTAAAAATTTAAAATGTGCATCACTATAGGCATTACTTACAAAGAAAGATTAGAAACAATTCAAATGTTTATCAATAAAGGTTTAGTTAAGTAAATTCACACATTGGAATACTGTGCAGCTGTACAGAAGAACAAGAAAGCTAGTTATGAACAGGTAAGGAAAGTTTTCTAAAACATACTAAGTTTAAAAAAACCCCACAGTTCAAAAAAGTATGTCATGCTTTGGTAAAGAAGAGAGAATTATAAGAATGTATATTTGAAATTTGTTTGTATGTGCACTAAACAACTCTGGAACTAAGTATATGTAAGAAATTAAGAAGAGTGGTTACATATGGAGGGTATGAACTGGGTTCATGGAAACATGGGGTGGGTGAGGGGAGAAATCTCACTATATATATAACTTTGTATATGTTTTGGTTTTGACCAGTAAGAATGCATTACCTATTCAGAAATCTAAATTAAAAAAAAAAATACCTAGAAGTGTGTAAGAGCTAAACGTTGAGTAACTCAGGTCCTATTCATTGGGAATTTGCAGTGAGTTGAACAAGTTAAAGGGCTTCCCAGGTGGTGCGGTGGTAAAGAAAATGCCTGCCAATGCAGGAGACGCAGGGGAGGTGGGTTGAGCCCTGGGTTGGGAAGATCCTCTGGAGGAGGAAATGGCAACCTGCTCTAGCATTGTTGCCTGGAAAATTCCATGGACAGAGAAGCTTGGTGGGCTACAGTCCATGGGGTTGCAAAGGGTCAGACATGTTAAAGACAAGGATGGTGAGCTATGTCTTCATTCCACGAGGAGAAGGGAAGTGCTGAAATGCTGTAAGAGAAATAGACTCTTCTCCCAAGTCTCCAGCTCTTGCAGAAGGTGAGTGGGGAGAGAAGAGGAACATGTAACTATCTTGGTCCCAGCTTTATCTAGGTCTCCTATGGTAAGTCCAGTTCACATGCAGGCTTTTAATAAAAGTGTAAAGCCACTGGAGACATGCATTCAACAAACTTTTAAAGTACCTACTATGAGCTTACAGACATTAATAACAGTCAACTCCAGTCCTTAAAAGAATCATGATCCAGGAGTCAGGGGATAGGAAAATAAAGTGGTGTAGGTTAGAGGGACATGAGTGTCTTCCAGCCTAGGAAGGGATGTGTGTGTGAAGATGGGGAGGGGTGGGGGTTTAGGTGTTAGGATTCCCTCAGCAGGAGAGAGGTGAGCTGAGTTTTAAAGAACTACTTGGCACAAAGTGAAGAGGAAGACAGGAGGGATTCAGAGAGAGGGCTCGGGGCATGAAAAAGTAGGGGGAAGGGGGCAGGAAATGGCATTGATAACACTGGAGAGAAGAGATCAGTTAATGAAGGGCCTTGAAGGCTGGGCTAAGGGTTTCAATTCTGGCAGAAAGGCTAAGGGAACTGACATACTAGGTTTGGGTTGGGTTGTGGAGAGAGTTCTGCTATACTGAAGAGGGAGATGGAATACTTTGCCTGTGAATTACTGCTTGTGATTGTTATTGTCCTAAAACACACCATTGCCTTACTAGGTTCTGGTGATATGTACAGTATTTGTTCCTGTCATCTTTGAGAGTTAAAACAAAACAATATTGTTTCAGTGGGAAAGCTAACAGGAAACAGATGGCACGATCAAAGGAGGATGATTCTAGGAGGGTTTGTTTACAGATGGGCAACATGCAGGTGTGGGCACAGGGTAGGTGTGTGCGAGGGATGCTACAGTGACCTGGGTGTCATAGCAGCCTGGCTGACAACACATGCTTAGGCCTGTTATGGACTAAACGCTGTGATCCCCCCACCCCCCACTCCCCCAGGCAGCCCCTAACCCCCAATGTGATGGCATCAAGAGGTGGGGCCTTTGGGAGGTAATTAGGTTTAGGTGAGGTTATGCATGTAGGGTCCTCATGGTGGGATTACTACCCTTATGAGAAGGGACCAGAGCTCACTCTCTCCCTCTCCCTCTCCCTCTCCCTCTCTCTCCCCACTGCCATGTGAGGACAGGGCAAGAAGGCAGCTGTCTGCAAGCCAGGAAGTGGGCTTCCACCAGAAGTTGACCATGCTGGCACCCTGATCTCAGACTTCCCAATTTCCAGACTGTGAGAAACAAATGTCTGTTTTTGAAGCCACTCAGTCCATGGTATTTCCTTATGGCAGCCGAAGCTGACTAAGCTGAGCTGACTAACGCAAAGCCCACGTGGACAAGGGCAGGGAGCCGCTGCTTGAATCCGAAAATGTGAGATAGTCATGGGAAACAGTCAGATTGGGAGCAGCAGAGAACTTCGGTCAGGACCTCACAGGGAGCAAACCAGGGCGAGACCTCCCTTCCCTCCCTCCCACTCATCTCCCAGGCTCTCAGAGGCTCGGAGATGTGGGTCAGTCTTCAGGGACTGAAAGCAGGGTATGGAAAGATGGAGCATGGGTTTAAAGGGGCAAATGACAGAGGCTCAGCACAAGCAGTATAATTAAATTTCCCTGTTTGTCCTTTCTTGTGCGTCTCCTCCCTCACCCAAAAAAGCGAAAGGGAAGAATTTTGCTAGGCAAGTATATGACTTAGAAAACGCTACCTATTGCAACAAACTGACCCTAAAATATATTATGACTGAAATACCACGGAGTGATTTCTTGTTCTCAGAATAGGACTGGGTAAACGGCCTGAGTCAGTAGGGCTCCTCATTGTGTATCATTTGGGCAGCCAGGCTTTAATGGTGGCTTCCACTATGTTGCTGGGGGGTCATCTGCATTCCAGCCAGCTGCAAGGGGCAAAGAGCATGGGGTTTCATGGACCAGGCCTGATCGTGGCACACACCCCTTTACCCCTCCCACTAGCTGGGGCACAGTCACAGGGCTCCTCCTGTTTGTAAGTGGGGAGCTGGGCCATGTGGTACAACCATATGGCCAAGAAGAAAAGTGGCTAGCTTCTCAGCCATGAAATGGAAATGATGTCCTTTTGCAACGACAGAGGATGAGATGGCTGGATGGCATCACTGACTCGATGGACATGAGTTTGAGTGAACTCCAGGAGATGGTGATGGACAGGGAGGCCTGGCGTGCTGCGATTCATGGGGTCGCAAAGAGTCGGACACGACTGAGCGACTGAACTGAATTGAACTGAAGTTCGTACTACAATATACTAATTTTAAAAAATCTTTTGGCTGTGCTGCATGGCCTGTGGGATCTTAGGTCCTCAACCAGGGATAGAACCTGTGCCCCTGCATTGGCAGCTTGGAGTCTTAACCCCTGGAAGTCACTGTACTACAGTATTTTTAATTTAAGACATTCTTTAAAATTTTTAAATTCTAAAACCAAGACTAAACTCTTGCTAGAAGGACACTATTCAAAATGGTTCTATAAAGTTTCTGTGTAGCTCTTAATAGTGAGAACTGTAATGTGTAGTGCAGTACATTTCTCAATTAGCCAACAATGTCAGATTTTAGTGGCAAAATGTGTAGCTCCTAAGTTTTACTTCCTTACAGAGGAATCTCTCTCTGCTTCCAATTTATACCTCTTGTTGGATGGTCATCATTCTCCCATGGACGTATGTGATTGAGCCCAGTGAAGTCTTTGATATTTGCCAAGAGTGCATCAGGAATATACACTGCCAAGAATCACAGACATTCCTAAAGTAAGAGGAAAAAACAATTCTGTTTAGATGGCCTGGAATTATAGTTATTGTACAGAAATATCGCCCATCACGGAGCCATTAACAAAATCAACCATCTCTGTGAGGCAATGGCACCCCACTCCAGTACTCTTGCCTGGAAAATCCCATGGATGGAGGAGCCTGGTAGGATGCAGTCCATGGGGTCGCTAAGAGTCGGACACAACTGACGACTTCACTTTCACTTTTCACTCTCATGCATTGGAGAAGGAAATGGCAACCCACTCCAGTGTTCTTGCCTGGAGAATCCCAGGGATGGGGGAGCCTGGTGGGCTGCCGTCTAAGGGGTCGCACAGAGTCAGACACGACTGACACAAGTTAGCAGCAGTAGCAGCAGCAGTGACTTTTACTCTCTTAAGTCTCCCCTTGAAGCTCCACGAAGGTCCCTGGGATGGCAGTTCACCCCTTCCTTGTGGGCTCACTAAGCCCATCACGGTGAGTCATGCACACTCAGTTAGAAGTCTGTCCCCATCTTGAGAGAAGATTCCCTGCCTTATTGCTTTTATCCTTAGCCTCTGACACATTCCAAGGCATATACAGGCACTACACTTGAATTAAAGAAAGAAGAAGTATCAGTGAATGCATTTTTGTCTTGGATCTCCCAAAACACTGACTTATTGACAGATACAAAAATCATTATCTTTACGTTAACATTCACACATAAGCCTATCTCACCTTTCTATTTGGAAAACAAATAAACCAACACCAAAAAATGGCCTTGTGTTCTGTGGTCATCATCTTTTTGGGGGTGCTGTGCCTGTGATGGAAGTGCAGAGTCTTAACTGCTGGACTGCCGGCAAGTCCCTGTCTTTTCTTTATTTAAAGAGAATCTAGTGGTAACCATCATTCATCGTGCCCTCACTTTCATCTAACCACACTGTAGAAGGTGCAAGCATACCCTGACAATCCTAAGCTATGACAAAGAAGTTAAGTAAGTGGAGGGAGACAAATTTGATGTGTAAACAGATTTCAGGCAGTAGCAATGTAACAAAGCAACGCCTTTGCTACATTCTCACTACTGTGTGCCAAACTGTTATTAGTAATATCACAGTCCTTTAAAATTTTTTAAAAAATAATTTATCTGCCTGCATCGCTGCAGGTGGGATCTAGTTCCCTGATCAGGGAATTGAACTTGGGCCCCCTGCATTGAGAGAACGGGGTCTTAGCCACTGGACCACCAGGGAAGTCCCTTTTAAAAATATTTTTAAATTGAAGAATGCTTGACATACGAAAGAAAGCTGTACATATTTGCTGTGTACTCCTTGATGAGTTTGAAAGTAAGGATACAGCTGTGAAACCATTACCACAATCAACACTGCTAGAAACATGACCATCAACTCTAAACACTTTCTCCTTGCCTCTGTTTTTGTGATAAGAACATTTGATACAAGATCTACCTTCTTGACAAGTTCTGGAATATGCAGAACAGTATTATTAACTATATGCACTATACTATAGAGTGGATTCTCTAGAAATCACTCTTCTTGCATAACTGAAACTATGTACCCTTCAACCAACATCTCCCAATTTCCCCTCCTCTCTGTCCCTAGGAACCACCATTCTATTCTCTGTTGCTATCACAGTTCTTTTTTTTTTTTAATAAACAAGTGAACAGATTGATGTTTGCTTTTGATTAAGCAATTGTTGGCTAAAAGGTACTCTTACATAACTCTGTGAAAACTATATCCCAGTTTATAGAAGCAATAGGAATGCTTTGTTGTTTTTTTCCTAATTGTGTGTTTGCAGGTTAAGAAAAGGAAGGTGCAAGATAAAACCTCAAGTAGCACAAAAGGTACTTACTTCAGAATGTCTGCCTCCTGCATTTGCTCCTCCATCCTTGTCCCCTTCAGCAGAGACATCAAATCATACCATTTCTTGTATATCCTGAATTTAGAGAGAATTCTGAGCATGCTTCCCTCATAGCTCAGTTGTTAAAGAATCTGCCTGCAATGCAGCAGACCCCGGTTGAATCCCTGGGTCCGGAAGATCCACTGAAGAAGGGATAAGCTACCCATTCCAGTATTCTTAGGCTTCCCTAGTGGTTCAGCTGGTAAAGAATCTGCCTACAATGCAGGAGACCTAGGTTCGATCACTGGGTTGGAGAAGGCAAAGGCTACCCACTCCAGTATTCTGGCCTGGACAAATCCATGGACTCTATAGTCCGTGGGTTGCAGAGTCAAACACGAACGAGCAACTTTCACTTTGACTTTCTTTCTGAGCATGTATAAGCAAGTTGGGGCTTCCCAGACGGCAATAGTTGTAAAGAATCTGCCTGCCAATGCAGGAGACACAGGAGACACAGGTTCAGTCCCTGGGTTGGGAATATGCCCTGGAGTAGGACACAGCAACCCACTTCAGTATTCTTGCCTGGAGAATCCCATGGACAGAGGAGCCTTGCAGGCTACAGTCCATAGGTTTGCAGAGTCGGACATGACTGAAACAAGTAAACAGGTAAGCAAGTTGTGTTCAAAAAGTTATATGTGTAGTTAGCAATATAATTTTGCTCAGTCGCTAAGCCCTGTCTGACTCTTTGTGGCCCCATGGACTGTAGCTCATCAGGCTCCTCTGTCCATGGGATTTTCCAGGCAAGAATACTGAAGTTGGTTGCCATTTCCTTCTCCAATATGATTCTAAAGGGTTTTTATCTGGCATGTAAGTTATGAAAACTGATCTGAGTCATTAATTTTTATCTGAGTCTTGGAGATGATTCTTTTAATCACTTATAATCAGAGGCCCAAGGAAAGGGTCTCAGAGAAGTGCTTAAATCCTGTATTAGCTTCCTAGAGCTGCCTTAACAAATTACCATACACTGGGTAGCTTTAAACAATAGAAATGCATTCTTCCTTGGTTCTGGAAGCTTGATGTCTGCAATTAAGATGTTGGCAGGGCTGCACTCCCTTGGAAGGCTCAGGGGAAAATCCTGCCTTATTCCTTCTGGCTTCTGGTGGCTTCAGGCATTCGTTGGTTTAACCACAGCAAAAATACAATCTCTGCCTCCATCTTCACTTGGCCTTCTTCTCTCTGTGTCTTTGTATTACAGATCTCCCTTTTCCTCTTATAAGGACACCAGCTGTTGAATTTAGGGCCCACCCTAACTCCACAATGATCTCATCTTGAGATCTTTAACTTAATTGAGACTTTAATTTCAAATAAGGTCACATTCATAGGTACTATGGGGTCGCACAGAGTCGGACACCACTGAAGTGACTTAGCAGCAGCAGCAGAGGTTAGGACTTGGACGTGTCTTTTTCTTATTTTGTTAAAACTCACCCCAGAAGATATTTTTTAAAGTTAATTGATTAAATAATTTGGCTGTGTCGGGTCCTAGTTGTGGTGCGCATTCTGCGAGATCTTTTGTTGTGTCCCACAGACTCTCCAGTTGTGGCGCACGGGCTTAGTTGCTAATCAGCAGGTGGGGTCTTAGTTCCCCAACAAGGGATTGAATCCACATCCCCTGCATTGCAGGGACCACTGGACCACCAGGGAAGTCCCATGGATTTGGACATTTCTGACCTTTCATCCAACACCTGGGATTCCTCCAGACCTGAGGGGTTGGATAGATAGTTGGCTCCAGACTTGAACAAGGCCTCCAACAGGAAGACACTAAAGACAGGGGCCCCTTTTCTGGGATTTTCTTCTCCCTTCTCGCCCTACAAGTATTTATTGAGTGCTTAACTATATGCCAGTCAAAGTTCTAGGGTACTGGGATTCAACAGCAAGCCAAGCAAAGTTCCTACCTTTCTCAAGCTAATAGTCTAGTGGGAAGACAAATTATAAACAAATAAAGTGTAATATGTCAGATGATAAAGGCTATGAAAAAAACAGAGAAAGGGAACAGAGAATAATGCTGTTTTAGACAGGAAAGTAACGAGAAGTCTCTCTGATGAGCAGAGACCTGAACAAGAGGAGTCAGCCTTGCAGGGAGACCCCAGAGCAGATGGAATGGGTGCAAAGTTCATGATGGTTATAAAAACTATTTCATCAAAGCTTGGCACTCTTTAAGAAGTGGAGCTCGACTCCCCTCTCCTGGAGTGTGTGCTGGATTTGAAATAAATAGAATATGGCAGAACTGATGGTGTGTTACTTCTGAGATTAGCTTTTAAAAAGATTACAGCTTCCACTCTGGGTGCTCATTTCTCTCAGATCACTCTCCCTGGGGAGCTGCCAGGAGAGTTGCTCTCTGCTCTACAGAGAGGCTCACGTGGCAAGACACTGAGTGCTGTGTCTGGCTAGCCGTCAAGGAGGAAAGGAAGTCCTTAGTCCCCAAATCCACGAGGACCTGAGGCTTGCCAACAGCCTCATGAGTGAGCTTCGAAGTACTGATATATCCTTCCCCAGGTGAACCTTCAGTTGACACTGTAACCACAGATGAAAGCTTGACAGCAATCTGATCAGAGATCTTGAGTCAGAACCCCCCAGCTCAGCCACTCTGGGCTGAGCTGACCCTCAAGAACTGAGAAATAATACAGCTTTGTTATTTCAAGATGCTAAGTGTTGGGGTAATTTGTTATGCAGCAAAGTATAATTCATTAAGGCCCCAAGGCTGCAGCTTGCTTGCCAAGTTGGAACATGGCTGGAACAAAGTGAGCAGGAGGGAGCATGGTAGGTGATGATGTCAGAGAGCGGATGGGGAGGCCAGCTCAATGGAGTCTCATGAGCAACAGTAACACTCAGGTTTCTAATTGGGCACCTAATGAGGTGAGGATGCAGAGTGCAGAGTTATGAGCAGGTGGGTGACATGATGAAAGGACAGGCTTGATGAGAGAGACTGTACAGGGAACGTGTCAAATGTGGGAGACCCATTGGAAGGTTAGTGTCATAGGTGACTGCTTGGGTTAGAGGAGAGGACTTGGGTTACAGAGGTGGTGGTGACGATGCTGAGAGGGAACTGGACTCCAGATAGATTCTGATGGAGGAACTAGTCACTGAGGAAAGAGTGGCACATTTGTGAAGAGGCTGGTCTGTTTTCGAGAATTAGGATAATTCTATGAAAATTCAGGGAAAAAGACAAAGCAATAAAATTGCTTTCCAAAGCACCTGGCAGCCTCTTCCCTGTCCTTTGGGCTTCTTGCAGAGCCTCTTGTCCTCACATGTATCTTCATGCTCTTTTTCCTCCCCTCTTTTACCGACTAAAATCTCTCCCAGGGAAAAATCTATGGAACTTGTTTCCAGTAAGGTATAAATAATTGATGAGATAAAAGTCAATAGCATTTCTTTATACTAACAATAAGCAACTAGAAAATATATAATAGAAAAAATAACATATTTCACAGTAGCAACTGAGACTCTCAGAATATCTAGGAATTAACAAAGAATATACTAGAGCTCTATAAGAAAAAATTTTAAACTCTATTAGAGTATGTAAAAGAAGATCTGAATAGATGAAAAGGTATTCCATACTCATGAGTAGAATGGCATAATAAGAAAATGCAGATTTTCTCCAGGTTAATCCATAAATTTAATCTCTTTCAAAATGTTGTTTGTTTTCTGAGAAACACTGAAAATTTATCCTAAAATGAATTTGGAGATACATGTCCATGATTCAGTGAAGTCCACTTTGAGAAAGAAAGGCAAAGAGGGAATATTTAGGAATACTAATACTAAGCCATGATGATTCAAACATTATGGTACTGGTACAAGAACAGACAAAATGAATAACTGGAACAGAATGATAGAACACAGAGGTACAACTGTGTTTAGACTGGAACATATGTGTGGGAAAGGATGGACTGTTTATCAGATGGGAAAATTTGCTCACTGTATTGAGAAAAACTAAACCGAATTCCTGTCTATTACATAAATGAGCATTGGCTCCCAATGGGCTAAAGACTTATTTTCAAAGCTATCATGAAGCTAAGAGAAAAAAAAAAAAAATATATATATATATATATATATGGATCCTTGCGACCTATGTGTGGAAAAGGAGTTCTTAAAATGCAAAATGCACAAACCATGAGAGGAAACAAAATTTACTTGACGTTATTGAGGTTGTCCTTTCTGCTCCCTGCTCCAGCTGTCAAGGGCTCGGCCTCCAGGGTCATCCACTCAGATAATTTTATCTCACCAACCTGGTAGCTGTTCAGAGTGGTCCACTCTGCTGATGGGTAAACCTATTGCAGAGACGCAGGCATCCCCTCAATTCCTTATTTGAGACATTGTGTAAATGGAGTCCTGCCCTTGTCACTTCCTGGGAGACTGTGAAAGCTGCCCGTTCCCAGCCACTCATGTTTGGGGAAATGCCCAGTTCCAAGCCCAGCCTTATCCCATCCTCCTCTGGACTCACTTAAATCAATCCTCCATGCTGGCCTTGAAGTAAAAAAGCTCTTTACTTTTCTTTAGGAAAAAAAGAGTAGAAAGGACCACTCAGAAACAATATACAACAAATTTAGCACACACAACACAACAAATAATTGAGGAAGAAAAACGCAGATTTAACATTTCTTCTTGCACTCCACCATGGCTATGGGTTTTGAAAATTCAAAGAAGTTTTTACTCAGCACCTCTTCTTTACTATTCTGATTTCAGTTTTTATACCTGGGGTATCTTAAGGGCCTTCAGAATTACTCTGACATGTGGAGTGCTTCATACTTGGCACTCATTCCCAAGCTGAAGGTACTATACTAAGACACTGGACAAGGAGAACCCAGTTCCTGCCTCTAGCGCCCCACATCCCCTGGTGGTGGGTGACTGAAACTGCAGCGAGAAAGTCCAAGGTGGCCTGTCCATATGTAATGCTGTAGGATGCCCCTGCTTCCTTGAGTATGACGACTACTGCAAGGCTGAGTTTTCCCTGGCCAATGCTTTTGCTCTGTGTTTGAAGCTAATCATATTTTTTGATGGTTTACAATTCTGATTGAACTAGTTGAGTTCATGGAGGTAATTTGAACTGCTCTGCTCTGCTGCTCAGTCACTCAGTTGTGTCCCACCAGGCTCCTCTGTCCATGGGATTCTCCAGGCAAGAATACTGGAGTGGGTTGCCATGCCCTCCTCCGGGGATCTTCCCGACCCAGGGACTGGACCTGCATCTCTTGTATCACCTGCATTGGCAGGCGGATTCTTTAGTTTTTTGAACACCTTCAAAAATAAGTGGAAAAGCTAAAACAATAAAAAACACAAGGTACATCTTTGACCAACCTAGGCAACTTCTTTAATTCTGTACTGATTAGGAAGCTTTTGACTACAAGTAATAGAAAGTCTGACTCAGACTGGCTTAAAAAATAAGGAAATGCATTAAGTCATATAATAGGAACTCCAAAGATATGTCAGGCTGGACAGTATCATCAGTGCTATTTTTTCTGCCTCTCTTTGCTGTTGTCCTAAGGATTCGTCTAAATGCTGCTCCCTGTTGTGTTCCCTCTGTGGCTGCCCAGCAGTTTTGGCTACCTGATTCCCTGTTCACATCCTCTAGCTGAGAGAGCCATGAAAATCCTGATGCTAAGTTAGTTCACATGCCTTCCTTTGGATCAGTAAGCATCACCAAAGAGATTGCCACATGCTGTTTGGCTCAAACTTTGGTTACTTAACTAAATACAGGTGAAGGAAGGAGTTTAAGCCACTCCTATTGAAATACGTTTAGGCCAACCATAGCCTGTTCCTTGACTGAGAATAGAGGGGATGGAGCCATCTTCCCTGGAAACTCCTGGGCTGTGGGTGTTTGGGATGCCTGAAAAAAATTGATGTTCTATTAGAAGGAGGGCAGTGGGGAATGATACTGAGTGGGCAACCACAAGTGAGAACCACAAACCCTGATCTACAACAATGGAAATGGAGGCCCAATGCAGTGAGGATCAGTGAGGGGTGGTGAAGGTAGCAGGAGGAGGCCTGCAGTGTGGCTCCCAGACAGATTCCCACATGTGGTATGCCTCCACATGATGGAGAATTCCACACTCCCTAGTCAGAAAGGGATGTGAACAGGCTGGTTTAGGGGGGCTGCAGGAGTTCCCAGGTGGCCCTGAGGAGCGGCAGGGGAGGGATAGGTAATGAAAAAAGGCACGCCCTTGCTGTACTTGCTGAAGCAGCCTGTTGGTGAAATAGGGTTGGAAAAAAATACCTGTGAATTGTGAACAGTCCCACAGTTGTTGATTGCTGCTGACTGGGGAGCAGAAAGGGTTAAACCGTCACACACACACACACACACACACACACACACACACACACACACACACAACTTTGTGTTACAAGGAACAGAGAAGAAGCTTTGTCAGCTGACAACACCTGTTTAGTCCCTCCTTCCCTCAAACCTCCTACAAATTGTTCTTCCATGAACACCCATCTTAAGTCTGATTCTGCCACTTACTACCTGTACCTTCTTGGAAAGTTGTTTTTTAGATTTCTTTATTAAAAAATATTTTATTTTTAAATTTTTATTTGGAGGATAATTGCTTAGCAGTGTTGTTTTTGTTTCTGCCATACAATGATGTAAATCAGCCACAAGTACACATATATCCCCTCCCTCTTGAGCCTCCCTCCCATGTCCTCCCCGCCCCTCTGCCCCCAATCTCACCACTCTAGGTCACTGGAAGTTGTTTAACCTCTCTGCACTTCATTTTGCTCTCAAGTAAAATAAGGACAACGATAGTATCTACCCTCATCAGATTGCTGTGAGGGTTAAATAAGTTAATATGTGTAAGGCACTTAGAAAAGTACTCAGAATTAGTAAGCACAGTGTAAGTGATGATGATGGTGTGCTGCATGTTCAGTCATTCAGTCGTGTCTGGCTCTGTAACCGCATGGACTGTAGCCTGCCAGGCTTCTCTTTCCATGGGATTCTCCAGGCAAGAATACTGGAGTGGGTTGCTATTTCCTTCTCCAGGGGATCCTCCTGACCCAGGGATTGAACCCCTGCCTCTTGTGTCTTCTGCATTGGCAGGCAGATTCTTTACCACTGAGCTACTTGGGAAGCCTGATGATGATGGGGGTGGTGATTAAAAAAGGAGTAATAAAAAGGAAACTATGTATTTATAAAGAAAAGAGCAGGAAAGAGCAAATGCACAAAATAGAATAACATTGCTATTAAGCTCTGGACATTTTGAACAAACCCAAACGTGTGCATTGCTACTTGGACAGTGACTCCATTGCACACCCTTCCCCCCACATTTTCTCCTGTTTTGACTGGGAGTGGCTCTAGCTGCCATGCTTTGCAGTCCCACCTTTTTATGTCGGGTGTGTGGGCTGATGACTTGTGTCATTAGTCTCGCAAGTTCACAGACAGAGAAGAATTGTGTTCCAGGGGCTGGACTTCATGAACTACATCCCAGGCACCTCAATCACACCTGGGACTGATGTAGATGTTGAGATTCTGGAGCTCAAATTGATGCTATAATGGGATGAGACCCCTGGAGAACTTGAGAGGCAGGTGCGTTTTGCATGTGGAAGGAACAGCAATCACTGAAGCCCGGAGGAAGAGTCTAGGATGGCACCCAATCAATGCCTCGTGTAGTCCTCTCCCCTTGTGTGTGGGTAGTGCCTGTGACTTGCTTCTAACCGATAGGTTATGCCGTGGGTGACAGAAGCTGAGGCCTCCATCTGACATCCCCTGGAGGAACTGAATCCTGCCAACAGCCACCTGAGCTTGGAAGCAAATCCTTCCTCAGGTCGGCCCCAGCTGAGACCCCAGCCCTGGCTGACACTTTGTAGCCTAGTGAGAAGCACAGGACACAACCAAGCTGTGCTTGGATTCCTGACCCACAGAAACTGAGAGGGAATAAATAAATGTGTGTTACTTTGTTCCGAAATCTCAGGTGATTTTTTTTTTTATGTAGCAATAAAAATATTACTACACACATTTTTATGAAAACTTACTTTCTAATAGAGGGAGGATTCCAGCATAATGGGTGAGGACTTGGTTGTTCAATAAACGGTGTTAGAACAACTGGCCAATCCCCTGGAGGAAGATATAGAAGGAGCACTACTTACCACCCTGCCACTGCAATAAATCCTGGCTGGATCAGATTAAAACACTCAACACAAAATAACAAATCTTCAAGGAAAACACATGAGGGGAAGTTTTGTCATTTTAGGGGAAATACAATCTAAATGCTAAACTTTCTGGATGACAAGAATGAAAAGGTAACTTTAACAACATAAAACTAAAGAGAGCTCAGTGTGAAAAAAGCAATGTAAGTACAAACAGAAGATAGAAAACAAGTGGGAAAAAAGTGTCCTGTATGTACATTGACAAAGAGCTATTTTCCTTAATATATCGAGCTCAATGAATCAGAACAAACAATGCCATAGAGAATGGGCAGAGAACATAGTTCACAGAACAGAAAATGCCAGCAGCTCTCAGCCTCATTTGCAATAAGAAGAAACTAAATTAAAATTATGAGATGCTATTTTTTAACCTATCAATTGGCAAAGGCAAAAAGAGTTGGGCAATCGTGCTGAGGAATAGGGGATATGAGTTGGGCAATCGTGCTGAGGAATAGGGGATATGAGTATATTTTTGAATAATCTCTGTGGAGGGGAATTGGACAAAATATCTATGAAAATGTTAAAATATGACATAGCAATCCCACTGCAAGAAATCCCACCACTAGAAATCCAACCTATGTATATACCTATACATGATACATATTCAAAGATATTCAATGAAGCAGAGTTTGAAATACAGAAAGATTGAAAATAACCAATATGTGTATTAACAGGCTACTGTTTAAATATCTAGTTAAATCAACAATAAATGAGAGAGTTCTATCTGAACTGATATGAAACAGTTTTCTAACGTTATTAAAAACAAAGAACGGGGGAGGGAGGTGGGAGAGGGGTTCAGGATGGGGAACACATGTACACCCATGGCTGATTCATGTCAATGTATGGCAAAAACCACTACAATATTGTAAAGTAATTAGCCTCCAGTTAAAATAAATAAGTTAAAAAAAAAACTAAACAAAGAACGGAACATTGTGTGATGTATGCTATTTGTACAAAAATTTACATATACCAGACATGCTTGTACATGCAAAAAACACTTCAAAAAAATACCCAAGGAACAAATAACAATATTAACTTCCAGGGTGTGGAACTAGGAGGCTGGGGTGGGCAGAAGTGAGAAGGGGCTCTTACTTCTTATTTTATAGTTTTTCAAATATTTTGGATGAATATTATGAACACTTTCTCTATTCATAGTGACGAATAAAAACATTGAAAAGAGGGTAATGTTTTGACACCAAATACTCTTTCCAGGACTTAAAAGGGAGGAGTGTCTTCAGGCAGGAAGAACCAGTGAATGCCCCCTCTGTTGGTGTAAAAGGAAAGAACGCCCACTGCATTTTTAAAGAGTGTCTTAAAATAGTGTACTGACTGCAAAGCTCAGTGGGCTCAGCTCCTTCTGGTTGTTGGTTACAGGACTGTCAGGATCATTTCCTCCAGCTAACTTGCAGCCCTCTACAGTCCAGGTTGTTTTTTCCTGGGAAAATGTATGGGGCTTAGAGGATGAGGCTAGAAGAGCTGGCAGCTCCATTCAGGCGGAGCAGGTGGAGATGCTTCAGAGGAGTGGTCCCTGTACAGATTTTTCCTGGTGGTTTTCTTTCCTCCTTTTAGCCAGTGTTGCTGCACCTCTTTCCTGGTCCAGCCTTTGACACAGGCTCTGCAGCTGCTGCCCCTGACCCCTCCTCCCTCATTCCCTCTCTCAGTCTGGAACAGCCCTCTCTGGCACCTCTGCAGCTGTGACTCATTGCAAATGCTTTGCATTCCGGGATGTTCTGCAGGGTTTTGGGTCTCCCTTGTGGCTCGAAGCACAAGGCAAGTTGAAAGAGAGGAGAAAAAGAGGCCCTGCAGCTGCCAAAACATTGCAAGGATGAGGGGGAAAATTGTTAGGGAAACTGAAAACGTTTTGTGCGGGCAGGACCCCAGCCAGCCGCTCCCTGGTGTAGGCCTGCTGGTAATTTGAGCAGGGCTGGGGGATGCAGTGGAGGCTGAGTAGCGGGGTGGGATGGGAGGGGGTTGTCCAAGCCCCAGTGAGGCCCAGTCGTGTATCCAGAAGCCCTACAGGCCATCTGGAGACCATCTCCATCTGTCCAGGAAGGACCTGGGCTGAAGCCACGCTGGAAAGCAGGAATGTGTGTCTCATCCAGAAATGTTTGCTTCAAATATGTTTACCTTTAATTCACTAGAATTACTTTGTTAGCTCATTTCTCTTACCCACCATGTACAGTCATACACAATATTTTTAAATTCAGGTCAACTGATATCTATTAATACTTTTAAAACAGTAGTGTCTTTTTTCCCCCTTCCTTGAAGCTATGGAATCCTGTGTTGAAGTATGTGTAAAAGAAATAAATGCCAAACTGCCCAGGTTAATTAAACAGATATGGGTGGGAATTGGAGGAGAAGAAAGCCCTGTCCACTGACATTTCACCCCTGATGCTCTAGATAGGCTCCAATGGGACATAATCTAAACAAATCACTTAAATACACCTTCTTAACTAAATTTATACACAATAAAATATACCCATTTTAAGTGTACAATTTAATTTAGAGTTTTGGCAAATTGTATATACCCATGAAAGGTATAATTTGAAATCACTAACTTAGTTGATATGACCACAATGAAATAAATGTACATTTTTATGAGTAATCTTTAAAATTTTTTTAATTTCATTTTTTATTTATGGCTGTGCTGGGTCTTCATTGCTATGTGAGGGCTTTTTCTAGTTGCAGTGAGTGAGGGGCTAATCTTTGTTGCGGTGCACGGGCTTCTCATTTCTAGGGCTTCTCTTGTGGAGCACAGGCTCTAGGTACACGGGCTTTAGTAGTTGTGGCTCGCTGGCTCAGTGGTTGTGAAGCATGGGCTTAATTGTCCCTCTGCATGTGGTATCCTTCTGGATCAGGGGTCCAACCCATGTTTCCTGAACTGGCAGGTGGACTCTTAACCACTGAACCATCAGGGAAGCCCAAAATGTACATTTTTTAAAGGGGGGAATCAAGAGTATTTAATATTCTCCTGTATTGCCCTAATCCCATGGATGTAACATCATATTAAGGCTCCTTTACTATCAACAAAAATAATAGCATTTGATTTAATTTCACTTGAATTTCATGGAAGAAAATAACTTGGATTTCATAGAAAACAAAATTGAAGTGGAAAGAATTGCTAAAACTCCAATAACTTTTTCTTCTTTCAAGAAATATTAGTCCCTAAACAATCTCTTTAAGATTGAGAAGAAAGGGTGGAATGAATTGGGACTGACATATATACACTACTATGTATAAACTAGGTAACTAATGAGAACCTACTGTGTAGCACAAAGAACTCTGCTCAGTGCTATGTGGTGACCTAAATGGGGAGGAAATCTAAGAAAGAGGGGATATATGTACACATATGACTGATTCACTTTGCTGGACAGCAAGAAACTAACATAACATAGTAAAGGCACTATACTCCAATAAAAGTTAAAGACAAAAAAAAAAGATCGAGAAGAGATTTTGGAAGTCACTAAGCGTGTTCATCTAGTCAAGGCTATGGTTTTTCCTGTGGTCATGTATGGATGAGAGAGCTGGACTGTGAAGAAGGCTGAGTGCCTAAGAATTGATGCTTTTGAACTGTGGTGTTGGAGAAGACTCTTGAGAGTCCCTTGGACTGCAAGGAGATCCAACCAATCCATTCTAAAGGAGATCAGGCCTGGGTGTTCTTTGGAAGGAATGATGCTAAAGCTGAAACTCCAGTACTTTGGCCACCTCATGCGAAGAGTTGACTCATTGGAAAAGACTCTGATGCTGGGAGGGATTGGGGTCAGGAGGAGAAGGGGACGACAGAGGATGAGATGGCTGGATGGCATCACTGACTCGATGGACGTGAGTCTGGGTGAACTCCGGGAGTTGGTGACAGACAGAGAGGCCTGGCGTGCTGCGATTCATGGGGTCGCAAAGCGTCGGACACGACTGAGCAACTGAACTGAACTGAACTGAAGCGTGTTTAGTCGTTTCAATTTCATACATGGATTGACCCCTTCTGTGAAAGATGGGGATAAACTGCATACATGGTCTCCCACCTCACATCCTCTCTTCCTGACTTTTATAGAACTCTTTATATTTGTTAACAATCTCTTCAGGAACATTAACATTCTTTCAGTGACAGTCCAGCAGTTTTTACTGATCTGCATTTATATGGATTTGGGGTTCACTGAAAGTCCTCTATATGCTTCTTTGCTCCTTTTTTTCCCTTAAATTTGTCCCTTAAATGCCAGGATATCACCAAGTAGTTTTTTTGAGAGATGCTCATGGGCATTATGTTTCCTGATTTTTTTTGTATGTTTAGAAAAGTCCATTTTGCCTATGTACAGGAATGGCAATTTATTTGGATAAGCCACTCTTTGGTTGCTTTACTTTAGTCATTGTTCCTATTTTCTGTCAGAATTCCTATTGAATTCTGAGTCACTTTGTCTCCTGCAGATAATTTGATATTGTTTGCCTGAATCCTTGAAGAAGTCTTACTTTTGAATTTCAATAGGTTAAGTTTAAGTCATGATATATCTCAGTACTGAATGTTACATGGTGAGGTTTTCTGAAACAGTGTGTTTTTTAATTCTACAAATTCACTTTCCTTTGTTTCAGGGGTATTCTCTTGAATATTTTTTTGTTTAATTTGATGGGTTTACTATTTCTGGGACATCATTTATGATTATATTATGCTTCAAATCTTTGCCTGTAATTCAAATTATTTAGCAATCTCTACTCTGTTCCTTGCTGCTTTTACTTTTATTAATTTTGTAATTATGTTGTTTGGTCCTCCTTTCAGCTCATTCTGCTTTTGTTCTTTAATCACAGTGTATTTGAGCTCTTGTTTTATTTATTTAATTCATGTTCTTAAAATGACTTGAGGTCAAAAGCATTTGTAGTCAATTCCCTTGTTTCTAGGGTTCTTCTAAATTAGGCCCTTTATCATGTTTATGCTATTTTCCTTTCTTTGAATGTTGGAAAAGAAAGTGTTTGTTAAATCACTTTACAATTTTTTTTTTCATCCTGCTCACATTTTATCTAGATTGTCTACATTCTATTTGCTTTGAATCAAGATTCTTTTTCCTCTAAAAACTTCAGAACCCAGTTAGTTCTATTTGGTTTTCCTCTCCATATCATGGATTGAGGGCTGGAAATTTTGTGTCTTCACACTTTTCTGTCTACGACTTGAAGTTGATAGTAGTGGGTAGAGAGGATAGACATCAACTGAAGCGATTCTCAGCCTTAGAATACTTGAATTCTGCTTTTCCGAAATGTTGTTAGAGATCCTATACTAACTTTCTTTCATCCAGCTGGAGGTTGTATTCTTTTCTTGGGGGTGGCAGGAGGAATACATTTCCTGAAGATTAATATGTGGTCTTCAAGTCAGAGGGAAGCCTGATCACAATGCTTACTTTTGAGGCTTTCCTGTGCAATCCTTTGACTGAGTCTGGAAACACAAAGAAAGTATGTACAAAGTGTGTAGTAGCATAAACCTGGCAATGAAAGCTAACTGAATGACAGCATCATTACTCGAAAGATACTAGTCCCAAGTTTGGAACCCAAATTCACAAAATGAAAATTTACAGATAGTATTTATAATCTGGGTTGCCCAGTGTTGAAAAGCTTTTCCTATTTGGGAGGAGCCCTAAGATCAATTCCCATGGTGCAGTGGTAAAGAATTTGTGCGCAATGCACGAGACACGGTTTAACCTCTGGGTCGGGAAGATCCCTTGGAGAAGGAAATGGCAACCCACTCCAGTATTCTTGCCTGGAGAATCCCATGGAGAGAGGATCCTGGAGGGCTACAGTCCATGGGGTTTCAGAGCCAGACACAACAGAGTACACACACACATATACACACTAAGACCATAATAGGGAAAATGCCCCCTCCACTCTGGAGGCCCAAAAGGCAATTATCCCCTCCACGAACAAGGAGAAGATCAAGCACAGTCAATCAAATGCTGCCACCTGGACTGTGTATCTTGAGGGGGTGACAACACAGGTCCGGTCAGTTAGGAATGCCTCCTGGTGGCTGTGCAGGGAGGAGAGTCTGGAAGGGCAAAGTGCATGTCCAGTGACAATGGAACCCAGCACAGGGATGGTAGGTATCTAGTGGTGCAGGTGCCAGTCTTGGGGCGCCAAATTCCCTGTTGGTTAAGTGGCACATCCTGAGCAGCCTGGTGCTATGGCGAGTATCTGGTCCATTTCTGCTTTTTTTGTTTGTTTGTTTCTACGAGTCATCAGATACCCAGTCAATTCCATTTCCACTTAAGGAACTGTAGGCAGTTTTTGTTATTTATAATCAGTACCTTGACAAGTATAAAATATTTTGGGTTCAGGATTCAAAAATCAAGTGAGAAGAACTGGGCACTTGGCAATCCATGTGAAAAAGACCTAGGGATTTTTTTTTAAAGACTTAAAAAATATTTAATTTTATGTTTTTTGGCTGAGCTGGGTCTTCATTGCTGCACACCGGCTTTCTATAGTGAGCGAGGTCTACTCTTTGTTGCAATTTGCAGGTTTCTCATTGAGGTGGCTTCTCTTGTTGCAGAGCACAGGCTCTAGGCAAACAGGCTTCAGTATTTGTGGCTCTTGGGCTCTAGGGGCGGGCTCAGTAGTTGTGGCATACGGGATTAGTTGCTCTGCAGCATGTGGAATCTTCCTGGACCATGCATTGAACCTGTGTCCTCTGCATTGGCAGGTGGATTCTTAACAACTGGAACACCAGGGATGTCCAAAACTTAGGAATTATCATGCACCATGATATAACGAGTTTTAATAATAGAGTAGTGTGCCTGCCAGAGGCTACAGTGGGCAGGACAAGGACAAGAAGGTCAGAGGCTTGCTTCCTTATCCTTCTGCTCTTGTTAGCTACAACTAGAGTGTATTTTCCTGTTTTAAGCATTTTATTTTAATGCAGATAGGGACAAATTAAAATATGTCCAGTAGGAGAGTGATTAGAAAGGTGATAAGTCTTTATATGAAGAAATGGAGAAATTTAACTTAGAAAAACCACAAGGAAGACAGTCTATGATTCTGTTATATTATGTTACCACTGAGATAACTGTATAAAAATGTAATGGTACAAAGACAGATGAAATATGTCTTTAAAAATAAAACAACATTCCCTCCACACAGATATGGATCTGTGGAGATATTATAAAATGTGAGAGAAAATGGGAGATGAAACTTCTCAGATGAGGCTATGAGATGAGACAACATGAGAAATGTGTGTTGCTTGAACAACTAACTTCTATCACTAGTAGAGTGAGCCTGGAGGAACCATTTCCTGGGTTCCAAACACTTTTCTTTTGGGGCCCCTGTTCATGGGATGCAAATATCTTCCTCCCAGGAAATGTTCCTAAATAACTAAATAGCTGGAGTCCAGAGGCTCCGGATAATTCACCTTTACCATCATAAAAGAAATACAAGATCTAATTTACTGAAATATTCCTGAAATTATACTGAAAAAGGTATACAATGATATACTATCATATTCTCATGTTGCCTTCTGGTTTCTAGCATGTTCAAGTGAGTAATAAGCCCCAAATCTTGTTCTTTCCTTATAACTTCATAATAAATCTAAGGCCACGTCCATCATCAGAGTGTCCCTGAGGATAATGTTGATTATTGTTCTTATTTTTAAACTTGTGTTGCTCTAAGCCACTAAATTTGTTTTAATTTTTTTTCCCCACTGCGAGGCATGTGGGATCTTAGTTCCCTGATTAGAAACTGAACCATACCCCCTGCAATGGAAGCACAGAGTCTTAAACACTGGACTGCCAGAGAAGACCTAATGTTGATTATTTTGAATTAACTATTTTAAATACGAAATGATAAATGTACCTTAGATATACATGTATTACTTGCATATTTCTTCTTTTATGTGAAATGTAAGAATTGAGTTAATTGAAGTTATTTTGCATTTGCAAGAAATAAAAATCTCTGAAGGTAATTAAACTCTTTGGCTAGCTTGTATATGAACTGGTTCTACCACTCTCAGGATCCTGAGGAGACCAAGAATGGAGAAAAGCTGTGGGGAAACGAAGGCCTCCTCACCTTCACTCTCCTTGGCAGAGCATAGAGGACCAAGGCTTTTCCAGGGAAAGTACAGTCTAGGGATTCAATAGCCTCAGAATTTAGAGAGTCAAACAAGAGCTTCATTCAGGCTTGTGAGGGCTGCTACAAGCAATTTGCTGTGAGGATCCTTCTGACTACTGAGCATGCATATTAACCCGCTTAACTTTTGTTTCTTGTTTTTACAGTTAGGGAAACCATCTGGGTTAAGCGATCTCCCCTTCTCCTTATCCTGTCTTGTGACGGGTATTTTGGCAAAGTCTGATTGAGGCTTAAAGAACAATCTGTACCAACAGAACAGACTGTGAGTTCCTTGGGGTGGGGACGGGGAAGCGTGGAGAGATGGCGGCTTGGCTTAGTTTTCTCTCTCTTGCACCTGAGGACAGTGGCGAGCAGGTGGTAAAGGACAATTAGACTGAATTGAACTAAAAGAAGTGAAACTAACTGACCCATAACATCAAAACCACACACAAACAAGGGATACTTCGTAGGTAGCCAAACAATTAAATTAATAGATAAAGCAATGTTTTGGCAGGGAGAGAAGCTGGGAATATATTTTTTCTTGATCTTCATATTATAGTTTGACCCATTGTATAATAATTTATTAAGACATAAGGGAACAGAGAAAGGCCATTTTAAAGAAAGCCAACAAGAACGGCATATTTTTTACTCCTATTGTCATATTAGGTTTGTTGCTTAGGAGAAATTGTCAACAATTCCAAAATAAAAAAAAATCACAGGACAGTTAAATTTATATTTACTTGAAACAAAGGAAAAAATTAAGGACTTTATTCCATTTCTCCTTACTAAAATTTAATTCTTTCTCTTTAAAAAAATTACCATATGGAGGGCAATAGAAATGACATACTATTTTTTATTTGTTTAAACAATTTCCAAAATGCTGTTAGACATGAACTGGAGTTATTACATCTAGTATAGCAAAAGGAAGGAATGCATAAAGATAAAAGTATATATTAAAGAATTAGAAAACAGAAAAATGGCAGTACTAATAAATAAATCCAAAACCCAACAAAATTGATAATTAATTACTTACATTAATTAATTAATAATTAATGTAAGTAATTAATTACTAAGTAGCTAAAATTATTTATTTATTTATTTATTTGGCCGTGCTGGGTTGCTGGGTCTTAGTTGTGGCATGAGGGATCTAATTCCCTGACCAGGGATCAAACCCTGGCCCTGAGAGTTAGTCACTGGACCACTAGGGAAGTCCCTTTTTAACTATATTTTTTAAATGGAGAAAGTACACATACTAAAAATAGAAATTGGAAGTTAATTAAAACCCACAGACATAAGGGATGAAAAGCCTTCTAAAAGCTGATTTTGTTCAGCTGTATGAAAATACATTTTTTAAATGAAGAAAATAGATTATTTCCTAGTAAAATATTAATTGCCAAGTTGTCCTCAGATGAGATAACAATCAAAACATAGCAATTACTATGAGAGAAATGTGAAAAGTTGTCAAATTTCCTACTCAAAATAAACAAATAAATAATACCCTACTCACAAGTGATTTTACTAGTAAATTCTACCAACTTTTAAATAACAGATGACATCAAATATTCATGAGTATGTAGAAAAGACAAAAGTCTTCCAGATTCTCATGATGAAGCCAAACTAAAACTGATAACAAAATCTGACAAAGGTAACATAAACTAAAAATCACAAACTAAAAGCACTCATGAGTATCAATTCTAAGACTCCAAAGAGTGTATTAGCAAACGGATTCAACAACACATAAAAAGACTAGCATACCTTAGTAAAGCATGATTCATATAAGACATGCAAAGATGGTTCCATCTGAAAAAATACATATCTACATAATTCACCCTATTAGTGTAAAAAAGAGAAAAATCATATGACCATCTTCATAATTATTTTAGAAAGCATTTTTAAAATTTCAACAACTCTTGATTAAAATACTTAGTAAAATAGGAATAATCATGTTATATCATTCATATATATATCCCAACCAGAAAGACTATGCTCTATAGGGAAAATACTAGAATGTCTACCCTCACCATTATAACTATCATCAATCTGGAGGTAATAGCCTGCGTAATTAGACAACAGAAATAAATAAGAGGAGCAAAAATTGAATCACAAAGATAGAATTAAGATTAATCCTTATTAATAGACAATATGATTACGCATCTGAAAAACTCAAGAAAGAAAATCACCTGAAATTAGGAACAAAGTAACAGATGTGAATTTGAGCAATCTCCAGGAGATAGTGATGGACAGGGATGCTGAAGTCCATGGGGTTGCAAAATCAGATGTGACTTAGCGAATGAACACAATATCATTAGCCTTCCTATTAGGAAAGCTATATGAAATTGCCAATATTTAACTTTTTTAGACTCACAGATATGACAATACCACATGGCTTAACCTAGTACGCACAAATAACAACCACTGAGAAAACATAATGGATAAGAGGCCATTTACAATGATCACAAAAAAGACAAAATACTTTGGTACAGCGTAAAATAAAGAACTGTTCACAATCCAAACAAAGAAAACTTAAAAATTTCTTTAAAGAACACAAAATCAAACTTGAGTGGAAAAACGCATCCTTTACTAAGATAGGAGGCTTCAATGTTAATAAGATGTCTGCTTCATCTAGATTTAGAATATTAACACAATCTCAATGAAAAAACCAAAAGAAAAAAAATTTTAAGTAGAAAAACTGATTTTAAAGTTCTTACTGGAAAAAAAAACAAAGCCAAGGATCTTACATTAAAAAAGGGAGAATAATGAAAGAAGACCAGCCTAACAAGATAGTATAACATTATAAAACTGCAGTAATTTAAACAGTGTGTGCTTTGTGAATGAAGTCAATGGAATAGATTCCAGAATACAGAAGTAGACTTATATGTTAAGACTTTTGGGATGACAAGAGTAATATCTTAATTAAATAGGGAAAGGATTGATTATGCAATTAAAAACTCTTAGACTCTTTTGCAGAGGAAACCACTAGAACTACTTTCTTATCTTTCCAAGTATTTCATACTCCCAAACCCCCTTCCCAATAGACTACGTTCTATATGCACAGTTCTGCATTTTGGTTTTCACTTAACCATGTAGGTTGAGGATTGTTTTATACCTATACATCCAGGACTGCCTTATCTTATCATTTTTTAAATCTTTAAGCTACACACCATTCCAATTTATGGAGGTACCATCATTTATTTAACTAATCCCAATCAATGAACATTTACACTGATGCTAATCTTTTGCTGTCACTAGCATTTCTGCAGTGAATTACTTCATATGTAGCTCATTTTGCACATATGAGGACATTTGAAGGATGCGTTTGTAGAAGCAGAATTGCTGAGTAAAAGCGGATGGGCATTTTAATTTTGATATGTGTGAGTGCTCAGTCATGTATAACTCTTTGCGACCCCATGATCTGTAGGCTGTCAGGTTCCTCTATCCATGGAATGTTCCGGTTAAGGATATTGGAGTGGGTTGCCATTTCCTACTCCAGGGGATCTTCCCAATGCAGGGATTAAACCCACATCTCTTGCTTGGCAGATGGATTCTTTAGCACTGCGCCACCTGGGAAGCAGTTATCACCAAATTGCCCACCAAAGAGGTTGTCCTTATTCATGTTAATATTGGCAAACATTTGAGAATATCTGTTTCCTAGGACGGAGGAGCCTGGTAGGCTGCAGTCCATGGGGTCGCTAGGAGTCGGACACTACTGAGCGACTTCACTTTCTTTTCACTTTTATGCACTGGAGAAGGAAACGGCAACCCACTCCAGTGTTCTTGCCTGGAGAATCCCAGGGATGGTGGAGCCTGGTGGGCTGCCGTCTATGGGGTCACACAGAGTCGGACACGACTGAAGTGACGCAGCAGCAGCAGCAGCGGCAGCAGACCTAAGCAAGAGAGCACTCTATCAAGCTTTTTGAACTTTGTCAACCTCACAGGCAACGACTAGGATCTCATACTTTTAATTTAGATTCTTCTCACTGGGTGATTTAAAATGTCAACTTTATCACAGACTAAATTTATCTATTTGATGCCTTTCTGGGCTTTTTAGTTTATTCTGTTGGTCTCCCTTGTCTTTTTATACACTATGGAGTTCTCATCATAGTAGTTTTATACTATGTTTTACTCTACAGTAGGTCTAATTATTCTTCTTTCCTCTAAGAAATTACTGGCTCTTCTTGTTTATATTTCCAATATAAGTTTGAAAAATAGTTTGTCACATAAAATCCTGCTGCATTTTTACTGAGGTTGCAATCAAATCAATAGATTACTTAGGGATATCACTGCTCACTTGTTAAAGCTTACATTGAAGGCTTACTATTTCTTGTCTATATCTTTTGAGTAACGTCTTCCTTGTGCTCATAACAATGTTTTAAATAAAATATTTTCTTGTTCATTCTTCATAGCATCTTTGGAAACAGGCCAGGAAGATAGAAGATATGGGATTAGTCTAAGATATTTGATAGAAAATCTTAGCCCAGTTTTATATCTACTCTTTGGTAATGCCTCCCAGTAGATTTTAAGAAAATTCAAAAACCAAACAAACTTTTGTACCCACAATTAAATGTTCCTACTGCAAAAACTGAACATCATGAAAGCACAATTCTGCAGGGTGTCTCTTGTGTGGTGATCTGTGGCCAAGCACTGTGGAATGCATTCCCATCATGGAGTAACAATCTCAAAAGAATTTTGAAACCAGAGTTGGCTTGAATGCTATACAAATGACACCCAGGGTCTTGGCTTACTTCCCAGATTTTCCCTTTTTGGTTTTCTAGCAAGTTTGGTCATGCCTGGGAATTTGCTGAATCTGGTGCTTGGATCAGGGACTTCCTGAATGCTACCTTGGGATCAGTGACATGTGTTTGCCCAAGGGGGTTTGGAGTAAAATTTTTAGATAAACCGCTGGTGTTAAGTAAGTTCTCTACTGAACTTGTTCTCAGAAAACCCTGGCACGAGGGTGTGAACAGGAAGGGCAACTTGTGAATTGTTAATGGAAGGCAAAGATCTTGTGAGAGAGTATTGTACTGTGAAGAGTATTAAGTTGCATACTGAGCACACTGGTGTTCCAGCTGGAGGGTCGTCAAGTTTTTAAATAAATATCTAATGTATTTCAAAGCTCTCTTTAATGCTATCCTTGACAAATGCCACTCGCTAAAGGTCAGCCAAGACTTGATAAACAGGTGCTTATCTGTGGTAACCTGGGCACTGCCTACCATTACCCTAGTTCAGGTAACATGGAAAGAGCTGAGAAAGCACCTACATTAGTTACTGAATTACTTAGGGCACAAATATTTGTTGACATATAGCTGAGTATATTTCTGGATTACATTTTCAAAATAAGTATGGTTTTCATAATTTTGTTTTAGTCAACACATTTCTCCTCAATGTTAGGTATAATTAAGAGCTGACTCAGGTAAAATATTTTTTAAAAGTACAGCAATGTAATACACATACCTAGGTAACCTCTGAGGCTTTTTACCACCACCCGCATAAATAAGAACATTCTTTAGCTGGTCTCTCTGCAACAAAAAGCTACTGTGTTCTAAACTAGAATGTTAGGCAAGAATCTGAATAGTGTACAGTTTACTGAATGCTCAGCCTGTTTAGTGACATACCAAAAAGTAGGACAAAGGCTTAAAGCAAAAACGTGGCGCAAGTTTTCAGCAATGACGTTAAAGGCGTATGGATGGTGAAATGTTTAATTATCAACGCAGAGACCAGGTTGTAAAATCTAGCTAAAATAAAAGTATAAAGATGGGCTGTGAATGGGATAGCTGCTTGATTCAGTGATCTCATGGTTTGCTGAGCATTAAGAGTGTTGCCAGAATTATGAAATTAGACCACTCTGAACAGAGAATGGTGATGGTGAGATGGTGGCTTATATCACTTGTCTTTTATTCTCACTGTAATGGTAACTCCTTAGATTATAAATATTAACTATTTATACATGAGAAACTAATGAAAGGTGAGGCAAAATGGGCTTCAAAAGTAAATTGTTACAGTAAATTAGGTAAAGACCATATAAAGTTAGGAGAGCATTTTCAAATCTAAGAAAACAGCATAACACAAATTTCATGACTCTCCTTATACTAACAGAGCTTGTGTCAAACAAGCCATTTGAGGAAAACATTTTACAGACGTGCCTGCGCTCCAAGGCTTGAAATTGGCCTTAAGTATTCCTAAATTCTGTGGTGGTAGGACTAAAGAAATCTCATACAAGTGGAAATCTGGGTCTGACAAACCTTTTGGAGAAATGTAAAATGTGATTTAAACTAAAGGGATTCTAATTTCTTTTGATGACATTTTTTTCATTTAGGATTTATGGACTCCTGAGGGACCTCTGTACAGCTGAGAACCTGATTGCCTTTATATAGATGTGTCATGCTAGAGAACTGTCTGAAAGATTTCAGAGTGTGAATTCTGCAATAGACTTCACACCATTAAAAATGTGGTTCCAGGATAATCATGACAGATGACATATGGAATATTTTTCAGCCTTTCAAAACCTAGGGGAATGTGAATTAACACATTCTCGAGATTATTTTATTCCTGGCTGATAATATTTAGGTGCTTTATGTACTCAGAGGAGTATCAGTTCAGTTCAGTTCAGTTGCTCAGTCGTGTCCAACTCTTCGCGACCCCATGAATCGCAGCACGCCAGGCCTCCCTGCCCATCACCAACTTCTGGAGTTCACTCAGACTCATGTCCATCGAGTCAGTGATGCCATCCTGCCATCTCATCCTCTGTTGTCCCCTTCTCCTCCTGCCCCCAATCCCTCCCAGCATCAGAATCTTTTCCAATGAGTCAACTCTTCGCATGAGGTGGCCAAAGTACTGGAGTTTCAGCTTCTGCATCATTCCCTCCAAAGAAATCCCAGGGCTGATCTCCTTCAGAATGGACTGGTTGGATCTCCTTGCAGTCCAAGGGACTCTCAAGAGTCTTCTCCAACACCACAGTTCAAAAGCATCAATTCTTCGGCGCTCAGCCTTTTTCACAGCCCAGCTCTCACATCCATACATGACCACTGGAAAAACCATAGCCTTGACTAGATGGACCTTTGTTGGCAAAGTAATGTCTCTGCTTTTGAATATGCTATCTAGGTTGGTCATAACTTTCCTTCCAAGGAGTAAGCATCTTTTAATTTCATGGCTGCAGTCACCATCTGCAGTGATTTTGGAGCCCACAAAAATAAAGTCTGACACTGTTTCCACTGTTTCCCCGTCTATTTTCCATGAAGTGATGGGACCGGATGCCATGATCTTCGTTTTCTGAATGTTGAGCTTTAAGCCAACTTTTTCACTCTCCACTTTCACCTTCATCAAGAGGCTTTTTAATTCCTCTTCACTTTCTGCCATAAGGGTGGTATCATCTGCATATCTGAGGTTATTGATATTTCTCCCAGCAATCTTGATTCCAGCTTGTGTTTCTTCTAGTCCAGCGTTTCTCATGATGTACTCTGCATATAAGTTAAATAAGCAGGGTGACAATATACAGCCTCGACGTACTCCTTTTCCTATTTGGAACCAGTCTGTTGTTCCATGCTCAGTTCTAACTGTTGCTTCCTGACCTGCATACAGGTTTCTCAATAGGCAGGTCAGGTGGTCTGGTATTCCTATCTCTTTCAGAATTTTCCACAGTTTATTGTGATCCACACAGTCAAAGGCTTTGGCATAGTCAATAAAGCAGAAATAGATGTTTTTCTGGAACTCTCTTGCTTTTTCCATGATCCAGCGGATGTTGGCAATTTGATCTCTGGTTCCTCTACCTTTTCTAAAATCAGCTTGAACATTAGGAAGTTCACGGTTCACATATTGCTGAAGCCTGGCTTGGAGAATTTTGAGCATTACTTCACTAGCGTGTGAGATGAGAGCAATTGTGCGGTAGTTTGAGCATTCTTTGGCATTGCCTTTCTTTGGGATTGGAATGAAAATTGACCTTTTCCAGTCCTGTGGCCACTGCTGAGTTTTCCAAATTTGCTGGCATATTGAGTGCAGCACTTTCACAGCATCATCTTCCAGGATTTGAAATAGTTCCACTGGAATTCCATCACCTCCACTAGCTTTGTTCATAGTGATGCTTTCTAAGGCCCACTTGACTTCACATTTCAGGATGTCTGGCTCTAGGTCAGTGATCACACCATCGTGATTATCTGGGTCATGAAGATCTTTTTTGTACAGTTCTTCTGTTTATTCTTGCCACCTCTTCTTAATATCTTCTGCTTCTGTTAGGTCCATACCATTTCTGTCCTTTATCGAGCCCATCTTTGCATGAAACGTCCCCTTGGTATCTCTAATTTTCTTGACGAGATCTCTAGTCTTTCTCATTCTGTTGTTTTCCTCTATTTCTTTGCATTGATCACTGAGGAAGGCTTTCTTATCTCTCCTTGCTATTCTTTGGAAATCTGCCTTCAGATGCTTATATCTTTCCTTTTCTCCTTTGCTTTTCACTTCTCTTCTTTTCACAGCTATTTGTAAGGCCTCCCCACACAGCCATTTTGCTTTTTTGCATTTCTTTTCCATGGGGATGGTCTTGATCCTTGTCTCCTGTATAATGTCATCAACCTCAGTCCATAGTTCATCAGGTACTCTATCTATCAGCTCTAGGCCCTTAAATCTATTTCTCACTTCCACTGTATAATCATAAGGGATTTGATTTAGGTCATACCTGAATGGTCTAGTGGTTTTCCCTACTTTCTTCAATTTCAGTCTGAATTTGGCAATAAGGAGTTCATGATCTGAGCCACAGTCAGCTCCTGGTCTTGTTTTTGTTGACTGATAGAGCTTCTCCATCTTTGGCTGCAAAGAATATAATCAATCTGATTTTGGTATTGACCATCTGGTGATGTCCATGTGTAGAGTCTTCTCTTGTGTTGTTGGAAGAGGGTGTTTGCTATGACCAGTGCATTTTCTTGGCAAAACTCTATTAGTCTTTTCTCTGCTTTATTCCGTATTCCAAGGCCAAATTTGCCTGTTACTCCAGGTGTTTCTTGACTTCCTACTTTTGCATTCCAGTCCCCTATAATGAAAAGGACATCTTTTTTGGGTGTTAGTTATAAAAGGTTTTGTAGGTCTTCACAGAACCGTTCAAATTCAGCTTCTTCAGCATTACTGGTTGGGGCATAGACTTGGAGACTTGGATTACTGTGATATTGAATGGTTTGCCTTGGAAATGAACAGAGATCATTCTGTCGTTTTTGAGATTGCATCCAAGTATTGCATTTCGGACTCTTTTGTTGACCATGATGGCTACTCCATTTCTTCTGAGGGATTCCTGCCTGCAGTAGAGATATAATGGTCATCTGAGTTAAATTCATCCATTCCAGTCCATTTTAGTTCACTGATTTCTAGAATGTCTACATTCACTCTTGCCATCTCTTGTTTGACCACTTCCAATTTGCCTTGATTCATGGACCTGGCATTCCAGGTTCCTATGCAATATTGCTCTTTACAGCATCGGACCTTGCTTCTATCACCAGTCACATCCAGAGGAGTACAGGTAAGATTATATCCATTGGTCAAGACATCAGCCATTGTGCTCCTAACTCTGAAGGAGACAAGGTGGGATGTGATCACCTTGTTTTGTGCTTTTCATGAAATAGCCTTATTTCTATCCTGCTTGCGAGCACCATGGTTACTTTTACCAGCAATTGAGAATGCAAGCAGGGGTGTAAGCTAAGAGTCTTGAGTGAGTTACCATCCTCAGACTTTTGCCTACAGTTAGTGAGGTGGAGTCTGGTCTGAAGCCCCACGTGGACTGTTTCCCTCACTTGCACTGGGAGAGGCAGCATGGCACAGGCTTGAGCATCACACGCCGCAGCTCGACCATCATGCTGTAGCCGTGTGGCCATGGTCTGGTTACCTCAACCTTTCTATGTCCTGGTTTCCTGGTAGAAAAATAAGGCCTGACAACAGTGTTCCCCTCAGGAGGGCATTGCGAACATGACACGAGGGAATTCATCTAAAGCATCTGGAACAGTGCCAGTAAATGTTAACAGTGATTTTTATAGAAGTCACATGATTGAGGATTTAATATATCTGGCAAGCTAGTAAGCTCCTCCTCCCCATCCATGCATAGAGACATATCCTTGAATATGAAAAACGAGGAGAGAATCTTTCAGACAGGTAGTGGCAGGAAATCTTCACAACCACAGATCTAGTTGAGAAAAATTTCCAGGCTTTGATGAGTCAAACTGGAGAGTCCTTCAACTTGGGGTTATGACAAGGAGCCAGTCAGACAGCCTCAAACAAGATGCCCCAGCTATTCCCACTGGCTGGGCCACTTTCCACTGTCACTGACTGTGGGAGCAGTCCTTCCCCTGCGTCATGCTGCAGCATCCTTTGCTGACACAGGTCATCTTTAGTACAGCACATGGTCAGTCAACCAGCAGAGGCAAAAGTTTTGTGTAAGAACTGACACAAAACTTTGTGCGTTTATTATGTCCATGTACAAACTGGGGTCCTTACCCTCCAAAAATATCATGATCCTAAAGCTGACAGCTGTTCACATGAAACTTGGAATACATTCCCTTGTTTATAAACAAATCACAACAGAACATTATAATGTCTTCCACAAATGCAAATTAATTGACTAACTACCATTTCCCACAAACCCCACCTTTTCCTCCTTTGCTTGTTTTCTCTTTCTTTATGTTTCAGTTGCAGAGAGGGTTAATCATAAATTACTGTCTGGAGCCCACTCCAGTGTTCTTGCCTGGAGAATCCCAGGGACGGGGGAGTCTGGTGGGCTGCCGTCTATGGGGTCGCACAGAGTCGGACACGACTGAAGCGACTTAGCAGCAACAGCAGCATAGAGAGAAACTAGTCTGCATCTGGAAGGAACTGGGAAAGCACTGGGAATTTTTTTTTTTCTAATCATGAATGCAGTGATTACCAGCTTCAAAATAAGTAAAGGTTTTCAGTACATGGGAAAGAAGCAGAACACACTCTAGGGTGAGGGGACAGTGAGTGCAAAGGTAGAGAGACGTCAACAGGCACTGTTGCATTTAGGGAACAGCGTAAGCAAGCAAGAAATCTCTTTGGTCTCTGTAGGAAACACCACTGAGTTACCATGGAGCACAAGTTGGGGAGTAACTGTGAACACCTAGTTAGACATTTTTGTTCTGCACAGGTAAGTACAACGGTCAGTCTTTTAATAGAATAGAAAATAGAATCCAAGTTCTATTTTCAAGTTCACCCTGACATGTACTTCCTACCCCTTTTTTGCTACATCCCAGAAGCTACTAATTTTGCTTTCTTTGGTTGTGGAAAAAGCAAGATCCCTTCTTCCCGAGCCTCTTGTTTCCAGGTAGGATTTGCCTCTTCTCAAGGCTTCTTCCGGTTTAGCAATTCCCATGAATTTTGGTCAAATAATTTTCCTACTAGACAATATACTCCATGAAAGCATGGATTTTCATATTTTTAAATTCATGGTTATTCCTAGTACCTACACACTACCAGTTTAGATATAATTCAATAAATTTAAGACCCTACAATGTAGTGCCCTATGGAGAGTCCACTGATGCTCCCTAAAATGTGGACCATTTTAAAAGTCTGTATTGAATGTTACAATAATGCTTCTGCTTTATATCTTGGTTTTTATATCTGTGAGGTTTGTGGGGTCTTAGCTCCCTGATCAAGGATCATAGCTACACCCATGGCATTGGAAGGTGAAGTCTTAACAACTGGACACCAGGGAAGTCCCTCCCTACCTTTAAAAAGCCTGTCAACAAGTGAAAAAGAGACAGGTGATCAAACCCCAAATCAAGGCAAAATGAAACCAGTGCAACAAACACACTGTTAATAGGGGATGCTAAGGACTGAATGTCTTCCCTAGAGTCATGTGTTGAGACCTAATCCCCAGTGTGGTAGTGTTTAGAGGTGGGTCTTTGAGAGGTGATTAGGCCATGTGGGTAGAAACTTTATGAATGGGATTAGTGAACCCAGAGAGATCCCTTGTCCCTCTGTCATGCAAGATTGCAGTAAGATGGCAGTCAATGAGGAAGTGGTCTCTCACCAGACATTGAGTCTGCAGTACCATGATCTTGGATTGCCCAGTCTCCAGAGTGGAGAGGAGTGTTGTTTACAAGCCACCCACTTTATGGTATTTTTTGCTATGTAGCCCAAATGGACTATGACAGGGACTCACAAGTAGTTATTAATTTCGGAGGATTGAGGGAGGTCTTCAAAAGACAGAATTTCTATTAGGGAGGTGGAGCTTATTTTTGGTTTAATTATTATTAATTTGAACTCTTGTGAACCCAAGAAAAATAGCTTAAGTAAATTCAAATGGAATCAGGAAAACTAGGGGTAGCATTTGCCTCAGTTCTCCACTTGCTTCTCTCCCATAGCAGATGGACATAACCCATGTTGTAGGAGGAAGACGTGAAGTCTGACTACAGGTGGCTACATGTTCACATCATGCCATGCCCACCAGACTACTGAATTGCCACAGAAGGCCTGCACATACAGGCCAGCAATCCAATATGATAGAAAGCCTCTTCTCAGTCTCATTTAGGGTATGTGCCTAACTCTGGGATAATCAACATGGCTTATGAGATGGGAAGTACGGTCTTACCTGAGACATACACCCATCACCTGGCATGGTTACGGTGAGTGCTTTGATCAAGCTGTTTTAATAATAGGGCTTCAGGCGAAACAGAAAATAATTTTAACCAAGGGTGGGAAAGGTTGCAACACTTCACTAGGATTAGCCACTTAGAACCACACCGAGTGGGCTGGCCTAGGGCAGTAATTCATAGAGAGATGGGGAAGAGAGGACCATGTCGACTTAAAAAAATGTATAATGTCAGAGTTGCAAGTCGTTTTATTTGGGGTAAAATGAGGACTGCAGCCCAGGAGATAGCTCTAAGAAACTGCTTCAAAGAGGGAGGGGAGAAGGCCAGTATATATGTGATTTTGGTGAAGGGAGAACACATACACTCAAACATGTTATTTTTCCAGGTTTCTGCTAGTTTTGTGAAGCGTTTGCTAGTCATGAGGAATAGGTATCACCATGAAGGATTTTAGTGCTTTTCTAGATCTAAGAAGATACGAGAATTGGGCTCATAAAATAAGCTCCTGAAAATATCTTTTCTAAAGATCTGTCCTGCCAGTTTCTCCTGGAGCACAGAATGCTTCATTTCTGTTCTCAACCCTGAACTCTTTCAGGGGGTGCTGAAAACCAGCAGCTGTAGCAGCACATGATTTAATCCTTGTAGAGATAGATGGCAAGTGCCCACCCCAAAGGAGGAGAAATAGGATGTTGGGTAGATCAAAACAGCAAGTCACCACTACAGTAACTAAAACACATGCATTCTTAGGTGAATGCTACATAGTCTGCTGTGACAGAAATGCTGCTAAAGATAGAACTCAGGAAGGAGATGCAGCTTGGGCTATGTCGCAGGGAGCCTCCAAAGATAAATGGAGCCAGCACAGGTCTTCAGTTCAAGAAATGCTGTGATCAGATCCATGCCACTGTATCATCCACCTTTCTCAGAAAATGAACTGTCTAAGCTGTCAAGACTATTTTGACCAGGCATCAAGTAGCTTTCTTTCCCCACATTTGCTTTTTCTTCAGTTCAAACACTGTCCCATCTCAATTCTATTAATATATGTGTCCATTCATCTTGGCCCTTTTATTTCCCAATCTAAAGTTAATACCACTCGAGGGAATTACGTCTGTCTAGCATGGAAATTTCTAGATTCTTATACCTCAAACCCTATTTTTCAATCAGTCTGGCATGAACTAAAGTGTGAGGAAATGGGAAGTTAACTGGAAATGTTGTAGTGGTTGATCCCAATCTGCATGGCTTCTTGGCATTAATCTTCTATCAGTTATCACATATTCAGGTTAGCCCAAAAGCTTGAGAACTATGGTCATTTTTTGACCCTGGATTGAGAAGCGGTGAACAGATTTTACAGGATCGAAACAAACCAACTTTTCCCTCTCATGTTTGAGGGAGCCAGTGTGCCACAGTGGCTATTAACCCTCCTAGTAAGAGGTGGGGTGGTGGCCATTGTTCACCAACAGATATATATATTTTTTTACTATATATTCCCTGACATTGTCTGTCATAATTCATTTCATGAGTAGGTAGATTTTAATATTTGCACTCTTCACGAACTTTCTGGATTGCCATAAACAAAGATGAGGAGGACCATGTTCCCAAGAATGCTTAGAACAGCCTATTCTTTGAGGTTGTCCAATCGAGGGCACAATGACTTGTGCTTGGTGAATGAAATAATGAATGCATCAATTCATCTAGAGAAAAAGTGTAATCCAGGAGAGAGTTCTACTACTTACCTCTCACTTCCTTGAAATTATTAAAGGTGAATGAATGCACAAGTTCCAAATGAGAAAAATCAAGACTGGAAAAATTCTAAAATTAAAGTTATGTACTTTTTGCCATCCGAACTGGCCACTGCTCAGATCAAACAAGAAAAATGCTTCAGTAAAACTGAACACTGAGAAAACCAACCTGCCTTGACTGCTGAAAATGAGAGGCAATGAAGAAAAGAAAATGAAAAAGCCCACCTTCTGGGAGTTGTTATTGTAGTCACTGACAGCACTTAGGGAGGATGAACACCAGAAGGGTCACAGAAGCTGAAAGGCAACAACCTGAGTCCAAGAGTCATAGTGTTACCTCCCGCTGAGAAATGTGAGTCGCTCAGTCGCCTGTGACTCTTTGTAACCCCATGGACCATACACTCCATTGAATTCTCCAGGCCAGGATACTGGAGTGGGTAGCCATTCCCTTCTCTAGGAGATCTTCCCAATCCAGAGATCAAACCCAGGTCTCCCATATTGCAGGCAGATTCTTTACCAGCTGAGCCACCAGGGAATGCCTAGTGGCAAAAGTAAAAAAAAAACCCCAGATTCTTGTTGGCAGAGTTTGGATTTATTATGACAGCCTTAGACCCCCAAAATGGTTATATTTTTGTTTATCACAAAGCTCACAAGGAATCAAATATTTTTGGAGATCAAGCAGAGACAGTAGTGAGTGTGGGTGTTGTCAAGGGAAGATATGAGTGATGCACAGATATTTGATGTTCTTCTAGGAGAAAGGATTAAAGGTCATGTATTAACATACTTGTTTTTTATCTTACTCCAGCAGAAGACCAGATGTAACCTCCCTAAAGAATAGCTTCCCAACATAGCCTGACCACGGTAGGATGGGAAGGAAGCAAGTTGCCCCCTGTGACACATAAATGAAAAACCATAAGGCAATGGACAATGCTAAGTGCACTTCCACTTGTAATCCAACACAAAGGCCAAGGAAAAGTACATGCTAAACTACCTGCCAAGAAGACTATTTTGGGGGAAAAGACACACATACCAGAAACTCATCTCCTAGTCTCCCCAAAATAAAATACTTGAATTTTAAAATTTCTATTAGTTAACCTATGATGGGACAGTTTTAGAAGGGCTCTACTTGATATGACTTGATAAAAGGTCAATATATGCACAGTTTGAAAAAGACATAAAAGCAATATTAAATATTATTTAACAGTGTGCAACTTGTTTCCCTACCAAGTTTGCATTTATCACCACAATGAAAAACTATGTTTCCTGGGCATTTTGTTTTTTTTCCTTAATTTTTTCATTCTTTTGCTTTTTTTTTTCCTGGGTATTTTAAATCTGACACATGAAATGAAGTATATCCAGCCCAGGTAAGGCACTCTTTCACAAGAGCCTGGGAACAAAGGCGACCAACTGGGGAACTCAAGCCTATAGTCCTCCATGGAGAGCTTGCAGCTCCTAAAGCATCAGCATCAGATTACAGCTGGAGCTGGGGGAGGGGATGAGAAAGAGGCATCCCCTCCACACCCCCACCCCCAACCCCGCCCCGGCCCAGGGGGGTGGGTGGGTGTGAGGATTCTGCCCTTTAGGGGCTCCTGATGTATTATGGGAAGGAAATAGGCACTGACTCTTATCACTGGCTGGCCATCTGATCTTAGAGTGTCACTTGTCAAACAAAAGGATACATCGCTGTAGGAATTAAGTGTGACAGCATTTTCCTAAGTATATTCATATAAATGCTGTGCTGAATATTAAGTCGCTTCAGTCATGTCTGACTCTGTGCGACCCTATGGACTGTAGCCTGCCAGGCTCCTCTGTCCATGGAATTCTCCAGGCAAGAATACTGGAATGGGTTGCCATTAACTATGGTTAAGTTAAGTTTGGAAAAACTTCCCTTCTCCGCCCCTCAGCACCAGATTCACATTGCATTTAATACACTGAAGGCTTCTGAAGTCCTGCTGTAAAAGTTTTCTAAAGCTGGCATTTCCCAAACTTATTTTCTGAACCAACATCTATTAAAGTTTGCATAACGTATTTTGGAAAATGATGGTCTCTACACCCCTTCTGGCTTCAGAATTCCACTATGGTCAATGACATTTTTCTGTAGAGAGACCATAACCTCCCTCCTCTACTGCCAAGTATTTAGTCTTTCAAGGTCTTTGGGCTGAACCTAACATGCTGTCCCTCACCTTTATTTTTCAAGACCTTTATGCTATTTAAATGCTCACATCAAACTAAAACGTGGTTGGATGAGATGACCTCTAAAATCTGTATAAACACTGAAATTTTAAGATCCTCTGAAAATTACTGCAAATATCCAATGACGACTGAAACAGGATGCATATAATACAGGCTGTTATCATGCCAGTCCTAACATTTACTAAATGAGAGCTTCGAGATGAAATTTTATATCCTGCCATTCTGTACACTGTTCCAAGCTCAATACTACAAATATTTCCTTGGCAACTTCCTTTCCCCTTGACTAATGCAAATGGAGACAGCATGGGCTGCAAGGTTCTTAGACCCATCCTAGAATTAACAGAGTTATGAGTTCAGTGGGAATGCTTCCTGCCAAATCTGCTGTATATACAGCAAAAGTTTTTCTAGGTAGGTAAGTTATTATATAATGTCAGGAAACAGTATGTATTGCCCATACCTAGCCATAAAAATACTTAATGCATTTTTTGGTGGCCATCTTAATCCAACCCACACCCCTGCATTGGAAGCATGGAGCCTTAACCACTGGACTGCCAGGGAAGTCCCTGCATGTGTTTCAAATTCAGTCAGAGGACCAGCAGATTACTGGCAGAGGCCTGAGGCAGAAGTATTCAAGCAGGATGACAAGCAGAATCCGGATAAAAGACCTGAGAATAACCACAGAAGTCAACTATCCAACACTCAGACTTGTCCGGTCAAGTTCTAGTTCTTTCTCCAGTGAAGGACTGCTACATCCTCTTTTTAGCTCTGCCCTGATCCTTCTTTAATATCACATATCTTCCTTAGCCTCATTTCCAAGCTAACAAAAGATTATTCAAACAGTTCTAAGACATGCACTCAAATTAGTTTTCTCAATTGTCCGAATGCCCTACTCATTGTGGCTGAGAAGACAAAAATATTAACCACCTAATTAATCAGAAAGCAACTCACTTCTTTTTCCTCTACTGTAGGCCTTACAGCGAACTCTCTAGGTTCGGTCTAGTTCTACCTTAAGGGGCTCAAAGTGTCATCACTGGAAGGAGTCATGGGATTGGCTGTGACACTCCACTGGTGGTTTCTTTTCCTGTTTCCTCTTCAGGGGAGGCAATGCCAGAGTAAGATCGGAATACTGCAGCCCCAGTGAGGAAACAGAAAATGAGATGAATGTTTACATGTCACCATCTGAGACCTTCTAAAGAACATGTTCAGTGTGAGAATTCCCAAAGGCTGACAGATGCTACCTATCAGAAGTAAAAGAAAAGATTCCTAAGGCTTACTTCTGGAGTATAAATTAGTTACCAGGAAACCGAGAATATTTTATAATAAGTGCTAATATCTGTAACACTGGATTATAACACAAGTATAATTACTGTCAAAAATAAAGTTATGAACTAACAAAACATCCTCCTTATTCTAAGTATAAATAATTCTTAGGGGCCTAACTGGATTAAAATTGTTTGAATGGTCTGACCAGTACTCAGAAGAATCATCAGAGCAGGTACACAAAGCAGAGAATAAAATTTTAATGTATCAAAAACAGAACTTTTTGGCCAATTTAGTACTTGCAGGAATAAAGTTGCAAAATGTTACTCAGTAACTGACTTAGCTTCTAAATCAAGCTAGAATTACACATACTCTGTATATTATTTGAGTATATACAAGTACATTCCATGATAACATGCAGAGACATGGAAATAAGAAGAGTACTGTGAAATAAAAAACGCCATGTTTATGAAATAATGAATTGAAAACAAAACACCTGTCCAATAATCCAGAATATCTCATTTCGAAAAGGTGGTTTTAATATTGCTCTTTTCAAGAATTCAAATAACTTCCATGTGGCTAAATTGGATTTTTTTCCCTAACATGAAAAAATGGAAGCTGATATTTTCCTATAGCTATGGGAGTATACTTTTCCTTTTACTGAATATCAAATTAAAAGGTTTGATAGGTTTTCACTCCCCTCAGGTGAAAGGGGCTCTTGACATTCTAGCGGTTAAGAATGAATAATCCCTTAAAGCTCTGAGGCATTTGAATGTCTTAAGACCCAAAGGCTCGTGTACCTTTAATGAAACAGTATATGAGATGGAAGTTTAATTCTCCTGAAAACTAAATAGAACTATGAAATAAACAGGGTATGAGAATGACCTGAGTTCACAGGAATCTCTAGATTTGAAAGACATTGCTTCAGCTTTGCTAAGATAGCATTAAAAGCCTTTTATAGCAAGAGTTTCTTAGTGAGTCACATATTTGGCTATGAAGCCTTAGGATCTTTTTAAACACTAAGAAGTGCTTTATGTTGTGCAAATTCAATGAAAGGCCAACCAAGTAAAGCCTACAAGTAAGCCAAAGATTTTATATCTTCTAAAGAAGGAAGGTGAGATGTATAACTGACCAACTTTGCTCCTAGTTTGACAATGATTTCTGTGAAGCTGAGATAAGCAAATACAGCACCTTAAGGAGAACCCAGTGGAAGCCTCTCATAAGTGAGGGTTGGCTGTAGCAGAAATGGCTACTGATTCCTTCTAAGTAACTCCTCCTTTGTGTGTGAGAACCCAAGAATGTATACGACCAGTAGGGTGAAGGACTGGTTTCAGTCATTTCTCCAAATTATGAATGGCAACTTCTGTTATTATTATTATTTGCAAAATAAGAGGTCATGTGTGAATTATTAGTCAACGAACAGCACATAAAAGAATATGGCCTGTCTTCAATCTGAGCTCTCCTGGTTTGCTTTGTCATCTAATTCAAGGCACTTTATATATTTTGGTGCCTTAGTGTGTTAACATGTAACATGAGAATAACACTCATTCACTTACCTCAAGGAGCTTCTACATAGATTATTAAATCACAAAGCACTTTGAGCTCCTCAGATGAAAAGCACTGTGGAAAAAATGACAGCCAAGGAAACTCTTTCAATGCCTCAGAATCCTGAACATTTTGTCTATGTTGCAACTACAATTCCTCAAAACACTTAAAAAATTTGTTAGGGCCCTCTATCCCCTTTTTATATGTTAATTGTTTGGCACACAGATGCTTATATACTTAATTAAAATAGTTATACTCCCTACTCCAGAGAAGTTGACTAATTTTCCAATAAAGTTTACTAAATGTACCTATTCTGGAGTACTCTGTGTCAAGTAGAAACCTTCAGTTTTCTTTGAGGTGCATGTGACATAATAAAAAGTTCACTTTCTTTTTCAAAATAATTGAACTAGTGTTATTTGTGTGAAACTACAAGTTTTTAATGGAAAAAATACTGAAATTATACCACAGTGTCTATATATTCATCTGAAGAGTACAAAGATGGAGTTCTGAGAAAAAAGGGTCTTAACATTATAGAAAATAAATGTGGTTCTTAAATTGTTCAAAGAAATTTTAAAAAAATGTAATGTTTCATACATTGACACAAAGCAATTAGTCAGAGGTAATAAACTATACAGTAGTTCAAATGTTTCTCTCAGCATTAGAGAGTTAAACAAGTTAAATTCAAAACATTTTAAACTTGTTCTACTCATGTTTCAAAGAAATTGTGGAAATGTAAGTTTTCATACAAATCTAAAACAATGATACCACCTTGTGATCTTTACATAGAATATCCTGGATCTTGATCATTTTAGATTTATAACATACTTTGGTTAATACATTAGGTTCAACCCATTAATATGCCTTTATATTTGGGAGAAATTAGATTGTGATTTATAAGCTTGCAGGTTCCTAAATCTTCCTCAATTCTAGGTCTTCCTTGATCCTCTGCAGGGGGTTCTGTCAGACTCATAATTAAAATGATGAAAATTATAAATAACTTCTTTTGAACTGAACATTTGTTTTGCTTTTTTAAATAAAATAAAGTGCTTTCAAATTCAAATATTTCTTGCCCTAAACAAAACTGAAACATACTTAAACCTGAAACTTTCATATCTTGACACACATATTTAACAAGAAAAAATCAGTTTTGGGCCATTAATGTCCTTCAAGGGTTCAGACTGGATCTAAACTGGGTTTCACATTATTATCGTGCTCGTGTTTGTACATGAAGGTTAACAGGAAGAGGGCAACATCCAAGGATGACCAATAGGCAGTATGCGACGTGACAGCTGACCAATAGCGGCTCTCCACAAGGCCTTCTCTGAGTTCAAAGTCAATTCTGTGATCCAGTTCCACTAAAAAGAAGTCAAACAAATGAGTAAGTATCACAGTAAGATTGTTTCTGCACAGACTTACTAGATTTAGAGGATAAAAATTAACCAAACAGAAGTGACTCTCCTAATTATTATTACTATTTTTTAAAAAGTGACTTTCCACTCTCATCTTATGGAAGAAAACACTCAAGAGCCTCAGTAGCTCAGGATTCTGTCTGGTGAACCCTCTCCTTTGTATGCTCAGGTCAGTATGGAATAATAAAGTAAGAAAACAAAAATCTCACTTGGTACCATACAGTATATTTGGAATAAAGAAACTGGCCTCAAATCCTGGCCTTGCTATTTATAATTTGTGCCTAACCTGAAAGATACATCAAATAGTCTTCTTGCAGAATGACGGGTCTGCCTTAGATGCAATAATGTCGGCAGGAGTGCAACAGCGCACTCAAAGGCTCCTTCACAGAGGAGGCTCTTTACATCAGCTGGCTCAGGGGAACATGCTGGAAGGTAACATCCACTGCAGTCCTACAATGCTTTTCTCCCCACTATGCTGAATTCCTCAAAGGGCCACGACGTAGTCTAGTCTCTATCCTGTCAGCTGGGCCAAACATGCACCTGGGACATACCTGTGCTCAAGAATCCACTGGCTGGGAAAGTGAAATTAAGGACTTCATTTACAACAGTGCTGTCCTCAAATAGCTCAGTAAATTCAATTAAGTTTTTTCTAAAACACACAGAAAGTCCTTGTAACACGTGAGAAAAATCACCTTACCAAATCCAAGGCTATACCACTGCAATTGGTTCATCTAACAAATCCTTAAGAGATAAAACACTTAGACAAATGATAATTTCATCTTCGGGAATCCCTCGAAAGCTGTCAATAAGCCATACAGTATTTTGAAGGGTCTGTCTTAAAAATAAAAATCACTACCGTTCAGACTCAAAATCTGCTCTTTTGTTCAGTGTGCTAGTAGGTATAAAAAGTAAAAATTGGCAAAAATTAAGGAGGTTGGAGAAAAAGCTGGGTTTTGCTTTACCCAGGAAGTTTGGAAATCGCATAAAGGAAATCACATCAATTTAGTGCACAATTTCAAATAAACGTTTAGCTAATGTTTATTTTAAACAATACCATTTGGTGATTTAAAAATGCCTTTATAGTTATTTTTCTATTCAATTGTGCTTTTCTGACAAAGAATGTCCATGGATCTTATCTAAAAAATTTTAGATAAGGTTTATTTACACTCAAACAGTATAAATACCCAATCAGGTTATAAAGCACTATGAACTATATTGACATAGACTTTTTACAAAACTGCTATTTTTCTCATTTAAATTATAAGCTAGTCCATAAGAAGTCAGAAATAGTTGAAATCCACATGTTGAACTGCAGGATAGGAATGTCAATCTTTTATTTTTCGTATTCCATGGGACATCTGTGTTAAAATTCGTAGGTACATTCTGGCATAACAGACAAGAAGATGAAAAGAAGAAATGAATTCTTAAACACAACTTGACTCCTTGAAGAGGAGTCAAGGTGAAGTCAGTTATGAAGAAAAAAAGGAGAAATAAGAGGAAAAACAAAGAGATGGGAAATACACATTAAAATTGGTAAAGCCCATACCATGTTATTTCTAAGAATTCCTTTTAAAGGCCACTGTAGAATGCCTTCCTAGTCCAACAGTCTTAAACAACTGTTATTCTAAAGTTAAAGGGAGATTTTTCTTGTTACAACCAGTGTTACTCGGCTCCACTTTGATTTTATGTCCCTGAAATGTATTCTTAATGTGCTATCACTGTGCAACACTGCCTTTCGTATACTACAAACCCAAATGATGAATTTATTGTCTCCTTATGTGTCCCTGTCCTTCTTATCACCTACAGGATTTTTAATAAGTGTCATTAACTAGATTGGCTTACCCCATCCCCTCCCTTTCTATTTATCTGTAGGTTGTCCCCATCAAAATGGAAATTTAGGTAACCAGCTTGTACTCGATGAACCTATTTTACAGTCTCTCATCTTCCTTAAAAGGTTTACCCCAGGCAGTCTGGTTTGCAGCTGACACCATATTCGTGTTGGTTTTACAGGTGGGTGGATGGATGGATGTAGGTGTGCCAATGTCTCATCTTTTTCTTTAAGTAGACCACAGAATTCCCAACGGTGTGAGATCACTACATGGTAGTACTATGCTACATATGCTGTGAGATGTGCTCTTGGCCAAAGTCGGCCCAAATCTACACGGAGTTGCCTTGGACCTGCTTTCTCATTATTGTATCAAGAAGGGGTGGCATCAGACAGGTTAGTATTTTCCTAGTTTCTTTCACTGAATTAGGTCAAGAAAACGGAGAACATAAAATCACTTAATCCTTTTCTCTGGAGTGCCTATGAGTTAATATTCCTGTATCTACAAAAAGAGAATTTAAGATTCCTGAAAGTTGAGGAGAGGTAAAAATGAAAAAAAAATTTGCTGGCTTTTAACAATCATCAATAATTTGCTTTCACTGTTTTAAAACATGGGTTGAAGGAAATGGCAACCCACTCCAGTATTCTTGCCTGGAAAATCCCATGGACAGAGGAACCTGGTAGGCTACAGTCCATGGGGGTCACAAAGAGTCGGACATGACTGAGCGACTTCACTTTCACCTTTTATTTTCTTTTTGGGGGAGTCATGCATATGGGCACATTTCCTTCCTTACTCTCCAAGCAAATGTCTGCCATCTACCCAGGCTGAAGGCAGAGTTTCCTCAGCACTCTGCCTTCAGTAGAGTGTTCTTTTGTGCACAGGGCTTGTCAACCTGGAATATGGTGTTAAAAAGTAAAATACATGAATAGAAAGTAACCATTTTACCAACTGGACAGGTTTCTTCTATTTAAAGGGAGTGTCTTAACATCCTGGAGAGAAATTTTCAAAAACTTAATGAATCTTAAAAAATTATCTTATTTATAAATAGCAATTATGATTATAATTGAATGATTTTAGGCTTTAGGTAGATACTAAGAAAACCTTAGTATCTAGTACTAAGTAGAAAGTACTAGTAAAGGAAACTGGGTTTCCAAATGACTGACAAAAGAGTCATTTGCAATATATGCTCAGAGTTCTTGATAAATTATTTCTTATTTTTCCTTTGCCTCAGAGCAACCATATATTTTATGTAGTTAGATGTTTGATAGTCAAGGAATATTTACATTTTGTGACTTATCATAGCTCCAAATATATTTAAAAACATTCTCTAAACATCCTTTATTTTAAAAAAAATAGCAAAAACTCCATAATGAACTTTATAATTAGTTGCCATTTTCTGATCTCCAAATTTCCCAACACTAATCTACTCTGAAAGACATTCAGACACCTAACATTTGACAACAGATGGGCTATTTGGGGAAACACAGGCTCATAAGAACACAAAGGAACTTCTGGGGATGGCCAGATCCGCTGGATCCTCTACCACCTGGTTGGAGAAACGTTCCTCAGCATATTCAGAACTACTCCCTTCTACTCATCCTTGGTTCTTCTCAGAACTAACTTCTAGATCTCTGCATAACCTGTGCTTCCCATCTCTGTGTTTTCGCTTGTGCTGTGCTGTTTCTTTTCTCTGCAATGTCTTTTCATCTCTGCTTATTTAAGTCCTACTTCCACAAAACCTTTTTTTTTCATTTCTCCAAGTGAAAACATTTTCTCTCTCCTTAGAATCTCTGTCATGAGGTTCATCACATTCTACCATAATATCCACCTTCCCTACAAGAATATATGCCCTCTAAAATATACTTAAGTTTCCACATAAGCATTTAACATCTTTATGGGCAGCACTGAAATTGGTTCATCTTGGTGTCTCTTCTAGTGACTATCTACTTGCCTCATGGTAAAATTGTTGAATGAATAAAAACACGAAAAGAGAAAATAGAAGCCATATACATATTACCATCTGAATCAATGTGGTGTAGTTATGACAAGTGGTCTAACTGCTTAGGTAGCTGGGATGGCTTTAAGGGAGTGGATAAAAGGACTACTTGAATGTAGGACAAATAGATTAATGGATTAATTTTCCTTTCTCTAAATATTCAAAAAGCACAAGTCAGTTATTTCTTTACAGAAGTGACTATTACATGAGCAAGGGACTAGAGACAGCACTTATAAAAATCATTTCTTGAGAGGAGTTCACTGAATTAGATCATCACAAACTGCTGTCATAGAGCCAAAAACCAAAATCAGCTTGTTATGCTGACACCCTGTTTTAGGAGCTATATCTAGTCAAGATTTTTTTTTTTGAAAGAAGAAAAAATGCATGAAAATTAGCAATTATAAACATGGAAATTGCAAAATTAGATACGGTTTGAAAATACAAGGAGAAACTTGTAACTTACTTTTTTGGTTAAAGACAAAATCCATTATTTTTAAAAAAGGAAAGAGAAAGGAGATATAGAAAAAAAGGAATGAGAAGTTAAGATAAAAATTTTAAACTGCTAAGATTAATTTTTACTAATACATTTTGAATCTGCTGAAAATCAGGAGATTGAAAATATCTCTTGTAGCCAATAATTTTTTTCAAAGCAAGCCTATACCTCTAAAGACCATTAAATATTTGTGTTGAAACCAGGTATCATCTATGGCATTATAACAGCCCTAGGGATAGTGTTATTAATATCTGAAATAACTAGGAATGATTAAACTCTTTATACTATGAAATCCTTCTATATTTAAATATATTACATGAAAAGAACAGTGAAGCTCTCTGAAGGCTGGAAGGCAACAGAGAAGAAAGAAAATGGCCTAATGCTTTTCTTCTCTCTCTAAACAGTTCCTTCTTTGGAGAAGCATATAGGAGTATGACATACTTTAGCACACTAAGTAACTAATGAATACTCTGGTTTCAGGACCACTACCATTTAAGATTAGGAAATACAGGAAGAGAATACATTTGAAATAGTCTGTTAATGGTAACATTCAAGCTGCTCTCATAGAAAAACTGATCAAGTTTTCAGTGAGCAGAAGAAATCTAAGTAGACCGTTTTTACAGCGTTCTGAATGCTATTCCTGACATATACCATACCGAGGGTATTATCTTTATTCTGTATTACATTTTCCGGAAAAAGAAGTTGTGGGAGATTAAAGAACGATTCTTGAAGTCTGAAATCTGTGGAAAAAAAAAAACAAAACACAAGATGCTGTAAAGTGTTGGCTGATGGTTATAAATGGCCTTCAGTGATGCAGTGGCCAAAAGTTAGAACAATACTCCCAAATAAGCTGATTAATCCTAGCAAACAAAAAGAAGTACACAATTAGGTTTCTGCAAAGAGCTCTGTCATGGAAAATGTAAGCATAATTAATTCTGAAATACAATGTCATAATCTGTTAACGCTCAAACATCCCTCAAATTTATAGTTCATTTAAGTTCTAACCTAGAGGCAAAACAGTGCTAAAAGAAACAAATTCTTTTCATGATATGTTACAAACACAAGGGAGTACAAGAAAAGAAACAGTAAAACCACCAGAAATAAGCCTATACTTTTCAAAAGAAATGAAGAGCAGCTATATAAGATGCTTCAACTTGATGTCAACGAAGTAGTTTCAATTGACAACACTAACTCTTCAAAGAGAGAAACCCTGATTGATCACGAATTCAGTCTGTGTTCATCTTACCCTCAAAAAAGCAGGAGAATCAAAGTCGGTAGCCTTAGAATGAAGGTTATCGAGAAGAACTGAGGCAATCAATGTGAGCAAGAAGGAAGCCAGAATCACCTAATCACAGTGATCAAATTCCAGAAAGAAGATTTAAGGAAGAATGGTTTTATGATTTGCAAGATACAGCCAAAATAGCAATTATGATTTAAGAAATTTATCTAAATCAGGATTACAGAGAAGAGTATATTACTGAAGCAAGTCAGAGGTAAATCTAGAGGATTTGATTTAAAAGGCATAATTCTTCTACAGAAGTTGTCCAGTGTTAAAAGTTGGACTTTTAAAATCTATATCTAAAGATGAAAACACGAAACTAAGAAATCATGTTAGCTCAGTTAGCTGAGTCTATACTTGGTAAGTAATTTACCATTAGAACCAACAAAGAATTTATATGCAAGAATGACAGAAAACATATTTTGTTAAAATATTATAACGCAATAGAACTAAGCATTTCTACCTTCACATGTCCTGGAAGAAGAAATAAGTTTCTTTTTTATTATCATTATCACTTTGAAATTTCTATGTTAAATAGCAAAAATGCTAAAAGACAGTTTTTTCCCTCAGATCCTATAGAATTCTGTGTCTTCTTTACCTCTTCTCTGGGGCTCAAATTTGACCCTGCTCTTCTTGTTCCCTTATTCACCCTAATGTTTACTAGCATCATTGCTGTGCATTAACATTACAAGTAATTGTGGCTTTTTACCCGCCATCTTACAAAATTCTTTATTTTTCTTCAGAAGTTTAGAGTTTTCTTTTGACATCTGCATGTTAAAACAAAATTTTATATTTTCACAATCTCATTTCTGTTATTAAGCAATAAATCATAGAGTAACTCATAAAAAATATGAATTTTGTACAAATATCAAAATCTAAAATGAATTTTTTAGGCAGTGTTCAAAAGGCTTGAAATTATAAAATTTCTAGTATTCAGAGTCAGGCATAGGATTAAGTTTAAAAAATGGAATTGGCCCAAATAGGAATGTCCAACTCAGCAATGGCTAGGATAATTCATCGTGGAGTGGGGCTGACTATGGAGAAAGATCCAGCCTCTAGGACTGTCACATCTCAACTTCCTTTTTAATTTTTTATGAACGGCAATGAATGCTGGTTATTTTAAAATTAAGAGTAGCAGACACGGTAAGAAAACAAAGCCAAGCATCTGAAATGAACTGTTTAAACATTTTTAGAGAAAGAAAATAAAATTTTCTTCTTGCTATAGTTACGGAAAGGAAGTAACTAGTTTCAGAATCTACATTTCCTTATGTAAGTCAATGGAAACTAGGACTCACTAGTTTTACTTCATTGGACATTGATAAATAAGCTTTAAGTTTAGACCCTCAGAAGTAAATGTACACTAAGTGTTTTAGTGTTTCACAACTATTTAAGATTTTAGACCTTATAAATCCACTGGAAAAAATTAAATAAAGCATCATTCTATTGCTAAGTCCAGTATAATTATCCATTCTTTCATTCATTTCTTGAGTATTTTACACAAGGTAGTAGGGACAGGATGGGAAGCCACAGAGTGGATCCAATACAATTAAAGTTTTGAAGGCTTTATAATTAGGTTGATAAAGGGAGCTATGGGATTAGTACCAGGATGGTTTTGGCAGGGCATTTTAAAAACGGTATCAAGAGTAGATATACCATAGATCTGTAGCAACTAAATGAATTTTTAAAGCTGAGAAGACCATGTTTAAAAATAAAAACAAAAAAACTACTTTTATGGGAGTGCTTACCACAAAGAGATTTGTTTTATGCTTGATGTGTAAGATCTCTGTGCAACAAGGCACTTATTAATGTTCTTAACTTAATTCACCCATGCAGAGAGTAAAACTGCATTTACCTGCGAATTATTCCTGAAAATGTAAGTAGAGGAAAAGCACTTTTTTCTTTAAAAGCTAGGGCGGACTTTAGATTACAGAGTGGACTGCTAGTGTTAATATCTTAATGCTCTTTGTCTTCCTCCAGTTTTAAAAAGGACACAGTATAAACCTGGAAAGAAGAGTATGAACTAACATGCAGAGTCAAGAAAGCCAGAACTGCTGTGTGGAAGGGTCTGCGTTGCCACGGTGGTCATGGGCGGTGAGGCAACTGGCTTCTTCTCGTCTTCTATGGAGTCCCTTGATGTCTCAGATGACTGTGATGCAGATGAACGTCCAAATCTTGAGAACAACATTCCTCCAAGTCCCTTTCCAATGCTTGCAGCCCCTGCATTTCACAAAACAGGCCAGTCATTCTGCTGAATTACACCACATACCAGGCTAAAGAGCACCACCCGTAATTACAGTCAGTTGGCAGAGAGACTGAGCCCTAGTCATGTTTTTCCAGGGTGGGAACACAAAAAAATTGCAATTTATATTGTAGGTTTCTAAATAAAAATGGTGTTGAACAGAATGAGAGTTGTACAAACTGTAGGAATATAGCTTCCAAAGAAAAAAAGATTCTATTTTATTCAAGTGATCTTTGCTTTTTAAAGTATTTTATAAGATTAAAAATGTTAATAAAAAGAATCATGCCATTCACATGGGCATATATTTACTATTGGTATGCCTACTCCGGAAGTGAAGTGGATCTGTTATAAAAAGCTGTGAATAAACAATCTCTATGATGAATATCAATGAATCCAGCAGATAGAGCCTGCTTATAGTGCCATCTTGTGGCATTTTATATTAAGGCAACTTGTAACCAAAAGCAAAGGACAAAGTGGCACACAACTGAGCTCCAGCACCACACCAAACACTGTGGGTGGAACTGGAGACCACGCAAAGAGAAATTCAATATTCTTGTTGCTCTCAAGGAGGACACGATTTGAGAGACTTTTAGGACACAGATCAGAGAATGGGTTGGCAAGGGCACCCTTAGTACTCAAGCACACCCTCATTTCACAGATGAGGGAGACGAGCATTAAAAACTACGTGACTTCTCCAGATTTCACAGCAAGTGATGGGGCCAAGGTTAAAATGAGGAACTTGATGCCTCCACCTTTTTGTGTGTGTGTGCATCAAGGTTTCTTATATTCTCTAACCACAGGATCTGATCTAACTAGAGAATTTAGGGCTTTTGCCTTCAAATGTAAGAAGTGAGAGTAGTTAACTCTATACATTAACTCTCAGATGTTTTGTAATATATAGAGTATTTCCAGGTACCTAAAATTTAATGACTATATAAAATTGCTTAAGTTCATTGATGAGGAATACCGAAGAGAAATTACCTAATATGCTTGCTTTGCCTATATTTGTTATAGATTCCCCATAGTGTCGGCGAGACAAGACTGGCGAAGTCACAGGGCTTGGTATTGTTGAGATGCCTTCATTCTCTGAAATTGAGGTAGGATCTTTTGCTGGGTGAAGAAAGCTTGGCTTCATATACTCATAAGGTAGAGGATTGGATGTATTATACCAGTGGATCTGCACAGGTGAAATGTTGCTGTAGTGTTTCAGTATTAATGGTTCTAATCTATAAGCCTTGATGTAAAAAAATTCAAAGAAACAAAACATTAAGGCACAATGCTTAGGTTTTAGTAAACTGTTCATTCTGATTCTACTGTGTGCTGAGAGGACCTTAGGAAATGATTAAAAACCTGACATTCCTAACATGTATTCCTATTTCTTCACTGTTAATAATATGCAGTTTGTCTAATTATATATCCTTAATGATGAGACTACAAAAAAATTAGAGTTAGTCTAGGCTAATAGTGCCCTTTAAATTAGTTTTTCAGTAATATTAGTTGCTCAGTCATGTCTGACTCTTTGCGACCCCACGGGCTGTAGCCTGCAAGTCTCCTCTGTCCATGGGATTCTCCAAGCAAGAATATTGGGAGTGGGTTGCCACTCCTTTCTCCAGAGGATCTTCCCAGGGATTGAACCCCGGTCTCCTGCCTGCGGGCATGAGCTACAAGGGAAGACCTTGTAGCTACAGGGAAGTTTGAACTATAGGGAAGACCTTGTTTTTCAGAGGAATATTCCTTTTTATTATGTTCTGATAACATCTAGCAATTAGATTAATATTAAGTCTCATGAACAAAACTGAAGCAGTAAACAGTAACTTGGAACACAGTAAATAAGCTCAATTTTTAACATCTAAGCTCTCAGTTGACCCTATTTTCAAGCAGATTAATGTAGTACATGCGATGATGATATAAGACCATTTGTCTAAGGTGAAATAGGGATGATATAGCAGAAAAGGCAATGGACTTGGCATATAATTCCCTGCATTCATATTCTGGCCTCTGTCACTTATTAACTATATGACACTCACCAAGTCACAAAGTCTCAGAGCCTCAGTTTCTTAAGCTGTAGAAAAGAAATAATACTTCCTAATTTCTACTACCTCAGAAGGATGTTGGGAAGAATAGATAAGTTTGGAAAAACTGCCTAGCACAGTTCTGACATAACTATTAAAAAAAAAAAAGCACAGAAAAACTGTAAAATGAATAACAAATAATTTGTAATAATGAGTTTGTAATCCTCCATAATACAGCTGACCCTTAAACAACACAGGAGTGAACTGCATGGGTCCACCTATATGTGTGTGTTTTTTTTCCATAAATAGATATTAAAGCACTACATGGTCTGCAATTGGTTGAATCTGTGGATACGCAACTGTAGATATGGAGAGCTGACTATAAGATTACACACCAATTCTTGACTGAACACAAGGTTGGTACCCCAACCCCAGAGCTGTTCAAGGATCAACTGTATAATAAAGTTTAAGATTATACAAAATATAGCTCACAGTTCACCTACAATCTTAAGTTCACTTTCAAGTTATAGGAAAATCAGTAAAATGAATGGATATAACAATACACTTAAGGTCTAATTAGGTGTTTTGCACATGTTTTACTTAATCGTAACAACCTTGAGGTAAATATCATCATCTGCATCATATAGATAAAAAATAGATAGTCTCAGAAGTGACCTGGCCAAGATTGTACAGTCAGTATTTGAATTTAATACTAGATTCCATTTCAGTGAAATTTATTTCTTAAATATAGTAGTTTTGATTTTTTTTAACATATGGAAAATTTTCTAAAATTCTAGCGTTTAGTCAATGTTATATTTATTTGGTAAAGCTGTTTTTCAGAAAATAAATGCTATTTAAAATAGTTTGTCTTAAATTTAGTTATATTTAATACTTGTTCCCAATATGATTTAATGAAGAATTTTTCTCATCCAAAAATCTTACTTCACATTAAACTGTTCACCTGGATGCAAGATCCTTATTTACATTAGAAAAATTTATTTTTATTTACAAAAATTTAAATTTATTTACATTAGAAAAATTTACAAACATAACAGAATGCAAAAATCCAAAATGTTGTAATTCTACCAGTCTAAAATAAATTCTTCCACTTTTCCATGTTTAATACACAGTATTTAAATATTCTCAATTTTAAGAGGATCTACCACACACATTTCAATGTTGCAACATGCTTTAGAGAACAAAGTATTTAAAGTGGATTTTTAAATTTTATGGCTACTACATTACTGGAATTACAACTGGTTAAGGTTTGAAAGTTCAGAATACTCCTGTCCTTTGGATTAACTGGATAGTACTTTTACATTATGCTTTCATTCTACAAATACAACATAAACAGAACATCTTTAAGGTATTTTACTTCCTAATCCCTAAACCAAAGAAAAATATTTAAAAAATATGAACTTATCAAGTGTAATAGATAAAGCATACCTCAGAGATAATGCATGTTTGCTTCTAGATCACCGCAATAAAGTGAATCACACAATTTTTTTGGTTTCCCAATGCATATAAAAGTTAAGTTTCCACTATACTTAAAAGTCTATTAAATATGCCACAACATTATGTATAAATAGCAAAATATATACCTTAATTAAAAAATAATGCTGTTGGAAAAATGGCATCAATAGACTTACTCAATGCAGGGTTGCCACAAAACTTCTTTGTAAAAAATAAAAAACAAAACTGCATTATCTGTGAAGTGCAATAAAATAAGAGATGTCTGTAAATGAATACTTTCTCATCAATTCAGCAGTACCTTGCAAGATTTCTTACAGATTCTCTTAGGAAAAATTTAATATTGAGACACAGATATCCATATTTACAACTCACCACTGGATCTGTTGGATGGAAAATGTTTAGTAATCGGTTACAAATCTCTCTGGGCAAAATATGGTCTTGACTTCCAGTGTTTCCCGGGCGGATGCCACGCAATGCCAAAAAAACTGCTAGTGGGGATCCCATACAGAAGAAATTTTCAACCTACAATGATAAAGTCACCCTAAATTTAAAAAATGGTGAACTGTTTTTCAAAGAATTTGGACATAATGTAATATATGGTAAAATACAAATAATAAAATTATCTCCAAATATATATCATTTTAAATGAGTTGTGTCTAGATTGTATTTGCATTACTTGTTAAATATATAACCACCATTAATTATTTTAAACTATCCAGGAGCAGCTTCAGTACCTTTAAATGTAATAGAAAATGAAGAATGAGAATAAGGAGAAGGAAGACTTATTAAACTACTATTTTGTGTAAAGTAATATTAGGTATTCTGAAACATAATAGACCAATAAGGCTGAGCTTCTACACCCAAGAGTTTATAATCCTGCAGAGGAGACAGAGTAAAATAGTGCATAAGAGAGGGAAAGTGTGCTACAGGTGAATAGATAAAGGATGTGCACTGGCCATAAGAGATGAAGAGGATTTCCAAAGTTGGGGTTGGGATACACTGGGGCTGGAAAGATATTCCATACTGATAGAACCACATGACCTAAAGCTGAGGCGGAAAAGAACCTGGCTTAATTTAGAGGAGAGAAACAATCTGATAAGGTTGAAGACTGGCTATGGGGAAAATGTAACTGGAATGAGAAATGTACAGAACCTTGACTATTTGACTAAGAAAACAGGGCATAATTTATTTTACAGGTAGTGAAAGAGAACAGGATTTGGCCCACATTTTAGGAGGGGAGTAAATCTGGTAGTAGCTTGTGAATGAACTGGAAAATTAAGTAAACCACATTTTTGTTCATAATTAGTTTGAGGTATCTGAACATACCTAACAGGTAACTGAGAATTTAGGACAGGAGATATGGAATTGACTATGTCATCATCTAAGTCTATGTGTCACCATTACAGAAGTGATATATAACACTGAGAGAATGGATAAAACTGCTTAGGAATCACTTAGGATAAAGTGGCTTTAAATAGAACTACAAGGAACGTCTGCATCTGATGAGTAGGTAAAACTACAGAAGAGAGGGTTAAAGAAGAAAGAGAACCAGGATAATGAAGCAGCATGGAAGTCAAGGGAGGAGAGGGCTTCAAGAAAAACAGGGTAGTCATGAGTACTGGATTACATCCAGAACATGATAGCTTTCCCTCCTAAACCCACTTTACCTCTCTATGTTCCATATCTTGATTCAAGGTATCACAAATTCATTCCTCCCTCTTATCTCCAACATCTAAGAAGTCATTCCAACAGATTCTAACATTTCGCTTCATCACTTCTCCTCTGGACTATACTGTAACAGTGTCCCTGCCCCCAATCTTACATATCTTTAATCTCTTCCCATGCCCTTGGAGATTTTTTTTCCAAGTGAAAAAGTACATATGAATGAATATATATTTTGAAATGGTAGCTTAAAGCTAAATAAAGTTTAAGAAATTTTTGTTTTTAAAGAATGGAGTAACTTAAAGATGTTTGAAGGCTGAAGAACTGTATTAAGAAAAATAAAAAATATAAGAAAAAGCATCTGGAATAACAGTGACAGGGATGAAAGCATCAATTCTGAAAGGATTACTCTCTATAAAGTGAGAAAAGAATAAAAGATAAAGATACAAAAATAGTTAAGATAGAAGAGAAAGCTCTGTAAATCCTTTCTGCTTGATACACACATGCATGTGTGCATGCACACGTACACCCCAGCAAAATGGTTTATACATTGGTCAGGCACTTCATAAATGTTTATTAACTTGCTAAACCCATGGATTAAACAACTTTTCTTCGTTTATGATTGATTTGCAGTTTGGTTGACAAACACAAAGGAATTACTTATCTCTCCAGTAAGAGTAATGACTGCTTTAGTGTTATCTACAGCTGTCAAAAGAATTTTGTGGGTGAAGAAAAAATACTTTAGACATTTAGTCTAAGTACTCTGTATAGAGATCAATGAACAGAGGAATTCAGAGATATTAAGTAATCTGGCTAATATTACATTACTAGTTAGTGGCAAAGCCTCATGATCACAATCAAAGTCTTCTACTCTCCAGATTAATGTTTGTTGATACTTTTTTTGCTCTTTTTAAAGTTCAGTGGTCACATGTGACAAATCTAATATTTTATTCTGAAAGTAAAGTCATCTGCCAGTTAACAGGCATATAAGACTTCTGTTTCTTTTAGAACTCTGAAGTTCTAAATAAATTTGCCAATGTATTACATATTCCTTTTTGAGCATGCATGCTAAGTCATTTGTGTCCGACTCTTTGCAACCCCATGGACTGTAACCTGCCAGGCTCTCCTGTCCATGGGATTCTCCAGGCATGAATACTGGAGTGGGTGACCATTTCATTCTCCAGGGGATTTTCCCGACCCAGAGATCAAACCAGCATCTCTTACGTCTCCTGCATTGGCAGACGGGTTCTTTACCGCTAGTGCCACCTGGGAATTTTAAATTTCAGTTATCTGTATATTTTTCTCTATAAGTAATTACATAATTAAAAATTCATATTATTAGACTACATGACCATGTATTAGAAAGATATACCAACTATAGGGTGTCAACTTAAAAAAACACGCAACAGGAAATTGTGAGTTAGGTTTTATTTGGGGCAATATAAGGACTGCATCCTGGGCGACAGCACCTTAGGCAGCTCTGAGAAACTGTTCCAAAGGTGCAGGGGGGAAGGTCAGTATATATGTGATTTTGGTGAAGGAGGAATACATGCAATCAAGCACATATTTTTCCAGAAGGTTTCTGCTAGTCACGAGCAACAGTCATCACTATGAATGATTTTAGTGCTTTTAAAGACATGAGGAGATACAAGAATTGTGCTCATAAAATTGGCTCGGGAAAATACCTAGCTATCTGAAGACCTGTCCTGCCAGTCTTCCCAACCACCCCCCAAATCCCTCCCGCCCCCCGCCCTGAGTACAGAATGCCTCATTTCTGCTCTTCACCCTGAACTCCTTTCAGGGGGCTGCTGAAGGTTAGCAGCTGCAGCAGCACATGATTTAACCCTTATGGAGGTAGATGGCAAGTCCCAATTTGTGGCTGACAAGGGCATAAATTCTAGTAAGGTGATAATTTAATTTTGAGATTCTAATATACTTAGTGGATCATACTCAACAAAACCCAGGACATGAAATAGAAGAGTTTATTTTTCCTATCAGAGCAATTCTACATATTTAACATTGATCATATATAATAATGGTGGTAGATATGGAACTCAAATTCCAGGTGGGGGTGACTTCAAAGACTATGCTCTTATGGGTTTTGAATGTATCTTATAACTTTATTATACGGCTTATAAATGTTTAAGTTAAAAAAAAACTTTATAAGTCAGAGAAATAGATTGAATAAGTATGTCTGCATCATTCTAGCATGTAACACGTATGTTAAGTTCCTATGATAAAACAAACAGGTATCAAGAAGAGATAACACAGTATACTAGACATGGGCATATATTCAACTGGAAATGAGTATTAGGAGACTTATGTCATGCTCCATTTAACACTGCAAATAAGCTGTTATTCAGCTATAAGCTGTGTCCTTTCCAATAGGCCAATGTCAATGTCTCTCTGCTACTTTTTATTCTTTAAACCACTGTTAAGACAGATCTATTCTGATGCTCAAAAACCCTGAAAAGCTTTCCACTATCCCATCAAATCTAGGTTCTCTTCCTACTTTCCCACAGCCCCCATGCCCTGCATCTTGTATCTTCTAGCTGAACTGGCTTGATCACCTTGCTCCAAACTAACTGCATTACATGCACATCTTGTGCTTCTGTCACACACTTCAGCTGACACGCCAGCTTTCCATCCGTGGAATCATCACTGATATACTTCCAGCTATTTTCCTTACCATATACAACTAGTTGGTCACAAATGTTTAATTTTAAATACTAGATATTTCCCAGATCTGTCTCTATTTTTGGACATACTATGGGTTATACCCCTCCACACCTTGGTTTATGCTGTTTTTTTTTAAGAACAGAGCATTTCTTCTTTCCTCTACTTGGCAATATCCAATTTACAGAGATTAAGTACAAATGTCATTCATTTATAAACCTTTATAGGCAAAATCAAACCTCCTTCTTGTGCCTATATATTATTCTATATAATAACCCCAGTAATGCCATGTTATGTATTTTGAGCCTTGTCCATTCTTTTCTTGGTAGAATCTAGAAACCAGCAGGGTCCAACACACTGTAAGGGTTCAAAAAAAAATTCATTTCAAAGAATAATTAGGATTTCATTTGATCCCTAACGTCATGCTTCAAATGATGCTTGACAAAAAATTGAGATGAACAATGAAAATCTGATCTGTCTTTCCTTACCTTAAATTTTAAGGCAGGTGTTTGTGTCATAGATGATGCTTTCAATCCATGTAGCCGTTCTTCAATTTCTCGTAGCCTAGGGAGGAGTATGAGATTACGTACACATTCACATTCATGATTTCGTAAGTATTAGATGCTCACTAGTCTACTAAGCATAAAGAAATCATCCAATTCCTCAAATTAATCCTTGACAGTATTTAATAAATGAACTTGCTGTAGTACAGAAAGTCTATAAAAGTTTACAAAATAATTAGTAAAAGTACCCCATTCTTCCAATACATGCTGTTAATAGGTTTTGGAGGGGGGAGTCTTTAGTAAAATGTGAGGCACATACAAGCATATACACACTTTAAAAAAACCACACCAAATGTTCATACCACACCCTTTTCTATGGCTTTCCTTTTTCTACAGTTAATAATGAATCTTAGCAATCTTTTCACTTCATTGCCTCCTAACCTACTTCAGTCTTTATAACAACTGTTTAATTGCCCATATCATATAGATAAACCCAGTTTAGCCTTTCTCTGTTGATGAACACAGGTTATTTCAACTTTTTCCTAATACAATGCTCTGTATGTACTTACATTTAATAAACAGTGGAACAAATTTAAGAAGGTTCAGTTCATTTTCTAAACCTTTAAAAAACATTTTACTTGAATTTGTCTAAAATACAGCGTTACAAAAACAAAAAACAAACAAAAAACACAGTGCTAAAGTTTGCAACATGACATTTTCTTTCAAAACTATTAGCTATTTTGATACTATAAAAGTTATGTGTTTTCCCTATGGTACTTATTAATAAAATTCTAATGAAATCCTTAGACAATTTCTATATGACGAAAGTAAATTCAATTCTTCCTGAGTAAAAGTTTAAGTTAACTAAATTGGCTGTTTTATATAATGCTATCAAAATGAGTGATGTTTCACAGATCTCTTAGAGTCAGTTGAATGACCATCAAAAGAACAAGAGCATGTAATTAGAGATGTAGATAGGAATGTAGCAAAGAATTAAAAGACAGTATCAGGCATATTCTAGGATTAACAGAATCAGGGGCTTATTAACTTAATGGATACTTATAATCTTGAGTGCGTCTGATACAATAGTATATATATTTACTATTTTTTAAAGAAAATATTCTAACACATTAACAGTTCTCACATGAGATTATGCATGATTTTTATACTCTTCTTTCTACCTGATTTATGTTTTATATTTTGTTCAATTAACTTATCTACCAGTTGTATCAGAAGAAAAAAATAGATAATGCATCCAATTAAAAAAGATAGTATCAGAAAGGATGTAAATGATTAAATAATTATAAAATCTGTCTAAAATATATTGCCAAGAAAAAAGGGCTTTAAAATTATTTTCAGAATACTAATAAGGTGGAGGCCCATCAGATTCTACACAGTGACTCAGCATGGAATAAGTTTTAGATTTCATTTCTAATTAACTGTGAAGAAAAAAAGAGAAGCAAAAAGAGGAAGATGGTAATTTTATGCTACAGAAAACACATGTAATTAGTATCAAAATTAATAGTCTCTTGCTTGATTAGGCATATTATTCAATAATCTTTGAATATTCTATTCTGTACCCTAAACAATGTATTTTTTCTTTATTATGAAAAATCTGAAGTTTTCTACTAAGAAGTCCAGTGATTCCATGAAGACATTTTAATTTCTTTTAAGAGATTTTTTACCGTCGTTTTGTTATATAGAGTTCATCAAGAAGATGACGTTCTTCGTAGCTCATCCATCGTTCATCAGGCAACTCTTCTTCCTTCTGCAGCAACTGTTCATAGAGTCGAACTGGATTCCAGCCAGTCATTATGTCATAAGTGATCACACATCCCAAGGAATGTGACACTATTGAGACTTTACCCCCTTTTTCCTCAAAGTTTGGATTCCGGGAACAGAAAAGGGAATATAATCGATTGAGCTCTTGCTGAAGGCCTTTAACTAGCTGTTTGAAATCAGAAAACATCAAATTAGAATAATCACTTCTATAAAGGTTACTTCTAAAATCAAATACACTAAGAAAGAAAAATCTATTACTAGCCAGATATATCTAGGTTATTAAAATTACCTCAGCTGCTTCAGAACCCTACAGGAAATGATATAAGGTAAAAGTGAGTCACTCAGTCATGTCTGACTCTTTGCAACCCCATGGACTATACAGTCCATGGAATTCTCCAGGCCAGAATACTGGAGTGGGTAGCCTTTCCCTTCTCCAGAGGATCTTCCCAATGTAAAGATATACATAATATTATAATCCATAGCAACACTACAGAACAAAGACAGATGTTACCCACACAAATTCTTTCAGTCCTTAAATCAACTACTTAAGCCAACAGTTTCATGCATTAAAAAAAAAAGTTCCATGCAGATTCTAGTAAGATTTCCAAAAAGCCTCTGGATATTTTTTCTTCATTGTAATGGACTTATATGCTATTCTAAAGTCTTATACCTTGTACTTTGTAAGCTGCAGTAAATTTAGGAAAAGAATATCTGAGTTTATGATAACAGGGTTACTAACATTATATATGTAACATATTATATACATTATTACTTTCTGCATTTAGAAAGAGTAACGTAATGAAAAGTCACTGTATGACTAAGGAAAATGGTTATGTTGATGTACCTGATATCCCAAAATTCCCATCACATTCCCACACATAATATAAAGTATTTTAAAATACTTTAAAAAAGTTCTATTTTAAACAAGTAGGAATTTTTTAAGGTTTAGAAGTTAATAATGTGGGAAGTTGCTGGGAGCCGGCATATTGCATATTGAGTGCATATTGCATATTGAGTGCAGCACTTTCCACAGCATCATCTTTCAGGATCTGGAATAGCTCAACTGGAATTCTATCACTGCTGGGAGCCAGCGTGAGGAGCTCCACCCATGACAAAGGTCACGAGGAAGGAGGCTCAGCATACGCAAAGGCGGGATCGAGCCTCAGGAGTCCCCCTGGAAATTCTCGAGCATCTACCTCCCAAACCAGAGTCTGCCTACTTTCTGCTTTTTGCTTTCACCTACACCTCTGACTTTATGGGGGCTGTCCCCCACTACCTCTCTCTGAAAAAAAGAGTTAGCTTACAGCTCCAGTTAATAATTCCTGGGTGTGACAGTGTTTCAACCTACAAACTCCTTTGGAAATCCTCTAGCCTGCCTGAATGGGTTTTTCCGGCCACATGTGATTGTTCAGAGCCTCCCAACTGTGAGAGGCAGGAGATGTTCTAAACTGCCTAAACACAGATTCCTTTGAGTAGTTAAAAGATTGATTAGAAATTGTATTGGTGAAGGGTTTTTCACTTGTTGGGCCAATGTTTGCTGCTAAGTCTCCATACTCCTTACCTGCTGTGTCCCTGGCAGTGTATTGATTAATAAAATTGGTGTAAGTAGTAGCTTTAATGTTTGTAACCTGGGACCCTTGAGTTAATTCTTTTTCTTGTTATAGCCCACCACACCTTTGCTCTGTAGGAATGCAACTTTAATGCTTTTGGAGGGTGGCTCCTGACCAATCACCTTTAGAGAAATATAAGCTTTCTGAAGAAAGGGTCTTAAAATGTTAACAGCCTCCGGGCCAGAAGATGATGCAAATCACCTAAGCTTTTGCATATGATAAGTTTGCAGGAAGAAAGTCTGGCTTGCTGCATGACTCTACCCTTTCCCCCATTATCCTCTATGCATAACTTAAGGTATAAAAACTACTTTGGAAAATAAAGTGCGGGCCTTGTTCACTGAAACTTGGTCTCCCCATGTCACTCTCTCTCCCAAATTCTAGCTGAGTCTCCATCTGGAGCGCGGAACCCACCATGCTTGCCTCATGCCTGGGCTTCTAAGATCCGACCGGGGAGGCCTCAGTGTCTCCTCTCCTTCGGGAGAACGGAAGGACGCCTGCGGCCTACGTAAGTGGTGCAAACTTCTTGTCTTGAAGTTTTATTGGTCTCCCGCGTAAACCAACAAGCTACTCAGCCTCTTTTCTCCACTGAATTTCCTCACTGAGCTATTCTTATTTCAGCCTCTTTTCTCCACTGAATTTCCTCACTGAGCTATCCTTATTCTATTACTCTTTATATCCTTAATTAAAGTTTAATTAAGCAGTTGTTTCCTGACCCTCGCCTATGCCGTCTCTCCTTCGAATACCCTGGATCAGCTGGGGCTGGACCCCGGCAGGAAGTATCTTAGCCATTTTTCTTTATAAAACTGCTTTCTTTGGAAATTTAGCTTTAATAAATATTACTGAAGTATTCTATGAAGTGAGAAGAACAACGTTCTTTTGTTACTCAAGTTCATTCATACAGGGCCCTGACCTGATTTTTAAGGTAGTCCTCTCCTCTTCCTATCACTGCTTACTACTATTTGGTTATAAACTTCCTGATACTCAACTTCTCATTTCAGTTCTTTTTAATATGTCAGCTGTTATTCAGACATACAAACGTTAATTACTAATTGCTTCCATATCTTGTTATTTTGTTTCAAGAGACAAGTTGCCTCCATTTGGTTCATTGAACATTCTTTAGCAGAATCAAACTGGAAATTATTTGAGCATTCATGCTTGGCTGGGTTGGCAGTGACATGAATGAAGGTGCAATGTTCTGGTTGCTAACCTCACAGACCTCTACTGTACAATACTGAGGTCCTTGTTAAAGCTACTGAAACCATGCACATGGTCTGGAGGGCTTGTTAAATATAGATTGCTAGGTTCCATCCTAGAGTTTCAGATTCAGCAGTTCTGGGGACCACACATTAGTGGTAAATGCCTATAAAAATATCCCAAGACATAGGCTGTAGGTAATTCTAGTCAACAGAATTTAAAAAGTAGGCAGTATGATGTGAAATTACATGCTTTGTTCAAAGGGAGCTATAATGTAATGCTTTGGACTTGGCTTTGATAAGAATATGAACCAACCCTTACAACTTTGTAATTTTCTTAATTTATAATCTACATGAAGGGAGGTACTGAAAAAGCTAATTTTTAAATAAAATACATTTCTTTAAAAGCAACATTTGTTGATAGTGTTTACTTTTGAAGGGCTTGATTTTAAAACCCCTACCATGAAGTCTGCTGCTGCTGCTGCTAAGTTGCTTCAGTCATGTCCGACTCTGTGCGACCCCATAGACTACAGCCCACCAGGCTCCCCCGTCCCTGGGATTCTCCAGGCGAGAACACTGGAGTGGGTTGCCACTTCCTTCTCCAATGTATGAAAGTGAAAAAATAAAGTGAAGTCGCTCAGTCATGTACTCCTAGCGACCCCATGGACTGCAGCCCACCAGGCCCCTCTGTCCATAGGATTTTCCAGGCATGAGAACTAGAAACACCAAAAGATAAATACCTAGGTACTTTGGCAAAAGATAACCCAATCTTTTTGTTTTTTTTAAAATACCACCCACATTAAAATTAAATAGTAAAAAATGGAAAAGATCTACCAGTTCCTCTACCAGTGATTAAGCTATTTCATATTTTAAAAATTTAAAGCGTCACTCATTATACCAATAACTTCCTTAATCTAGCAGTCATAAAAAGTAAATATCCAACAAAGAGAAAGTCTTATTCAACACTAAAGTATTTCACCACGGACTGAAACAGAGAATGTATAGTTTCTGAAGAGCTGATGTTTTCATCTGTTTTAATAATATTCTATGTGACTAGAAACAATCTTTGTGTTTTCTTATTAGAACATATCCAGATATAGTAGAACTTAAAATCTCTGTCTGCAGCTTACACATTTAGGAACATTTGTGGTCAATATATTACAATTTTGAAAGACAACTTATCGTGCAAAACAGCCTTGCACTACCTTTAAATGTCTTTATAAATCATCCACTCAGCAGCAAAAGAAGAAATTCATCTTGATGTTATGTCCAAAAAGTCTACTCTAATTAGGGTTTGTTTTTCCCCTTCTCCTTTCTGATCCATTTATATTTCTCCAGCTAGCATCCCTTTGTGACCAACTATATTCATTTGGGATATCTGAACCAAGATTAATGATATACCCTGTTATCTTAATTTTATTAACTTTATAATATTATCTAATCAATTTAGCTAAACTCTCACACAGAGAAAGCATTAGATGGCTCTTCAAAAGTTTAAAAGTTTCTAACTTTCATAACCATTGCTCAAAAATTAAAATTTATCAAGGAAGTCAACCAAAAAGGAAAAAAAAAATCCAGCAGTTTCAAGAGAGATTCTAAACACCTAAAATATGGCTGAAGAACATAATTAGTCATTTGTCCTTCTCTCTCCTTCAGGAAATTTTAATGAGAAAAAGTAATTTAGAGTTGTAGTCATATATAGCAATTAAACAATTTTCAAACAGCAATGGCAAGATAGGACCATGACAATTCTCTTTTTAGCTCTTCATTTTTAAAAATCCGTTGAAAAGAGAGTTCTGTTGCACCAAAGAGGTAACAGTTCTCTCTGGAGTTTCCATGTTACTTTATTTAGGGTTGAAGAAAAGAGCCAAAGGCTCTCTAATGATGTCTTGATAGATTGGAGTTAGTTCCTTTAAAAAAACAAAAACAAAAATTGGTCCTCAGAAAGTGTGACCTAAAAAGTACTGTTCAGTACATAAAAATTTTCCCCAAAGCACAACTTTTTAGTGCACAATCACTAATTAGGGTCCTCCCATGAGCACTGAAGAAATCTGAGTGAAAAGTGGCCTCAGAGATGATTTAATTCAAACTCCTGTGAAGATAAAAGTCCCTTCAGTAACACCCATGTAAAGGGATGAAGAGCTCAATATCTACCTCAGTGAGTACCTTTATCCAGAAGTGGTCACTTCTATTTAAAAAAAATTTTTTTCCCTCAGTTTTACCAAGATATAATTGAGATATACATTGTTTAAGTTTCAGGTGTACAATGTAATGATTTGATACAGATATATACTGTGAAATGATTAACACAGTAAGTTTAGTTAAAATCCATCAGTTTACATTATCTAGAAGTTTTTTCCTTTTAACACTTCTGTATTTTTAAGGCAACTTCAGTTATTACACAGTTCTTCATTGAGTAATCAAACATGTTCCTTTCCATATTTTCCTTATTTTACTTTCTAGAATTAACAGAGTAAATCTATTCCTTTTTTTAAATGGTAGCCCTTGAAATACATAAAGACAGATATATACTTCATTACAACTTGAAAATCTAAGCTCAAAGAACTGTACTGGAAACTAGATCATAATATCTTTGATCCTCATGACAATTTTGTGTACTAAGTCGCTTCAGTTGTGTCAGACTCTTTGTGACCCTATGGACCCTGTAGCCTACCAGGTTCCTCTGTCCATGGGATGCTCCAGGCAAGAATACTGGAGTGGGTTGCCATGCCCTCCTCCAGCGGAGCTTCCTGACCCAGGGATCTAACCCGTGTCTCCTGCATTGCAGGCGAATTCTTTACTGCTGAGCCATGGGGGAAGCCCCATGACAATCTTTATCAATTGTGTAGTATATGTCCATTTTAAGTGAGGAAGCTGAGAAATTGAGAAATTTTATGTAAGCTAGTTAAGTGGCAGATTTTAAAACTGCATCTATTTGACTACAAAGGCTGAGGAAGAGGAAAAAGGCTCTTGTGCCTATCAAATAAACCTAACAAGGTTCATTCACCAGACAGGCCTTAATCCTACAGAATCTTTGCTGGCTGTTATTTGTCATTACTTTCCTCAGGAAACATACACTATTGAAAAATAATTCAGTCTAGATATTGCCTAACACCAAGGAGTGAAAGTCGCTCAGTCGTGCCTGACTCTTTGCGACCCCATGGACCAAAAAGTTCATGGAATTCTCCAGGCCAGAATACTGGAGTGGTTAGCCTTTCCCTTTTCCAGGGGATCTTCCCAAACCAGGGATTGAACCCAGGTCTCCCGCATTGCAGGCAGATTCTTTACCAACTGAGCTATCAGGGAAGCCCTGCCTAACACCAACCTTGTGCTAAATGAACTTGGATTTGCAGAATCAGCTTTCCTTTTTAAAGAATAAGAACAATTTTTGCCCACTTCTCACTAAGTCTTTTTTATTTTCTTTAATTCTTCACAACAACTTAAGAAATGTTTGTCAAACTTTTCTGATGGTATCACCTGCGGAACTGTCAACAACACAAATTCCCAGGGTCTATCTCGGACCCACTGAGTCAGGATCTCCAGAGAAGGAACCTGCAAAAGTATTTTTTTAGTTTCTTTTTCGTAACTTTTCATTTGGGAGTAATTTCAAATTTATAAAGCGTTGCAAAATAAAAAACTACACAAAGATCTTTCACAGGCTTTATCCAAGATTCACCTAATGTGAACATTTTTCTATTTGCCTTATCATTTGTTCTGTTTCTATTAACACACACACAACTTTTTTGTGACCCATTAAGGACATGTTACGTATTTCATGGTCTTTTACCCCTAAATACTCCAGCGTATATTTCATAACAAGCACAGTGCTGTTATCAAGTTCATAATTCACATTCACATATTTCATCTAATCTAGTCCCATTCAGATTTTGTCAGTTGATCTAATAATATCCTTTGTAGTGTTTCCTCTGATCCAGTACAGTATATAGTTTAGTATGAGAAATTAAAATTAACTATCATGTCTCTCTAATCTTCTCTATCTGAAACATTTTCCACAGCCATTCTTTTCCTTATTATATTAACATTTTAAAATAATACAGTCTCAATTCCTACTTTTAAATTACAACTTCCTCATTTTACATTCATCTGACGTTCCCTTCTAATTGGAATGCTGCATAAATTATGCTCTGTCCTCCTCTGGATGTCCCTTAGAAACAACCCATAAAGGTGTTGCTGGATTTTTCCACTGTATACCTTTCTTTATTTTTTTAAAAGCCATTCTGTTTTTTTCTTTAATTATGGTTTTATTCTAATGAGAGTCAACCAAGATTTTAACCCAGGGAGTGACATGATTTAGTTACTGTTGTTTAAAGGTGTTTTTTTTTCCCTTGGTTGTGCAGCATGTGAGATCTTAAGTTCCCCAACCAGGGATTAAACCCACGTCCCTTGCAGTGAAAACATGGAGTCTTAACCACAAAACTGCCAGGCAAGTCCTTCATTATTTTTAAACTAAAAGCAGTCAAGAGGATACACTTTATGCAAAAACTCTGTTCTGCATCAAACAACTACCCTCATTTTATTTTTTTTAACATAAATTTATTTATTTTAATTGGAGGCTAATTACTTTACAATATTGTATTGGTTTTGCCATACATCAACATGAATCTGCCACAAGTGCACGCATGTTCCCCATCCTGAACCCATACCATCCCTCCCTCCCCATACCATCCCTCTGGGTCATCCCAATGCACCAGCCCCGAGCATCCTGTATCATGCATCGAACCTGGGCTGGCGATTTGTTTCACATATGATATTATACATGTTTCAATGTCATTCTCCCAAATCATCCCACCCTCGCCCTCTCCCACAGAGTCCAAAAGACTGTTCTACACATCTGTGTCTCCTTTGCTGTCTTGCATACATGGTTATCGTTACCATCTTTTAAAATTCCATATATATGCATTAGTATACTGTATTGCGGAGAAGGCAATGGCTCCCCACTCCAGTACTCTTGCCTGGAAAATCCCATGGATGGAGGAGCCTGGTAGGCTTCAGTCCATGGGGTTGCTAAGAGTCAGACACGACTGACGACTTCACTTTCACTTTTCACTCTCATGCATCGGAGAAGGAAATGGCAACCCACTCCAGCGTTCTTGCCTGGAGAATCCCAGGGACGGGGGAGCCTGGTGGGCTGCCATCTCTGGGGTCGCAGAGAGTCGGACACGACTGAAGTGACTTAGCAGCATATGGTATTGGTGTTTTTCTTTCTGGCTTACTTCACTCTGTATAATAGGCTCCAGTTTCATACACCTCATTAGAACTGATTCAAATGTCAACTATCCTCATTTTAGCATTCACTGATGACTTTTGCCCAGTCCTCTCCTGCTTGATCCTATCATGATGGCTGCAAAATGAGACCTTTCCAACTCCAGCTTTCCTTCCACACTTACTAGTAAGCTCTGGGCATTCTACTGTAAGCAAAGGACCTCTCTTCTTCCCAATTTGTTTATCTATTTATAAGCGATAAGGACTTACAAACTTTTCAGTGATTTAAAATTCTTAAGTACATTAACCTTATTATAATTCTATAAAATATACTAATAATTCCTTACAATAAGTAATAGCTGTTTAGTTGCTAAGTCATGTCTGACTCTTTGTGACCCCATGGACTGTATAGCCCACCAGGCTCCTCTGTCCATGGGGTTCCCCAGGCAAGAAGACTGGAGGGGTTGCCATTTCCTTCTCCAGGGAATCTTCCCAAACCAGGGATTGAACCCAAGTCACCTGCATTGCAGGTGGATTCTTTACCACTGAACCACCTGGGAAGCCTACAATAAGTAATAATACTAAATTATTTTGGTGTTCAAATTCTTCCAGATTTGGTCAGTGGGATTTGCTTCTTTAAGTCATTCTATGTCCATGCATCTTGCCTCATCGTTCTTTTGAGCAGTTTTCCACCTTCTGTCAAAACAAGTTCTTCCAGCTTTGACTTGAACCTATCCTGCCCTAGTCCTGGAAGCCATTTTCCCAAGAAACTCTACTTTTTCTTAGTGGGGAGTAACAGTACTAGGCAAAGATCTGGGTGCTAGGTGTGTTCATTAAGTTGGGGTGTCTGCTTCTTAGTCCTTTCAGTGGACAGAGGTAGGAAATACATGCATATATATATGCATAACATGCATAATACATGCATAAACATATATATATATATATGTTTAAACATGTATGCTTAAATATATAGATGTTATCCACATATACCCACTTCTTTTCAAAGTCATAAATTCACATTAATATCCTCAACTCCAATGCCCCCCATGGGGGTATTTTTAACGGGCACAACTGACTGTTCTAAAAAGGTATGTTTCAGAAACACTGCTGAAGATTGCTGATGAATCTCAGACACAAGTTCTCAGTGCTTTTCCATTAAATTCAACTGGATCAAAAAACCAACTAATTTAAAGCCTTGGGTGTTCTCCTTCCATTTCACTTACATTAGCTATCAGTTCCCTTCTCCTACTGAATATCTGTTTTACTCAATTCCATTCTGAGGAGAATATCTTTGAAGATACAAGAGCAAAATAAAAGGTGATCACTTTCTCAGTCATCATTCGCCAGTGGTCAGAGGTTTGAATGTGACAGTTTTCCCTTTTTAGTTTTTCTGGATATTAATGCCAACTTTTAAAAAAGCACGTGCTACTTTTAGAGGACATGACTCAGAGCATGTTAGTCTTGAAGACTCAGGATACCTTCTTAGGGATACTACCAACTGTGTGTGTGTGTATGTGTGTGTACAGTAATATGCTTTCAGCCCTTTTCTTTCCCTTTTCCTTCTCTCACTGGTTTACTTGCAATACTATAGTTCAATACCCACTGTACACTATAAAGGCCTATAAACATGGAAATTATTAGAATTCTACTTCACCGACTAGGCCTTCCTTTTTGATCAGAATTAAGTCCAGAGGATAAGATGGTTGGATGGCATCATCGACTCAAAGGACGTGAGTTTGAGCAAGCTCAGGGAGACAGTGAAGGACAGAGAAGCCTGGAGTGTTGCAGTCTGTGAGGTTGCAAAGAGTCAGCATGACTGAGTGACTGAACAACAAAGTCCAGAAGAGCAGTTCTGCTTACAGGTCTTGTGTGTATGTGCTCAGTTGCTCAGTAATGTCCAATTCTTTGCAATCCCATGGATGGTAGCCTGCCAGGCTCCTCTGACCATGGAATTTTCCAGGAAAGAATACTGGAGCTGGTTGCCATTTCCTATTCCAGGGGATTTTCCTGATCCAGGGATCAAACCTCCATCTCCTGCATTGACAGGTGGATTCTTTATCACTGCACCATCTGAGAAGCCCGAAGCTGCTTTTACTGTTTTCAAATAGATCAAGGCAAACCTTGCCCAATACTGGCAAATTCTATATCCCCAATATGGCAATTGGGGATATAGAAAGAGAAATAAAGAAAAATCCTAAGGGAATGGTAGTTGGAAGAGAAGGAAGCTCCTATGGCAACTAAGCAAACATGCTTCTATAGATATACAAAAGATATCATGGATAAAGTTAGGGAATGAATGTGCATGAACAAAATTCGCAATGGATTGGCTTGGAGCAGCACAGCTGCTCTACTGGTAATTACTCCTTATACTAGTTTCTTCATCCTTCAGATGAAGATACTAATCATACTGACTTCACAGGTAAGAATTAAACAAGTTAATGCATGTTAGGTACTTAATACTGCTATTTCCATGAAACCGAATTCTTTTTCTCTTACCAATGAAGTGACGAATTGCATTCATAGAAATTCTCTCATCCCTCTGATTAAATTTTCACTCCCTCACCCCCTTTAGGGTTTACTTTTGTGATGGATGAGCACCATTACCATTTGAGATCTATACAAATCCACTATAGAAATGATACAATAAAAGTAGGCCTATTATATACAAAACTCTAAGTGTCTAAAACTTTTGTGAGGACAATACTCAAAGATATTAATCAGATCTATGAAAACTGACATATTTTCACAGAGCTATTTTCTAACCAAACTCTCACTTCCAAGATTATCATGTTACAATATTATTATCATGTTACAATATTGTTACCATGTTACAACATTAAGGGTCCCAATGGGCAGCTTAAGACTATCAAATGCACTATGAAATAGAGGCTATAATTTCTCATTTGCTTGTAAAACAAAAGAGAGCATGTTAAAATTCAGGACACACATGCTATCACTCTAAAAAATAACCAATAAGCAACAAGATAATCATGATACTTACTTCATCTCTATACAGTGGGCTAGTATAATACATTATGTCCATTGCACTGCTGTTTAACATATCCCTTAAACCTCGCACTTTGTCTGGAGTAATGGAATCAACAGTGTCTACAAGTTAAAAAAAAAAATGAACTGAGAAGATAATTTTAGGGAAAAAAACAGTGAAAAAAATACATTCCCTCAGTGTTTTATATTAAAGTTTAAATATTCAAGACTACCTTTGAATCTGATGAAACTTACCTTCTTGAAATTTTACTATTTGTTAACTGAAAAATGATGAAGGGTATTTAACTACCACAAACATCAATGTACTTATTGGTGCTGAAAGATTGAAAACATTTCCTTTAAATCAGGAACAAGCTAAGGATCTTTCTTTTTAAATTAAAAAAATTTTATTGATGTTCAGCTGATGTACAATAAGCTTTAGATGAACATAGTAATTCAAAAATTTTAAATGGTTATACTCCATTTAGAGTTATTGTAAAATATTGGCTATTATCCTTGTTTTATACAATGTACCCTTGCAGCTTATTTATTTTATATGCAGTAGTTTGTACTTCTCAATCCCCTTTCTTGTCCCTCTCTTCCTGGTAACCACCTGTTTGTTCTGTTTCTTTTTGTTATATTCACAAGTTTGCTTTTTTTAAAGATTCCATATATAAGTGATATCATATAGTATTTGTCTTTGTCTTATTTCATTTAGCATAATATTCTGCAAGTGCATTCATGTCAGTGCAAATGGCAAAATTTCATTGTTTTTTATGATGTATTGGAGCTTCAGCTTCAGCATCAGTCCTTTCAATGAATATTCAGGACTGATTTCCTTTAGGATGGACTGGTTTGATCTCCTTGCTGTCCAAGAGATTCTCAAGAATCTTCTCCAGCACCACAGTTCAAAAGCATCAACCTAAACATTCTATTTTAATGGTTTTAATATTCAAAGGGCAAAACTTATTGTAAAGATGCATATTTTATGTAATTTCTCTGTGTTAGAGTAAAATTCATCAGCCCAAGGAATGCAGGAATGACAATAAAACAAAAAACCTAAGATTTTATCTTCCAAATACAAGGGAGGAAAATCATCAGGAAGAAACTGTAAGCTCATATGAAATTGTACAACAAATGCTTTAAAAGTATTGACAAGTCATTTTTCTGTCAAAAACTTTAGGGCATTCATGAAAACTGTACTATTAGAGAAATCTATACAGTGGTCCAAAATGATGTTAAGTCAATATAATTACTTATTTTTTTAAAAAATGGATTTTATTTTCCTAAATAATCTAGAACAAAGAGTGAGTATACATCAAGACAAATAAATTAAAAACACTTCATTTCCACTGACTAAATCATTTAATTTTTAAACAAAATGTACCTCCATCAAGAGTAAGTTTTGACCGCCACTCAACAGGCAGAAATTCAACATGTGTTGCATGGTTGGAAAAATGCCTTTCTTCTATTTTTCTTGCAGCCTCTCTCATCCTTAAAAAAACCAAGCCAAAACAAAACTCTATCAGAGCAACTTCACATATGCATTTACATGGTATAAAATGCCTTCAATCATAACACTTCCAAATTGCTTATAACTCTGTCCAATTATGTTTAAATTACTGCTACATTATACAATAGTCTGTAATACTAGACACCTTCATTTCAAAACTGTTTTCTTAAATTTGTCATCTCTGACTGCAAATATTTCAAGATTTGATACTATATTCTAAATAATTATAAGTCTTTAGTGGAGAGAATAATATATAATAAAATACCCTGTGTGTGTGTGTTAAGTCCCTTCAGTCATGTCCGATTCTGTGACCCTATGGACTGTAGCCGGCCAGGCTCCTCTGTCCATGGTATTCTCCTGGCAAGAATACTGGAGTGGACTGCTATGCCCTCCTAATAAAATACCTTACCTCTAAATAATTAGCACATTGTGGCCTGTCTTATTTCATCTATTTCTCCACACAATATAGGTTTTTAAATTCTACTTTGAAAATTAAGGTACAGCAAAATATTTTTTTAAACTTTTGAACTGAGCTCCAAATACAGCCCATGCATTGCAAATGGTAGATGTCTCTTAAGTGTCTTTTAATCTATAGATCCCTCTCTTGCTTTTTTTGGCTTTGTAATTCTTTTTATGTCCTGCAGGGTTTCTCATCTAATTTTTAATGACTGCATCCCCATAGAGTTCCTTAATTAGTGCTTCTTGTTGCCTATTTGGTGGTGAGATACAGGGGTCTTATCAGATTCAAATTCTACTGTTTTGGCTAGACTACCACTCCATATATATATATACATACACACACACATATCTGGTTTTCTCTTTTTCTGGTGATACTAGCAAATGCTGTGATCACTGCTTAGCTCCACTAATTTACTATGGTTGCAAAAAAGTGCTTTTTAAATCTCACTACTCCTTACACTTCAGGAAAGAGAAATTCCCCCACATCAAATACTTGCTTGCTGCTTTGTGATACAATCAAATAGTTTCTGTATGAACTGAGAAAAAGCAGGATAAATGGTTAAGTCTTCTCTTTTATTAACAATTAAATACTGAGTTGTTAAGAGGTTTTATATTTTTTGACATTATTACTAACTCATAGATTTAAAACATATTTGAACTGTTCTAAACCATTGTAGTTATTATCCTTACTGATGCTTAAATCGTTTCCTTTCTGGTCAGTGAGTCTCTTCAAATTTACTTCTGTATTCTTTTAGACATGACCTCGGTAGCTTTTACTTATTTATTTATTTTTAAACAATTCAGTGGCTTTTAGTATCATTAAGTTGTATAACCAACACCACTATCTAAGTTCAGAACACTTCCATTATTCCCATAAGAAACACTCTACCCAGAGTAGTTAAATCCCGTAATTCTTCCCTCTAGGCCCTGACACCATAAATCAACTTTGTCTCCATGAACTTGCCTATTCTGGATTTTTCAGATAAATAACATCTATAATATATGGTCTTTTGTGTCTGGCTTCTTTCACTTAGCATAATGTTTCAAGGTTCATCCATGTTGTATCATGAATCAGATTTTCTTTGCTTTTTAAGGCTGAATGATTCTATTGTATAAATATATCACTTCTGTTTATCCATTCACCAGTAGATGGACATTTAGTTTTTTTGGGGGGGCTATTATAAATAATGCTGCAGTGAATATTAAGAAGTTTTTCTGCAGATACATGCTTTCAATTCTCTTGGGTATACACCTAGAAGTAGAATTGCTGGCTCACATGTTAACTCCACATTTAACTTTTCTGAGGAAAGTGCCAAACTGTTTTCCAAAGCAGCTGTACTATTTTACAATCCCATCAACAACATATGAGGGTTCTTATTTTTTTTTTTACATCCTTGCTAATATTTGCTATTTTCTATTTTTTTGATAAGTTATTGTAGTCAATAGGAAGTGGTATCTCCCTGTGGTTTTGAATTGCAATTCCTTAATGACTGATCTCCTTTAGAATGGACTGGTTGGATGTCCTTGCAGTCCAAGGGACTCTCAAGAGTCTTCTCCAACACCACAGTTCAAAAGCATCAATTCTTCGGCGCTCAGCTTTCTTCCCAGACCAACTCTCACATCCATACACGACCACTGGAAAAACCATAGCCTTGACTAGACGGATCTTTGTTGGCAAAGTAATGTCTCTGCTTTTTAATATGCTGTCTAGGTTGGTCATAACTTTTCCTTCCAAGGAGTAAGCGTCTTTTAATTTCATGGCTGCAATCACCATCTGCAGTGATTTTGGAGCCCAGAAAAATAAAGTCTGACACTGTTTCCCCATCTATTTGCCATGAAGTGATGGCACTGGATGCCATGATCTTAGTTTTCTGAATGTTGAGCTTTAAGCCAACTTTTTCACTCTCCTCTTTCACCTTCATCAAGAGGCTCTTTAGTTCTTCTTCACTTTCTGCCATAAGGGTGATGTCATGGAAAGACGGTAAGTCCAGCAGATCAGATCATGGTCGTGTACAGATTCAGGCAGTTGTAGGTGATACTACCAGTCATTAAAATGCATAGACTAGCAGGGACTTCTGGAAAAAAAGACTAATTTTCTTCTTCCTGAACTCGAATACAAGATGATATAAACCACATCTAGAACCACAGGAGATGTCTGAAAATAGCTAAAAAATGAAGGCGTGTAGAACAGATAGAAACTGGATTCTGATAACTTGTTTGGCAAATCTTAGACTTCTCAGTTTTATGGACTACTAAATCCTCCTTCTGAGTTAAGTTTTCCCTCACTTGTACCCAAAGAAATCAAGCTGGTACCTTTCCAAATATGAATAGCTCCAGAGAGAACATGTTATTAAACCTACTTCTCAGATTCCTTAGGTAACCAAGGAGAAGATTAGCATCTTGCCACAAGAATGTAAATACTGTGGGAAGTACAAATCATCAGAAAAGAAAATCAGAATCAGAGGGAAGAGATCTCTGTAATACAAGCTACAGAGAATGACAAGGATCAGAATGACCTGGCAGTGTCTGACAAAGATTTTTTGTTTTTTTTCAAATTGAACTGTACTTTTAATTTAACCCATAAGCTGGCATTAAAAGGTGTTACAATAAAAAGTAAAATAGAACTCAACATTGTATTATTATAGAGATATTGCTGAGGACATAGTTCCTGGTATCATACAGGATTTGCTTTATCAGGATTCAAGAAACACATTTACTTGAAATTTCAGAACCTGATAAACTGTGTTCTCAACACTTGATTTTTTCTCATCACATTATAAATCTGATCAGATTTTTCTTTATACTGGCTGCAAGTTGAGAGCCAAGTTTGTGGCAGAACCCATAACTCTAAAATTTCCTTTTCACACTGTCCTAAACATTTTTGAAACTCATATATGAACATTCCTTCTCCCAACAACATCTTAACAAGCTTTTAGAATAAAGCTGAATACAAATAACTGAGGTAAATAACCTGCCTAGCATGTTGGCAAAACACCCACTGTTTGTTCTCTGTAAAATTTAGGGTTCAGTTTCCTCTGGTTATAATTAATTGGACAAGTTAAGCTGCTAACTGGCAACTTACACAATTCTTAGCTTTTTCAGAATTATACAGTATTCTCAGTTTCTGCAATGCAGAGATTAACACAGAAACTTAAAACTAGACTTTTTTCTTGCTTTCAACTTTAATGTAAACTTTAATGTAAACTAATAATACATTAAGTAAAAAGGCTTTCTTATCCCTTCGCTTCTCCATGTTAAGAGGGAAAAAAAATCAAATAAATATTATCATCATCACCTAGATATGATCATTCTCAAAATTTGGTCCAAAAGCTTCATCTACAACTGAAACAGAATAGCTGGCACCGGAGAAACATGTGGACTAATGATTAAACTATATTATACCCTGGACAAAAGTTTGGACTCTGACTAGATGGAGAATGTAGTCATCAAAACACTCACATGGCAGTATTTTTGATAATTCTTCCTTGGTCCATTTTCTGTCCAATGCCATGCACAACAAATACGATATGGGTAGTCTGAGAGGGCTTGTCTTCTAATGTCGCTTCTTCTACATAACCTCTATGAAGTCTGGTCCCACTACTTGATGCTGTGGGAAAATTATGGTTCTAAGCTTATTACTTATTACAGAGATAGCATTTTCACTATATTGAAAAAAATAGGGGGGATAAAATTTGTAAGATATAGAATGATTAGCTCTAATAAAAAGGACTGAACTAGACATGACAGTGAAGCCAGAAACAAGGCAAAAAGAAAAAAAGATGAACTGCATATATAAAAATTAAGAACATCTCTGTAAGAAAATATTATGAAGCAAAGATAAAAGAAGAATAACAAATGGGAAAACATCTTGCAAAACATGACACAGAGTAAGTTAATTAAAGAACTTATTAATCAAAAAGTGAAATGAATCATCCAAATAGCAAAATGGGCTAAAGGTGTGATAATCCACAAAACAAATACAACTAATGAACAAATAAATGTGTAAGCACATCTATTATCAAAGAATTTAAAAAGATAGTAAAAAATTATCAGACAGAAAAAATTTTTGAAAAAATATTTTTTGATATGCACTCACATCTTTTCCAGGTATCAGTCCCTCTTTTCTTCCTTTTAGTCAATTTTGTTTTGTTTAAAGATTTGTCTATTCTCAATGCCTCCATTTCTTCAGGTTCTACTTAAACTTCAACTCATGCCCATCTGTCTCTGTCCCAGAAATTCATCTAAGTCACCAATGATCTACATTTCACTAAATCCAAAGAAAAATTTCCAGTCTTCACTTTTCCTGACACTGTTTCAATTGCTTGTCAATTGTCGTTTCAACTGACACAATTTCAACCGCTATGTTTTATTTCACATCACTGCCTCAGGTCTGACTGCTTTTGTGCTTTGAGAAGTAAAAAAACATATTTAATAATCTTGCCAGATCATTTCTTATATATAATTATTTATTAATGAATACACGTCAACTCAGTCACTTTAATAAAAGTTAGTTTAACATGGTAGATACTGTATAAAACTTAATACATATTTAAAATATACTGAAAATAAAACCTGAATTGTCTATTTTAAATATAAGAGAAAAAGTCAGAGTCCCAACATTTTGACAAACTCTAATAATATTTGACAAATACCTTTAGAAAATCCCAGTTTTTGAGTAACTGTTCTTGCAATTTTGGATGTTGTTGCATCACTATAAAGATATACTTCATCCACACTGTGCCAGTCCACGTGGTTTCGACTCAATTTGAAACTATGAATAGCTGTTGCAAAAAGGAAAAATCTGAAGTTCTCCAAGACAAACTTCATTTAAGTGAAAATACACAGATTTTTTTGAATGAATATTTTAACTCAGTTCAACAAAAAACTTTTATTGAAACATATATCGATGTGAAACAAGTCATGGACAGGGACTTTATAAATTATTAAACATGCTATAGGAAAAGGGAACTTGTTAGAACAACATGGAATAAAACTGGCTTAACTACCATAATTTTAACCTCTTTAGGAAATATGCTTTGATTATTAAAGAACTGCTTTCCCAGGTTATGTGATCATTCCTTAGGTCTAAGGGATATATACCTTCATGAAAGTCCTCAGTACCTTTGATATAGAAACTTAAGTTCCATTTTCTTCTGTTGACTTTACTTTTTGTTCTGTGGAAACTACTCAGCATAAGATAAAGCAAGACTCAGGTGAAAAAAAAAATTATCTTTAAACTGGGAAGAGAATAACCTAATTTATTAGAATATAAGGTATTTTGGGAATGGGTATTAAAGCCAATTATCACTGGATACTGCTCACCATAACAGAACCCCAAAGTTGAAAGAGCTTTTAAAAAGAAATCAGTTTTTTCCTACTATTATGTTCAAATTAGTATGGTTATTTCATTTCTGTAATGAGGTATGCTTGGTGAAATGAGATCTAAAGAAAAAAAAAAAAGCCAAACCTATATTCTCTGGGAATAACAAACTCTGTGAGGCAGGGACTATACCTTAATCACTTTGTATCACTACCACCAAACACAGTCCTAGCATACTGTTTGACATGTATCACAAATTTAGTAATGTTTGTGGAAGCAAGAGATTAAGGTAATTCTCAAAACATGTCCACCAATTCATCTTTTGATAATTCTTATAGTCTGAAGGACTTAAACTTTTATCTCTTATATAGAGGTAAGAAAAATTCACATACCTTTATAAAACCAGTCACCTTCAAATCATTGTGCCTAATTTATGTCTTTAAAATACTCTTAAAGCAAAATATTATGTCCCATTATATATAAACACATAGAGGTATAAAGAAAGGGATTAAGTGACTTGCCACAAAACTAGCTAGTGACAGAGTCTGACTCTTCTGTTGAGGATAGAGTCCTGGTGAAGATCTAAGACCATAAGACACTTTTTGTGAAAAGGTATTTCTTACTAGAATACAAAGAAAAGCAAATCCTTGCCAAGAAAATGTATTTTGGAGTTATGGTTAAAAATGCCATTTCAAAAATTTATGAAAAACCAATTTATACCTTCCTGACCTACCAGGACACATTACTACTAACACTGAACACAAGACCAAGATGCAATTAACATAACAAACCTGAATAATACCTTCTCTTGCAAACAAAACAAAACAAAACACAAACCCAGTATAAAAACTCAGTCTTTTAACTAAAAGAACTTTCCATAAATTAAAAAATCTTTTGCAAGAGTTTAAGTTATTTACTTTCCTAAATCTATGTCTGATTCTTAAGTCAGTACTTTAAGCCTTTTAATCCGATGTTTCAAAACTGCATTTTTGTTAAAACAGTTCTGAGCAACATATTCTTAAAACATTAAAACTATAAGACCAAGATATTAACAGTGTTAAGTCAACAAAATTTTGTTTCTCTCTAAACCATTCACATTGTCTTAAAGCATGTTAATATTGGCAAATATCCTATTGCTGAACTATATACATGGTTTGCAAATGTTTATACCACTTATAATTAATACTAACCAAAATAACACACTGGATACATTTCTATAAAACTAATAATTTCTATGCTCTAAGTACAACTGAATGCTATAGATGCAACTGAAAGCTACAAGCCAGGAATATATCTACAAGGAGAAATAAAACTACAATTACTGTACCTTGGGAACGCTTTCGTTTAAGACCTGCTGCATCTGTACTCTCCTTATATCCTCTCCATTTGAACAGAGAAGGGAGGGAGAAGGGAGGGAGGTGGTAGACAACTAAGAAAGCAAAAACACTGAGCTTCAAAGTAAATTTTAAATGAGGTTTACCATTTTGCCTTTTTGTTGTATTAATTTTAAAAAATTAGTTGTATTTGACAAACATTATTCTAAATGCTTTATATAAATTCCAATTAAAAATCAGTGAAGCAAAATATTAGTTTAATAATGTTTATCAAATATATGCTTTTACTTTTACTCAAAGTAAAAAGGCAAATGATATCTAAATATATCAGTTAAAGACACCTACATGATCACCATTTTTAACATCTTTGTATAGATAGAATAAAAAACAAAACACGGTATTTTTCTATGCATAAGAGATTAATAAAACCCCATCTTTACAATACTAAGGTTATTTACTCTCACCAAATTTGTGATTATGACACAGCCAACATCTGATATGCAAATTGAAAATGCAATAAACAATATTAAACATCTAATGCAGCTTTCCTGAGAACATACCATAGTACACATTCTACTAGATGCTTTCCCTCCCTGAAGCATAATAGAGCCTTCCTGTAGAAATATTCTTTTCACAATTCTATTCAACAAAGTTGTTAAAATATTTTCAAAAATGTAAACATGAAACTTTTCAACAAAATTAAACCGAAAGCTCTACTTTGAACTGATTTTTAGTGATAAAATAATGAAAGATTTATTAGTGACAGAATTACAAGAAAAAGTTATTAAAAATGTATGCTGTGACATCTTGTAAGTACAAAACAGACAACCGAGTAAAGCCAGACAGACTTGATATTTGGCAAATCAGTAAATAACCTTAAAGTCAACACTTTCCCTGTCAAATATTGCTAGTTATATATCAACAAATTTCTTCACATTTTAAAATAAGCAATTATTAAAAAAAAATCCACTAAGAATTAAATCTTACAATCAGTTTCTCTACAGTCCAGTTAATGAATCACAGAATCTTTATGATTTAGTTCAAATTTGATTCCCTGGTAGCTCAGCTGGTAAAGAATCCACCTGCAATGCAGGTGACTCTGGTTCGATTCCTGCGTTGGGAAGACCTGCTGGAGAAGGGATAGGCTACCACTCCAGTATTCTTGGGTTTCCCTGGTGGTTCAGCTGGTTAAGAATCCGCCTGCAATGTGGGAGATCTGGGTTCGATCCCTGGGTTGGGAAGATCCCCTGGAGAAGGGAACGGCTACTCACTCCAATATTCTGGCCTGGAGAATTCCATGGACTGTGTATAGTCCATGGGGTCGCAAAGAGTCAAACACAACTGAGCAATTTATATACTTCACACATTTGATTTTCATCCTCACTCTCTTCTACATTAACGTGACATTCAAAGATTAAATAATGCTCAAATACAAAAATACTTAATTCCAACTGTATAGTATTAGAAATTTAAAAAAATTTTATATATAAAGTAAATTTAAAGATACATGTGATAAAGGTAATTGAGAAATGCTTACAAGGCATTTCATAACTTTATATGTAATTAGGTGATTATAAAAAAAGTATAGACAGTAATTACAAGCTGAGTTGTAACATCAGGATTATAAAAATCTTTCGCTGTCACAGAAGGGTGGAAAATGACAACCAAAACAATTTTCTTCACTGAACATATTTCTTCTTTCATGTGCTTTCTGGTCACTTACTAAGGGGTAGATATACCACTTGCAGGAAAAAAAAATCATTAGGAAAAAGCTAACATATCCAAGTAGATCAAATCTGAAATACACTTGAGACATTACTGCTCAAACAAAGCCTAGACTTACAAGTCTACTAGCAAAACTAACAATGCCCTCACTAAGAAATAACTAGAGGGAAACATATGGACCCCCGATCACACTTTAAAATTATGTAAACACTTTCTAAAAGCTAGTCAATATATAAAAATGAAAGCTTTTACCTAAAGGAATACTAATGTAAGGATTAACAACAAGACAAATATCCCAATATACTAAAATCAGAGAAACATATTCAAAACATTTTCACAAAATTACAAACACCCTCATTAACCTTCTTCTCATATTTAATTCTTATTTTCACTTGAAAAGCATTTGCTTTGTTACAACATCCGCATGGAGAGTTTAATTTTTTTCAACCCAACGCAAAGAATTAAGTACCACCGCAAGTAGACACAAAAAGGTGATCCTTTTTGTCCTTTGATCTTTCCAACAAGGATCACTAAAATAAAGTTTTAGTTAAGAATTCTTACATTGTGTTTGTTAGCAAAAGTATGCACAAACTCAAAATACAACTGAAAATTCTAATTAAATGCTAACATTTAATAAAACTTTCCATTTTGTAGTAAAGTCTTACACAGCAAGGAAAAAGATTTTAAGTACTAAGACAGTGTTTTCAATAAATTTCCTTACTATAATTCATGTCTTACAGAAATGTCCTTCATTATATAATTTTGAAAGCAGGGTATCAAAAAGGAGGTTGCTGAAGTATACTACTCCCTAAAATAGAATAACTTTATAACTTTTCCCTTTGCAAAAGCTGGCAACCTGGATAATCTCAACTTCAGGGAAAGGAGATTTGCACATCTCACATCTGCCAACTAGAATGAGAAAACTCCTGTCAATCTTCTTGGATCTCACAGAACTAAATACATACATTTGTAAAAATTGATTAATAATTAAAAGCTAGAAGATAGGAATCCTGTTAGCCACCAAACAGGAAAAGAAAAGCTGGTGAGAAAGGGTTATTACTCCTTCCTTCCTTTTCCGCATTCTCCCCTTATCTCCCCTTCCTGGCCTTAGACTTTGGAAATGATATATTCAGTTTGGGATATCCTTATCCCGCAATAGGATAGGTATATAGACTACATGCCGAATTGTTAAATGCTATAAATCCCTGGGGATCCACCGACACTTGTGCTGTCATAGCATCCCAACTTAGCTTGAACAGTAAAAAGTCTTTTTTTTTTTTTTTAAAACTTTTAGCCTATCTGTGATTTTATATTGAGTCCCTGATAGCTCAGTTGGTAAAGAATCTGCCTGCAATGCAGAAGACCCCCGTTCCATTTCCCATTCCTGGGTTGAGAAGATCTGCTGGAAAAAGAATAGGCTACCCACTCCAGTATTCTTGGGCTTCCCTTGTGGCTCAGCTGGTAAAGACTCTGCCTGCAAAGAGGACCCCTGGGTTCGATCCCTGGGGGAGGGAACGGCTACCCACTCCAGTATTCTGGCTTGGAGAAGTCCATGGACTCTGTAGTTCATGGGGTCCCAAAGAGTAGGACACAACTGAGCAACTTTCACTTTATTTCACTTCATGACTCTTGTAGACACATAAATTGGATTGTGCATTCCAAACAAATCTGTCAATCTCTGCCTTTCAATTGGAATGTTACTTCACTTACATTTACTATAGTTTTTGATATGGTTGAATTTAGGTCTACCATTTCCCATTCATTTTCTTTGTTTTATCTGTATTTATTTCTCCTTTTGTTGTTTCTTTTGTTTTATATATATATATATATATATATATATTTTTTTTTTTTTTTTTTTTACTATTTTAATTTCTCTACTGGCCTTAAGAAAAAAAAATAACATCTTTTTATCATGGAATAATTTTCAACCTACAGAAATGCTGCAAAAATAGTACAGAGAGTTATCACTACCATATATATCCTTCATCCAGCTTCTCCTAATGTTAGCATAACTATACAGTACAATGATCAAAACTAAGAAATTAAGGTTGATATAATACTATCAGCTAAAATACTGACTTTATTCAGAATTTTCCAGCTTTTCTACTAAAGTCCTTCTCTGTCTTTGGATCCAATCCAAGGTACCATGTTCCATTTTGATGCTATGTTCCCTTAGTTTCCTCTAAATTGTGATGAATTCTTTAATCTTTCCTTGTCTTTCATGGCTTTGACACTTAAAAAAAATTTTTTTTTCAGCTTTACTGAGGTACAACTGACAAAATTATAAGAAATTTAAAGTTTACATTATGGTGATTTGATAAACACTATTAAAAGGATCCTGACTCCATCTGGTTAATTATGACCTTAACATTTCCAAAGAACACTAGTGAGTTACTTTGTAAAATGTCCCTCAATTTGAGTTTGTCTGATGTTTTCTTGTAATTGGATTGAGGTTATACAGTTTTTGACCAGAGCAGTTGTAGGACTAATTCATTTAGTTCAACCATTTTTTACTGATTACTGCTTGGATAGATAAATTATAAAATAAGTGAGATACTACTCTAGGACTTTTAAATATTTACAAAGTAACTTATTTGAAGCCCTGCCTTTATTTTATGACTCAAGCACTTCCCTGGTGGCTCAGATGGTAAAGAATCTGCCCGTAAGGCAGGAGACCAGGGTTCAATCCCTGGGTTGGGAAGATCCCCAGAAGGAAATGGTATCCCATTCCAGTATTCTTGCCTGGCAGTTTCACAGACAGAGGAGCCTGGTGGGCTACAGTCCATGGGGTTGCAAAGAATTGGACGTAACTGAGCAACTAACATTAACTCTACAATAACTTTAATCCCCAGTGAACTTCTACCTTTCATTTGTTAGGCTGCCAGATAAATGTATCCTAGCCTAGGAGGTGGGGTTGGAAGAGAATCATTTTTTAACTCAGAGAAAATGAAATTTAAATCACAAAATACGATTATACTTTGGGGGATTTATCTTTCTTTGAAAGATAAATAAGTTATGCTAAACTTCAATCAATTTAATTCAGTGTTTAAGATTAGTAGAATAATTAATAAGAAGATAATAAATACATTCAGTGTATTTGTGTCAATAACTACACTAACCAAGATACAGATAAGGTCAGAAGGAAAAGGAATTAGGATTTTATCTGAATGTCCTTCAAGGAAAGAGGGACTTTCCTTGTGGCTCAGCTGGTGAAGAATCTGCTTTATGCGGAGAGACCTGGGTTTGATCCCTGGGTTGGAAAGATCCCCTGGAGAAGGGAAAGGCTACCCACTCCAGTATTCTGGCCTGGAGAATTCCATCGACTGTATAGTCCATGGGGTCGAAAAGAGCTGGACACGACTGAGCGACTTTCACTTTCACTTCAAGGCAAGAACTCTGTTAAGCTTCTTAGGAATTCCCCAGAGAACTTAAAAAGAGTTCCTGAATAGGCTTTTTTTTAAAATTTTAAATTATTAAATATGACACTTTCTCAGAAAGCCTCATTTGAGTAACTCCACTGCACTGATTGCCAATTCTATATCTCTTTTTCAAGAATGTATAATATGCACTGTCTACTTTGTTATCTTGTCTGTATTCTCTGTAACTGTTCATCTGCAGGCTTTGTCATCCCCAATGGTTTAAAACTCCGTGAAGGACAAAACCCTGTGTTTTTTTTTTTACAAAAGTAATGAGCATAGAACTATTTGCACAAAGAATATTCAAAATCTTCTAGCAATATGAAGAGTCAAGGCTTTACTTAGGTACAATAAGAAAATTTAAGTGGAAAAACTATTTTCCCCCTAAAATTAATAAAATAGGAAATTTCAGAAACTTAAAGGTAAGAAGCAAAATAATCAAAAGATAATACTTTTTTATTTTTGTATTGCAAATTTGAGTTATTTTTCCAACAACCTAGCTTTTTGGACAGCAAATGTTCTTTCCTCAAGACTAGTGATAATTTTCAAATGTACTACAGAATTTCCCATAATCTTCAAAGTCAAAAATCACATTTTAATACATAAACGTATGTTCTGCGTAATACTGAATAACAAAATGGCTGGAAATTCATGACAACAGTACATACAATGAATTGAACTTTGTTGATAATAAAACATCCTGATGTTTTATGTCACAATATATTAAAAAAATCAATTTTTCTTCTAATGAACCTCAAAAGATCATCAATTTGAAAGATTACAGTATCAAAGTGTTCTATACTTTAACAATTTTCTATTATTACTAATTAGAATTTTACCACCCAATCTGTATCTTTAAAGCTATCAAAAAATACAGTAATATCCTAGATTGACAAGCTCAAAGACATGCTGAAAAATTTTCTCATACAAATAAACCATGTTCTTTTATCTGACTTAAATGACTGGCTCATAAAATTAGAGCACTTTGAAGAAAATTTGAGTATGCTGCTCCATTTAACATTTCAGATTCCAAGTAGATGGGATCTAGAGATGAAACAGAGCTAATGACTAACTTTCACAGGGCGAATTAGCAAGTGGAAAAGAAATGCTTTGAATGTAGTATGAGAAAGGGGGAAAAAATACTCATTTTTATTTTTCATACTCATCCTTTTCCCCCTTGAAGCTCTTGGGTTTTTCCCATGCATTAATAGTAAAGAATCTGGGAGTATAAACTGGGTTGTTAAGGTGAATTGCCATTTTTGAGAGAAGACTTAAGGAGAATTAATAGAAAGGAAAAAATCTAGAATTCAGTCTTTTCCAATAGATATGAAATTATGAAAAAAGTTCAGCCTTTCAAATACTATGAAGTAGGTTTTTGTGATTATTTAGAATGGTGATGAGAAGTTCTAAAACATGTCAGTCACCAATAAAAGATCAGACATATACAAAATTTGGTATCTGTGCTTTAATCAAAGTATTGTCTTTATGGCAGTCTTCAGGAATGCTCTGCCTTATAGACACTGAGCTGTTCTTATATACTGATATTTAAGAACCTTGAGCTTGAATTTTACAGTGAAATAAGAACATATTTGACTCTAGGGATTAGGAAAATGAAATACTTAAAATTCCTAGAGTATGGTATCTGGCATATAATAAACATTTCTTAGATTTAATCACTGATTTACTTAGAAGCCACCATTTTCCTCGTAGAGTTTTAAAGATATAAAAAACACCCAATTTTAAGCTTATTGTTAATGGACATGAGTTTGAGCAAGCTCTGGGAGATGGTGAAAGACAGGGATGCCTGGCGTGCTGCAGTCCACGGGGATGCAAAGAATTGGACATGACTGAGTGACTGAACTGAACTGATGTTATATAAACAATTACTTCCAACTACATAATTCATTTCTTCCAAGCTGAATCCTGTGAATTACTTGATCAATAATTGAATTTTTCTGCTTTATAGATGTTTTACAAGGGGAGGGAGAAAAATCACTAATTCATAGTCTAATTCACTCGCTTAAGTAGGGCTTGCCAAGAAACTTCCCAAACAAAGGCAAACATGGATGAAGAAACACTTTTAGGAAAAAAAAGAGAAATCTACAAATTCTAATCTACCTATACTGTTATACTCACCAGAATAGTTGATCCCACTGCCTGCAGTAAATGAACAATAGAAGTATTTTTAACTTGACCACACATTTTGAATTTTACTCAAGATCAGACACATAATGAAACATATCATCTTGGCTAGTATATAAGTATTTTAAACTGTTGCCAAAAAAAAGAAAATCCAAATGCTGAATAAGGAAATATAAGGAATAGATTGTTTCAAATTAAAAATTGATATGGTTATCAATATCAAGACAGCTAGACAGGACTTACACAAAGGAAATTAAAGCTTTTTTAAACTTCAGGAGAACCAACATTAAAATATTAGCAAAAGTACTCTTTCAGTAGAATAACAAGGGATTTTTTTATAAGTTCAATTTTCTTTCGTAACTAAAAAGCTACTCAAAAGGACTAATTCATAAAGTATATTACAACAATTTGTACATTTACGGTAAATCATGTTAGTGTCATATCAGTGAAAGTACATGTTAAGTAAAATAAAAATGGAAATAGTTGAGAAATTTATAGCAGTTTTTCTTCTAAAATAACAATCAAATGTTTGAAATAACCAGAAATCGTATAAATTTTAACATTTCTGAATTACTATTTCAAACTTAGGAGCCACTTTAAGTTTTGTCAATAACTTACTTGTTTATAAAACATATTAAATGTATTAATTGGTCTTACCATCTTTTCCATCTATGGGTTTCGACACTTCAATATCAAAACTTTCCTGCATCTGCTGACCTCTAAAACGGCTCAGATGTTCTTGCTCAATTAAATTACTTTCTTCTTCTTCTAGTGGCTGCCAGGTACCATCAATAAACCACTGTCCACGCATTACTGGTATTTTATCGGACTCTGAAAAGAGAAACCACAGAATTATGCTTTATGATCCAACCTCCCAAGAAGTGACATACTGACTACAAGTTTATATTTTGCTACTGCTGCGGCAAAAACAGACTTGTGTGACCCAACAGAATCATTTAAAGTTCTAAATTTCAGATTTCAAGCCATAGTATATAATTTTTTTTACAACATATAATTTTACTAGTATTAAATATTAAACATAAAAGTTACCTGATGTTAGAAAGGGAGAGGAGCAGTTATCTATATAACTGAGGCCCCAAGTAACCAAATCAGTAGGCTAAGTGGTTGACAAACTTCATGCAAGACTCTATGGATAATTCGAATGTCTTAGAAAATACTGAGATAAATACCCACAAATAGTTTAGAAATAGTATATTGTAGTAGTGTGGTACATTCTTTAGGGCTGCTTTAGAGATCAAGGGCTCCCAGTGAGCATACAGAAACAAATGAAACTGTTAATTACAGTAAATTCCTCACCCATTTCAGGAAAAAATTGAGAAAAATTTTTTTGAAAAACTGAATGTTTTTTTGATTAAACACTATCTCCAAAACTTAATACTTTTAGTTGTTATTTATAAACCATGACTGTCATCTAAGTTATCCTGAATTCTTTAATTAAAAAAAACCCAAAAGCAAAGCAAAACAACAAAAGCCTAAAAATAAAGAGAGTTGGTGGTTTAACTACACATAGAAAAATTACTTCAAGTGGATTCAAAAGACAGTAATTTGTATATATATATTTGGATATAACCCTATGGACAGAAGGAACCCCAAATACATCTTAAACCTTTTGCAGTAGCTATACTAATTGCTAATGATTGTAATAATATTGGTATTGTTAATTTCAAAGTGCAGGTATTAAGATGAATAATTAATCTTGTTAATATCATTAGAAACTAAGATTTTCTAGCAAAAGTAAAGAGATACAAATATAAAAGTGAAAGAAATAAACCTGTATTTTAAATTTCAACTAAAAATGTCAGCATAAAACAATGTATATTTTCTCTTAAAAAAAAAATACATATATATCCTAAGCTTTGTGTACTGAAAAGACTTAGGAAAGAAAGACCAACCCTGTTTAAGTGAGCAATCCTGATATAAAGATTGTGATCTCTAAATATCATTTCCCATTCCCATTAAAAGAAACCAATGGCCAATTCCTACTTTGAAACAGAAAATTTATTAGATGATCATGAATCACTTATACCAGACTGATGTACTGGTATAAAAGTACATCAGTACATTAGTACATGTACTAAATACATGTACTGATGTATTTAAAATCTATTATGTGTTTCTATTTTTTCTTGCATTATCCTTTATTCTCCTGTAGCAATTCTGCAATAGTCAGGTGTTTGCTGTATTTGGTGGATATTCAAAAATAGAAATTCATTGAGAATTATGGGGTTTTAACATAAAGCACACTGCTGTGTTTGATGATTTTAACTAGATTCTGCTTTGTCTATCAAGATTACAACTGCTTTCTTATTGTTTCCATATTCCTGTGATGTTTTTGCACATCTCTTTATTTTTAACCTTTTTTTTACTATTTTAGATGTGTTTTTCTTTTGACACGTGAGTTAAACCCACTTATGCTTATTGATATAACTGGTATGTTTGAAATATTCGTCTATAATCACCATTTTTATTATTCCAACTCTTTCTCCAGTTGATGATTTTGCTTTTCAAAAGTCTTCCTTTGGTATTTAGGAACATTTGCATTTTTGGTTCTAGTGGTGACTTTTACACATTCATGTGTGTATTTATGCATTTTTGAGCGTCCTAAATCCCTTTTTTGTTTACTCAAACTTTTACTATGCGGTGTGTCCATTTTAAATGGTATCCAAAATTCCCACTTACTATTTACAATAGGGAATGATCTTATTCTATTTTTCCTTTGTCTCCTGACTCACTTACATATAACAATTGTACCCATATCTCCACCACTGTTTTAGTATTGGATCTATAATCTATTAGATTCTCATTGTTTTTCTATAGCCTCAATACTTGAAGGCAGTTGGCAAGCTTGAATTGTGCTTCCTTTAGTTTTAAAAAATGCTATTTCACTGCAGCCTTCCTTTGTATATCATTTCTAGAGAAGTCAGATGCAAATCTAATTTTTAAATTAGTAATATGAGTTTTTTTCCCCCACCTAGGGTCCAGAAAAAAATTTACCTTCAAATCTAAAACAGTTTTTCTAGTCTCTAAAGTCTAACAGTCTATGTCTCAAAGTTCATTGTTTTGGATCTATCTGCCGAGGTGGGTCCTTTTAATTTGTAGATTTCAGTTTTCCTCTTATTTCTTAAAAGTTTCCTTGGACTATGGTTTAATATTTAGTTCTGTTCCACTGATTTCTTCTGCAGTCAATCTAGTTATAAATACATTGGGGCTTCCTTTGCCTATATTGTATTTTAAGGACTTTCTCTCTGAAGCTTTTCACTTCTTTCATCTCATTTTCATTCTTTTGGTTGTTTTCCTTTCTTTTATCAGTGCCCCTTACATCAGCGTTACCTTCATCAATGTCCCTACTAGTATGCCCATAAATTTCAGAATATTTGGTTGGAGTGTTACATGTACAGTTTCTCTTGTTTTGTGTTTGCTTTTTGGGGAAGAACTATAATCAGTGGAAATGTACTGATTCACACTTCCTGCATTCCTCTTGCAGTAGCTTTGTATGGCATTTATTTCTGTTCATGAGTATTTTAGGGACAGACTTCTTAGTTTCAGAGTGTCTGCTGCTGCACATTATTAAGAGTAGCTCCTATAGTGGTGGCAGGGGTGGCAGTGGTTAAGTGAAGACTGGACTGGTGTTTCTTGTTTTCCTTTCATTTCTCCAGGACCCTTCATTTTCTCCTTACTTTTTTCCTCTTATTGTCACAGCTCCAAAGCGCAGTATCCTTTTCTCCTCTCCCACCAGCAATGTTTCTTTGATGCTGCTATTTCTGTCCCTCTCGCTTTCACACACCCTCCCTACAGTTCAGTTCACAGTTCAGTTGAGTTCAGTCGCTCAGTTGTGTCCGACTCTTTGCGACCCCATGAATTGCAGCACACCAGGCCTCCCTGTCCATCACCAACTCCCGGAGTTCACTCAAACTCACTTCCATCAAGTCGGTGATGCCATTCAGCCATTTCATCCTCTGTCGTCCCCCTTTCCTCCTGCCCCCAATCCCTCCCAGCATCACAGTCTTTTCCAATGAGTAAACTCTTTGTATGAGGTGGCCAAAGTATTGGAGTTTCAGCTCCAGCATCATTCCTTCCAAAGAACACCCAGGACTGACCTCCTTTAGAATGGACTGGCTGGATATCCTTGCAGTCCAAGGGACTCTCAAGAGTCTTCTCCAACACCACAGTTCAAAAGCATCAATTCTGCGGTGCTCAGCTTTCTTCACAGTTAGTGTTATTAATTACCAAGCTTCAAGTCTATGGCCATATTTTGCTTGATGTGTGGGGGACATTTTCTTTCTGTGAGTGGTTTTCTGCTTCATTTTAACCTCTGATCTCTCTTTCACTGTCTCTTAAAAAGCAGAGACTTTTCCAACAAAGGTCTGTATAGTCAAAGCTATGGGTTTTCCAGTAGTCATGTATGGAAATGAGAGTTGAACTATAAAGAAAGCTGAATGCAGAAGAATTGATGCTTTTGAACTGTGGTGTTGGAGAAGACTCTTGCGAGTCCCTTGGACTGCAAAGAGATCCAACCAGTCTATCCTAAAGGCGATCAGTCCTGGGTGTTCATTGGAAGGACTGATGTTGAAGCTGAAACTCCAATACTTTGGCCACCTAATGTGAAGAGCTGACTCATTTGAGAAGACCCTGATGCTGGGAAAGACTGAAGACAGGAGAAGGGGATTACAGAGGATAAGATGGTTGGATGGCATCACTGACTCGATCGACATGAGTTTGAGCAAGCTCCAGGAGCTGGTGATGGACAGGGAAGCCTGGCGTGTTGCAGTCCATGGGGCCAGAAAGAGTCAGACACAACTGAGAGACTGAACTGAACTGATAATGTTTGGCATGTCTATATATATACATGGTTTTAATTTTATATTGGGGCTTCCCATATGGCGCTAGTGGTAAAGAATACACTTGCCAAAGCAGCAAACGCAAAAGATGGTCATGACAGAGAGACTGAACTGAACTAAGCCTCTCCTTGCCGCACTATCCAGATTCAGAGGTTTATAGCAGTAACAAGAGTTATTGTAACTTGCTGTTTCTTTAATTACAGCTAACTTAAAATTTATGGTATCGTCCATCCTGTAGTAATGTTGGATGTGTCACCTATGTATGGTTTAAATGTATGTGGCTTTTGGGGAAAATGTGTGGAGATTAACATTTGGATAGCTTCCATTATCCTCCAGATCCATAAGCTCATCTCATTTAATCTTAAAGATAGCAATGATGTCCCCAGTTTTACAAATGTGTAAAATGAGTCTCAGTGAACCTAAATAATTTGCTTAGAGGTACACTGTTAAGTATTATGAGAACCAAGATTCCAACCAAAGTTTGACTCCAAAGTTCATTCAAACTCTCTACCATACAATGCAACCTATATTCTTAAACAGGAGAAGTCCCTTTTTAGCTCTCTCCCTAAGAAATACAGTCTATTCAGCTGTAATTTTAAAAGAAATAATTTGGGAAATTTTACACTGCTAGGCTATAATGAGACTTACAAACCAGAGCCAAACATGCTTTTCCATAAAAAACATGGAAGTTAAAAAGCAGAGTCAAAAAGAGTAAAACAAATTTTAGCACACATCTACACTCCCAAAACTTTTCTCCTCTTAAGCCTAATAAATCTAAGCATTTATTCTTTTGGATGTATATTTTGGGAGCTTTACACCTAAGCTTTAAATTCCACCAATATGTGGTCAAGTACTACATCTTTTTGGTTCAGGCCTCTGTCTCAAACTCTAAACCCAAACATTCAACTGCCAATTAGACGACTCCTGCTGCTGCTAAGTTGCTTCAGTCGTGTCCAACTCTGTGTGACCCCACAGACGGCAGCCCACCAGGTTCCCCCATCCCTGGGATTCTCCAGGCAAGAACACTGGAGTGGGTTGCCATTGCCTTCTCCAATGCATGAAAGTGAAAAGTGAAAGTGAAGTCACTCAGTCATGCCCGACCCTCAGCGACCCCATGGACTGCAGCCTTCCAGGCTCCTCCGTCCATGGGATTTTCCAGGCAAGAGTACTGGAGTGGGGTGCCACTGCCTTCTCCAAACGACTCCTAGTAGAACAATTAATAGCTACTAGAATCACAAAAAGCCATGGGACACACAAAGTTCCTGGAAGAAACATAATACAAATCTGTTATTCCATCTGTATTCCGTATCATGCAAGTGGTGTACTGACAGTATTTAGCAGGTCACCTGGTGAGCTGCTGTCTCTGGGGTTGCACAGAGTCGGACACGACTGAAGCGACTTAGCAGCAGCAGCAAGACAGAAATCTGGGATCATCCAGGATGTCTCCTCTTTATATGTGCCTTACAACTATGACTGGACACACAATGAGTACTATTTATCTTCTAAGTCACCCTCAAATTCACCCCTTACTCATCAGGTTTTGGGGTGTGGTACTACTGGTATCTAGGCCAGGGGATGTTGGTAAAGAGAACAGCTACCCCCAACCCAAGGTGCAACAATGAGTTATCTGGCCCAAAATGTCAATAATGCTGAGACTGAGAAACTCTGGCCTAGCAGTACTTTTTAAAACCTAAAAACACATGTATCTTTTATAGACCAATCCTAGAAATACACTTTATAGAAACTCTTACAAAAATGCCTAAAGATATACTACAAAGGCATTTAGCTCATTTTATAATAGAAAACAAATAAAATCAAACAAAATGACCTATAATTCTACCAACAGATATTGAATATATAAATGATGCTTGGCTCAGTAGGTATTAAAAATATTCATTAAATACGTCAAAATATGAATGGATAATAATCCATAGTGAAATAATATTCAGAAGACATGGAATAATGTCTAAAATTAAAATGAAAAATTAAATCATAATACTACATGCATATATATTTGTGCATGTGCGTATACAGTTATAAATAGTATAATCCTGTTTTATAAAAGTATACATTGGTATACGTACTGAAAATAAGTGGAGAAAAATACCCTAAGCTATTATTAACAGGTATCTTGGGGAAGTGGGACTATAAGGAACTTTCTCTTTCTACATTATAAATGTCTATAATGTTTGGCGTCAGATACGCAGATGACACCACCCTTATGGCAGAACACGAAGAAGAACTAAAGAGCCTCTTGATGAAAGTGAAAGAGGAGAGTGAAAAAGCTGGCTTAGAACTCAACATTCAAAAAATAAAGATCATGGCATCCGGTCCCATCACTTCATGGCATCCGGTCCCATCACTTCATGGCAAACAAATGAAGAAACAATGGAAACAGTGACAGACTTTATTTATTTGGGCTCCAAAATCACTGCAGATGTTGACTGCAGCCATGAAATTAAAAGATGTTTGCTCCTTGGAAGAAAAGCTATGACCAATCTAGACAGCATTTATAAAGCAGAGGCAATACTTTGCCAACAAAGGTCTGTATAGTCAAAGCTATGGTTTTTCCAGTAGTCATGTATGGGTTTGAGAGTTGGACTATAAAGAGAGCTGAACACCGAAGAATTGATGCTTTTGAACTGTGGTGTTGGAGAAGACTCTTGAGAGCCCCTTGGACTGCAAGGAAATCAAACCAGTCAATCTTGAAGGAAATCAGTCTTGAATATTCATTGGAAGGATTGATGCTTAAGCTGAAACTCCAACACTTTGGCTACCTGATACAAAGAACTGACTCACTGGAAAAGACCCTGATGCTGGGAAAGATTGAAGATAGGAGGGGAAGGGGATGACAGAGGATGAGATGGTTGGATGCCATCATTGACTCAATAGATATGAGTTTGAGCAAGCTCCGGGAGTTGGTGATGGACAGGGAAGCCTGGTGTGCTGCAGTCCATGGGGTCGCAAAGAGTTGGACACAACTGAGTGACTGAAATGAACTGATAATGTTTGGCATGTCTATATATACATGGTTTTAGTTTTATATCGGGGGTTCCCAGATGGTGCTAGTGGTAAAGAATACACTTGCCAATGCAGCAGATGCAAAGATGTGGGTTCGATCCCTGGGTTGGGAAGATCCCCTGGAGCAGGAATCCCACTTTAGTATTCTTGCCTGGGAATTCCATGGACAGAGGAGCCTGGCGGGCTACAGTTCATGGGGCTGCAGAGTTGGACACGATTGAGCATGCACAGTTTTATATTCAGTGTGATTAATCTTTTTAAATTTTTAAAAAAATTTACTTATTTATATTTATTTTTGGCTGTGCTGGGTCTTTGTTGCTGTGTATGGGCTTTCTCTAGTTGCAGCAAGCAGGGGCTAGCTCCCCTAGTTGTGGTGTTCAGGCTACTCATTGCAGTGGCTTTTCTTATTGCAGAGCATGGGCTCTAGGGCACTTAGGCTCAGTAGTTGCAAATACGCAAGCTCTACAGTTTGAGTTCAGTAGTTGTGGCATATGGGCATAGTTGCCCCATATCATGTGGAATCTCCCCGGACCAGGGATTGAACCTGTCCCCCATATTGACAGGAGGATTCTTAACTACTGGACCACTAGGAAAGTCCTGGTGTGGTTAATCTTAGGTATCAACTTGACTGGGCCAAAAGTTACCCAGATATTTGGTCAAATGTTTTGGGTGTTTCTGTGAAGGTGTTTTAGTTTTTATTTATTTATATTTCATATTTGAGTACAGTTTGTTAGCAATGTTGTGATAGTTTCAGGTGTACAACAAAGTGAATCAGTTATACATACACATCTATCTATTCTTTTATAAACTCCTTTCCCATTTAGGTTATTACAGAATATTGAGATTTCCGTGTGCTATTCAGTAGGTCCTTGCTGGTTATCTATCTTAAATACAGCAGTGTGTACATGTCAACATGAGGATGTTTTTGGGTGAGATTAACATTTAAATCCATAGACTTGAGGAAAGAAGACTGACCTTCATAATGCGGGTAGGCAGCCTCATTCAGTCAGTTGAGGGCCTGACTAGAACAGAAGGCTCACCCTCCCTCAAATAAGAAGGAATTCTATTTGACAGCCACCAAGCTGGAATATTAAGTTCTTCTTTTTGGTGATCTTTGAACAGGGATACTGGCTCTTCTTGGTTTTAACAGTGGCCGGTTGGCCTATCGATTTGAATTGGGACATCTCTGCAGATTCTAGACTTGCCAACTTCCCTAATTACATGAACTGATTCCTTATAATCTCTTTTATTCTCAGGAGAATCTTTATATATTCAGCAAAAAAAAAAAAAAAAAAAAAGATCACATATTTTGGAAGAAACTGCTAGATGCCTATCCTATACCTATTCTCTCTCTCTTTCTTGTAGCAGAACACCAATTTATCCAGGGCAGTAGTATGCTCAATAAAAAGACCATTTCTAGTCTTCTTGGGCAACTGGGTTTGGTCATGTGATTGAATCTGGGTGATAGGATACAGCAGAGTTTACTGGTGGCATAGCTCTTTGACCTTCCCCTCTTACCTTTTCTGCTTCCTATGTCTTGAGCTTCTGAAGATCTCTTAGATCAAGTCACAAATGAAAAGCTGAATAGCAGAAGGGACCTCCATTCCCGATTACAGTGGAGCTGCCGCATAGCTCCGAACTCTAGGTTATCTATACTTCTTTTAGGTATAGCCTCTGTTTTAGAGAAACAGACCCTTTTGTGTTTAAAGCCACTGTTATTCTGGCTTTTAAAAATCGTAAGCAGTAGAACCTCATGCTGATAGGGACTTGCATAGATATATACTTAAAATGTCACTTCACTTTGTAGTTAATGGAATAGAAAGACCTAGATACATAGCCAGGGACCAGAGACAAATTTTTCAAACGGCTAATGGATTAATAGGCTATAACTAGATTAACAAAGGTATTATGTTTCATTTATAACAACACTTATCAAGAGTCAATTTAAACTTAATATAAAGACTAGTACTTATCATGACCACTTGCCTGGAAGAAAACAACCAGGTAATTATAACTCTTAGGTAAATCATGATAAAAGGCAGGTCTTTACTGGACCCAAAAGAAAAAATGTGGGTCTTCCTTGACAAGAAAACAATTGCAAGGCGCATTTTCCACTATGAACACTTCATTAAGCAAGCCTGAGTGGCTCTCTTATGTGTGGGTAGAGGAATTCTGGCAATAAACATTTTATGTATTAAAAAGCTACACTTATACCAGAAGGCAGACGGAACAATTATAAGATTCCTAAAGGACTATTTTCAAGAACTATTTCAACCCGTATTGTACTCCGCAATGTATGATAGGCACAGACAGAAAGTCTTGGCACTTTTCCTCCAGCTTAGCTATGCCCTTACAGCTTTACCCACTTAGGGTCCAAAGCATGCCTATAATTCATGACTCTAGAAACTTCCAGGGAAAATTTGACCACACAGAACTTGAAGAGGAAGGAGGTCACAGAGTAAGGGAAAACAGGAATGGCAGAGTGCTGCTATTCAGTGGAAGAAGAGATAAGCAAGGACGAGAGATATAAGAAAAGTAGAAGACACAAGGAAAAGTGAAGGAGATATGAGAGATGAGGCTAGAAAACGAAGAGGTGGAAGATTAAGAAAAATATGTTGTCATTTAGTACGGCTTGTTGTAAACCTACTATCCAGTACTATACACTCTGAATATACTTTTCATAGAATTAATGCTGTAAATGATGGCTAGGGTCCCAGATCAACCCCACAGAGGCCCACTTAAACCATTATGTGGCTAACATATTGATGAACTACTTCCACCAAACTGTCCTTTGTAACAGAAGAGGAAGGGCTTTCTCTCTGGTTCCAGTGTGCTCACCTTTTGAATTCTTGCAGTGTGTGGATTGTATTTTTCAGCAGCGCCCAGGCGCTAACAGCAGTGGCCCCTTCCCACGGTCAGCTTCAGCCAGGACCACAACTCTCCAGGTAGTTTCACGCTGGAATATCACCTGCCAGGCACCTCCCTTGAACTACTTCTCCTACACCCCTGCAGGCAGCCTGTGGCGAGTTCCAAAGGAAGCCTTCCCCCAGCACTGGTGATCTCCAGCAGTCCCAGAGGGGCAGCACATGAGACTGCTGCCACACTCTCTGGGTCAGAATCTCAGCACTGAGAGGTATGGCCTTTTCCTTGGGTGCTCTATCTCAGTCCTAGGGATGGTGGCTGCTACCTGCACCTGCTATTTCTGATGTTTCATAGAGAATAAACCACAAATTTGGGAGAGGGATTATTTTTGGACTGAAGAAAAGGGAATGGGAGATGTCACAGAGGAGATTTTGATTATACCTGTAATGTTTAATAAGCTAAGCAAGGGAGAATACTAATTGTTGGTTATGTAATCTAGACTTTTGTACATATATGAGATAATTCACATTAAAATCAATATTAAAGTTAACAAACTTTCTCAAAACATGGATGACAGAGTAAAAACATTATGTATGAAACTAATTATGTTTAATTGGTAAACAGAATGAAAGGTAGTAAATTAAGAACTAAATAAAACGCTGCCTTCCATTCTAATACTTGAACACTTGCTCATTCACTAGACAGGAACTATGTTCTAGAGGAATACTGTAGGACAAAGGTAACTAAACAGTCACTGTCCTAATCATCATTTAGCTTGGCTACAAATGTTGCAACTCCAAAATTTCATTCATTGCGAGCAATCATAAAAAATTCTACCTTATGAAAGAAATACCTATAACCTCAAAACACATTGGGGATCCCACCTGAAAGTAACAATTACATTAAAAATACTAATTTAATTTAGGCAAAAGCTACTGTTAATATTTATGACTCACTGAGTTTAAATCCATTTCACAAGGGTAAGAAACTCTGGACAATATAATTATACCTTAAATACTATTTGCTTCTTTTAAGAAACAAGGCCATAGGGGTTTTAAAGAATATATTTCTTATGTCTTAATTAGTATAACAGTAAAGTTGAATAGTTCAGTTGCTCAGTCGTGTCTGACTCTTTGCAACCCCATGGACTGCAGCACGCCAGGCCTCCTGGTCCATCAAAACTCCCAGAGTTCAGTTGAATAAATGGTTTGTGTGTGTTAGTTGCTCAGTCGTGTCCAACTCTTTTTGACCCTACGGACTGTAGCCCACCAGGCTCCTCTGTCCATGGGATTCTCCAGGCAAGAATACTGGAGTGGGTTGCCATTCTCTTCTCCAGGGGATCTTCCCAGCATAGGGATCGAACCAGGGATCTCCCGCATTGTAGGCAGATTCTTTACCATCTGAGCCACCAGAGGGTACTTAACATTAAAATGTGTTGGTTGTTAAAATGCAAACTTTCCTGACGATCTATCCTAGGTGAATCAGGTAGAAACGAGATACACCCGAGGGGCCTGCCTATTAGCAATTCTATAGAATAAGAAGAAAATAATGTACTCGTGTCTAAAATATTAACTGAAAGTTGATCATCTGTAGTAAGTAGTAAAATACAATGCGAGATTGCATTTATCTATGTATATCAAGGCTCAGAAGTAATTTCAACTCTGTTCCTTGTACTTCACCTAAAGTTATTTTTGCAGCTCCTTCTATGACATGTGATTTAGAATCTTATGTTTTAGCACAGTTCATCCAGTTCTTTGTTCTGTATCATGTTTCCCAAGGACTATCTGCATTGATGTTCAGAATGATGGTTCTCTAAGAAGTAGCCAAAGAGGGAAGAGTAATATTAGAGTTTTCCATTCACACAGTTAAAATTATACTTTCGCAAATAAAAGCTTAACTCTCAATAGATGGCTATTTGGAAAAGCCATCTATTCAGATGGAATTTATATTTCTTAAAGAGTCCAGATATCTGAGGTCCTGGGGTACAGAAATACTACTAACATTATAATTTCCAAAGGCTGGCCTTGCCTCCAATAGTCAGTCAAGAGAGTTTATTTGACTATACAAGTGTAATAAATATAAAGATTACCTAGATATAGCTAAATGTAACAAGCACTTAGAACAAATATTAATGATTGTATAGTTTATTCTTATGTATGGTAATCTGGCAAAATTAGAAAGCAATACAGAATATAGAATACAACAATATAGAATTTTATATGCCTCTATCAATATTTCTACCAACTTCCCTTAGTTCTCTGGCACAAGCAATTTCTACTTTTCACCACTTTGAATTTCACCTGTCCCCTAAATCAGGGATATCAAAAAGTATCTGCATTATGCTTTTCATCCCATTAATCCACTCTTCTGTCAGTGATTCAACATCTTTTTTTAAGCACAATCTCCCTTTACCAAGGCAAACTCAAAAAGTAGAATTGTAGGTTATATACAGTGGCTATAAAAATGTTTTTCTTTGATTTACTTTTTAACTGAGCTTTTAGGAATATATTGTGGCAAAAAAAGAAGAGACTGTATCTATACCTTTCGTCAGTGTTGAAGTTATTCTTGATAAAGGGCACAGTTTAAATTTCATCAGACTCATGAAAAGATAAAGGTCTTGGATCAGATTCCCCAACAATCAGGGGTTCTGGAACTGCCTGCCCTCCGCATCTCTTCTGCCAGTAATCTTCATCTTAGGCTTCCTGTGAACACAGGCTGCATTTCCCTCTCTCCTTTTAATCCCCCTGCTCTTCTCACCCAGTGACCGTAATTCTCAGAGGATTTCACGATCACCACAGCATATCCAGCTTTTCCTTATTGTCTACAGAAAAGAATCAGCCCTAGGGTTTCAGACATCAAAGATCTTAGCAAAACAGAAATTAGAGGGTGTGATGTGAGGATAAAAGACCCAGGAAATACAATTTGGAAGAGATTTGGGACCCCACGGATTGTAGCCCACCAGGCTCTTCTGTCCATGGGATTCTCCAGGCAAGAATACTGGAGAGGGCAGCCATGTCCTTCTCCAGGGGATCTTCTTAACCCAGGGATTGAACCTGCATCTCCTGCATCACAGGCAGAGTCTTTGCTGTTTGAGCCACTAGGGAAGATATAATTTGGGAGAACGAAGAGTACAAAAAGTCTTTTCAAAGGCAAAATAGTAAAGGAAGAAAGAAGAGAAGACGGTGATGACAGATGGAAGAAAGAAAAACATACTAAGCACTCCGAACATTTATATAAAGTAACTTGCACAACATGCAATATCACATTTGAGCTGTACACAAACAAGGTGGATCAATAACTGATATCAGTTTTTAAACTAATGGCACAATGCAAAGGGAAAGAAAAGTCCTGAATGCCTCCATCGGGTGGTGCCAAGTCCTGCCCTCCGTACAAGTCACCCACTATTCATTCATTATCTTTGTGCTGTTTCAGTAGGTCATTGAAAAATGGTCTAAAGCAGGCTTAATCTGGAATGGAGCTCTCAGAAGACTTTTGCCAGGGTTCTAAAAACCTGAACAAATAGAATTCCAATGATACCCAAGGCTGCTTTCCAGGCTGAACGAGTGGGAAATAATGCAATTCTCTGATAGTTTTTCAGAGTCAGGCGTCTCTAGTCCCTATAGTTCTGCTTTACTGGAGGCAGAAACTGATCAAGAAAGATTACCTTCTAACAGCTTGGACTCTTATTACTTTCTCATGATGTCATGTGCTTCATAAAGGATTATTACTTATCAAGGTTATTAACCCTTGAATAAAAAAGACCTAAAAGACAGTTACAGCTGTGCCAAATTAATAAACACCATATAATCTGGGTACTTGCAGAAAAAGCCCTAATTTTTCTACCTTTTTATTGGGATAATAATATTTTCTCTTCAATGTATCATAAAGACCGATTAATTTCTGAAGTATCTGAAACTACAAATGGTTTAGGATAATAATGCATGTAGGTCTTATAAGTACAGAAAAAGAGGGGAGGGTGGGGTAAGGGAAGCTGTGGCTTATAATTAATAACTGCTTCTGGAAACTACACATTCATATAAACATTTGGTCAATTAAAATAACTTTAGTTAGTGAATGGAAATTAGTAATATATATTCCCTAGTGCATGCTGCACACATCACTGCTACCAGAATTGCTTTAAAACTATTCTTAACTCATCAAAAATCTCTATGATGTTCTAAATGCCTTCCCATAACTACTACTAAATGCTTTGGCCACTTTCTTGCTATTATTCCTGACAAACATTTATAGGATATACATCTACATATATGTGCAGCTGACTCACTTTGCTGTGCAGCAGAAACTAACAGAACATGCTAAAGCAAGTATACTCCGATAAAAATTAAAAAAGAATCAATTTAATTGAGATGCCAGGTTCATAGCAACTTACATCTTTCTTTTTCTAGATAATCTGAAGATTAGAATTCAAATGATTTTTTTCCTTTTTTTTCTTTAAACTTTTTATTTTGTATTGCGGTAGCTGATTAACAATAAATGATTTTTAAATTAAAAAAAATTTTCACCTGTGATGAGGTAAAGACCAGTGAAAACAAACTTAACAATTTGAATACCCAGTCTTACTAACCAAAAGTTTCTACAAGTAAGGTATATTGCTTTCTTGCTAAGTCACTTCAGTCATGTCCGACTCTGTGCGACCCCATAGACGGCAGCCCACCAGGCTCCTCGGTCCCTGGGATTCTCCAGGCAAGATCACTGGAGTGGGTTGCCATTTCCTTCTCCAATGCATGAAAGTGAAAAGTGAAAGTGAAGTCGCTCAGTCGTGTCTGACTCTTAGCGACCCCATGGACTGCGGCCTACTGGGCTCCTCCATCCATGGGATTTTCCAGGCAAGAGTACTGGAGTGGGGTGCCATTGCCTTCTCCAATAATGCTTTCTTAGATCCACACAGATACAGTTAACACCTAGTGCTTGTGCCACCACTGTTCTAAGCATGTTATAATAATTCTCAAAACAAGCCTATAAAGAGGCTACAAAGAGCTTAGTTAAAACATGGGGAGTGAGGGAGTTTACTCAGCCATTACTCAGCAATGATCAATTTTTATCTAAAAGGTCCACATGCAGTCAGAAAAACATCTAAACAGTCAATAAAACAAAAATAAGCTTCCTATAATTAATACTTCTTTTCATATGTAATAATATGGGCTTCTAAGCTATGGTAGACAAAACTTCTATTCCCCTTCCAATTCATGTACTCCAAATTGGTTCAAATTTTATCTATTAGAAAGGAAGAGTAAAAATAAATTAACAGCTTTCTTTATAGCTAACTTATTGGCTTCAATACCCAGATAAAGTGACTCAATTAGGTCACACAAGTCACTGGAATCCTATCACCATGGTATGTAGGAACTTACTGGACTTTTTAAAACTTTTTATCAGTAGTCAGAAAATTTCCAGAAAGGTTTAAAAAGTAAAATAAGAGAAAGGTCAAAAGCTGCAAAATTTATAAATTTTTCCATTTGAAAAGGCTGGAGAAATCATACTGGGATTGAACTCTCCTTAGACAGTGTGAAAACTTATATAATACACCGAGACCTGAAAAACCAATTAGAAGGAAGTTACATGAAATTTTGTGAGAAGTAGTAAATCATGGACAAAAAGCACTATTGCATTTTCATCGTAAATAATATTAAGCCTTGGGACACATACTGGATTGTATCTTGCAGAAAGCTATCTAGAAAATGCAAAAATGGAGTCAAAATAAGTGTTGCTGTTATGCCAAACAAAAATTAATTTATAAGCTATAACTAGTCTACTGGTGATCTGATCTAGGAAAGATGATTTGAGAGGACTAAGACCACTTTTCCTTTCAGGTTAATTTTTGTAGGCCCTTACTGTTGCTCGATTTATGACACTAGCATTCTAATGATCTTCTCTACCTGTCCAATTCAGCCTTTGTGTAGTCCCTAGTCACTTAAGTAACAGACAGCCTTCAAGTGTTTGGTTCCCTGACGCTCAACAGGGTAAAGTCCAAATTCCCTAACACTGCATATCCGCCCTCCTCCTTTTCTAGCTACTCTCCTAAACGTAGCACTCACAAGGCAGGGGCTTCCTTCACAAACTCTCGTCTCTGATCAAACACCTCTATCTTTGTGGTGGTCAAATTCCAAAGCTAGGCTCTGTGTTTTGACCCCTGCAGGTACAGCCCTTCTTTCTTCAAAATGCCATGCAGTTTCATGCTTCTGTATCACTGTATATGTTATCCCACCTAGCTGGAATGCCTTTCTGTTTTACCACGTTCCAGCTGGGTGACCTTGGACAAGTTCATTAACTTCGCTGAACTCTGCTTCTTCATATAAAGAACATTAGCACTCATTTGCTATCACTATGAAATAACGAATGCGAAAAGTCGCTTTGTAGACAGTCAAGCACTATGCAAGCATTAACAATCTTATCATAAATCAAAAGAGCACACAGTATTCTTGGTAACTATACTTTAGTTGACCTAAAAGGGTAAGATTCATCTCTTGGTTTCCAGCCCCCTCTCCAAGAATGCCCTGCATTTTATCCCACTTTCTGACTCCAATAAGTCCTTGTCCTTCTGTCTTCAAAAGATAAAAATCTATCATGATGTCTAGGTCATTTGTAGAAAAAGACTTAGTGGGAAGCTCCTCAAAGGTAAGGACTGTCCTTTCTTCCACCTTTCCTACTGCCTTCACAAGAGTACTGTGTGATGCACAAATACTGGTAAAAAGAAAAAAGATGAATGAATGAGTGAATGCAAGCATATCTTGTCCTTTGTGAGCTTATAATCAAAAGAAGTGAGTGAGTGACATGGTGGGTCCTAGATGAATCTGGCTTTATGAAAGTGGTAACAAATGCCTTCAATGTCATCAAAGGGAAGTAAGAAACTGAATTTCCTGCTATGCTTGTTTTATTTGGTGATTTGATACGTGTTGTAATTGCTGTCTTAGTGACTCATGCTTAACATGTGAATATTTTAACATTAGAATCACAATATACAATTCAATATCTGTTTTTAAAAAATTTTCTGCACTAGGCTCAATGAGAACATGAAGATAAAGATGATGGATTTTCCTCATTAGATGCTAAACATACAGAAAGGAAGCTAAGTCATCAATACACGTAATTAATACAAGGCAGAATGTTATAAGGTGTACGGAAGACCTAAGGTTAGTGACAGTGAAGGAAGACATCTGACCTAGGGCACTGGGCCCATAAAAATTACAGCTATATATTACAAATTACTGGGCGCCAATAGCTTATGTACCATCGAATATTTATTTTACATATAAAACATCTGTTACATGCAATGGCGGATATTTCTGACCGTCTTCCTCCTTAATCTAATTACAAACCTAACTGCATTGTTATCTAAGGAATAAGGACTTACTATTCACATGTGTGCCAAACACAGTTCCCAGGCCCTTAAGCATATTACCTCATTTAATTTCCGTAACAACCCTACGACATAGATACAATTATCCCTATTTTACAGATTTGAAAAACCAAGGCCCAAGCCTTGTAACTTTTCAAGGTTAAGAGGCAAAAATGAAAATACGTAAGCAAGGACCTGGGAGAGAAATATGAGTATTCCACATAAGAGTGTGAGCGGACCCACTTGTCACAACTGCTTCGAGCAGTGCTTTTCCACCTCTCCTGAACGCACCGGTGAGAACAACCTCTATCCCTTCCCTTCCCGCCAGGGATTGATTCTCTTTTCCAAATCCATAACGGAACCGTTATTCAGATTCTCTCAAACATTTCCAGTCCAGAAGCCAAACCGGTATTTAAATCATAAGCAGTGCAGGGTAAACGAGACCGATTCAGATCCCTGGATGGACAAAGCTCAGGTAGGAATCACGAAATTAAACCTTTCGGGTTGGCCATCCATTCCTGGATCACCTCCAGGGGAGGGCTGCAGCACCCGGCTTACCCAGGAGGCGCTACCTCGGCAGTATCCTCTCCTCCTGACCCCAGGCGACTGGGCTTTTGCCATCTGCTCGCTTTACCCTTCACCTGCCGGCGCTTGCCTGCACGGTGTCCATCCTGTTCGGACCAATCGCCAGGCCTCACGCGCCTCGCTCTCCCCGCAGTTAAGTTCCAAACCCACCCGGGTGCGTGTCGGCCCCTGCAGAGGCAGCCCGTCCCGCTCCCTCCCCCGGCCGGCTACTCACGGTTCCAGTATACCGGGTAGCATTCTCCTTGGGTCACATCCACCTCGTAGAGGCCGCCCCGCACACACACCCGCTCGATGTTCACCAGCTCCTCCATCTCGCGCCCGTGCCCCGCAATGCGCGGGCAGAAGCCGCAGACGCGGTCCTCGTCTTCGTCCTCCACGGAGCTGGAGGCCGGGCCCGCGGGTGAGGCCGGGCCGCACACATGGTCGCCGTCAGGGTCTTGGGCCCGGGCTCGGGCCCCCGTGGCCTGCAGCAGCGTTCGGAAGGCAAGCTCAATGCGGAGCGAGTCGTAGCCGATGAAGGGCTTCCAGGTCTTCTTGTCCTCTTTGTAGAACCAGCGCACCTCCTCCGGGCCCAGCTCCGTCACCACCTCGTATCTGTGCCGGGCGGCCGCGCCGCCGGGCCGGGTGCGCTTCCTCTCCCCGGGGCCTGCTCCAGCCGCCCCGCCGCCCCCCGAGTTCGACGGGACCAGCGGCGGCTGCTGAGGCGGGTGCAGCGACGAGGAGCTGCCGCCGCCTCCACTCTCGCCCTCGCTGTAGTAGCGCAGCGAGGAGCCCGACTCGGCCGAGCTGAAGTCATAGTTATCGTCACTGAGGCAGGGGTCCAGCGCCAGGTGATGGTTGTGGTCCTCCGCGCCCGGCGCCAAGTGCAGCCCGGGCTCCCCGCGCAGCAGGGCCAGGGGCACCTCGTCATCGCCAGGGTCCCCGGCTGGCAGGTGGTCGAAGCGGCAGACGCTGCCCCCGAACGCGGGTTCCGTGTCCGAGCCCAGCTCCCAGGCGGCGCCGTCGCCGCCCCGGCCGCCGTTACGCTCGGAGCTCCGCGGAGACCCATGGCCCGGGTAATTCATGCTGTGGAGACGCCGCCGGCCGCCCGGCTCGGCGCCGAGCCGTGGTCCCCAGCGCTTCCGCCACACATTCAACGTCGCGGCCCTCTCCACCCAGAGTTTTTAATCTTTCAAATCCCGAGGGGGGCTGCGGCGGTAGAGGCAGCGGCGGCTCCACCCCCGCTGAGTCCCCCAGCCTCCGCAGCCGCGTGCCGCCGCCCGCCCCATTGTCACGCAGCCCGACGTAGGCGGTGCTTGCCCCTGGGCCCCGCCCCGCCGGCCGCGCGCGCCGTCCCGGAAACCCCTTCTCAACCCGCACAGGGCAGGCGCGGCCCCCGTTGCTTCTCCCGCCATGGGATACCGGTCAGCTCAGGAATTTTCAATTCTCCTCCCCTCCGCTCCCATTTCCCTGCGGTGCTGCTGCCTCGGCCCCCGCCCTTCTGAGGGTCAGAGCCCAGGTGTGGAGAAGCTTTACCGGATTCATCCTTGCAATCTGGGTCATGAGCCAAGGCTTAAGCTACCGGTTGAGAGGGCCCCGGGAAATTGGATTCTCCTGACACTGCTTCCGTGACCTTAGGCCTGCCTGCAGCCCTGGGTGGACCCTATCAGCCACCTGGCTTTGGTCCCTTCAGAATTGGCCCACGCGAGGACACTCCACTTCTTGCCCACTGATTCCTAATGTGGCGTCTTCACTCCCACTCAAACCCAGGTCTAGATCTGCTTTCATATGCCGTCTGGTATTATTGTTTGTCTTTCAATACTTATTTCCTGTTTTCTCAACCTCGTGAGGCCCCTGTTGGAGACCGAGTCTGTATGTCTCAATCTCTCCCACAGTGGATGCACAGTCAATGTTGATTATAATAAACGTCAAGTCCAGCCAGTTACGATAGATTACTAAATCGAAAACCAGAAAGTCAGGTTCTAGAATTAGTTTTGATAACTAGCTACGGCTAGTTACTTAACCTCCATTTTTCTGGTTTCCTCATCTGTAAGATTAAGTAATTATTGGACTAGGTGATCTCTTGAAAAAAGTCTCATAGCAATGTGATTCTGTAACCTTCATGTTTTCTTCCTGTTCTCTATGCATCTCTGATTCTGTGGCTCATTTTCTGGAACAGGCTGAATGCTGAAGCTCCCCTATGTGATTCTTTGACACTACAAAAAAAAAAAAAAATGCTTATAAAGCCAATCACCCTGTGTTGAGAATCCAGAGAAAAACAATCTCCAACATCAGTATTCTCAAGATCAGACTCAAATATTCAGCTTTTTGTTTTAAGATTTTTTGGTGTGCACCATTTATGGAATTTGTTACTCATTGCTCCTATTTTATGTTTTGGTTTTTTTGGCCTTGAGGCATGTGGGGTCTTAGTTCCCTGACCAGGAATTGAACCTGCACCCCCTGCATTGGAAGTTGAAGTCCTAACCACTGGATTGCCAGGGAAGTCCCAATATTCAATTTCTTCCCCCCACCCCCACCTCCATCTGTGGTGGAATCAGACTGATAGAGAATTTTTTCTTGCTCTTGAGATCTAACCTGTCATTATTTAAAGGACATTTTAATTATTTAAAAGTTAATTTAAATTCTCTTTAAAAAATGGCATTGTTTCCCATGGGCAGATACAAAGTACTGTTGGGGTTCATGGCTTGGTAAATGGAACATAGGTACGGTATCTGCTCCAATTTGGGCCCTTGGCTGGATAATCTTGCACAATGAAAAACCAGCTGGACATTGCAGCCCTGACTCAGAGCATGTAAGATCAGAGCATTTGTTTCTGTTTCTGTTGCTTTCTGAGTACCCCTGTGTGTCAATTTCTTCCCCAGTCTTTTCTATGGACAGTTTTCAGAATCTGAAATAAGGTCTGAGCTTTGATCTATTTGTTATCCATTATAGCATTAATTCTACAGTATTTTGATGTCACCTATGCACCAGAATCTAGATGTGCTAGATTCTAATTCAAAGATAATGGGAGAGACTCAGTTCCTTCAAGGATCTTACTGCCTAGTAGGAGATACATACAAGGAAACATATGTGGTATAGTACAGGGTACAAAGTACTATGTGTGTGTGTGCTAAGTCGCTTCAGTTGTGTCTGACTTTTTGCCACCCAGTGGACTGCAGCCCACCAAGCTCCTCTGTCCAAGGGGTTCTCCAGGCAAGAATACTGGAGTGGGTTGCCATGCCCTCCTCCAGGGGATCTTCCTGATCCAGGGATTGAATACAAGTCTGTTACATCTCCTGCACTGGCAGGTGGTCTCTTTACTGCTTGTGCCACCTGGGGAAGCCTGAGCAAAGTGCTATAAGTTCAGTTCAGTCACTCAGTTGTGTCCAACTCTTTGTAACCCATTGGACTGAAGCACACCAGGCCTCCCTGTCCATCACCAACTTCCACAGCTTACTCAAACTCATGTCGATTTGAGTCAGTGATGCCATCCAACCATCTCATCCTCTGTTGTCCCATTCTCCTCCCGCCTTCAGTCTTTCCCAGCATTAGGATCTTTTCTAGTGAGTCACTTCTTTGTATCAGGTGGCCAAAGTATTGGAGTTTCAGCTTCAACATCAGTCCTTCCAATGAATATTCAGGACTGATTTTCTTCAGGATGGACTGGTTTGATCTCCTTGTAATCCAAGGGACTCTCAAGAGTCTTTTCCAACACCACAGTTCAAAAGTACCAATTCTTCTGTGCTCAGCTTTCTTTACAGTCCAACCCTCACATCCACACAGGACTAATGGAAAAACCATAGTTTTGACTAGATGAACCTTTGTGGGCAAAGTAATGTCTCTGCTTTTTAATATGCTGTCTAGGTTGGTCATAACTTTTCTTCCAAGGAGTAAGTGTCTTTTAATTTAATGGCTGCAGTCACCATCTGCAGTGATTTTGGAGCCCCCCAAAATAAAGTCTCTCACTGTTTCCATTGTTTTCCCATCTATTTGCCATGAAGTGATGGGACCAGATGCTTTGATCTTAGTTTTCTAGATGTTGAGTTTTAAGCCAACTTTTTCACTCTCCTCTTTCACTTTCATCAAGAGGCTCTTTAGTTCTTCCTCACTTTCTGCCATAAGAGTGGTGTCATCTGCATATCTGAGGTTATTGATATTTCTCCCGGAAATCTTGATTCCAGCTTGTACTTAATCCAGTCCAGCATTTCTCATGATGTACTCTGCGTATAAGTTAAATAAGCAGGGTGACAATATACACTCCTTTTCCTATTTGGAACCAGTCTGTTCCATGTCCAGTTCTAACTGTTGCTTCCTGACTTGCATACAGATTTCTCAGGAGGCAGGTCAGGTGGTCTGGTATTTCCATCTCTTTCAGAATTTTCCACAGTTTTTTATGATCCACACAGTCAAAGGCTTTGACATAGTCAATAAAGCAGTAGTAGATGTTTTTCTGGAACTCTCTTGCTTTTTCGATGATCCAGCGATGTTTGCAATTTGATCTCTGGTTCCTCTGCCTTTTCTAAATCCAGCTTGAACATCTGGATGTTTATGGTTCACTTACTGTTGAAGGCTGGCTTGGAGAATTTTGAGCATTACTTTGCTAGCATGTGAGATGAGTGCAATTGTGCAGTAGTTTGAGCATTCTTTGGCATTGCTTTTCTTAGGGATTGGAATGAAAACTGACCTTTTCCAGCACTGTGGTCACTGCTGAGTTTTCCAAAGTTTCTGGCATATTGAGTGCAGCACTTTCACAATGTCATCTTTTAGGATTTGAAATAGCTCAGGTGGAATTCCATTACCTCCATTAGCTTTGTTCATAGTGATGCTTCCTAAGGCCCACTTGACTTTGATTTCCAGGATGTCTGGCTCTAGGTGAGTGATCACATCATTGTGGTTTATCTGGGTCATGAAGATCTTTTTTGTATAATTCTTCTGTGTATTCTTGCCACCTCTTCTTAATATCTTCTGCTTCTGTTAGGTCCATACCATTTCTGTCCTTTATTGAGCCCATCTTTGCATGAAATATTCCTTTGATATCTCTAATTTTCTTGAAGAGATCTCTAGTGTTTCCCATTCTATTGCTTTTTTCTATTTCTTTGCATTGATCTTGCAGGAAGGCTTTCTTATCTCTCCTTGCTATTCTTTGGAACTCTGCATTCAAATGGGTATATCTTTCCTTTTCTCCTTTGCCTTTCACTTCTCTTCTTTTCTCAGCTATTTGTAAGGCCTCCTCAGACAACCATTTTGCCTTTTTGCATTTCTTTTTCTTGGGGATGGTCTTGATCCCTGTCTTCTGTACAATGTTATGAACCTCCGTCCATAGTTCTTCAGGCACTCTATTAGATCTAATTCCTTGAATCTATTTGTCACTTCTACTAATTGTATAATTGTAAGGGATTTGATTTAGGTCATACCTGAATGATCTAATGGTTTTCCCGACTTTCTTCAAGTCTGAATTTGGCAATAAGTAGTTCATGATCTGAGCCACAGTCAGCTCCCGGTCTTGCTTTTGCTGATTGTATAGAGCTTCTCCATCTTTGGCTGCAAAGAATATAATCAGTCTGATTTCGGTATTGACCATCTGGTCATGTTCATGTGTAGAGTCTTCTCTTGTGTTGTTGGAAGAGGGTGTTTGCTATGACCAGTGCCTTCTCTTGGCAAAACTCTTATTAGCCTTTGCCCTGCTTCATTCTGTACTCCAAAGCCAAATTTGTCTGTTACTCCAAGAATTTCTTGACTTCCTACTTTTGCATTCCAGTCCCCTATAATGAAAAGGACATCTTTTTTGGGTGTTCGTTCTAGAAGGTCTTGGAGGTCTTCATAGAACCATTCAACTTAAGCTTCTTCAGCATTATTGGTTGGGGCATAGACTTGCATTACTGTGATACTGAATGGTTTGCTTTGGAAATGAACAGAGATCATTCTATGGTTTTTGAGATTGCATCCAAGTACTGCATTTTTGACTCTTGTTGACTATGATGGCTACTCCATTTCTTCAAAGGGATTCTTGCCCACAGTAGTAGCTATAGTTGTCATCTGAGTTAAATTCACCCATTCCAGTCCATTTTAGTTCCCTGATTCCTAAAATGTTGATGTTCACTCTTGCCATCTCCTGTTTGACCACTTCTAATTTGCCTTGATTCATGGACCTAACATTCCAGGTTCCTATGCAATATTGTTCTTTACAGCATTGGACTTTCCTTCCATCACCAGTCATGTCCACACATGGGTATTGTTTCTGCTTTGGCTCTGTCTCTTCATTCTTTCTGGAGTTATTTCTCCACTGATCTCCAATAGCATATTGGGCACCTATCGACCTGAGGAGTTCATCTTTCAGTGTCATATCTTTTTGCCTTTCATACTGTTATGGGGTTCTCAAGGCAAGGATACTGAAGTGGTTTGCCATTCCCTTCTCCAGTGGACCACGTTTTGTTAGAACTTTCCACCATGACCTGTCCGTCTTGGATGGCCTTACATGGCATGGCTTCATGGCTTTAATGGTTTTATTGAGTTAGACAAGGCTGTGGTCCATGTGAGATTGGTTAGTTTTCTGTGATTGTGGTTTTCATTCTGTCTGCCCTCTGATGGAGGAGGATAAGAGGCTTATGGAAGCTTCCTGATTGGAGAGACTGAGGGGGAAACTGGGTCTTATTCTGATGCGGGCGGGGGGCATGCTCAGTAAATCTTTAGTCCAGCTTTCTGTTCTTGGGCAGGGCTGTGTTCTCAGTGGCCCCAACCCTGCAGCAGGCCACTGCCGACCCATGCCTCTGCTGGAGACTCCTGTACACTCACAAGCAAGTCTGGGTCAGTCTCTTGTGGGGTCACTGCTCCTTTCTCCTGGGTCCTGGTGCACACAAGATTTTGTTTGTGCCCTCCTGGAGTCTGTTTCCACAGTCCTGTGTAAATTCTGGTGGTTCTATGGTGGGGTTAATGGCAACCTCCTCCATGAGGGCTTATGCCATACCCAGGTCTACTGCACCCAGAGCCCCTGCCCCTGCAGCAGTCCGCTGCTGATCTGCACCTCGGCAGGAGACATTCAAACACAGTTCTGTCTCAGTCTCTGTATGGTCTCTGGGTCCTGGTGTGGACAGGTTTGTTTGAGCAAAGTACTATAAAGCTCGTTTAATATAAGGCATATCACAACATTTAAAATATCCCTATCCCCTTAGGTTTCTTTTCTTTTTTAAAAAAGGACTTATTTATGCTTTTATTTATTTAATGTTGGTTGCTCTGGTTCTTTGTTGCTGTGCATGGGCTTTCTCTAGTTGCAGTGAGTGAGAGCTACTGTGCACAGGTTTCTCTTGGATTCTTTTATGGAGCATGGACTCTAGGCATTTGGGGTTCAGTAGCTGTGGCACACAGGCTTAGTTGACATGCAGCATTGGGATCTTCCCAGAGCAGGGATCAAACCTATGTTCCCTGCATTGGCAGGTGGATTCTTAACCAATGGACCACCAGAAGCCCACCCCATCTTTAGATTTCTTGATGGACTACCTGTACAGCACTCTGATCAGAGTATCAAAGTCTAACTCTTGAGGACAGCACAGTTCCCACTAGTGAGTATTATCCTCTGGGAAAAAAAGAGAGAAAATTGTTCCCTCCTCTGTATTGAATGAATGTTTCTATTGTTTCAGTGTTATGCTTTTTAGGTTATATTGAGAAGATTATCTTGTTGGGGATCATTGCATAAGGCCACACTCTTTTAGGTTGCATGATATTTCTTAAAGATGTTGATCCTCAGAGATGATGAAAAAAATCACAATCCAGTTGGCAGGAGGAACAGGGAACCTCAGGTTATTTCCTGACCTTTCTATTTTGATTTAGACTTTGGTGAAGGCACATGTCAACCAGTATTTGTGGGAGTTGAGATTGCCTCTGCCCTTTGGAAATGAGCTGGTTCTAGGAAAGAACATGTAGTCAACTTCAGGCTGACAGTGAGTAAAAGATATTTGAAAGTGTAATATCTAATTTCACATAACTGTATGTGTTTATTTCATTGTTATTCCTTAGCCATATTGAGGCCAAAGCCACAAAGCTGCTCTATTCAACGTTTTCTGCTTTAAGAAGTCATCTTTTATCTGATTCTACCTGCTACCACTATCCTACCTTTGCTTTCTAGACCATCTTTTCAGATCATATAATCTTGAGGGGGAAGTGTTCCTCTATTCCAGTCCCCACCTGTTGAAACAGGTGTCAGGTGACTCCCTACCATTCTACCTTATTAGTGTATGTGATTCGCACAGCAGTATCTGAACTTCCATGGTTCTATGTAAAACATTCTATTTTATTTTAATAATTACCCAAGACCAAAGCTTCTTCACATAAGCCAAATAAGTATGATCGATTCAGACTTCTGGCATTTGTGGATCTCTGGTACCACAGTAACCGGGCAGATGTGGAGCCAAGTCTGGAAAGTTCTTGTTGGTAGGGGAAAGAAAAAGAGGAAGAGCCAGCTGGTTTGTAGTATAAGAGACTGTAGCATCTCCTCTGCACATCCTGCCACCCTCCCTTCACTGTGGGCCACAGGGCAGGGGCTATCTCGCAATAACAGCCATCTGCCCCTCTCCACCTCTCAAAAGTTACATGGTGCAATTTCGTGGCCATGTTTCCTTTTCTTCTCTCTTAAAGGTTGTCCCTACTGTCCATTTTAATTCATTTTCATCTGTGTAAAATTATTAGAGTTAGACTTATGCCATATAATTTATTGAGTCAACAACCCACACTTCCACTTGAAATAACTTTGTCCAAAGTATATGACAGAATATTTAGAGTGAAGAAAGTGATATAACCGTACCCTTCAACTTCTGCATTTCCTATTTGATAAGCCATCTGGTACATTAAAATTTATATTTTATTTTTTTATTTTTAGAATTAAAATTTATTTCATTTCTTAAAATGTGCATGTCTTGGTCCAGTCAGGGTGCTATGACAAAATATAATAAACTAGTGGCTTATAAATAACATTTATTTCTTATAGATCAGGAGGCTGGTAAGTTCAAGATCATGATGCTGACAGATTCTGTGTCTGGTGAGAGTTTCCTGGTTCATAGATGGTTATCTTTTCACCGGGTCTTCACTTTTGGAAGAGGCTGAGGAGCTCTGTGAGCCTTCTTTATAAGGGTTTTCATGACCTAGTCACCTTTCAAAGATCCCACATCCTAACATCATCACCTTGGGGATTAGGATTTCAACACATGAATTTTGGAGAGACACAAACATTCAGACCATAGCACAGAGTGTCTTTGGTCACAGACTAAATGCAACGATAACTAGCCTGAAGCAGGAAATATTCATTTGAACCTGTGTAAGATGTCTATAGAGTTTCAGGCACTATGCTAGACCCTACAGTGAAGAAGTCAACATCTAGAAAGTGTTAGTCGCTCAGTCGTGTCCGACTCTACGACCCCATGGACTTCATCCCGCCAGGTTTCTCTGTCCATGGGATTCTCCAGGCAAGGATACTGGAGTGGGTTGCCATTCCCTTCTCCAGGGGATCTTCCCAATCCAGGGACTGAACCTGGGTCTCCCACATTGCAGGCAGATTCAGACTGCAGCCACATTGCAACATCTAGAGGTATCTTTAGATAAACCCAGAATGCCAACTCTTTAGTTCCTGTGAGAAAAATAACTGTAATTCCAGAATGACCACAAGAGTCACTATTTCCTTAAAGGCAAATCAATACAGGAAGCTGAGTTACAATCAAAAGGCAGCTAGGCAAGCAGAAATAACAAAAATACATAATGAATAAAGTCATTCATCCTTTTGTTTATTCATTCAACAAATATTTATTATCTAGAGCTATTTTACTGATGGTTGTTTTTATGTTTAATTGAAGTCACACTTAAGATGTAGAATTAATAAATCCATTTACTTAACGATTTGTAAGAGATCTACCCGCAAAACTACACTTACCAAAACCTCATAAATTTTTAAAATATTTCTTCTGGACATAAAGGTCAACAGTATTGAAGGTATATGTTAAAATGAAAAAGTTTATATTGAAGGTATGTATCCAAATGAAAGAAAAGGTAGATCAATACAGTATTGCATACTTAATAGTGGCAGCCACAAAATCATCATCAACTTACTTATATCAGAAAGAGGAGATTGGCTGTCTCCCTGATCTTTCATTATATAAAAGTGAGTTGGGCTATAACCATAGGCTGCTGTGAGGTCCACATTATGTATCCATTAGAGATGCATTTGATGACTTTGGTGCTTTAGGATTCTTTCCTAGCTCACCCTGAGGATAAAGTGAAAGTACTTACTTATTTATTCACAAAGTATATAGTATATAACTCATATGGGTCTTCAATGCAAAATAATTAATAGGCATAATATTAGGCTGAGAAAGAATCAGCCTAATCTTAAAGCAGAATCTTGTATGTGTGTAGTTTATTCTGGTTTTCATAGGACAAGAGAAAAAGCAGAGAAGAAAGAAGCTATGTTTCAATAGAGATTTCCATTAGAGTAACTCTGGGTGATTTGCTGAGTTTTTAAAGGACTGAATGGCAGAATCAATTCACTGTTTTTGCAACTGCTGCTTAAGAAAGTATATTTATCCTTATATCACAAATCAGCATTTAACATATAAGGTTTCAGTTTGAACAATAGGTAATTCTAGATTCACTAGCTCTTTCACAGCTTTCCTATTGGCTTTTTGAAACACGCTAAACAGTTGCTAGTGTGAGGTCATTAATAAATTAAAATAGGATGGTAGGAAAGCAAATTTCTTCAGAAATATAAACTTCAAGATTAACAACCTCTATTTTAAATACAAGAAATGAGTATAGAACTTCTCTCACGGTGCAGTGGATAAGAATCTGTCTGCCAATGCAGGGGACACAGATTCAATCCCTGGTCCAGGAAGATCCCATATGCTGCAGAGCAACTAAGCTCCTGTGCCATAGCGTCTGAGCTCTGTGCTGTAGAGCCTTCAAGCCACAACTACAGAGCCTGTCTGCTGCAGTTACTGAAGCCTGTGGGTTCTAGAGCCCAGGAACTTCAACTACTGAGCCTGTGTGCTGCTCAGTAGAGAAGCCCACATGCCACAAGGAAGAGGAGCCCCCGCTTGAGGCAGCTAGAGAAAGCCCATGCACAGCAACAAAGACCTAGTGCAAAGAGAAAAAAAAAAAAAAAGAAATGCGTGACAGTGGCCTTGTCATTATGTTCTTTCTTTCTTCGCTTCTTATGTTTGGCAGTTCGGATTCAACCTAATAATTGGCAGTGATGGTGAACAAAGAGTTCTTCATCAGGTTATTCGTATCACCACACTTCTCAAATTGGAAATTGTAAACCTTGGCACTCATATTACTGTAGTTCCAGGTTAGAAACTATAATCCACAGGTGCTCTTGAGATAATTTTAATGAAGGTATAGAAGGATTGTGTGTTCATTTCCTAAAGTGTTGTGTTAGTTGCTCCTCTGTCCATGGAATTCTCCAGGCAAGAATGCTGGAGTGGGTTGCCATTCCCTTCTCCAATTCATTTCCTAGGGCTGCTGTAATTGATTTCACAAACTGTGTGGCTTGAAACAGTAGAAACTTATTCTCTCCTAATTTTGAATGCTAGAAGTTCAAAGACAGGGTCTCGTCAGGGCAGCTTCCTTCTGGAAGCTCTAAGGGAGAAACTGTTCCATGCCTCTCCTAGCTCCCACCCGTTGCTGGCAGTCTTTGGGTTTATAGCTGCATCAATCCAATCACTCCATCTTCATGTGGGCTTCTCCCTTGTGTGTGTCTGTTGCTGTGTGTCCTCTCCTCTTTTTATAAGACACTAGTCTTTGGATTTAGGTCCCACTCTAATCCAGTATGACCTCATCTTAAATCATTGTATCTGCAAAGACTCTATTTCCAAAAAAGGTCACATTCTAATGTTCCAGGTGGACAAGAATTTTAGGGGAGACACTATTCAACCCACTACAGACAGTGAGTATGCAATCAAGTGTTTAAACAACTTTGTTGAACATATATATATATAAACAATGTCTAGATTAATTTTTACTTGGACAACTCTTGTATATGTAAGTGAAAATGGTAAATGTAAAATCATAAATACAGATTCAGGAATTCAACATTCCAAAGACTGAAAAGCATATGGTACAAAGGAGACTTTGCAAAATGTTTACTACAGTAAGGGCAGTTATTTGTTAGAAAACAAAAATTATATCTGCAGATGCAGCTAAAAAAAGTGAGCTCATTCAACTGTTTCCATTCTCTACCCTTCCAATTATCTGTTCACCCTCTCACCTATTCAAAAAGAATTTAAACTGATTTCTAAAAGTGCATTCAAAACAACGAGTATAAGTGAAAAAATTGGATAAAGGGGAAAAGTGAGTTTAGAAAAATAAGAAGTCAGACACTAAAAGTAGATTAAGTCTGATATATTTGTGAAACAGAGATGGACCACAATTTGGTTCTGAACTTTCCAGTAGATTAGTTACATGGTCTGTGGTCTTGGTAAAATGAAACAGTTATTGATAAGTTTCTTTATATGTAAACAAGGAAATAGAACATTATTTAGCAAAGGGAATTACTTATTTTCATCTTTAGAATTTTAGATGATAAATATATTTTTGTAATACTTTACTTGGATAGTCTTTTCTGAAATTTCTCAGAGAAGTCACAGGTTTTCTACAGAACTTTTTTGGGGGGGTGGGAGAGATGGAAGAGAGATTATCTTTTCTAAATGCTTACAAACAAAGACATAGTATATTATCTCTGTTTTGAAAACAACACAGTAAGAGCAAACAAAACAAAAAAGCAACCAAGAATAGGAAGTATTTTGGTATTGAAATAAAAGTAGAAGAATGGTTAAATAATCTATTCTACACCTGTGAAACTATAGAATACTATGCAAAGAGCAATTACAAAGAAGGTACTGCACAGAAAGATCTCTAAGTCATATCACTAAGTGAAAATAATGAGTTACAGAAGAATGACCTATGGTTTGATTGCATTTTTACATTAAAAACACAAATAAACCCACACTCTATATATGTGTATAGATACATGTTTGTGTATATTCACCTTTGTTGTTGTTTTATTGCTAAGTTGTGTCTGACACTTTTGCGACCCCATGCATTGTAGCCCACCAAGCTTCTCTGTCCATAGGATTTCCCAGGCAAGAATATCGGAGTGGGTTGCCACTTCCTCCTCCAGGGGTTCTTCCCAACCCAGGGATCAAACTCTTGTCTCCTGCATTGGCAGTCAGATTCTTTACCACTGGGCCACCTGGGAAACCATATATTCACCTACATATGTGTAAATAATCGGTAAAGTTTAAAAGGATAAGCTGTAAATTACCCATATTGTTACTTCTGTGGTGGAGAGAAAATGAAATTGGACCTTAAGTTCTATATTAATTGAACTTTATATAAGCATACATTTGTATGTTACCTGCATAATTTAAAAATACTCTACAGATATTATCGTCTTTCTCATAATGTCCCACCAGGGGCTTATCCTCTTTGTTCAGTTTTGATGGGAAGGACATTGCAAAGCTCAAGCTAATTCAAAATATTTCTTCAATAGCCTGCTGTGGTGGGTTCTCCTTTCCTATCTTGTCTGATATATGCCCATAATTTGAAGCACTTTCTTGAGTTATATAATAAAGGTAGGAGTATTATTCTTGTATATGTATCCTTAAAATGTATACAACTGGTATGGCCAGGCTTTTGACTAAAGCATAAATGAGGTCATATTAAGTTTTTAATGCCCAAATTATAACTTGAGCTCCTACTTACTTAACTGCTAGTCAGTCATTTCTCCAGTGTTTCCTGTTACCCCCAGAAGGATGGCTTACATCTGCTTACAATTTGTTCTGTCCACTGCAATAATCATCCTCGCCCACCACGTTCCATTTCAACTGCTCTGGTAACACTGTCTACCCACATGCCCTTACTGGCCTCCAGGAATCTTGAAGGGACCTTATTGTTGCCTTGCTAATGTTCTGTCCCTTCCTGATTATTGGTGGTAGCTTTACCAAGTCATTGTCTTTGGACTCTTCCAGAGCCTCCACCATTCAGGTCCGAGAACAGCGCAGGGCTGAATTAGGGGGAGGAGATATCAGCCCTCTTCCGGGCTCTGAGCCACACCTTCCACCTGCAACTTAAAGACTCTGCCTAGAGTCACAAAACTTCCCCTTCATCCTCTCCTTTTAATTTCCAGTCCCCAAGGACAACTGTCAGCTCCCCTCTTCTCCCTGTCTTTCCCCTTCCCAACATAAAAGAGGAAGATAAAGCTTGAAATCCACTAGCACAGAACAGTATGTGATCAGAACATCTAGCATCTGTGGTCAAGTTAATATACTAAAAAGGTCAAGTATCTTAATGGTTTCTCCCAAGAACAAAGGAATAGTCTCCTACAAAGGCAAAGAAAGAAGTCTCACTTCTGGGTACAAAAGAAACTGCAACTCTTAAATGACAACTTTCTCACCACATAGGAAAGCCCTCAACTTGCCCCTTCCTCTTATGTAGGGAAAAACCCAGTTCTTCCCTACTGCCTTTCTCCCCACTGTGTCCCCTTTATCTTCACACAGAAACTTCACTTTAGGCACTTCTGGCCCCTGAACGTATGGAGGTTTTCCCCCACACCAAGAAATTCTCCATGACACCAGTTGGGTGACACTTTAACTCAGTTCTGACACTCTCTACCTGGAGATGGTGTCAGATCCTGCAAGAGCTCCATCCCACAAGATGTCCCACCCCCCACACTTCAGATGCAGACTGCAAAAAGCAGGTCTCCAGGGCATTCACCACTTCTGTCTAATTTGGCTTCAAATCTGAGATTCTTACAGTTGCTCCTTGTTTGTTTTTTTTTTAAAGATATATTTATTTATTTTATTTTGGTCTTGTTGGGTCTTAGTTGCGGCACACAGGATCTTCCTTGCATTATGCAGGATTTTTCCTTGCGGTGCACAGACTCTCTAGTTGTGGCATGGGATCTGGAGCTTGCAGACTCAGTTGTCACGGTGCATGGGCTTAGTTGCTCTGCAACATGTGAGATCTTAGTTCCCTGACCAAGGAATGAACCTGAGTCTTCTGCACTGCAAGGTGAATTCTTCACTACTGGACCACCAGGGAAGTTCCCCCTTGATTTTGATTGATTTGCTCGAATGGCTCATAGAACTCAAGGAAAAGTTTACCAGTTTATTAAAGGATATGACAAAGGATACAAGCGAACAGTCAGATGAAGAGATACAAAGGGCAAGGGATGTGGCAACGGGCCTGGAGCTCCCCGCCCTCTCCCTGCATCTCCATGTGTTCACCAACTGGGAAGCTCTCTTAATCCTGTACATTTGGGATTTTATGGAGACATCACCACAGAGGCAAGATCAATCACTAACTCCATTTTCATTCCTTCTCCCTTCTCAAGAGAATGAAGGGGTAGGGGCAGGTCTGAAAACACTAAGCTTCTAATTAAGACTCAGTTTTTAGGGAAGCCAGGCCTTATCCATAAGACACCCAGGAGCTGAATCACAATCTCTTTATTAAAGCAAAAGGCACTTCTATCACCCAGGAGATTACAAGGGTTTCAGGAGCTCAGTGCCAGGAACTGAGGCAGGGGGCAAGGGGGAGAGTGGGCAGAGACCATATTTTCTACTATATCACACTAATAATCTAGGGTTGAAAAATAGTAGGACCCAGGCCCAGCTAGGGCATTGTGGGCACAGAGGAAGCTCTACCATCCAGAAGGAAAAAAGATAACTTTTCCCCCATTAACTCTATAAATTTACAATAGTTTATCAAATTGGTAAAGGCACAATGAGCTGACACTCATAAGACCAATCAATGTCAGTGTATGAAAGGTCTGGAGCCAGAAAATACTCCATAGTAGTTCCATATGAATCTGGTAGAAAACAGAAAGGACAGAAGGTGAGAGAGGAAGTTTCCAAAAAGAGATTCTAGACATGAGTTGTGTGGAAGACAAACTCTGGCCCTATCAATTAAGCAGTAAATGCTTTGACTCTCTAAATTCACCCATAAGTTAATATCATCAACAAACTGGAAAAGTTGTCATAAAGATGACTGACATGAGATTATAAATCATATAAAGAGTTCCTATTTGTAGATTGGAAAAGCTAATAAGCTCCCATCAAAAAACTGAGCAAAATCTACGAACAGAAAATTAGCTGAAGGGGGAATGAAAACTTAAAAATGGTTAAAAGAATTGGATAAAAGTTTCATTTGGCACATTAACAAAACCAAATATAAGGTAAAACAATAACTACTTTCCACTTTGTGCCAAGCAAAGTTTGTTTGTGCTAGATCATAGAGGCTCTCAAGTACTGTCCTTGTGTGGCTAGAATTTATTCTGTAATACTAGGAACATGCTAATAGAATATTTTTTTCAGCAGAAGAGTAACATCATTTCAGCCCGCTCCTTGATGGGGAACACATGTATACCTGTGGCGGATTCATTTTGATATTTGGCAAAACCAATACAGTACTGTAAAGTTTAAAAATAAAATAAAATTAGATTTTGCATAAAAAAAAATAAAAATGGGGAAAAGGATGGATTAAAGAAGATGAGATTGTCTACAACAATTGTAAAGACAAGGGAACAGTTCCAAAGATGGTGTGTGCAGGCATGTTGTTGGAAATCTAACTTTGGAAAAACCCATGAGGAAGGACTGAATTATGTACCGACTGCTTTCATTCATTATACCGCCTCTCAGTAGACCTTGTTGCTTGATCAGTGATGCTAATGTATCATGAGGCTCTGTGTAAGTGGATATCACAAGAGACCAGCCCCAAACACATTTCTCAAATTGAGCAGAGGTGTCCTTCTAAAGAAATGTTGTCTTTCCACAAAAGCTAGGAGGCACCAGCATCAAGAATTAGGGCATTTCCATTTTCAGAAAGTGCTTTGCATTTTTTTTTTCTCAATGTTTATGACCCACGAGGAACAATTTTTCTCAGCCTCCTGAAAATGTCAATGCTATCCATTTTTAATGGTCCTGCTTCATTGCAAAGATAGCCTACCTTAATGAGCGTTCCTGAAGTTTGGCTTTACTCCAAGAATAAAGAGTTTTCAGATACATATTTTAAAAGATATTGCAACCTCTTAGATGACTTTCCCCAAATGAACATAAATATTATTCCTTCTTTCACAGAAATAACTGAAAAGCAATTCAATTTGATTGGCAATAATATTGAGCAAAGCCCATTTTCCTGCTCAGATTTCTTCTGTTTACTTCCTATGCTTTAACCATGTTCTCTATAGCTTACCATGGACGTGGTTATGCAATGATGGCTTACCCTTTACCCTGCTGTCATCTGGCCCGTCAGCTGTACTCAAATGACTGGAGAGCTAATTGACTGTTTTATTATTATTGTTTATTACTATTACATGGAAGTATTTTTCAGAACTTTTCCAGGCAGAGCACTAGGTGTGCAAAGTAGTATTTGGGCTATAGCAACTTCCTCTTTCTTTTTGTAGGTGGGTGCGGTCGGCCTTGTGGATCCCAGCAGTCCTTAGGAGGGTCCTTCACAGAAATGGAAGGATAAAAGTTGGTACTACTGACAGAGATCAGGGAAAGCATGTGTATTCCAAGATGTGGAGTGAATGGTAGCTTGTGGGAATGAAAGAGTGGAATAAGTATGGGACAAGAAATTAGAAAACTGGGATTTTAGACTCAGATCTGCCACTAACTAGACCTGTGACCTCTGGCAACCCTTTCAGCCTCACAGGGTCTGACTTTTCTCATCTGCAATAGGAGGAAAATGAGCTAAGGTGGTGTCTAGCTATGATCCTCTGTGATTAATTTACCTATTCCCAAATTTGATATCTGTGACTATGTAAGATTTTTGACTCTTTTGCCAAATGGAGGGCATCTGGCCAGCCATTGTTAGCACTAACCACGATGTAAGCAATTAAACTGATCTGTTATGTTAACCCAGAGGGAACTAAAGCTATTGAAACAGTGAGAGTGTCCTGAGGGTTAGGGAGATATTTGGATATGGCTTAGTGACTGCTTACATGATCTTAATTATTATCTCTATGCTTCTCTCATTTTTTCATTCTTCTCTTATCTTACTGTGTTTTATATTACACTTCCAGCTGCTCTGACTCTTTCCTTTCCGGTGTTCAGGCTTTAGTGTTCTTGAAAAGGAATTTTCAGAATTTAAGAGTCTGAAAGAAATGTCATATTGTAGCTTTTGCTAAATGAAATACAATCCTGGCCAACTTCATGCATCAGTTCACATTGGCAAAGCCTCTGGAGGATAAGGGTAGGGGGCACTGCCCCAGCAGGAGTTCCGGGTACTGGGGTCCCGAAAGACGGTTCTTCTACATGGCATCCAAGCCCATGTGACTTATGTGTCATGAGACAGAGGCTCTCAATTTTTGCTTCTATCCTTCTGAAACTTTTGCCCTATTTTCTTGTTTCTTTTTTTAAGAAGTAATTAATTAATTCATTTGGCTGTGTCAAGTCTTAGTTGAGACATGAGGGAACTCTTGCATCATGTGGGAGCTTTCATTGTGGTGCACAGACTCTCTAGCTGCAGCTCATGGGCTTAGTTGCTCTGAGGCCTGTGGAGTCTTAGTTCCCTAATCAAGGATTGAACCTGCATCTTGTGCATTGCATTGGACCACCAGGGAAGTCCCTCTTGGGCCTCTTTTATAAGGGCACTAATCCTGTTCACTAGGGCTCTACCTTCATGACCTAATCACGCACCACCATCTCCTAATATGATCACTTTAGGGGTCAGAATCTCAACATATGAATTTTAGGGGGACATAAACATTCAGTCCAGAACACAGTCTTACCTCTAAGATCTTCCATCGTAGTTGGATCCTTCCCTTCAACCTTTGGCCCAGTTTCTTGGGTCAGGGTCAGTACACAGGGAATGTTCTCAGTACACACCTAGAATGTTCTCAGGCTCCCACTGTTTTGCCTGATCTGCCTACACCTGATTAGTGTCTCCTTATGTGACTTAGCTTGTCCCAACGCCTCTGCATTGGCTTAGTCAACCCTCAGCTGATTGGCTATTATTCTGAACTTTGGCACTAATCTCTAGCTTTCCTGATCTCAGGTATTTACCCTTGGTCAGATTCTGGATGCATGTGCTGTTCCCTAGGACCTCCCTTTGATATATTGTTGTCCAGACACAAGGACCTTGACTGAGTTTGTTACAGTGATGGAGGTCAGGATTGAGAGCAGAAACCAAATAAAGACATTTAAGCTAATTGAATTTCCTCTACTTGTCTTTATATATTGAAAAAGATGCTATATTTGGGGTACTAATTGTAATTCTATAAAAACCTCTTTTCAATAGTTTATTTGTAGTCATGTCATCAGTGATGGTTGGGCTTCCCAGGTGGTGCTGTGGTAAAGAATCTGCCTGCCAATGCAGGAAATGCAGGAGACACACATTAAATTCCTGGGCCAGGAAGATCCCTTGGAGTAGAAAATGGCAACCCACTCCAGTTATTCTTGCCTGGGAAGTCTCATGGACAGAGGAGCCTGGCAGGCTCCAGTCCACGGGGTCGCAAAGATTAGGACATGACTGAGAACACACCATCACAGATGGTTAGTTCATTGAAATAAAACAATTTTTTTCATCTCCATTTTTCCAGGTGATTGTCAGAAGAACACACATTTAGAATCAGGTGCTTCTTAAGAATTATTAGCAAAAATGATTATTGACTGAAAACTGACAAAACTTGCTTGGAAGGCTCTCCCAAGTAAGTCACTCTATCACTCACTTTAGTGAGAGAAAGTGAAGTGGAACTAAAAACCCCCTTGATGAAAGTGAAAGAGGAGAGTGAAAAAGTTGGCTTAAAGCTCAACATTCAGAAAACGAAGATCATGGCATCTGGTCCCATCACTTCATGGGAAATAGATGGGGAAACAGTGGAAATAGTGTCAGACTTTATTTTTGTGGGCTCCAAAATCACTGCAGATGGTGACTGCAGCCATGAAATTAAAAGACGCTTACTCCTTGGAAGGAAAGTTATGTCCAACCTAGATAGCATATTCAAAAGCAGAGACATTACTTTGCCAACAAAGGTCCGTCTAGTCAAGGCTATGGTTTTTCTAGTAGTCATGTATGGATGTGAGAGTTGGACTGTGAAGAAAGCTGAGCACTGAAGAAATGATGCTTTTGAACTGTGGTGTTGGAGAAGACTCTTGAGAGTCCCTTGGACTGCAAGGAGACCCAACCAGTCCATTCTAAAGGAGATCATCCCTGGGTGTTCTTTGGAAGGAATGATGCTAAAGCTGAAACTCCAGTACTTTGGCCACCTCATGCGAAGAATTGACTCATTGGAAAAGACTCTGATGCTGGGAGGGATTGGGGGCAGGAGGAAAAGCGGATGACAGAGGATGAGATGGTTGGGTGGCATCACTGACTCGATGGACATGAGTCTGGGTGAACTCTGGGAGTTGGTGATGGACAGGGAGGTCTGGCGTGCTGCGATTCATGGGGTTGCAAAGAGTCGGACATGACTGAGTGACTGAACTGAACTGAACTGAACTGAAGATGAATCAACTTCAGACCAAAGAGGAAATGGAAATAAAAACACATCATTCCAAGCTTTAGATTTGGGGAAAATGACAGGATGAAACAAGCTGGCCAAATGCTTAAGAATGGTGTTGTCCTTTCTGAGAAACATTTCAGAACAGAGGTTAATTAGAAAGGTTTACAAACATGGTCCATGTCCAGTCTTGAAGAGAGCAACCTTACTTTACCCAGACTTGCTAAGAGAGCAAGCAGTCCATTAGCTCAGCGGCCAGAGCCTGAGCCTTGGAGCCAGACACGCCTGAGTTGAAGTTTTGAGCCCTTGGTTTACCAGCTGTGTGCTCTTATGCAAGACGACCAAATCTTCCTCAGCTTTGGTTTCCTTCAGACAGAAAACAGGGGTAGCAATACTCATCTGAAAGGTAATTGTAACAATTAAAGACAATGCATATAAATCTTTTGGTCAATAAATGATAGCTTTTATTTCAGTGAAGTGTTAGTCACTCAGTCATGTCCAGCTCTTTGAGACCCCATGGACTGTAGCCTACCAGGCTCCTCTGTCCGTGGAATTCTCCAGGCAAGAATACTGGAGTGGGTTGCCATTCCCTTCTCCAGGGGATCTTCCCCACCCAGGGATCAAACCCGGGTCTCCCACATTGCAGGCAAATTCTTTACTGACTGAGCCAGCAGGGAAGCCCTTATTTCGGGGAAGGAAGGTTCAAATTCCCGTAGCTCATAAGGCTTGTTATCTGGCTATGAGAGATGAAATGTTTACTTTCCTGGATTCAAAGGCACAGCTCAGGATGGTCTATGATTGCCAACATGTTTCACAGAAGCCTGCATTTAGACTTCCCTTATTTTGCCAAGTAGCAATAAATACTGATAGAAACTGTCACTTGTCACATTCTCAGAAGTCAGGCATCTCCCTTATCTCTCTTTTCCTCTCCAAGAAGGCCATCTGGGGAGGCAGATCAAGAGTTCCGACAAGAGGCTGCTGCTTTGGCATCATCCTCTGCCCACTGGTGAAGATGTGCCAGATGCCCAGAGTTCGCTGGAGGAAACCAGCTTATTTTCATACAAATGGAAACTTTCACACATTGGTTTTGAGGAAAGGCTTCTATGTTTGTAATAAACATTACCCCTTAAGTGTGGTTATGGCTAGGATCAATCACAGTTTTAAGCTGTAGTGCTGCAGTGTAAGCAAATAGAGGGTCTTGGGAAAGTGTCCTGAACTTTGCAAATTTATCTCAAGAGAATTCATAGAACTTCTGGGTGTTATTGCTGACATGGATTCTCACTTCCATACTAAATAGGTTCTCATTCCCTTATTTAATTACCAACTTATTTCAAAATAAGAGTTTAGTTTCTATGAACTTGACTACCTCTATTGTGGAATCATGGGCTTCCAGATGGCAGCAGTGGTAAAGAACACACCTGCCAATGCAGGAGATGTAAGAGACACGGGTTCGATCCTAGGGTTGGAAAGATCCCCTGGAGGAGGACATGGTAACCCACTCCAGTATTCTTGCCCAGAGAATCCCATGGACAGATGAGCCTGGCAGGCTACAGTCCATAGAGTCGCAAAGAGTTGGGCACAACTGAAGCAACTTAGCGTGCATGCATGCACATTGTGGAATCATACAATATTTGTGTTTTTGTGTGAGAAGATCTAAATTTTTGATGGGGTTTTCCCTAAAGCTATGGTTTTTCCAGTAGTCATGTATGATGTGACAGTTGGACCGTAAAGAAGGCTGAGTCCCAAAGAATTGATGCTTTTGAATTGTGGTGCTGGAGAAGACTCTTGAGAGTCACTTGGACAGCAAGGAGAGCAAGCCAGCCAAATCTAAAGGAAATCAACGCTGAATACTCATTGAATGTACTGATGCTGAAGCTCTAATACTTTGTCCACCTGATGTGAAGAGCCAACTCACTTGAAAAGACCTTGATGCTGCGACGGATTGAGGGCAGGAGGAGAAGGGGGACAGAGGTGGAGATGGTTGGATGGCATTACCAACTCAATGGACATGAGTTTGAGCAAACTGCAAGAGATAGTGAAGGACAGAGAAGTCTGGCATGCTGTAGTCTATGGGGTTGGAAGTAATCAGACACAACTTAGTGATTGAACAATAACAATCCCTTAGAAGAGAAAAAGAATGCATCAGAGGCAAAATTTAAGAGAGGATGGCTAAGCTATCCATATGAGATGATGGTTGGTGGTTTAGTCACTAAGTTGTGGCCGACTCTTTGCGACCCCATGGACTATAGCCTCCCAGGCTCCTCTGTCCATGGGATTCTCCAGGCAAGAATACTGGAATGGGTTGCCATTTCCTTCTCCTGGGGATCTTCCCAACCCAGGAATCGAACTCGGGTCTCCTGCATTGCAGGCAGATTCTTTACCAACTGAGCTAGGGACATGAGATGATAGATGTTCATTAACCTTACTGGGATAATCACTTCATGATGTATGGAAATCAAATCATTATGCTGTACCTATTAAATTTATACAGTGTTGTATGTCAATTATATCTCAATAATACTGGAGGAAAAACAAACAAAAAAAGAGTTTACCTCCCACTAGGGTCGCACAGAGTCGGACACGACTGAAGCGACTTAGCAGCAGCAGTGAGCATTAGGATGGTGGCAGTTTCATAAAGTCAGGCCGGGAGAGAAATGAGGTTTGTTTTCACTTGGTATCTTCTGCTGTCTTTCAGTCAATTTGCTTATGAGTAGTTTGTTCATTCAGTGCCTCCACTGCCTCAAATTGGGTGACAGAAAACTTGAGAATCACTGTTTCCACAGACATCATCAACACTGAGTAGTATTTATCATAAATTCACCTCTGCGTGTTGCCAAGCAAGACAGATAGGCAAAATAATTGTCCATGAGTTAAGCCTGTTAAACACACAGACAATTTCACAGACCTTTGGGTAATACCCAATGGGTCTTTGGTAATTTGCAACAAAGATAAGTTATGTAGATAAAGGGGCAGGAGAGTTGGTAATATTCTGTTATTTAATTTAAAAATATATTTCTCTATCCTTTTACCTTCAGTTCAGTCGCTCACTCGTGTCCGACTCTTTGCAACCCCATGAATCGCAGCACTCCAGGCCTCCCTGTCCATCACCAACTCCCAGAGTTCACCCAGACTCACGTCCATTGAGTCAGTGATGCCATCCAGCCATCTCATCCTCTGTCGTCCCCTTCTCCTCTTGCCCCCAATCCCTCCCAGCATCAGAGTCTTTTCCAATGAGTCAACTTTTTGCATGAGGTGGCCAAAGTACTGGAGTTTCAGCTTCAGCATCATTCCTTCCAAAGAACACCCGGGGCTGATCTCCTTCAGAATGGACCGGTTGGATCTCCTTGCAGTCCAAGGGACTCTCAAGAGTCGTCTCCAACACCACAGTTCAAAAGCATCAATTCTTCGGCGCTCAGCCTTCTTCATAGTCCAACTCTCACATCCATACATGACCACTGGAAAAACCATAGCCTTGACTAGACGAACCTTTGTTGGCAAAGTAATGTCTCTGCTTTTGAATATGCTATCTAGGTTGGACATAACTTTCCTTCCAAGGAGTAAGCATCTTTTAATTTCATGGCTGCAGTCACCATCTGCAGTGATTTTGGAGCCCACAAAAATAAAGTCTGACACTATTTCCACTGTTTCCCCATCTATTTCCCATGAAGTGATGGGACCGGATGCCATGATCTTCGTTTTCTAAATGTTGAGCTTTAAGCCAACTTTTTCACTCTCCTCTTTCACTTTCATCAAGAGGCTTTTGAGTTCCTCTTCACTTTCTGCCATAAGGGTGGTGTCATCTGCATATCTGGGGTTATTGATATTTCTCCCGGCAATCTTGATTCCAGCTTGTGCTTCTTCCAGCCCAGCATTTCTCATGATGTACTCTGCATATAAGTTAAATAAGCAGGGTGACAATATACAGCCTTGACATACTTCTTTTCCTATTTGGAACCAGTCTGTTGTTCCATGTCCAGTTCTAACTGTTGCTTCCTGACCTGCATATAGGTTTCTCAAGAGGCAGGTCAGGTGGTCTGGTATTCCCAGCTCTTTGAGAATTTCCCACAGTTGATTGTGATCCACACAGTCAAAGGCTTTGGCATAATCAATAAAGCAGAAATAGATGTTTTTCTGGAACTCTCTTGCTTTTTCCATGATCCAGCAGATGTTAGCAATTTGATCTCTGGTTCCTCTGCCTTTTCTAAAACCAGCTTGAACAACACGGTTCACGTATTGCTGAAGCCTGGCTTGGAGAATTTTGAGCATTACTTTACTAGCATGTGAGATGAGTGCAATTGTGCGGTAGTTTGAGTATTCTTTGGCATTGCCTTTCTTTGGGATTGGAATGAAAACTGACCTTTTCCAGTCCTGTGGCCACTGCTGAGTTTTCCAAATTTGCTGGCATATTGAGTGCAGCACTTTCACAGCATCATCTTCCAGGATTTGAAATAGCTCAACTGGAATTCCATCAGCTCCACTAGCTTTGTTTGTAGTGATGCTTTCTAAGGACTTCAAAAAAGGAAAGTGGAGTCAGGGTACTATAGTTTAGTGATTTCTAGATATTTTTTCATGAGTCAGTTAAATTTTAAAACAAGATTGGAAGGACTAATATAAGATTGCCAACTTTTTTGCAAATTTGTCAAGTAAGGAAATTGAAAAAGAGATTGACTACAAACTATTGCTATCATTTCATGAATAAAGACATTTGAATACCAAAATAAAAGAGTGGATATAATTTCAGAATAAAGACTGATCTTTCAAAGTGAATAACGGTCAATGAAACTATTGAACATATTATGTGCAAGGTACTGTTTTAAGCCATTTGAATGTACTATTTTGTTCATACAACCTTGTTAGATAGATACTATTATTATTCCCATTTTATGGATGAGGATATTGAGGTACAAAGAGGTAATGTATCCAAAGTAACACAGTAAGGGTACAGTTTGAATTCATTTCTTTACAGTCCATGATTTTCAAAACTGTGTGATAAGTCTTGATAAGGTCTCACAAGCATTTAATTTTAGTGAAAAAAAAAGTTATGTAACTTATTTTTCTTATTTTGATATTAACAGGTGAAAACCTTGTCACAGACCTGCATTCATCTGAAAATCAGGTTCTCTCTCAAAGAAGGGGCAAGAGTAAGGGTGCAGCATCTGCTTGAGCTTGAACTTCATGAAAGGCCTCAACTTTAGAGTTTTGATGCTGTCTTCAAATAATGTTATATGTATAGATACAAAGAAACACCAACTTAGTTAAAAGACAACCAAAACCAGTTATTCACCAAACTTCTTTTTACATGCCTCCTGTAGTGCACTAGGAACTGACTTTTTTCAAAGTAAAGTTTCCAATTATTTTGTGGAAAATGTCATTCAACTAGCACTGAGGACCTCCCTGGTAGTTCAGTGGTTTAATACTTTGTGCTGCTAACGCAGGAGGCCTAGGTTCTATCCCTGGTCAAGGAACTATAGCCTCCATGCTACAACTAAGAATTTTCACACTGGAAGTGAAAAAAAAAATTCCTTGGGAAGGGGTTTGGGGGAATGGATACATGTGTATGTATGGCTGAGTCCATTCACTGTTCACCTAAAACTACCACGACATTGTTAATTGGCTATAACCCAATACAAAAGAAAACATTTAAAGTTACCGAAAAAAAAAAAAAAAAGATTCTGCACACCACAACTAAGACCTAGAGCAGCCAAATAAATAAGTAAATAAAAATAAATATTATTTTAAAAAACGAGCTTTAAAAAATTCTATGTTGTGAAAGAGACAGTATTTATTTCCCATGCCTCATGTTTCCAAACAGGGATGGTTGGTCCATTTCCTCGTCAGGAGGAATAGGCACGTCAGGACTCCTTTTATCTTTGTCCCCCATCCTCCCCTCTCCCAGGGAGACTGGATAACTTAACCTGATTGGTGACTGGGCTTGGCTCTGGCCCTTTGGGGTTTTATCTTTCTGGGCCAGTCTGTCTCTGGGACACCCATATCTTCTGCTGTTCTCTGTGGTCTGCTCACTGAGGCAGCTCTGCACCTAAGATGAGGTCTGCTATTTCAGAGTTGGCATGAATGGATTTTGGGAAGGGTCTTATAAACTCCTTTGGCTTTACAGCTAAAATCACCTTGTCCCATCTGCTTTGCCTGTTATAAAGTTAACAGGTGTTTATTTTTCTATCTCATGTTTTCTTTCTTATTTGGTTGCATATTTTGGAAAGGAGGAAAAGAGCTGTTGTTTATTTAGTCCCTAAATGCCAACGGGGCTTCCCAGGTGGCACTAGTGGTAAAGAACCTGCCTGCCAATGCAGGAGACATAAGAGATGTGGGTTCTATCCCTGGGTCAGGAAGATCCCCTGGAGTAGGGAATGGCAACCCACTCCAGTATTCTTACCTGGAGAATCCCATAGAGGAGCCTGGCGGGCTACAGTCCAAAGAGTACAACAGAGTTGGACATGACTGAATCAACTTAGCACAGCACAGCACAAACTCCAAAACTGTGTGATATCACACAATTGTAAGAGGAGATTTGGAAAGAACCCTAAGAGGTCACGTGGAACCATATCTAAGCTAAAAAGTATGAAAGTCACTCAGTTGTGTCTGACTCTTTGCGACCCCATAGACTGCAGCCTGTCAGGCTCCTGCCGGCCAGGCTCCTCTCTCCATGGAATTCTCCAGGCAAGAATACTGAAGTGGGTAGCCATTCCCTTTCCAGGGGATCGTCCCAACCCAGGGATCGAACCTGGGTCTCTCTCATTGCAGGCAGATTCTTTACCATCTGAGTCACCAGGGAAGCCCTACATCTTCACCACAAAATAAACATACTTAACATTTTTCTTATCATTTATTATGTGATTGGCATCAGATCACTAGCCTCTGCATGAATGACCTCGTTTAATTCCTACACAGTCCTATGACATGGGCGCTATTGACACAAACACTTCACTAATTAGAAACTTGAAGCTTGGCGAGGTTAAATAATATGCCAAGGGTTACAGAATGATTTGACCACAGAGCCCCCTGAAGGGTGAGCCAGCCAGATTCCATCCCATCCCTGCAGAGAGAAGACAGAAATTGAACAATTAACCAAATAAATAATTGATGATAGCCTTAAGAGTGTCACCCTATGTGCTGAGAATAACCCCTAATCTGAAGGTCAAAGAAAACATTCTCCCTGACCAAGGAACATTTAATCGTGAGCCTCAACACTGCATATGAGTTATTGAGGCAAATGGATGAGTGAATGGGTTGGCTGGGAGTCAGGATGAGGAGTGGGCAGTATTCCAGGAAGAGGGTACAACAGCTGGGACGGTCTGAAGTGAGGAGAGGCATGGCAGTTGAGAGCTGAAAGAAGGCTGCTCTAGAGAAGGTGAGGGAGCACCAGTTGAGGTGAGAAAGCCAGGGTGGGGTCCTGGTAGGGGGTTTGCATGACAGTATAAGAATTTTGAGTCTTACTTCAGGATCAACGTGAGCCATTGAGTGGTGTGCATAAAGGGGTGACAAGGGTGCCCATTTCTCTTTGTGTCAGTCACTCAGTCGTGTCTGACACTTTGCGACCCCATGGACTGTAGCCAGCCAGGCTCCTCTGTCCATGGAATTCTCCAGGCAAGAATACTGGAGTGGGTTGCCATTCCCTTCTCCAGGGGATCTTCCTGACCCAAGGATCGAACCCAGGTCTCCCACAATCCCGGCAGATTCTTTACCATCTGGGCCACAAGAAAAGCCCATTTCTCTCTGTAGCAACCCCTATTTCTACACTTTGAATTCTGACTCCATCAAAGGGAAAGATCCTAGAAGGAAGCTAAGAAAAATTCTAGCCACCTCATGGCTTCTGATGAACAACTCATCTCCCTCTTAATAAGGGGCAGTGAATAAGTGTGTGGAGTCTGTCCCATAGGTGCTTGGCTGCACCTTCCAATCAACTGTCAAAATTTTAGACATTCTGATGTGAGGTGGCTCTCAAGACCAATTAAATCAGAACCTGATTTAGCTGGGACCCAAGCATGTGTATTTTTTAGATACAGCAGCCTCTGCAATGAACCCTACTGTTCCTCAATCCAGGTGTTCTGTGAGATGCCAGGTACACAAAGCTGAGTAAGTGTGAACAGCAGTTAGCAGCGATGAACTGTTTGGAAGCTGTCACCACTGCAGTTGCTATAAAACTAAGCATGTTTACCACAGAGCACCAGGCTGAGCTCCCTGTGCTATATAGCAAGTTCCCACTAGCTATCTATTTTACACATGGTAGTGTATATATGTCAATCCCAATCTCCCCATTCATTGCCCTTTCCCCACCCTTGTGTCCACACTCTGGTCTCTATGTCCATGTTTCTATTCCTGCCTTGAAAATACATTCATCAACACCATTTTTCTAGATTTCATATATATAGCACATATGTATTAATATATGATTAATTGTTTTTCTGATTTACTTCACTCCATAGGATGAATTCTAGGTCTATCCATGTCTCTACAAATGACTCAATTTTCATTCTTTTTTATGGCTGAGTAATCAAATTGCCAACATCCACTGGATCATGGAAAAAGCAAGAGAGTTCCAGAAAAACACCTATTTCTGCTTTATTGACTATGCCAAAGCCTTTGACTGTGTGGATCACAATCAACTGTGGAAAATTCTGAAAGAGCTGGGAATACCAGACCACCTGATCTGCCTCTTGAGAAACCTGTATGCAGATCAGGAAGCAACAGTTAGAACTGGACATGGAACAACAGACTGGTTCCAAATAGGAAATGGAGTACGTCAAGGCTGTATATTGTCACCCTGTTTATTTAACTTCTATGCAGAGTACATCATGAGAAATGCTGGGCTGGAAGAAGCACAAGCTGGAATCAAGAATGCCGGGAGAAATATCAATAACCTCAGATATGCAGATGAAACCACCCTTATGGCAGAAAGTGAAGAGGAACTCAAAACCCTCTTGATGAAAGTGAAAGTGGAGAGTGAAAAAGTTGGCTTAAAGCTCAACGTTCAGAAAATGAATATCATGGCATCTGGTCCCATCACTTCATGGGAAATAGATGGTGAAACAGTGGAAACAGTGTCAGACTTTATTTTTGTGGGCTCCAAAATCACTGCAGATGGTGACTGCAGCCATGAAATTAAAAGACACTTACTCCTTGGAAGGAAAGTTATGTCCAACCTAGATAGCATATTCAAAAGCAGAGACATTACTTTGCCAACAACGGTTCGTCTAGTCAAGGCTATGGTTTTTCTAGTAGTCATGTATGGATGTGAGAGTTGGACTGTGAAGAAGGCTGAATGCCGAGGAAATGATGCTTTTGAACTGTGGTGTTGGAGAAGACTCTTGAGAGTCCCTTGGACTGCAAGGAGATCCAACCAGTCCATTCTGAAGGAGATCAGCCCTGGGATTTCTTTGGAAGGAATGATGCTGAAGCCGAAACTCCAGTACTTTGGCCACCTCATGGGAAGAGTTGACTCATTGGAAAAGACTCTGATGCTGGGAGGGATTGGGGGCAAGAGGAGAAGGGGACGACAGAGGATGAGATGGCTGGATGGCATCACTGACTCAATGGACTTGAGTCTGAGTGAACTCTGGGAGTTGGTGATGGACAGGGAGGCCTGGCGTGCTACGATTCATGGGGTCACAAAGAGTCGCACATGACTGAGCAACTGACCTGATCTGATCTGATCTGATAGCAGAAACTAACACAACATTGTAAAGTAACCCCTAGAATTATTTTTTTTTTAATTCTCATAATAATAAATAAACATCAATATTTAAAAAACAAAACAAACAAGGTTTAGGCAGCCTCAAAAATCAGGAGGCAATTAATTAAAGAATTAAAAGACAAAGTCAATGAAAATAATCAATCATGTGGTTGTGTAGCCACAGTGTCTCACAGGGTCTTTGCACCGCATGACTCTTAGGAAGGAAACTTCAGAAATGAGAAACTTAGATCCAGGAAAGACGGCCGCTCACTCTCCCAGTGCCCTGTGTGAAGATTCAGAGTAGTCGAGGCAACCTGCCATCTCAGTTGCTTTTTCTACCTTTGCCTTGGAGAATTGGCCCAAGGAAGGAGGTAACACATCCATTTATTCATGTAGTCCAGCATTTATTGGGCACCTACTTTGTGCTTGGCAGGGTACTAGGCACTGAAGCTACAATGATTATCCACATTTCCTGAACTCAAGGTGCTTCAGAAGACAAGGGATCCAGTCTGTTTTTTAGTTTATTTATTGAATCAGAATGAAAATGCATTCTGAGTATGTGGCAAAAAAGACACATGTATTTTAGAAAATAAGAAGTACGTGATGGATCAAGAGAATATTCTATACCTCGAGTCATGAAACCATAAACCTTAACAGTTTGCTTTTAATGCTACTGATTTTGGAATGTATTTTCAGAGAGCAGCAATGATTTCTTTTTAACTTGCTTTATGTATCTTCTCGGAGAATACAATGGCACCCCACTCCAGTACTCTTGCCTGGAAAATCCCATGGATGGAGGAGTCTGGTAGGCTGCAGTCATAGGGTCGCCAAGAGTCGGGCACGACTGAGCGACTTTACTTTCACTTTTCACCTTCATGCATTGGAGAAGGAAATGGCAACCCACTCCAGTGTTCTTGCCTGGAGACCCAGGGACGGGGGAGCCTGGTGGGCTGCCATCTATGGGGTCGCACAGAGTCAGACATGACTGAAGCGACTTAGCAGCAGCAGCAGCAGCATGTATATTCTAGCATTATATCAGACATAAAAGGTACTTAACAAATGTTTTGATTATGATTAAATGATTCTAAGCTAGAAAGGATACTTCTTTTTTCCCTTTTTCCTAATAAAGTTAAGAAAAAAAAGAGGGAGAGAGGACTTTCCAGTATGAAAATAAGCCAAATGTTGAGGCCAATAAAGTTTGGGCAGTTTTAGAACAATATAGAATCCAGTCTCATTTTTAAAGCTATGGGGGTAGCTACATTTATAATGGTTTCTGGGAGCTTGAAATTCTAAGATTTCAATCAAAGTAAGACAGGAAGTCATCTTTTAAAAATATTAATAAATATGCAAATTTTTATTGAGGGGCTTTAAGTGTTTCTCTTACTTGGCTTCCCTTAGAGATAAAGTGATAAAAAATAAAGATATATTTTATATCCTTGGAGAATCTTTAGAAGAGGGAGGATCCAGAAGACCATCCCGAATGACCTTGAAAGCTTTTTCAGAACATACCTGCTGGGCTTTGGCTGGGGTGGTCTGGAGTATAAGAGCTTAGGCATGGGGGTTGGCATGGACACTTTTGAGAAGCTCCTAGGTGATTCTATTTCAGAGCTATCAAGTTCAGTCACTCTATTTCATAGATGAAGAGACTAAAACCCAGAGATTTGAAGTAAGCTAGCTATTCAAAGTCTTACAGCTAGTTAATGCCAGAACTTACTATTGTGCTTTCTATTATATCACACATATTTCAGCTAATGTTACTATAGCCTCAAATCCATTGACACAGCTCTATAAATAATTTCAAAATATTTTTTCTTAGATCTTGTATAAGAGGGAAGCTTAGCTCTGAATGGAACAGTATGCCTAATCAACAGTAACAGTTAGGAGGTAAGATCATAAATGCCTCAAAAAATCATTTAGATAAAAGGTTAGGGGTACATTGGTGCAGTCTCTCAGGATTTAGAATTAAAAGGAAACTGAAAGATCATTCACTTGGTTTAAAAAATAAAATAGAGAATTCTCTGACAGTCCAGTCATTAGGACTTGGCACTTTCACTTCTGGGACCTGGGTTCAATCCCTAATCTAGGAACAAAGATCCCACCAGCTGCAGGCATGGCTGGAAAAAAAAGACTAACAGTATTTACCACAGTCTCTTTTGCTCTGACTTTTGAAAAGAAATATACTTAGAATAGATCTTTTTTAGAAAAAAAAATCATAGCCTTGTGTATTGAGTGGAGAAGGAAATGGTAACGCACTCCAGCATTCTTACCTGGAAACTCCCATGGACAGAGGAACCTGGTGGGCTACAGTTCAGGGGGTCACAAAGAGTTGGACATGACTGAGCATGCATGCACATGTATTGAGAGTACATTTAAATTTTTCTTTATTATTATAATAATTTGGATATAGGTACATTTTGTTCCCCACTTACTGCTAAAAATTTAAGATACTTTTCATGAGGTAAGTCAGAAAAAGAAAGACAAATTCCATATGATCTTACTTTTATGTGGAATCTGAAAAAACAAAAAAACCCAACTAACTCTTAGATTATAGAGGACAGATTGGTTTCTGGAGGTAGGAGTGGGGGATGGGCAAAAGAGGTGAAGAGGGTCAAAGGTATAAAATTCCAGTTACAAAATAAGTAAATGCTGGGGACATAATGTATAGCATGGTGACTATAGTTAATAATGCTGTATGGTATATTTGAAAGTAGCTAAGAAAGTCTTTAAAGTTCTCAACACAAGAAAAAAGATGTGTGGTGATGTGTATTAACTAGACTTACTGCCATGATCATTTTGCAATATATACCTACATTGAATCATTATTTGTATACCTGAAACTAAGATAATTTTATGTCAGTTATATCTTAATTTTAAAAGTTTAAGATATCTTCCAGCTCAATTTTAAGTATGAGCAGAAACTTGTATCTAACCTAACTAAATACATGTTGAGTAGAAAGTTATGTCACAGTTTGGATTTCACACACATTCTCATTTATATGTTTTGAAATACTCTAGAGATTGCTTTGCATAAAGTTATTTCAGTTCAGTTAAGTTCAGTCGCTCAGTTGTGTCCGACTCTTTGCAACCCTATGAACTGCAGCATGCCAGGCCTCCCTGTCCATCACCAACTCCTGGGGTCCACCCAAACCCATGTCCATTGAGTTGGTGATGCCATCCAATCATCTCATCCTCTGTCATCCCCTTCTCCTCCTGCCCTCAATCTTTCCCAGCATCAGGGTCTTTTCAAATGAGTCAGCTCTTCGCATCAGGTGGCCAAAGTATTGGAGTTTCAGCTTCAACATCAGTCCTTCCAAGGAACACCCAGGACTGATCTCCTTTAGGATAGACTGGTTGGATCTCCTTGTAGTCCAAGGGACTCTCAAGAGTCTTCTCCAACACCACAGTTTAAAAGTATCAATTCTTTGGTACTCAGCTTTCTTTATAGTCCAACTCTCACATCCATACATGACCACTGGAAAAACCATAGCCTTGATTAGATGGACTTTTGTTGACAAAGTGATGTCTCTGCTATATAATATGCTGTTTAGGTTGGTCATATCTTTCCTTCCAAGGACTAAGCGTCTTTTAATTTCATGGCTGCAGTCACCATCTGCAGTGATTTTGGAGCCCAGAAAAATAAAGTCAGCCACTGTTTCCCCTGTTTCCCCACCTATTTGCCATGAAATGACGGGAGCAGATGCCATGATCTTCGTTTTCTGAATGTTGAGCTTTAAGCCAACTTTTTCACTCTCCTCTTTCACTTTCATCAAGAGGCTCTTTAGTTCTTCTTCACTTTCTGCCATAAGGGTGGTGTCATCTGCATATCTGAGGTTATTGGTATTTCTCCCGGCAATCTTGATTTCCGCTTGTGCTTCTTCCAGCCCAGCATTTCTCATGATGTACTCTGCATATAAGTTAAATAAGCAGGGTGACAATATACAGCCTTGATGTACTCCTTTTCCTATTTGGAACCAGTCTGTTGTTCCATGTCCAGTTCTAACTGTTGCTTCCTGACCTCCATACAGGCTTCTCAAGAGGCAGGTCAGGTGGTCTGGTATTCCTATCTCTTTCAGAATTTTCCACAGTTTATTGTGATCCACATATGTCAGCAAATTTGGAAAACTCAGCAGTGGCCACAGGACTGGAAAAGGTCAGTTTTCATTCCAATCCCAAAGAAAGGCAATGCCAAAAATGCTCAAACTACCACACAATTGCACTCCTCTCACACGCTAGTAAAGTAATGCTCAAAATTCTCCAAGCCAGGCTTCAGCAATATGTGAACCGTGAACTCCCAGATATTCAAGCTGAATTTAGAAAAGGAAGAGGAACCAGAGATCAAATTGCCAGCATCTGCTGGATCATCAAAAAAGCAAGAGAGTTCCAGAAAAACATCTATTTCTGCTTTATTGACTATGCCAAAGCCTTTGACTGTGTGGATCATAATAAACTGTGGAAAATTCTGAAAGAGATGGGAATACCAGACCACCTGATTCTAAGACTAAAAATAAACGCAGATCCCAGTGGAATTTCAAGGATGTTTGTTCCAACAGCTGCAAATGATAAGGTGAGCGAGCTATTTTCATGCTCTTTTTCTCTGTCCTTTCTAAAACTGCAAATTGTCCAGCTTGGTTAGCCCATGGGTAGGCTGAAAAGGGACAGTGTGGTTGGAGGTGTGTGAGAGAGAGATGGAAGAAGAAGAGACAAAGTTAGGGAAGGGAGTTCCACTGAACCATTAAGGGTGGCCAGTCACCTGGTTCTTATTCCATAAGTGGCCCTTTGTTTTCTTTGGTCCTATGCTGCTCTCTCTCTTTATATTTTTTAGAGAGACAATGTTATACCACTAATGTTAGAGTAATCATTCATAGTACCATGTACGTGTGTGCTCAGTTGCTTCAGTTGGGTCCAACTCTTTGCGACCTTATGACTGTAGACCACCAGGCTCCTCTGTCCATGGGATTCTCCAGGCAAGAATACTGGAGTGGGTTGCCATGCCCTCCTCTAGGGGATCGTCCCAACCCAGGGATTGAATTCATGCCTCCTACATTGCAGGTGGATTCATCACCCACTGAGCCACCTGGGAAGCCCTCATAGTACCACAAAAGCACTAGACATAAAAGCACTAAAGTGACGGAGTGACAAATTTCCAGAAGCTCACAACCTTAAGAAAAACCAAACCAAAACCAGTTGAGATCACTTCTAGAGCTTGATAGAATTTTGCCCAGGCCCTCTTAATGCCACAGGCCATCTTCTACTTTGTACCCTGAGTTCTACAGAGCCATGATAAGTACATTGTGGCCAGTACATGTAGGCATGCATTCATAGCCCTTAATCTGGTACTTTGTGCATATTAGGCACTCATCGAGTACCAGAAAATTGCATCTCTAAGATAAGTCACCCTTGATAAAGGATACAGCATAAAATATTCATGTAAGGCTTGAATGTACCAGTTTCATTAAGGAACTATTCTCACATTACATATCAATCAGGCAGATGCTTCAGGAATGTCATGTCATGGGACTTTGACAGGAGATATACCTAATGCTTTAGAAAGCTCTTAAGAGAAGCTCCCTATCTCTCTAGGAAAGCTAAAAATAGGGAAGATGAAGTGAAGTGAAAGTTGCTCAGTTGTATCTGATTCTTTGCAACTGTATAGTCCATGGAATTCTCTAGGACAGAATACTGGAGTGGTTAGCCTTTACCTTCTCCAGGGGATCTTCCCAACCCAAGGATCGAACCCAGGTCTCCCACACTGGGGGCAGATTCTTTACCAGCTGAGCCACAAGGAAAGCTAAAAACAGGAAAGATGAAGGTCAAGTGAAAACCAACATGGAGGCTCTGAAATGTCTGTTACAACAATTCCCCAAATTGACAACCTCTCAGGGGCAAAAACATCTGACTCCAAACATTGCCTCTTTGAGAATTTTTCTTCCATGGTTCTCAAAGTTTGTTTCTGAACTAATAACCTAGAGTCCATGTTGCTTGGGAACAAGCTAGAAATGTAAAATTTCGGACCCTACTGGGACCTGCTGAATCAGAGACTCTGGGGTGGAGCCTAGCAATCTATTTTTTAACAAGCTCTCCAGGGTATTCTGCTACAGGCTAAACTCTGAGAGCTGCAAGAAAAGCAATGCCAAAGAACGCTGAAACTACTGCACAATTGCATTCATCTCACTCTCTAACAAAGTAATGCTCAAAATTTTCCAAGCCAGGCTTCAGCAATACGTGAACTGTGAACTTCCAGATGTTCAAGCTGATTTTAGAAAAGGTAGAGGAACCAGAGATCAAGTTGCCAATATCGGTGGATCATCAAAAAAGCAAGAGAGTTCCAGAAAAACATCGATTTCTGCTTTATTGACTATGCCAAAGCCTTTGACTGTGTGGATCACAATCAACTGTGGAAAATTTTGAAAGAGATGGGAATACCAGACCACCTGACCTGCCTCTTGAGAAACCTGTATGCAGGTCAGGAAGCAACAGTTAGAACTGGACATGGAACAAAAGACTGGTTCCAAATAGGAAAAGGAGTACATCAAGGCTGTATATTGTCATACTTAACTTATATGCAGAGTACATCATGAGAAACACTGGACTGGATGGAGCACAAGCTGGAATCAAGATTGCTGGGAGAAATATCAATAACCTCAGATATGCAGATGACACCACCCTTATGGCAGAAAGTGAAGAAGAACTAAAGAGCCTCTTGATGAAAGTGAAAGAAGAGAGTGAAAAAGTTGGCTTAAAGCTCAATATTCAGAAAATGAAGATCATGGCATCTGGTCCCGTCACTTCATGGCAAATAGATGGGGAAACAGTGAAAACAGCAACAGACTTAATTTTGTGGGGCTCCAAAATCACTGCAGATGGTGACTGCAGCCATGAAATTAAAAAACGCTTGCTCTTTGGCAGGAAAGCTATGACCAACCTAGACAGCATATTCAAAAGCAGAGACATTACTTTGCCAACAAAGGTTCGTCTAGTCAAGGCTATGGTTTTTCCAGTGGTCATGTATGGATGTGAGAGTTGGACTATAAAGAAAGCTGAGTGCCCAAGAGTTGATGCTTTGAACTGTGGTGTTGGAGAAGACTCTTGAGAGTCCCTCAGACTACAAGGAGATCCAACCAGTCTATCCTAAAGGAAATCAGTCCTGGGTGTTCCTTGGAAGGACTGATGTTGAAGCTGAAACTCCAATACTTTGGCCACCTGATGCGAAGAGCTGACTCATTTGAAAAGATCCTGATGCTGGGAAAGATTGAGGTGGGAGAAAAAGGGGACAACAGAGGATGAGATGGTTGTATGGCATCACTGACACAATGGACCTGAGTTTGGGTGAACTCCGGGAGTTGGTGATGGACAGGGAGGCCTGGCGTGCTGCAGTCCATGGGGTCGCACAGAGTCGGACACGACTGAGTGACTGAACTGAACTGAAACTCTGAGAACCACTGCTCCACCCAGACCCTCCCAGGTTGCTGTATACCAATGGTTCAAATCACCTGGGAAATCTCATTTGGGCTCTTGGACAGTGAAGAGTTTGAATATTTGTGAGGAGAGAGGGAAAAAGAGGCTTACAATCCCTTTTTTGTATTATTAAGATTAAAATGCCCCAAGGTCTCTCTGCAAAAATATCACTTAAATTATCAGTTATAATCTTTTATAGGAATTTGCTAACTCAGCTGAGAGCTGGAATAGAGCTTGTTTGGACACTGTAACTTGATCTGGATGCACTGGGCTGAGTCAGCCTGAGTTGACATTTACCTTCTGTGATGGCCATAAAGGAGGGTTTAGTAAGATAATCTATAGTGTGTGAACTATTTTAAGAAGTATGTTTAATTTAAATAACAAAAAATATCAGAGCTGCAAGAGGCCTTAAGGACTGATTGTTTTTCTGATCGCCTCCTTTTACAGATGTCTCATTGTGATAGAGTCAGGACCACAAATCAAGTTGTTACTTATCCTGAAGAGAGCTTGTTCTAGGGATCCTAATACACTGCGGTGCCAGGAATACCTTACAGTACTCAACATTTCTCATACAGGGAATGGATGGTAGGACTAGACTGAATAGACCAAACCAAGATGCCAGCTTGCTCTCATGAATTTCAGTCTTATGGTTCACAGCCATCTCAATGTTCATTCAAGTTCTAGTTGACCTAATTAAACTCACTCATCATTTGATAAAAAGATTCCAGAAAAATTATTATTTATAAATAATATTATATCATATATATAAACTCCAATACTATATATAAACTCTAAAAAACTATATATATATACTATATAGACTCTTGAGAGTCCCTTGAACAGAAAGGAGATCAAACCAGTCAGTCCTAAAGGAAATCAACCCTGAATATTCATTGGAAGGACTGATGCTGAAGCTGAAGCTCCAATAATTTGGCCACCTGATGTGAAGAGTGGACTCACTGGAAAAGACCTTGTTGCTGGGAAAGACTGAGGGCAGGAGGAGAAGGGGGCAACAGAGGATGAGATGGTTGGATGGCATCACCAACTCAAAGAACATGAGCTTGAGCAAACTCCGGGAGATAGTGAAGGACAGAAGCCTGGCATGCTGCAGTTCATGGGGTCGCAGAGTTGGACACAAGTTAGTGATTGAACAAGAACAATAAACTATATATACAAACTCTAAAAAAAGTTATTATATTAATTTGAATTATTTTGGTTTCAAGAAATAGAATCTACCTGAGCCAGCTTAAGGAAGAAGGGAGCATTGCTTACAGTGGGATCAAAGAAAGAACTGAGTAAGCAGGCCTCCAAAGAATAGAAATCAGGGTCTGGAGCACTGTAAACAGCCCAGAAAGTCCTCTTTCTGGGTTTCTTCTTTGTCTATTTCTCTCTGCTAGTCAATTTCATTCTTTTTTCATGGAATAGAATGGTATTTTTCTGTTTCACAGGATACATGGGAGAAAAAAAAAGCTATATATCATGAGTTCTATGTGTTATGTGTAGAATTGCCCACTTGATATTTTTTTAAGTAAAAAAATAAAGACAAAACAGCTTTAATGAGACATAATTTTAAAATTCACATATTATTGAAGCTGAGCAGGACCCTACTGGGCCCTCCCAGGTACAGTAAGTCCCCTACACATGAAACTTGAAGTTGCAAGCTTTCAAAGATGTGAATGTGCATTCCATCAGCATCAGGTATGAGTGAAATTGCAGTCTGTCTTCCATCTTCTATTGCTGACAATCCTTCAACTCTACCATCTCCCGACTCCTCTCCCTCAGTCAGTCAGTAACTCTTCTTTCCTGTTCACTAGATGCTAGCTCCTGTATACCAGCTGTTGTACTGTACTACTGTACTTTTCAAGGTGTTGTACTGTGAGGTTAAAAATGTTTTCTTTATTTTTTGTATTTATTTGTTTTTTGTGTATCATATGTATGAAAATATTATAAACCTATTACAATACAGTACTATATAGCCAATTGTGTTAGTTGAGTACCTAGACTAACTTTGAAGGATTTACAAACAAATTGAACCTATGAATTCACTCTTGAAATGGAACCTTATTTGTATGTAGGGGACTCACTATACAAAAGCCTTTTCATATTCCCTGTTATTTGTTTGTAGGGAAAGGCTTCAACTTTCCTGAGTTCCAAAGGCAGATTCAAGAAGTTAGTAATTAGGGGAGTGAGGAAATGCAAAAACAAAGGAAAGGTAGTCAAGAAACAATTTCTTGTTGTTGTTCAGTTGCTAAGTCATGTCCGACTCCACAACCCCATGGACTGCAGCATGCCAGGCTTCCCTGTCCTTCCCTATCTCCTGGAGTCCACCCAAACCCATGTCCATTGAGTTGGTGATGCCATCCAACCATCTCATCTTCTGTCATCCCCTTCTCCTCTCACCTTCAATCTTTCCCAGCATCAGGGTCTTTTCAAATGAGTCAGTTCTTTGCATCAGGTGGCCAAAGTATTGGCATATCAGTCCTTCCAATGAACACTCATGACTGATATAGGATGGACTGGTTGGATCTCCTTGCAGTCCAAGGGACTCTCAAGAGTCTTCTCCAGCACCGCAGTTTGAAAGCATCAGTTCTTTGGGGCTCAGCCTTCTTCACGGTCCAACTCTCACACCCATACATGACACCATCGTACAGTGATGAGGCAGGGTCCTGATTCTTCTGTTAAATCTGATACGTATCTTTGAGTTCTTCTACAGGAACTAAGGCCCTCACCCAGATTGAAGATTGTAACCTCAGGCTGAACAAGCAAGCTTTGGACCCCAGACTGCTAGGAACCAGAAGGATGATGATAGAGATTCCTGGAATATGGCCCTGTTACCTCCTCACCAGCCAACCAATCAGAGAAAGAGAACACATCCTGCAGACATCCCCACAAGTTTTCCCTATAAAAACTTCCCTGAAAACCACTGGGGAGTTTGGGCTTTTTGAGCCTGACCTAGCCAGTCTTCTTGTTTGGTCCTGCAATAAACCTTTCCCTGCTCCAAACTCTGATGCTTTGGTTTATTTGGGTTTACCATGCTTCAGGCATGTAAACTTGGGTTCAACAATACTGTCAAGTTCACTTTTAAAGTGTAAACCTCAGTGGTTTTTGATCTAGTTGCTCATTCATGGACCTGAGAAGAATGGTGAAAAATCTAAATTGCTGAATACACACTCTCGTACTAGAAGCCAAGTACCTTTCCTGTAGTCTATTGAGGGCACATTTTTAACACTTTTGTGCTTTTGTTGGTGATATTGCTGTTTAGAATGGCCTTCAACTATGGAGTGCTCAAAGTGCTGAAGTGCTGTCTAGTGTTTCTAAACACAGGAAGGCTGGGAGGGACATGACAGAGAAAACACATGTTAGGTAATTGTTTTTCAGGCATGAATTATAGTGCTCTTGGTTATGAGGTCAATGTTAATTAAACAACAATGCTGTACCTCCAGACAAAGGAAGAGGAAATCTGCCAAGTACTGATGTAACACTTATAGTGTGTGATGAGGTGATGGAAAAGTGGCTAAATTGGTAGATTCATGAGATGATAACCAACTTTAAAAAAAGCACAAACTATATTAGGTAGCATAGTTGTGACATGGAAAGCCAAAGAAATGGACTGTCACATTATCCAGGGTGAAGAAAATGTTAAACTCTTCCTGGCCAGTGTTTTAATATAAAGTAATATTAAATAAAATTAATTATAAGAAATCTATATTAAGTAAGGTGTCTTTAAACAGAAATACACACAAAACAAGCTTTTGTAAGACTAATAGATGAAAATGTTATGACCAGAAACTTTGGGAACTCAATCCTATATTTCCCTTAGGAACAATACTCAATAGTCACTAATCCAGTGTTTGTGGCAACTTTACAGAATAGAACTACTACAAAAAAGGAGAATCTATTGTATATTCACAAAAGTATACCTCAGTCACCAATATCTAATTGGAGAACATCCTCATAATTCCAAAAGGAAACCTTATACCCATTAGTAGTCATTCCTCTCTACACCCAGCTCCTTGCAACCACTAACCTGTTTCCGTCTCTAAAATCTGCCTAATCTGGATGTTTCATATAAATAGAATCATATATGACATTTTGTGTCTTGGTTCTTTCAGTTAGTATCATGTTTTTGAGGTTCATCCATGTTTTCCTGAGTGGCTGCACCATTTTTCAATCCCACCAGCAATTTACAAGGGTTCCAATTTCTCTACATCCTTGCTAACTCCTATTATTTGTTGTCTTTTTTTATTACAGTCATACTGGTGGATGTGAAATGGCATTTCTTTGTGTTTTTGACTTGCATTTCCCTGATGGCTAATGATGTTTGATATTTTTTCATGTGTTTATTGGCTATTTGAATAACTTATTTGAAGAAATTTCTATTCAACTCTATTTCCCATGGGACATTTGTTGAGTATAAGAGCTCCTTATATAGTTTGGATACAGGCCCCTTGTGTCAGATATATGATTTGCAAATATTTTCCCCTATTATGGGATTGTCTTTTTGTTTCTTGACACCTGTATAGACTTTGATCTGGATGCCAGATCACTGGGTCAATTTGCACAGGTGTCAATATTTCAGATGATGGAGCAACATTGGCAATTGCTCCCTATGTAACCATATGAAGTGGGGAAAAGGACAATTCCCAGAAAGGGAACTGGATAGGGCAGACAGATCAAATAGGGATTTACTGCCATTGTATAGTTGTTATGTCATTTCCTTTTATCTTTGGGAGGTATACACAATTACTCTAGAGATTACAGACCTCTAATGGTTAGAGAGCTAAATATATGCTACTTACTAATAATGACTTTAAAAAAGACAACCACAATTCTTGAATCAAAAAATAACTTAAAAATGTCTGATTTCTTATGAAAGTGTATAAATTCTGGAAACAGAGATATTTTAAAATCATCTATTTTCTTTATTTTTTTTAATAGAGAAAAAGCTATATGGCATTTACAAAAAGCATTCTCTTCCTCAAATAACAGTCCTTTCTTTAAAATTTCAGAAGCTGCTCAAATAATGCTCCTAAAAATTAGCATTGCCTAGGTACAGTTATAGGCAAAAAACATTGAAGAAATTTTCAGTTTGTTCCAAATATGTACTTTGAAATTGACTACCTTGAACAGATTTCAAAAGAGACCTGCATGATACCTTATATTCTTTGTCCAACTAAGCTTAGCTAAGGAAAGATCTTGCTTAATTTTATCCTTTGTCAATACAAATATTTTTCTTTTTAAATTTTACTATTGCTATGAGCTATGCCCTTCCCAAATTTATATGTTGAATCCCTAAGCTGCAGTGCCTCAGAATAGGACTGTACCTGGAGATAGTCTTTTAAGGGGTAAATAAATTAAAATGAGAGTGGGCCTTAATCCAGAATGACTGGTATTCTTATAAGAGGAAATCTGAAACCAAACACACATGAAGAAAGCTCATGTGAAGACAGGGAGAAGACAGCCACCTACAAGCCAAAAAGAAAAGCCTCAAAAGAAACTAATCTGGATGACACCTTGATATCAGACTTTTGGCTTCCAGAATTGTAAGAAAGACATTCCTGTTTAAGCCATTCAATCTGTGGTGCATTGCTTTGGCAGCCCTAGCAAACTAACACAATTTGTGTTGCTGTAGAGATGATGTTTTTAAGGTATCAGCTTTCCCTCTGTATCTGAAAAGGAATGTGATGAAGGGCTTCGACTCTTTGTTTATATGCCAGTATCTACTAATTAAAATATGTCATTAAGGCAGATCCGGAGGAACTGCTGTCTAGACATTTTGTTAAATGAATTGCTGTTTATGGTTGTAAGAAACAAAACTCTTTTTGATTGTGTGAAAATGTAACTTTACCAACTGGCTTCTCCTAAATTAAAGTGAATTAAGGAAGGGTTAGGTCTGCTAATTTAACAACGAGAATTTTATATTTATGTTCAAAATTTCTTTTTTCTTCTTTCTTTTCCTCTAGAACTTTCTTTCCCTTGAGAACTAACACTTATATAGCACTGACAACCCTGATGCCAGGAAAGATGGAAGGCAAAAGGAGAATGGGGTGGCAGAGGATGAGATGGTTAAATAGCATTACCAACTCAATGGACATAAACTTGAGCAAAGGGAGACAGTGGCGGACAGTGGAGCCTGGCATGCTGCAGTCCACAGGGTCGCAAAGAGTCGGACACGACTGGGACCAAACAACAAACAACATGAACCATGCTATAGTCTGAATGTTTGTGTTTCCTGCCGCCCCCTCAATTCATATGTTGAAATGTCAAACCCCCAAAGTGATAGTATTAGGAGTTGGGGCATTTGGGAGGTGAGCAGGTCATGAAGGCAGAGCCCTTGTGAATGAAATTAATACTCATAAAAAAAGTCCTAAGAGAGCGCCCTTGTCCCTGAGGCCGTGTAAGGACACAACTACAATTCTGTCATCAGAAGAAGGCCCTCACCGAGACATACTGGCACTCGGGTCTCGGGCTTCCAGCCCCCGGAACTGTGAACAATAAATTTCTGTTGTTTATAATCAATTTAGTCTGTGATATTTTGTTATAGCAGCCTGGATGGACTTGGACAAGTCAAGTATTTTTTTAAAGTTCCTTACTTGTTCAACAGATATTTTTAAAGCACCTATGAAGGAATGATGCTAAAGCTGAAACTCCAGTACTTTGGCCACCTCATGCAAGGAGTTGACTCATTGGAAAAGACTCTGATGCTGGGAGGGATTGGGGGCAGGAGGAGAAGGGGACAACAGAGGATGAGATGGCTGGATGGCATCACCAACTCGATGGACGTGAGTTTGAGTGAACTCCAGGAGTTGGTGATAGACAGGGAGGCCTGGCGTGCTGCGATTCATGGGGTCGCAAAGAGTCGGACACAACTGAGCAACTGAATTGAACTGATGATGTACCAGGTGTTTCGGATACATCAGTGAAAAAAAAAAGTTTCCTGCTCTAGGGGAGTGAGCAGATGGACTGTTAACCATATTCCCCATAAAGAAGTAGATGACATAGTATGTTGGAAGGTGAAAACTGCCACGGAAAAGCTAGAGCAGGCTGAAGCACATCAGGGGCTCAGGGGGTGGGAGGACCTTCGTTTTAAACAGAATGATCAGGGTGGCCAAGAAGAGCTTCCCCAGCGGCTAAGAAGTAAAGAATCACCTGCAGTGCAGGAGACAAAAGAGACGTGGGTTCAATCCCTGGGTTGGGAAGATCCCCTGGAAGAGGGTATGGCAACTCACTCCAGTATTATTGCCTGGAGAATCTCATGGGCTGAGGAGGTTGGTGGGCTATATTCCATAGGATTGCAAAGAGTCAGACACAACTGAAGTGACTGCTTGTATACTTGTCTGTATCTTCAACCTTGGCAATGCAGCAAGACTATTTAAGGGAAGGCTGTCAGTCTTCCTCAGCTAACGGGTAGCCCCGGCCCTCCTCGTACTTCAGCCTGGTCCTGGGTTTGGGCCTGCCCTTTGCAGCCTTAGCTATAGTGTTCCCTCACCATGCAACACATGAGCCATGGCAGGCTTACCTGCTCTCACTTCCAGCTCCCTGCTTGGAAATAATAACGTTCAGAATTTTTTTCACAGCCCTCTTGGGTGTAGGAAGGGGGCTTCCAGGAAGTATTCTGTCAGGTTCTACTTTCTGCCTACTAATTTCTACTGCAATGACCTCCTTGGTAGTGAGAACTTTCTGAGGTGACCTTCCAACAGATTTCCAGAGAGAAGAAGAAAACAAGTATTCTCTGTTCACTTTGCCCAGGCCAGGGCCACAATGCCAACCTGGTTTTGGTTAATAGCATCCAAATGGCCACTGCTGCTGCTAAGTCATTTCAGTCGTGTCCAACTCTGTGCGACCCCATAGACGGCAGCCCACTAGGCTCCTCTGTCCCTGGGATTCTCCAGGCAAGAATACTGGAGTGGGTTGCCATTTCCTTCTCCAATGCATGAAAGCAAAAAGTGAAAATGAAGTCGCTCAGTCGTCCCCGACTCTTAGCGACACCAAGGACTGCAGCCTACCAGGCTCCTCCGTCCCTGGGATTTTCCAGGCAAGAGTACTGGGGTGGGGTACCATTACCTTCTCCGCCAAATGGCCACATCTATTGCTTAAGATCCCTATAACTTCTTGATAACACAGATAGATCTTGTCAAAGATCTTCCAACTCACTGGTTCCCCCAAGTCCATCATCTCAGACCAGGATGTCTAATCTGTAGCCATGTTTCGGAGATCAGTTTCAAGTTTTCCCCAATACATGTCTACTCTTTTACCATAACTCCTCTAGTCCAGTTGCTATAGAAGAATGGATTTAACCACATACTAGAGGAATGCCTGTGTACTCCTTACTTCCTGGCCCATTGAATTCACCCACTATCTAATTCTCTCTATACCTTAGAACAAATCCATTTACTAAAACTATAGATTGCATTCCTATGCTTCTAGTCTCTTTTCTCAAGTATCCAGCCACCGTGTGATGAGTTGCATATCTACAAATACCTAAAGGCAGACTCAGAGAGCTATTCAGCCTTAGCATATAAACACAGTCTGCAGGAGGACAGCCAGGTCAGGGGGCAAGGTTTCAACATATTCATTGTGCTTGGCCTTGCTACAAGGCAAAAGAAAGAGTCCTGGGCTCATTACTAGTTGTTTCCTTTTTTAAAAATTATTTGTTTATTTGGCTGAATCAGGTGTTATTTGCAGCATATGGGCTTGCTTAATTGCTCAGAGGCATGTGGGATCTTGCACCCCTGACCAGGGATTGGACCCACATCCGCTGCATAGCAAGGTGGATTCTTAACCACTGGACCTTCAGAGAAGTGCCCTGGACCATTATTAGTTGGCCAACTTTGTGAACCTGTACCTCCAGCTCTCTCTATGCCCACCTGGACTTCCTAAATTAACCGGTTGTGATGTTATCCCAGACCTGCCATAATAAGGTCAGACTGCCTAGCACACAACCTCATGCCAGCAAGGTCAGCAGCAGCATTCTACATGGAAAGAGCACAGGCCATAGAGGTCTACCTGCAACTACAGCTCAGTTTCAACCCCAGCGTGTAGCTAAATTCTAGGACAAATTTTACACAGCCTTTTCTAATTCAATGATATCCCTTATAGGGATAACACCTGCAAGGATGCACATAAATAATGAGCCCGTTGACTCCCTGGGAGACCCCTCCCAGTAATCCAGGGCAGCATCTTTTTGGACTGATCTTCATAATCATCTGAAGGCTACATGATCAACTGGTGATATTTCCTTAAAAACCTGAAGGTGTCTTATGACCACCCCTCAGGAGCAAAGTCATCCTGATTTTGAGAGAGGCAAGTTAATGCCTGGCTCCTGCACAAGAATTCCAGTCCTGGAGGCTCACATGGTGAGCCAGGAAGGAAAATGTTGTTTATCGTTGTTAGGTTTCCTCAAGTGAGACTTACATCAATCCAGGGCACAGGGTGACAGCACCTCCACGTAGAGTCCCTTCACCTGACACGCCTTCAGTTCAGTTCAGTTGCTCAGTCGTGTCCGACTCTTTGCAACCCCATGAACCGCAGCACACCAGGCCTCCTTGTCCATCACCAACTCCTGGAGTCCACTCAAACCCATTTCCATTGAGTCAGTGATGCCATCCAACCATCTCATCCTCTGTCGTCCCCTTCTCCCCCTGCCCTCAATCTTTCCCAGCATCAGGGTCTTTTCAAATGAGTCAGCTCTTCGCATCAGGTGGCCAAAGTATTGGAGTTTCAGCTTCAACATCAGTCCTTCCAATGAACACCCAGGACTGATTTCCTTTAGGAAATCTGCAGTGATTTTGGAGCCCAGAAAAATAAAGTCTGTCACTGTTTCCACATCCATTTGCCATGAAGTGATGGGACCGGATGCCATGATCTTAGTTTTCTGAATGTTGAGGTTTAAGACAACTTTTTTCGCTCTCCTCTTTCATTTTCATCAAGAGGCTTTTTAGTTCCTCTTTGCTTTTTGCCATAAGGGTGGTGTCATCTGCATATCTGAGGTTATTGATATTTCTCCTGGCAATCTTGATTCCAGCTTATGCTTCTTCCAGCCCAGCGTTTCTCATGATGTACTCTGCATATAAGTTAAATAAGCAGGGTGACAATATATAGCCTTGATGTACTCCTTTTCCTATTTGGAACTAGCCTGTTGTTCCATGTCCAGTTCTAACTGTTACTTCCTGACCTGCATACAGGTTTCTGAGGAGGCCTTACAAATATCTGTGAAAAGAAGGGAAGCAAAAAGCAAAGGAGAAAAGGAAAGATATACCCATTTGAATGCAGAGTTCCAAAGAATAGCAAGGAGAGATAAGAAAGCCTTCCTCAGCAATCAATGCAAAGAAATAGAGGAAAACAACAGAATGGGAAAGACTAGAGATCTCTTCAAGAAAACTAGAGATACCAAGGGAACATTTCATGCAAAGATGGGCTCGATAAAGGACAGAAATGGTAGGGACCTAACAGAAGCAGAATATATTAAGAAGAGGTGGCAAGAATACACAGAAGAACTGTACAAAAAAGATCTTCATGACCCAGATAATCACTATGGTATGATCACTCACTTAGAGCCAGACATCCTGGAATGTGAAGTCAAGTGGGCCTTAGGAAGCATCACTACAAACAACGTTATTGGAGGTGATGGAATTCCAGTTGAGCTATTTCAAATCCTGAAAGATGATGCTGTGAAAGTGCTGCACTCAATATGCCAGCAAATTTGGAAAACTCAGCAGTGGCCACAGGACTGGAAAAGGTTAGTTTTCATTCCAGTCCCAAAGAAAGGCAATGCCAAGGAATGCTCAAACTACCACACAATTGCACTCATCTCACACACTAGTAAAGTGATGCTTAAAATTCTCCAAGCCAAGCTTCAGCAATATGTGAACTGTGAACTTCCAGATGTTCAAGCTGGTTTTAAAAAAGGCAGAGGAACCAGAGATCAAATTGCCAACATCTGCTGGATCATCAAAAAAGCAAGAGAGTTCCAGAAAAACATCTATTTCTGCTTTATTGACTATGCCAAAGCCTTTGACTGTATGGATCACAATAAACTATGGAAAATTCTGAAAAAGATGGGAATGCCAGACCACCTGACAAGCCTTAATTTTCCAGTTTAGTTTCAGTGATGGAGTCTAATCCTTATTTTTTGAGGAACTATCTGAAGGTAGTCCGTGCAACCTGTTGTGCTTGTCCAGCCATCAGCTAGGGGACATCTGTCTACCACACAAAATGACAGAATGGAAATGGGGAAGATACCAGAGGAAGCACTTTGTGATTTGAATGGGAGATGCAGGATCTGGGGTCATCCTCTGCTTTTTCTCACAAACTTTTTGATAAGGTTAAGGAGAATGGCAATCAAATCATGGTCAGAGCCATCAGTTAGGGGAGGACAAAGCCTCCAGCAAGTTAAATTGAAGGTGCTTGTAACCATTTCTAACATGGTATTTTTTCCTGCTTATAAATGGGGCATTTTTCTTTGTGAAGAAGACCCCCTAAGGTGATTCTATTAATAAAACACAAAGATCATTAGTGCTCCTCCTCCTCCTCCATAACTCTGCAGTCTGAGGTGGTCCCTTCTAAGGGCCAAGGTGCTATTGTCCCTCCACTAGCACAAAACCAGTGTGACCTATTCCGGTATCTATAACATCACTCCCCTCTTCCCCAGTCAGCCTCCACTGCACACAAACATTTTGTCTGAAAGCCTCAGTCACAAGACAGACAAAGAATTTTTATAAAAATCACAGTAGGGCTTCCCTGGTAGTCCAGTGGTTAAGAATCTGCCTGCCAAAGCAGGTGACAAAGGTTAGCTCCCTGGTCCGGGAAGATCCTACATGCTGCGGAGCAGCTAAGCCCCAGCGCCACAACTACTGAGCCAGGACTCCACAGCCCATTCTCCACAACACGAGAAGTCACTGCAAAGAGCAGCCCCCACTCTCCGCAACTAGAGAAAGCCTGAACATAGCAATGAAGACCAAGCAGAGCTAAAAGTGAAAACAAAACAAAACTCACAGATACTTGTTATATCCCCTACTTTGACCCGTCTGTGCTGCTATGGAAAAATTCGGTGAGCAGCGTATTCAACAAAATGATTATTATCCTAATGATGTACGATGATATTGATCCAATAAGAGAATCCAGGTGACTGAACCAGAAGTAGCTTGAATGCCCCAGGCTCTTTTCTGGCTGGGCATTTTTACTGGAAGATGTACATCAGGCCAACCTGAGGTTGCCAAGAGAGAAAGAAAGAAGCATGCCCAGGTGTCAGTGTTGAATCCTGGATTATCAAAATGGGTTTGTATAAACTCACACCCCTTTCATCCTGGCCATTACCCTGGAAGCAGCTGAGAGATGAAGATTGCTTTCTGGATACAGCTGAATTCAGAGACCAGTAAGGAAGATACAGTCTCTCTGAGCTGACTTTTAGGAAGGTTGTTCCAAGCTCAACAATACCAGATTCTTATGCATGGTACAAAGTGGCAAGTCCAGCAAACACCTTTGTCAAGTGGCTTTGGTGGTAAAAGGCACACTGTGGTCCCAAAAGCCAAAAACATTAGTTACTTGTTCTAAGTGTCACAATGGTGTGGCCAGAGTCAGCTGATCTAATTGCAACAACAGCTGACCATTTCCAGGCTCTCCTGGGTTTGTCTTAGTCTAAACTGAGGACCTGCTAACTTTTTCTGTAAAAGGTCAAGTTTCAGATATTACAGACTTGTGGGCCATGCACCCTTTCTTCTAATTACTCAACTCTGCCATTGTCCTTATTTATACAGCCATAAATGGACAAGTTCCAATAAAACTTTATTTCTATAAATAACCAATGAGCTGCCCACTCTGGTCTATATTAGAGTTCATATATTCTTTGAGCCAGATTCCTACTTTTTACATATGTTTGTGCTGTAACATAATCTTGTATATTTATTTTTCTAAATGCACAATTTCACCAGTGATAATTTAGCATTATAGTAGCTACTTTGGGGACCCTTTGATGTGGACAAAATTGTTCATTTGAGAAGTACTTTAGAATAAAAGAGGCCAAAGTCTAAAACATCCAATGTTCTATTCATCTGATATTCAGTTTTGGGGTTGGTATAAAGAAGTACCCAAAGAAATTCAGATCCCAAAATTGCTTCCTGAAGGGTTTACTTGGCCACAGAATAAAACAAAATTGTGAAAAACAGAAATGGACAGAGGAGCCTAGCAGGCTACAGTCCATGGTGTTGCAAAGAGCCAGATACAACTTAGTGACTAACCATACATAATCTCCAGGCAATGGCACCCCACTCCAGTACTCTTGCCTGGAAAATCCCATGGATGGAGGAGCCTGGTAGGCTGCAGTCCATGAGGTTGCTAAGAGTCAGACATGACTGAGCGACTTCACTTTCACTTTCACTTTCATGTATTGGAGAACGAAATGGCAACCCACTCCAGTGTTCTTGCCTGGAGAATCCCAGGGACGGGGGAGCCTGGTAGGAGGCTGTCTATGGGGTCGCACAGAGTCGGACACGACTGAAGCGACTTAGCAGCAGCAGCAGCATACATAATCTCCACAGATCACAATATAACCTAATGGCCTTCATCCTACTCTTACTGCTCCTCCATTTCCCTCCGTCCTGTGTCTCTTGTCGGCTCCCCATCCCTCTTGGGAAAACCCCCAAACAGCATTTATCTCTTAACTGAAAATAGGAAAAGTCATTTGTGGTTGATTTTATTCCCTAGTCTCATTTTGACCTCAGTTCCATTTTAAGACTTTTGAAAGTCTAGGTGAAACTGACAGATATCTGCAAAGAAATTTATATTATTGTTAAAATGCATCATAGGGCAATTTTGGAGGAAACCTCAGATACAAAATAATTGGACGGAAAAGGCAGACTAAGATGACACTGAGGTGACTTAAAAGATGCTGACTGTGCAAGAAATTAGAGGAATTTCTAAAAGCTATATAGAAGGTGTGCCTGTTCTTTTGGAGACTATTCTGAAGTGTTCCCTATGAAAATAGGCTGGACTCTGTTTCAGTCCTATAAGCAGAGAAAGAATGAGTACAATTCGAGATGTCAAGGATCAGCTTTTTAATATCTTCTGTGTTAGTCGCTCAGTTGTCTCTGATTCTTTGTGACCCCATAGACTGTAGCCTGCTAGGCTCCTCTGTCCATGGAATTCTCCAGGCAAGAATAATGGAGTGGATAGCAATTCCCTTTTCCAGGGGATCTTTTTTACCTAGGGATTGAACCCAGGTCTCCAGCACTGCAGGTGGATTCTTCACCATCTGAGCCACAGGGAAGCCCATCTTAGTAGATCCTAAAATGGATGTGATCCAGTTCTCTCCTACCTTTTTGTGCATGACCTTAAGACAATGATATGGGATTTAATTTAATATGACATGGGATTTAATTTAAGACACTTTGCTGAGCATATTGAAAAGAGTCTTAGAATAAAAACAGAGTAAGAATCAGAACAAATTGATAGGCTTAAAGATTAAAAAAAAAAAAAAGCTATCACCCGTCATTAACCACTGGAAGAAGGAGAATCTTGTTAAAGACAGTTGCAGTTTTTTTAAACTGAAAAGACATTGGAAAAACAATTGTCTGTGTTAACTAAGAAAGTAGAGAGGAAACCAACGAAGTGAATGATGAGTGAAGGTGCTTCAAGGCAGAATCAATTGTCCAATTTTTATTTTACACTTAAGCCCACAGGGAGAAATTTCCCCAATATGGGCAGTACAGTATCAATCATAAATTCTATTGTTGTCACACAACTGCTTCCCCAGGGTCAACAAACTATGTAGTTAGTACTGTGCTGTGCTCAGTCACTTCAGTCATGTCAGACTCTTTGTGACCTATGGACTGTAGCCCGCCAGGCTCCTCTGCCCATGGGATTTTCCAGACAAGAATACTGGAGTGATTTGCCATGCCCTCCTCCAGGGGATTTTTCCAACCTAGGAATTGAACCCATATCTCTGGTGTCTCCTGCATTGCAGGCAGTTTCTTTATACTGATCCACCTGGGAAGCCCATTAACACACTGCTGCTGCTGCTGCTAAGTCGCTTCAGTCGTGTCCGACTCTGTGCGACCCCATAGACGGCAGCCCACCAGGCTCCCCTGTCCCTGGGATTCTCCAGGCAAGAACACTGGAGTGGGTTACCATTTCCTTCTCCAATACATGAAAGTGAAAAGTGAAAGTGAAGTCGCTACCCCTTAAACCTTGTTCCTCTTAGCTTGTGGTATCAGAATGTGGAGAAGCAAACCTACAGATCTGTCTCCTGACTACCTCATAAGGCATGTAACTGGTCTGTTATCCACTGCACACAGGCCTCCTGAATGCATGGTTTCTCCAGCCCTGCAGAACCCCTGAAACTGCTGCTGTAAGCAACATATACAGTAAGCAAGGGCACCAGTGTAAAGACAAACACTAATTGAATAGTGTTGGAGCAGCATGTCACATACTCCCATCAAGCACAGGATATGAAGTAAGTGAAGAACAGAACCAGGAGAAATCATGTCCTAGAGCAGGGCTGGTAGGCACTGCAAGTGGGCTGTGCAGCAGTGTCCTGTACATTAGCAGGAAGCAAGAGATGCACTCTATACCATGTTTCTACCAAGAAACAGGAAGAAAGGGGTCTGACAGGAAAACATTCTACCCCTAAATAAAAGCAGAGCATGGTTCACGGACTCTGAAGGCACATTGATGGCATAAAAGAATTTCAGTTCTCTGTTTTCATAAAGCAAAAATCTCAAGTCTTTGTGATTGAGTTTCACATTAACTGGCATTTTATTTGTTTAAAACATAAACATTGTCAGTTTGAGAAGAAATCCACTGTGAGATATGACTTCCTGGTGGCTCAGACAATAAAGTGTCTGCTTACAATGCGGAAGACCTGGGTTCAATCCCTGGGTAGGGAAGATCTCCTGGAGAAGGAAATGGCAACCCACTCCAGTATTCTTGCCCCCTCCCTCCAAAAATAGGGGCTCAAAGAAATATATATATACACAGATCTCCCCATTTAAATTCTAGGGTTTCTTCTTTTGATCCTTGGTAAAATTTTTTATCCAAGAAACAGAATAGATACATATATATATTTAAAAACATGAACCATTAAAGAATGAGATAGGAAATCAAGAAAGATGTTAAGTTTTGGTGGGTGTCCCTAATTATTTTCAGATATTCTCCATGACCCAGACCTTAATTGTCACTCTGGGACCTTTAACTGAGGAACAGTCTTTCCTTCTTTGTGACACTTCACCCACCAACTTAAAAGAGAGGGATTCATTATACAAATGAAATTGCCAGGTTAAATGCTTTCCCAGTGGTTGCGTCCTTGAAATCTCTAGCTGCTGCTGCTAAGTCGTTTCAGTCGTGTCAGATTCTGTGCGACCCCATAGACGGCAGTCCACCAGGCTCCCCCGTCCCTGGGATTCTCCAGGCAAGAACACTGCAGTGGGTTGCCATTTTCTAGAGACTTCTCTAATTATAAGGCAGTTGTAACTAATTTGAGCATTGACTTACAGATATCTTTGAGCCTAAATCAAGCTGAAATTGAATGTATTAAAGAGTAACAGCAAAAAATTATATTGCTATCTGCAGGATTATTGGGATTAAACCTATCAAAGTTCAGATTTATCTAAACGTCTATCCAAACTTGCACAATATCCTTGTAAGGGAAGAAATCTTTTCCTTTCTTCGCTTCTCAGTTCTTTGGCTGGTCTAATTAAATTGACAACACACAGATTTACAGGAGGAAAACAAATTTAATTACATGTGTATGGGGACCCCATAAGAATAGGAGACCCCCAGGCAGTCAGGAAATTGAAGCTTATATGGCATTTGGAGCTAAGAAGAAGGCAGTAGTAGTGGGAGACTTCAAAAGGGAAGATGATTTATAAGAAGATGGGAAGAGTAAATGTTCGGTAAATAAACGTTTGCCATGCCACACAGAGACAAAGGACACAGAGGAATTTGATCTCTAGGCCCTGCCGAGCTTCCCCTGCAGCTTACCACATCTTGCCCATATTCTTTGTAGTTATCTTTGATGATAGTTCTTGGACTAGCTCCTCTATCTAAATTTTTTTAGGCTGTTAAGGAGGAGGAAAAAGCTCTTGTCAAGTCTGCAAGTTGTGTCCAACTTTTTGTGACCCCAGACAGTAGTCCACCAGTCTCCTCTGCCCATGGAATTTTCCAGGCAAGAATACTGGAGTGGGTTGGCATTTCCAACTTCAGGACCACTGAAGGTCCTGGGTCAGGCCAACTTCCCTGACCCAGGGATCGAACTCACACCTCTTGCATCTCCTGATTGGTAGGTGGATTCTTTGTACTCGCACAATCTGGGAAGCCCTCCTTGTTGAGTAGGTTGGGTCTTAATCGTCTTTAGCTTGAAATAATCCACATGCCAAAGCAGTACATTCTGGAGTGGCCAACCCTGAACCCCTGAACCTAGAGTTCTCAGGGGTCTCAACCTACAGTTGAGAGCCTAACAAAGAAAGGATTCATTATGCTTTGTTCTTGTCTTTGTACCACTCCTATCTTCTCAGAAGTAAAAAACCCAGTTTGGGGACTTTCTTGGTGGTTCAATGGCTAAGACTCCGTGCCCTCAGTGCAGGGGGCCTAGGTTGAATCACTGGTCAGGAAACTAGATCCTGAGTGCCGCAATTAAAGATCCTGCGTGCAGCAATTAAGATCCTGGTGCAGCCTAAATAAAGGACAGAAAGCCCAGTGGGCAGGGTTGTAAATTCATTCCAGTGGTCATGGGGACCACAAACAAGATAGTCATTCCACAATCCCCTGTTATTCTGACATCAAGAGAGGTGTCACAGAACTATTCAATTCTAACTACTCAGAATAAGCAGCAGGCTCACAGGTTAAGGGGAAGAATCCATAACAATTGTTCATTTCGACTCCAGCTGCAAGTGAGGGCCCCAGGCCGTTTTGATCAACCAGCTACAAATCCAAGGTGTTCCCAAGACCCCTTTCATGTTTATTAATTTGCTGTCATGACTCACAGATCTCTGAAAAGTATGTTGACTGAAAAAATACATGCAACCTAAAAGTTGAGTTATCTTTTATTTGGCAGAAATTTTTAGGACTTAAGCCTGGAAGGCAGCATCTCAAGTAACCCTGAGAGAACTGGGGGGATGGGGTGGGAGGAACCAGGTTATATAGAAGCTTGCAACAGGGGGCAGGTAGTCTGAACGTCAAAAGTATTTTTGTGAATTAAAGAAAACCAGATATCCCAAGTTAAGGAATTTAGCACTTTTCTATGTATGGAGATGCAAATCTGGGGCTGGTATGTTGTTTTCACATCCTGAGTTCCTCAGGGCTCACTATTGGGAGTGGCGTAGTCTGATAGCTGCTAGATAGAAGGTATTCTCCTTTCTGAGTTCCCACAGGCTCATGGGCTCACCTTGGAGGGCTGCAATTGCTGATGACTGATATGGCCAGAAATATTCCATTTCTCAAATGTTATACTTACAAATGGGGCTTCCCAGGTGGCGCAGTGGTAAAGACCCGCTTGCCAATGCAAGAGGAGATACAGGTTCTATCCCTGGATTGGGAAGATTTCTGGAGTAGGAAATGGCAACTCACTCCATTATTCTTGCCTGGAAAATTCCATGGACAGAGGAACCTAGGGGGCTACAGTCCATGGGATTGCAAAGAGCTGGACATGACAACCCACACACCACGCCCCATACTTACAATTACAGTGTTACTATAAAAGATACACATCAGGACCAGCCAAGTAAAGAGACTTACTGGGTGAGGTCTGGGAAGTTCTGCAGAGCTTCCGAGCCCTCTCTCTATGGAGTCAAAGTGCCTTATCCTTCCAGTGCATTGATGAGGTCACCAACCAGGAATCTCGAGTTTTTATTGGGGTTTCATTGCAGAGGCATGATTGACTGAATTATTGGCCACATGACTGAACTCAATCTCCAATCCTCCTCTCCTCCCCTGAGGTCAGGCTGGCTCAAGTTGCCAATCATTGAATCACATGGCTGGTCTTTCTGGTGACCAACACCCATCCTGAAACATCTTACCTCTTAGCATAAACTCAGGTGTGATCCAAGGGGTTTATAAATAACAAAAAACCCTATCACTCAGAAAATTGCAAGGATTTACCATCTCTTTTCAAGGAATTAGTGGCAAGGGCCAAAGAAATTCTTTATTATACTGTAGGCTACTGCTTGGCCTTTGGCTATCATTCTATTTATATGCTGAACATTTGGAGCAGCCAGTGAGGGGTGGGGATTGTTACTGTTGTTTGTTGCTGTTCAGTTGCAAAGTCGTGTCCGACTCATTACAACCCAACTCATTACAACCCATGCCAGGCTTACCTGTCCTTCACCATCTTCTACAGTTTGCTCAAGCTCATGCCCATTGAGTCAGTGATGCCATCCAACCGTCTCATCTTCTGTTGCCCTCTTCTTCTCCGGGCCTCAATATTTTCCAGCATCAGTGTCTTTTGCAGCATCAGTGTCTTTTCCAATGAGTCAGCTCTTCACATCAGGAGGCCAAAGTATTAGAGCTTCAGTTTCAGCATCAGTCCTTGCAGTGAGTAATCAGGGTTTATTTCTTAGGATTGACTGGTTTGATCTCCTTGCTGTCTAAGGGACTCTCAAGAGTTTTCTCTAGCATTGAAAGCATCAATTCTTTGGTGTTCAGCCTTCTTCCTTCTTTGTGGTCCAACTCTCACATCTGTACATGACTACTGGAAAAACATAGCTTTGACTATACAGACCTTTATTGGCAAAGTGATGTCTCTGCTTTTAATATGCTAGGTTTTTCACAGGCTGCAGTCACCATCCACAGTGATTTTGGAGCCCAAAAAAATAAAATCTGTCACTGTTTCCACTTTTCCCCCATCTACTTGCCATGAAGTGATGGGACCAGATGTCATGATCTTAGTTTTCTGAATGTTGAGCTTTAAGCCAACTTTTTCACTCTCCACTTTCACTTTCATCAAGAGGCTCTTTAGTTCCTCTTCATTTTCCGCCATTAGAGTGGTATCATCTGCATATCTGAGGTTGTTGATATTTCTCCTGGCAATCTTGATTCCAGCTTGTGGGTCATCCAGCCCAGCAGGATTTTAACTCCATTTCCAAATAGATTTGACTATCAATACCAATACTATATTCAGTATCATAATCTTACTAACAATGCCAGTGTAGATGTAACCTAAAATACAAAGACAAAAGATACTGTTACATTCCTTCAGTCCCATTTAGTCATTAATAATTAGTGTAGTCCATCATTGTATCACATGACAAAAGTATCTTCCAGGGTGAGGTCACTCAGGTTTGCAGGCTTCTATTTGATCTTTCCAGGTTCCAAAAGCAGGAATGATCTCAACAATATATAGCTTCACCTATTAGGGCATGTAGTGTGATTGAGCTAAGAAACAACATTATTTCTTGCTCTGAGCATCTTTTGAAGTTGTATTTCCCTCATTGCATAACCTCATCTTTGTACTTATCCATAAATACCACCCACCCCAATCCTTTAACAGAGTTGCTTATAGTATGCATTTCTCAAATGGCAATTCTTCTGCTATTCTTGAATAAATTCAATTTCTGAAAATTTGAACATGCCCCGGTTTACTCTTTATGTTGATAGTTATATAGTTACAGAACTGTAATAGGGAAGAACAAATCTGATTCTATATTACATTTGTTTCTTTTACTTTAACCTTTATATTCTATTGCTTTTGCTACAAGTTAATTAATTACCAAAAGGATTCTGCCTATGAAAGTGAGTGTAAAGTGTTAGTTGCTCAATCATGTACAACTCTTTGTGACCCTATGGACTGTAGCCCACCAGGCTCCTCTGTCCATGGAATTCTCTATAGCTTTAAGTATACATAATTGCCTATCTCTGGGAACCCTGTCTCCTTTGTCTGAATGTTAAGCTAAAATTCTTTTGTTTGACTTACAGGAAACATCCTGACCCAGCCCATCTGTGAATGGCTGAAGAAAGAAAAAATTAACACATACTCTCTGGAGTTTGGTCAAAACCAGGAAATAATTGCAACAACTTATAGCTTTTTACTTTTAGGAATTTTAGAAATCAATTTTAAGAATCAGTGAACTAAAATGGACCAGAATGGGTTAATTTAATTCAGAAGACCATTGTATCTACTACTGTGGGCAAGAATCCCTTAGAAGAAATGGAGTAGCCCTCATAATCAACAAAAGAGTCTGAAATTCAGTACTTGGGTGCAATCTCAACAGCGACTGAATGATCTCTGTTTGTTTCCAAGGCAAACTGTTCAATATCACAGTAATCCAAGTCTATGCCCCAACCACTAATGCCAAAGAAGCTGAAGTTGAATGGTTCTATGATGACCTTCTGGAGAAGGCAATGGCACCCTACTCCAGTACTCTTGCCTGGAAAATCCCATGGACGGAGGAGCCTGGAACTGCAGTCCATGGGGTCGCTGAGGATCGGGCACGACTGGCAACTTCACTTTCACTTTTCACTTTCATGCACTGGAGAAGAAAATGGCAACCCACTCCAGTGTTCTTGCCTGGAGAATCCCAGGGATGGCGGAGCCTGATGGGCTGCCATCTATGGGGTCGCGCAGAGTCGGACACGACTGAAGCAACTTAGCATGATGACCTTCAAGACCTTCTAGAACTAACTCCAAAAAGCAATATCCTTTTCATCAATGGGGACTGGAATGCACAAGTAGGAAATCAAGAAATACCTGGAATAACAGCCAAGTTTGGCCTTGGAGTACAAAATGAAGTAGGGCAAAAGCTAACATTTTTTCCAGAAGAATGCACTGGTCGTAGCAAACACAGGTCCATATAGTCAAAGCTATGTTTTTTTTTTTCCCAGTAGTCATGTATGGATGTGAGAGTTGGATCATAAAGAAAGCTGAGCAACGAAGAATTGATGCTTTTGAACTGTGGCGTTGGATAAGACTCTTGAGAGTCCCTTGGACTGCAGGGAGATCAAGTCAGTCAGTCCTAAAGGAAATCAGTCCTGAATATTCTTTGGAGAGACTGATGCTAAAGCTGAAGCTCCAATACTTTGGTTAACTGATGCGAAGAACTAACTCTTTAGAAAAGACTGTGATGCTGGTAAAGATTGAAGGCAGGAGGAGAAGGAGATGACAGAGGATTAGATGGTTGGATGGCATCACAGACTCAGTGGACATGTTTGAGCAAGCTGTGGGAGTTGATGATGGACAGGAAAGCCTGGTGTACTGCAGTCCATGGGGTTGCAGAGTTGGACAAGACTGAGTGACAGAACTGAACTGAACAGCTTTTTACTTTACCTTTGACTCCCAGCCCCCAACCCCCAACCCTGTATCATAGAAGAAAATAGCATCCAGACCTCAGCGAGATGGTTCTTTGAGACAATAGTCCCTTATCTTTTTAGTCTGTTGGCTTTCTGAATAAAGTCACTATTCCTTGCCCCAGTAACTCATCTCTTGATCTATTGGCCGGTTGTATGGTGAGCAGTACCAGTTTGGACTAGATAACAGAACTAGTGGGCTATTTCTACCACTGGGCTGTACAGCTGCCCATTAGCTTTGTTACCTAGTCCAAGGGCCTGTTGAATTTTTTATTATACAACATGGTAGCAAACCCAAAGACTATTTGATCTCGGTTGCCTCAGAGACTATATATTTTATAGCTGTATATCTGTGTTCTGCTTTATTTAGTGTCCCTTTAAATAAAAATCACGAGTACTTGTTTGCCTTCTGGGAAAATCATTAGTATACCTGAGTTGTTAGGCCACAGGAGTTTATTGAGGTATCCTCTTAGGTTTTACAAGTCCTCAACCACTATTTGTGGTTCTAATCTCATGTAATATGTGGATGATTTTTATCTGGGTTCCAAAGATGAGGTACACACCAAGACTAATCCTACTATCATTTTACTGTTTTAGCTCAGAAAGACATAGACTTCAAAAAAAGTTTATGATTTTGTTATTAGCTTAGACACAGTTTACCCAGCAGTAAATCCCTTACTGTTGACAGACTGCTGCTGCTGCTGCATCACTTCAGTCGTGTCCGATTCTGTACGATCCCATAGACGGCAGCCCACCAGGCTCCCCCGTCCCTGGGATTCTCCAGGCAAGAACACTGGAGTGGGTTGCCATTTCCCTCTCCAATGCATGAAAGTGAAAAGTGAAAGTGAAGTCACTCAATCGTGTCCGACCCTTAGTGACCCCATGGACTGCAGCCTACCGAGTTCCTCCGCCAATGGGATTTTCCAAGCAAGAGTACTGGAGTGGGGTGCTATTGCCTTCTCTACAAACTGTTAAAAATTTTCCCCTACTAGTGGTAGTGGTAGTGTTAGGTACTCAGTCGCATCTGACTTTTTGTGATCCCATGGACTAAAGATCACCGGTTCTTCTGTCCATGGGATTCTCCATTCAAGAGTACTGGAGTGGGCTACCATTCTGTTCTCCAGGAGATCTTCCTGACCAGGGATCAAACCTGGCTCTCCTACACTGCAGGCAGATTCCTTATCATCTGAGCCACGAGGGATGCCCATCTGGACTGGTACAATGAAATATTTAGGAAGATTCCTGGATCTCCCTGGTTACTGAAATTGCCTTGCTATCATATGATTTAACTAAATCGTGGGTAACCGAAGCACTTCCCTGTAAATCTAAACCTTAACAGATCTGGATCTGCCTAATTATAAACCTTTCTACTTAAATTTTTTTTTCATTAATTTATCTTTTTGGCTGTTCCACAAGGCATGAGGGATCTTAGTTCTCTGACCGGATCCCATGCCTCCTCCCAGTCATGATTTTGGTTTTTAAATTTCTGTTATTTTTCTATAATCTGAAGATGGAGGAACTCATAAATATTCAACTTCTTGTTGTGAACTATCTGTGCCCCAAACTGATTTACTAAAATCCAGACTTAATCTTGTTTTTTGACAAGTCATAGCTTAAAACTGAAACAGGTGGGATGCACTATAACAGGTGTCACTTCATGTCCAAAACATGACCTCTTGCCAGAGGGTAATGTTTGTGCAGGTGGCAGGATTCATTGCACTCATCAGAACTTGCCAATTAGCTAGGGCTAGGAGATTCAACTCATGCAATGTGACTAGATATGATTTTGGATAAGTCTATGGTTTTGGAATGCTTTGGATGCAACAAAAGTTTTTAACTTTAGTAGGAAACCCTTTAAAAAATGGTCCTGTAGTACATACAGTTTTATCAGCGACTATGATCAGCAACCTGACCTGTCTCTTGAGAAATCTGTATGCAGGTCAGGAATCAACAGTTAAAACTGGACATGGAACAACAGACTAGTTCTAAATAGGGAAAGGAGTACATTAAGGCGGTATTTTGTCACCCTGCTTATTTAACTTATATATAGAGTACATCATGAAAAATTCTGGGCAGAATGAAGCACAAGATGGAATCAAGATTGCCAGGAGAAATATCAATAACCTCAGATATGCAAATGACCCACCCTTATGGCAGAAAGTGAAGAAGAACTAAAGAGCCTCTTGATGAAAGTGAAAGTGGAGAGTGAAGAAGTTGGCTTAAAGCTCAACATTCAGAAAACTAAGATCATGCTATCTGGTCCCATCACTTCATGGCAAATAGATGGGGAAACAGTGACAGACTTTATTTTTGTGGGCTCCAAAATCACTGCAGATGGTGACTGCATCCATGAAATTAAAAGTCTTACTCCTTGGAAGGAAACTTATGACCAACCTAGACAGCATGTTAAAAAGCAGAGACATTAGGTTGCCAACAAAGGTCCGTCTAGTCAAAGCTATGGTTTTTCCAGTGGTCAGGTATGGATGTGAAAGTTGGACCATAAAGAAAGCTGAGCAATGAAGAATTGATACTTTTGAACTGTGGTGTTGGAGAAGACTCTTGTGAGTCCCTTGGACTGCAAGGAGATCCAACCAGTCCATCCTAAAGGAGATTGGTCCTGGGTCTTGATTGGAAGGACTGATGCTGAAGCTGAAATTCTAATACTTTGGCTACCTGATGCGAAGAACTGACTTACTGGAAAAGACCCTGATACTGGTAAAGATTGAAGGCAGGAGAAGGGCACAACAGAGGATGAGATGATTGGATGGCATCACTGACTCAAAGGACATGAGTTTGAGCAAACTCTGGGAATTGGTGATGGACAGGGAGGACTGGCGTGTTGTAGTCCATGGGGTCACAAATAGTCAGACATGACTGAGTGAACTGAGCAGTCTTTCCTAAACACTTAAATATTCTTTTATGACCTAAAACCTGAAGACTTGGCTTTTGGAAGAAATATAAGGGAATGACGGCTCTTGAATCCTGATGGGAAAGACCATATTAGCTAACTAGCATGGTAGTGATATCCCAAAAGGTTGTTCCTTGGATTTATGCCTCTTAATTAAGATCATGGCATCTGGTCCCATCACTTCATGGGAAATAGATGGGGAAACAGGGGAAACAGTGTCAGACTTTATTTTTTGGGGGCTCCAAAATCACTGCAGATGGTGACTGTAGCCATGAAATTAAAAGATGCTTACTCCTTGGAAGGAAAGTTATGACCAAGCTAGATAGCATATTCAAAAGCAGAGACATTACTTTGCCAACAAAGGTCCGTCTAGTCAAGGCTATGGTTTTTCCAGTGGTCATGTATGGATGTGAGAGTTGGACTGTGAAGAAAGCTGAGTGCCGAAGAATTGATGCTTTTGAACTGTGGTGTTGGAGAAGACTCTTGAGAGTCCTTTGGACTGCAAGGAGATCCAACCAGTCCATCCTAAAGATCAGCCCTGGGTGTTCTTTGGAAGGAATGATGCTAAAGCTGAAACTCCAGTACTTTGGCCACCTCATGCAAAGAGTTGACTCATTGGAAAAGACTCTGGTGCTGGGAGGGATTGGGGGCAGGAAGAAAAGGGGACGACAGAGGATGAGATGGCTGGATGGCATCACTGACTTGATGGACATGAGTCTGGGTGAACTCCGGGAGTTGGAGATGGACAGGGAGGCCTGGCATGCTGTAGTTCATGGGGTTGCAAAGAGTTGGACATGACTGAGTGACTGTACTGAACTGAACTGAATTAAAGAGGCATAAGCCATGTTTGAGGGCTTCCCTGGTGAGTCAGACAGTAAGGAATCTGCCTGTAATGCTAGAGACCTGGGTTAGATCCCTGGGTTGGGAAGATTCCCTGGAGGAGGGCATGGCAACCCAGTCCAGTATTTTTGCCTGGAGAAGCCCCAAGGACAGAGGGGCCTGGCAGGCTACAGTCCATGGGATTGTAAAGAGCTGGACATGACTGAGCGACTAAGCACAGCTCACAAACCATGCTTGAATCACAGCAATAAAGTCACCACAGGAGACCTCAAACTGAAGATTCTTTTTCTTTTTTTAAAATGATGCCTGCTCACTGTTTATAATAGCCAGGACATGGAAGCAACATAGAGGTCCATTGGCAGATGAATGGATAAGAAAGCTGTGGTACATATACACAATGGAATATTACTCAGCTATTAAAAAGAATACATTTGAATTGGTTCTAATGAGGTGGATGAAACTGGAGCCTATTATACAGAGTGAAGTAATCCAGAAAGAAAAACACCAATACAGTATACTAACACATATATGTGGAATTTAGAAAGATGGTAATGACAACCCTACATGTGAGATAGCAAAAGAGACACAGATGTATAGAACAGTCCTTTGGACTCTGTGGAAGAAGGCAAGGGTGTGATGATTTGAGAGAATAGCATTGAAACATGAATATTATATGTGAAACAGATTGCCAGTCCAGGTTCGATGCATGAGACAGGGTGCTCAGGGCTGGTGCACTGGGATGACCCAGAGGGATGGGAAGGGGAGGGAGGTGGAAGTGGGGCTCAGGATGGGGAACACATGTACGCCCATGCCTGATTCATGTGAATGTATGGCAAAACCCTACAATATTGTAAAGTAATTAGCCTCCAATTAAAATAAATTAATTTAAAAAATTAAAATGATGGCTGCTTATTTATTTATTTTCATTGAGGCATGCAGGATCTTTAGTTGCAGCATGTGGATCTAGCTCCCTGACCAGAGATTGAACCCAGGCTCCCTGCATTGGGAGCGTGGAGTTTTAGCTACTGGACCACCACGGAAGTCCCTGAAAGTTCCTAAGAATCGTCCAAAGTAGAAAGTTTCTGGAAGGAGATGGCATTCACCTGAGATTTCAAGATGAAGCAGAAGACTACTGTAGACAGCTTCTACCCAGGATCCACTGAACACTGAACAAGACCGTATATTAACATGTGTTCTTTTTTTCTTTGTTTCTATATTAATAGCTATCTTATTGCCTCTTTTGTTGGTATAAGGCTACCTTTGTATTCCCTATAAAGCCTCCATTCTTGATTCTGCTTTTTGTCTCCTCAATCATTCTTTGATATGAGTTCAATATCTGGCTATTTTTTAGTAGTGAACTGCCTGATGCATTCAACAAGATTGACTCTTGGGTTTGCACACATTTTTCTTTAAGAGACACCCTGTCTTTCTTTGGTACTTGTTCCTTGTAATGAATCAGTTGATTTTCTGGGAACTAGACTTGACTGTGAGGTGGTTTTCTAGATGGCAATACCTCCACTGGCCACACAGCCATAAATTTAAAACTCTCTGTCATATCTTATCTAGAAAAGAAGGTTCCTGTCTCTACCAAAACAATACTCAGGCACCTTTCATGGAAGCTAGCTCTGTAACTGAACTTTCACAGAATATAACTTGGGAGAGAATTAGGAAACAAATAGTGTATTTTTGAAGGCCGTCTTACTTTCAGAAGTCTTTTGCTAATGATCTTACTACTGCAAATTTCATTGCCCGGCCCTGGATCATTCCTGATTCATGATGCCAAAATGTTACAACACTGTATGATAATGTCTTAAGGGTATCTTGGCTAAAAACAGATCAAAGGGGACTCTTTAAGACTGGCATTCGAATAGTATAGAACGGGCTGCTAGATACTCCTGGCACACTGTATGGGAACTCGTTACGTTGGCAAACTCTTGCCTACTTCTAAGATAGTTTCTGACCCCACACAGAGCCCATTTTGGCCTATTGGTTTCTCTCTCAGAACAAGATGTTGTTAGATAATGTAAATCAAGGAGAAAACTTGGGTTTTGGAGAATTGAACCTCTAATTGCCCAACGGGAATTCAGGACTGATTTCTTCTCTCTTTCAGCCTCTTTCCTTCATATTTTATAAGTATAGAATGTAGGTGAATGCTGTGACCCAGGGAGAGCCAGACAATTCTACCAAGGCTGTAGCTCTCATCCAAGAGGTTCATGAAATTGGACAGACACTGGCTCAGAATAGAAAAATTTAGATATAATATTGGTCTCTTAAAGGGTATCTTCTGCTGGTTTTGGAAAAGAATGTTGTGTTATTGTATTTCTAGTCCTGCAGACCTCTTTGGGATCTTTAATATTGTTAAAATGCTCTAGGAAGCAAACAAAGACATGATAAAATATGACAATTTGGCTAATATGCCATACCTGGTTCTGTGGTATTTACATTGGGGATGAGATCATTTTTCTTAGTTTAATTTAGGTATTATTGGATCCTGGCTGAAAAGTGGACGACAAACTCCGATCAGAAATCCTCTTAGTATTTGTTTGCACTGTGGTGTTCAAATGAGAGGTACTCTAAATCCTGCTGTATAGGCACTGAACCATCAAATGATCCAAGAAATGACCATCCAAAGAAGGAATAGAAAAACTTTACACTTAAGGAGGTTGGAAAAAACCACCTTAGAAACTTGATACTCAGTCATGACAACTCCAAGAGTAGTATGATCTGGGTTGATCATACTCCCAGATGTTAAGGGCCTAATCTTCAGCTCTTGCTTAAGAATGACCACAATGAGAAATGAAACTATGAACAACACAGTATGTCTTCTACGTTAATATAATTTAACTATTTTATTGTCTTCATCAATATTTATTATTTCAGGAAACTCTTAACCAGGAAGATAAAAATTGCAAATACCTGTATTTTCAATTTCAAGAACTTCCCTAAACACCCATTTAAATAAATATCAAAGTGTTTAATTCATAACATCAAATGATGGTTTATTCTCCAAGACATGTTAAAACCCTTGCCTCAGAACACTTACCTTGCTGTATATACTAATCCTAAACTTTTACATTATGATCCTTCCCCAATAGTAGTTAAGCTATCATCCCCTTATTTGAAGAATAGCCTTAAATCAAAATCCAAAGCCTCATAAATATTCCAACTTTGCCTTTCCCCTTCAAAATATAGCTAAGACTCTATCAATGTAGTTCTTTTCTTTTACTACAGTAAAAAAAACCCCCACAAAACTACAGTAAGCAATAAACTCAACTTTGCCTTATGAACAGAAGATTTTGGCAGTGTTTTGAGGGAGTCACCATTTGACAATATTTAGCAGCAGACATAGCGTACTTGCCAATCTGAAGACATACTGACCGTGTCACTAGAGCAGGCTTCTAGAAGCTCTGGCTGTACCTGGCAATAACCCTTTAGTTGTTGGACTGTGGAGGAGGTAAAGAAGGTTCTTAGGACAGAGGAAAGTCAGGAAAGTCGGGTCTAGTCAGTGGAGGAATGTGCTTAAAGCAGTGTCTGTTTACCAAGTTGAAGTTTTCCAACATTTTAAACACTGGATAAAACATTGCACCGCCTTTACTGGTGGGTACCAGTTAAATTGGCACATCTTCCTTGTAGTTCAGTTGGTAAAAAAAATCTGACTGTAATGCAGGATACCTGGGTCGGGAACATCCCCTAGAGAAGGGAGTGGCAACCCACTCCAGTATTCTTGGCTGGAGAATACCATAAACAGAGGAGCCTGGCGAGCTACAGTCCATGGGGTCAGAAGAGTCAGGCTTAGCGACTAAAGCACCAGCTCCAGTTAAATATCCGTCCTTGGAGAACTGATCATGGTAGATCAGACCGAAAAAAGATAATTCATCAAAGCCAATGTGGATAGATGACCATCTGAGGGAATAGATGTCTTTGTCTGTTGAAGGTCTTGCTAAGCTATCAGTTCAGTTTAATTGTTCAGTTGTGTCTGACTCTTTGTGACCCCACAGACTGCAGCACACCAGGCTTCCCTGTCCCTCACCAACTCCCGGAGCTTACCCAAACTATTGTCCATTGAGTCGGGATTGCCAACCAACCATCTCATCCTCTGTCGTCCCCTTCTCCTCCTGCCTTCAATCTTTACCAGCATCAGTGTCTTTTCTAAGGAGTCAGTTCTTCATATCAAGTGGCCAAAGTATTGGAGCTGCAGCTTCAGCATCAGTCCTTCCAATGAATATTCAGAACTGATTTCCTTTAGGATTGACTGGTTTGATTTCCCTGCAGTCCAAGGGACTCTCAAGAGTTTTCTCCAACACCACAATTCAAAAGTATCAATTCTTCATTGCTTCGCTTTCTTTATGATCCAACTCTCACATCTATATATGACTACTGGAAAAACCATAGCTTTGACTAGATGGACCTTTGTTTGCAAAATAATGTCTCTGCTTTTTAATATGCTGTCTAGGTTGGTCATAGCTTTTCTTTCAAGGAGTAAGTGTCTTTTAATTTCATGGCTGTAGTCACCATCTGCAGTCATTTTGGAGCCCAAGAAAATAAAGTGATTTTGGAGCCCATGAAAATGATTGATAGAACCACTCCTATATGGGCAGGCTTCCCAGGTGGCTCAGTGGGTAAAGAATCCTGCAATGCAAGAGATACGAGAGACATAGGTTCGATCCCTGGCTGATGTTTTTGAACTGTGGTACTGGAGAAGACTCTTGAGAGTCCCTTGGACTGCAAGGAGATAAAACCAGTCCATCCTAAAGGAAAACAACCCTGAATATGCACTGGAAGGACTGATGCTGAAGCTGAAGCTCCAATAATTTGGCCACCTGATGCAAAAAGCTGAATCACTGGAAAAGACCTTGATCCTGGGAAAGATTGAGGGCAAGAGGAGAAGGGGGTGGCAGAGGATGAGATAGTTGAATGGCATCACTGACTCAACGGACATGAGTTTGAGCAAACTCCAGGAGATAGTGAAGGACAGGGAAGCCTGGCATGCTGCAATCCATGGGGTTGCGAAGAGTAGGACATAACTTAGCGACTGAACAACAACAACAAATTGTTTCTTGACTGCCTTTCCTTTGTTTCTGCATTTCCTCACTCCCCTAATTATTAACTGCTTGAATCTGCCTTTTGGAACTCAGGAAGATTGAAGCCTTTTCCCTATGAAGAATCAGAAATGACCAAGACACTAAACAATAATCTATCTAACAGTTTGCACCAATTTATATTCTATATCAACATACATGAAAAAGAATAATTCCTCTTATAACCACCACTTGGTATTGTAAATTTTGATATATTTTCCAATCTGCTAGGTGGAAAATGGTATCAACAATATCCTTTTCAAAATGCTTATTTATTTAAGGAGGAACAAAGTTGAATATATTTTCATGGTTTTAGTGACCATTTGTGTGTGTGTGTGTATGCTGCTTGATCATATCCTTTGCCTACCTTTGGAATTTCTGTTCAAAATAATTTCAATTTGTATGGAAATGCAAAAAACCTCGAATAGCCAAAGCAATCTTGAGAAAGAAGACTGAAACTGGAGGACTCAGCCTGCCTGACTTTAGACTGTACTATAAACCTACATGGGAGAAGGCAATGGCACCCCACTCCAGTACTGTTGCCCGGAAAATCCCATGGATGGAGGAGCCTGGTAGGCTGCAGTCCATGGGGTCGCTAAGAGTCAGACACGACTGAGTGACTTCACTTTCACTTTCCACTTTCATGCATTGGAGAAGGAAATGGCAACCCACTCCAGTGTTCTTGCCTGGAGAATCCCATGGACGGAGAAGCCTGGTAGGCTGCAGTCCATGGGGTCGCACAGAGTTGGACACGACTGAAGCGACTTGGCAGCATAAACCTACATTCATCAAGATAGTATGGTACTGGCACAAAGACAGAAATTTAGATCAATAGAACAAAATGGAAAGCCCAGAGATAAATCCACGAACCTATGGACACTTATCTTTGACAAAGGAGGCAAGAATATACAGTGAAGAAAAGACAATCTCTTTAACAAGTGGTGCTGGGAAAACTGGTTAACCACCTGTAAAAGAATTAAACTAGAACACTTTCTAACACCATACACAAAAATAAACTCAAAATGGATTAAAGATCTAAATGTAAGGCCAGAAACTATAAAACTTCTAGAGGAAAACATAGGCAAAACACTCTCTGACATAAATCACAGCAGGATCCTCTATGACCCATCCTTCAAAAAATAAACAAATGGGATCGAAGTAAACTTAAAAGCTTTTGCACAGCGAAGGAAACTATAAGCAAGGTGAAAAGACAGCCTTCAGAATGGGAGAAAATAATAGCAAATGAAGCAACTGACAAAGAATTAATCTCAAAAATATACAAGCAGCTCATGTAGCTCAATTCCAGAAAAATAAATGACCCAATCAAAAAATGGGCCAAAGAGCTAAACAGACATTTCTCCAAAGAAGATATACAGATGGCTAACAAACACATGAAAAGATGCTCAACATCACTCGTGAGAGAAATGCAAATCAAAACCACAATGAGGTACCATCTCACGCTGGTCAGAATGGCTGCTATCAAAAAGTCTACAGACCATAAATGCTGGAGAAGGTGTGGAGAAAAGGGAACCCTCTTACACTGTTGGTGGGAATGCAAACTAGTACAGCCACTATGGAGAACAGTGTGAAGATTTCTTAAAAAACTGGAAATAGAACCACCATACGACCTAGCAATCCCACTGCTGTGCATACACATCGAAGAAGCCAGAATTTAAAGAGACACGTGTACCCCAATGTTCATTGCAGCACTGTTTACAATAGCCAGGACATGGAAGCGACCTAGATGTCCATTGGCAGATGAATGGATAAGAAAGCTGTGGTACATATACACAATGGAATATAACTCAGCTATTAAAAAATAAAGCATTTGAATCAGTTCTAATGAGGTGGGTGAAACTGAGGCCTATTATACAGAGTGAAGTAAGTCAGAAAGAAAAACACCAGTACAGTATATTAACGCATATATATGGAATTTAGAAAGATGGTAATGATGACTCTATATGCGAGGCAGCAAAGGAGACACAGATATAAAGAACAGGCTTTTGGACTCTGTGGGAGAAGGCGAGGGTAGGATGACTTAAGAGACTAGCATTGAAACATGTATATTATCATGTGTGAAATAGATCGCCAGTCCAGGTTTGATGCATGAGACAGGGCGCTCAGGGCTGGTGCACTGGGATGACCCTGAGGTATGGTATGGGGAGGGAGGTGGGAGGGGGGTTCAGAATGGGGGAAACATGTACACCCATGGCTGATTCATGTCAATGGATTCCCTGGTGGCTCAGACGGTAAAGGGTCTGCCCGCAATGCAGGAGACCCTGGTTCGATCCCTGGGTTGGGAAGACCCCCTGGAGAAGGAAATCGCAACCCACTCCAGTATTCTTGCCTAGAAAATCCCATGGATGGAGGAGCCTAATGGGCTACAGTCCATGGGGTCACAAAGAGTCGGACACGACTAAGCGACTTCACTTTAACTTTCATGGCAAAACCACTACAATATTGTAAAGTAATTAGCCTCCAATTATCTCACATGCTAGTAAAGCAATGCTTAAAATTCTCCAAGCCAGGCTTCAGGAATACGTAAACTGTGAACTTCCAGATGTTCAAGCTGGTTTTAGAAAAGGCAGAGGAACCAGAGATCAAATTGCCAACATCCGCTGGATCGTGGAAAAAGCAAGAGAGTTCCAGAAAAACATCTATTTCTGCTTTATTGACTATGCCAAAGCCTTTGACTGTGTGGATCACAATCAACTGCAGAAAATTCTGAAAGAGATGGGGATACAAGACCACCTGACCTGCCTCTTGAGAAACTTGTATGCAGGTTAGGAAGCAACAGTCAGAATTGGACATGAAACAACAGACTGGTTCCAAATAGGAAAAAGAGTACATCAAGGCTGTATATTGCCACCCTGCTTATTTAATCTATATGCAGAGTATATCATGAAAAATGCTGGACTGGAGGAAGCACAAGCTGGAATCAAGATTGGTGGGAGATATATCAATAACCTCAGATATGCAGATGACACCACCCTTATGGCAGAAAATGAAGAAGAACTAGAGAGCCTCTTGATGAAAGTGAAAGAGGAGAGTGAAAAAGTTGGCTTAAAGCTCAACATTCAGAAAACGAAGATCATGGCCTCCGGTCCCATCATTTCATGGCAAATAGATGGGGAAACAGTGTAAACAGTGGCTGACTTAATTTTTCTGGGCTCCAAAGTCACTGCAGATGGTGATTGCAGCCATGAAATTAAAATATGCTTACTCCTTGGAAGGAAAGTTCTGACCAACCTAGACAGCATATTAAAAAGCAGAGACACTACTTTGCCAACAGTGGTCCATCTAGTCAAGGCTATGGTTTTCCCAGTTGTCATGTATGAAGGTGAGAGTTGGACTATAAAGAAAGCTGAGCACCGAAGAATTGATACTTTTGAATTGTGGTGTTGGAGAAGACTCTTGAGAGTCCCTTGGGCTGCAAGGAGATCCAACCAGTCCATCCTAAAGGAGATCAGTACTGGGTGTTCATTGGAACTGATGCTGAAGCTGAAACTCCAATAGTTTGTCCACCCATTGCAAAGAGCTGACTCATTTGAAAAGACCCTGATGCTGGGAAAGATTGAAGGTAGGAGGAGAAGGGGATGACAGAGGATGAGATGGTTGGATGGCATCACCAACTTGATGGACATGGGTTTGGGTGGACTCCAGGAGTTGGTGATGGGCAGGGAGGCCTGGCATGCTGCGGTTCATGGGGTTGAAAGAGTCGGACACGACTGAGGGACTGAACTGAACTGCTGCTGCTGCCAAGTCATTTCAGTCGTGTCCGACTCTATGCGACCCCATAGATGGAGACCACTATCTGCCTGGAGATCTTGCCTGGCAAATCCCCCGTCCCTGGGATTCTCCAGGCAAGATCACTGGAGTGGGTTGCCATTTCCTTCTCCAATGCATGAAAGTGAAAAGTGAAAGTGAAGTCATTCAGTCGTGTCTGAGTCTTAGCAACCCCATGGACTGCAGCCCACCAGGGTCCTCCGTCCATGGGATTTTCCAGTCAAGAGTACTGGAGTCAGGTGTCACTGCCTTCTCCAGAACTGAACTGAAAATAAATAAGTTTTAAAAAAAGAAAAGCAAAAAAAATTTCTGTTCATTTTGATGATATTGTTTGTCTTCTGAAGAATTTATTCTTAAATTTGTTTTGTGTGTTACAATGTTTTCTCACTTTATTTTTTTTTTGGATGTGATTTGTGGTAGTTTTGCTATGTGGAAGTTTAACATTTCTATTTAGTCAGATTGCTAGCTTTTTCTCTTTACTTTTCAATAACATACTTAGAAGGTTTTTTCTACTTCAAGAATATTACTTTTTAAAACCTCAATCATGTTCTATTATTTTTGTGGTCCTTTTCTTTTAAAGTCATTTACTGATTTCAACTTTTTTTTTTCTGTCCACAGATGAAACCCCGTGCCCTTTGCAGTGGAAGCATAGGAGTCTTAACTACTGGACCGTCAGGGAGATCCCTGTGTTTCCCTTTCATGTTTGAATCTCTGATATATTTGAAAGTCATTTTGATACTCTACTTGAGGTAGTGATCCAACTTGATTTTTTGAAAGGCTCTCGGTTTCTACTTGTTCAATACTGAGTATACAAGGATTGATTGCTCATTTGTTTGGAATCTTTAATGACAGTTTCCCAAAGCTTTGTTAATGTGAGTGCTTAAAATTCCGCTTTTGGGGTAGTCTTTAGCAATTCACTCTGCGTACTGTTTTCCAACAACTGCTGGCTGATGGCAATGAGTAAAAAGATTCTGTTGAAACTAGAACAGACTGCAGCTCACATGGTAAGGCAGTGGTAGAATTCACAACAGGAAAGACGGTTCATTGTTTAAAAAAAATATATCTTGGCTGACTTTTTGGATGGGAAAGGTGAAGCCCCCTCTGTCCATCAGCCTCAGCCCGGGCATAGTCCTGAAGCCTTGGGTGAACTGCTTTGCATGAGAAAAGTAAAAGAAAAGTGAAGGTCAGAGCTGGCAGCTAGGAGAATCAGGGGCTGGCAAAAAGATCTGGAGAGAGAGATGGGAGAAGATGGCAACAAGCCAGAGCCTGAGGGAGAATATGGCCAGCAAGAAACAGCCCACTAGGGAGAATAGGTAGTAGCTTTTTAGATCAGCAATATTTAATATTATGTTTTAAGTTGTTGCTTGTATTTCATGATGCTATGATATGCTCCTTCTGCTACCCTATAAAAATCTATAATACACCAACTTGTATTAGTGGCTTTCTGTGGGGAGTGAATAAAGTGAGGGTGGTATTTGGCACCAGGGCAGAGAGAGATGGCAGCAGCTACCAGGATACAGGGAACTACAGGCTTCAGAATGGACTCATTCTGAAGAAAACAGCCCCTCCCCACTCCAACTTCTCTGTTCTCAGCACACACAAACAACATAAGCTCCACGAGGGCAGGAGTTTTCTTTCTTTCTCTTTTAACATATAGCCGGGATTTTTTGTTGTTGTCATTATTGTTGAACATACAGCTCTCTCTATTTAAATTTGGCTGCTGGGTCTTAGTTGCTGCACATGAGACCTAGTTTCCTGACCAGGGGTCAAACTCAGGCCCCTGAATTGGGAGGGTAGAGTCTTAACCACCGGACCACCAGGGAAGTCCAAGGACTTTTTTAAAAAACTGGATATTTCTTGCTTTATTTCTACTGTCTAGAAGAGTTTGACACATAGTAGTCACTCAGGAAGAGATTGTTGGAATGAATGAATGAAAATCCCACCAGAGATCTGGTTTGACTACAGTATTTAGAATGGGGGTTTCAGGCTGTGCATTTAATTGTCAAAGAAAGGTGAATCCAGAATGCCTGAGATTTGGGATTCTGGCTTTGATTTGTCAACCTGGAATCCTGCCTGCTTTAGTTCTGATTTCTCATGTGAGATGTCCCTGCATATGTTTGAATTTACTCTCGATGGATAAGCAGTCTGTGACACTGTGGTGATGGAGACGTCTTTAATGTCTTCTTTAATTACTTCCTAAATGGAATCACCCTGAAAATGAGTCTTCCACTGCATATTTTCATGACACTTACTATATAACTCAGTTAAATCAGCCCCTCACCTTATACAATGAGGTAACTTGGGAACTCGAAGGCAGTTTTTAACCAGAAGCGTATTCTACCTTATGGGATCACTTAAGTTTTGGAAGAGAAGAGCAACAGGATGGGATGACCTTAGTTCTCAAGTCCTAGTGTGACCATGGTGAAGACGGTCACTGTCAATAAGGAATGGCCTTTGTGAGTCCAGACAGATGAAAATTGGGACTTAAGTGAAGAATTCTTTCGGAATTAAGGATGCCTTCCCACAATTGTGATTGTTTGATTCTCAGTGACCAGGATCTATGATTGTTTTGTCCTGAGTGTGAAATACACATGCAGAAGTTTTCTACTAAAGTAAGGGATGGCCTTGGAATTTGGTGGTTTGGGGCTTGGATTGGGGGCTACCATTCCAGGATGGAGGCGTCTCAGCTGGTGCAGTGGTAAAGAATCTGCCTACCAATGCAAAAAACACAAGAGATGTGGGTTCAATCCCTGGGTCAAGAAGGTCCCTTGGAGTAGGAAATGGAAACCCACTCCAGTATTCCTGCCTGGAGAATCCCATGGACAGAGGAGCCTGGGGGACTATAGTCCATGGGGTTGCAAAGAGTCGGACATGACTGAGCGACTGAGAATACAGCACGTACCAGGATGGCTAAAGTATTTGAGGACAGTTATCTGACTTCAAGAGGAGAGAGAAGGTAACCAAAGGACTTGACCACTGATTCCTTTGAACATAGAAGTCTCTGTGATCTTCTGAGTTGCAGTTTTCTCATGCATAAAATGGAAGGAATAATACCTACCTCATTGGGTTTTGGTGAAGTATAGAGATACTCTACCTATGGATACCTTTCTGAGGGCTAGCTACACAGGAAACACTGAATAAAACACGATTCTGTTTAAAGGGCTTTCCTGGTGGCTCAGATGGTAAAGAAACAGCCTGCAATATGGGAGACCTGGGTTCGATCCCTGGGTTGGGAAGATCTCCTGGAGGATGGCATGGCAACCCATTCTAGTATTCTTGCCTGGAGAATCCCCATGGAAGAGGAGCTTGGCAGGCTACTGTCCATAGGGTTGCAAAGAGTCAGACATGACTGAGCGACTAGGCACAGCAGAGCACATTCTGTTTAAAAATGTTTTTCAGATTTGCTTGGAAATAACTATACAGCAGGCAGCTCATGAAAGTTCAAATAAAGAGCATGTGAGAGGTCAGATTATTAATCAAGTACATGATTGGCATCTCTCTTCTCCCTTAATTCAGCAAGTGAGGCAAGATGGCACAAAATGCCAGAGTAGAAACATGGCACAAAATGCAGGGCATGACTCTAGCCTTCAACTATCTGAAACTTGTTGTAAAAGATTTATTTTTCTGGCAAAGCCTCATAACTAAAGAAAATAAAGATGAATAATAAGATGATCATAATAATAAAATTTGGGACATATAGCTATGTGCCAGACTGTCCTGAGCAACCTTTTGGGATTCCTCCCATTCATCAGCTCTGAGAAGTAGATGAGCTGGATGAGGGAACTTGATGTTCATCCTGTTAAAGTCAGTCGAATTAGGTCTGGCCAGTTGATGCAGGCAGTTGTAATCTTTTTGTAATCTATTCAGTCCTTGACCAGGGCTTTCCAGGTGGTGCTAGTGATAAAGAACCCATCCGACAATGCGGGAGACATAGATGAGAGTTCAATCCCTGGGTTGGGAAGATCCCCTGGAGAAGGGCAGGACAACCCACTCCGGTGTTCTTGCCTAGAAAATCCCATGGACAGAGGAGCCTGGCCAGCTACAGTCCATGGGGTCGCAAAGACTTGGACATGACTGAAATGATTTAGCATGCAGTCCTTTACCATTATTGCTCTTTTGCATCTTCAACTTGTCTGAAAATTTGATCATTGGGCCACAAATACCCCCATTCAAATTGCCAGTAAAACAATGAACTAGTTTAAGAACAGGATAAAACTTTGCAAAATGCTTTTGGAAAATCTCTTTGCAGAGACTTTGATTCATAACTCAGCATTCTTTGGGTTTGGCTCTACGCAAGCTTTAAAGTGATTAATGTTTATCCATCTTGTCCACAAGGATATCATGATTGCTGAAATGCAGATTTATAATATCTACAGCAGGTCTGTGATTCCTACCACACCACTAATCTTAGGGGAAAAAAACCTGTCATGAGTGTTCTTGAAATCAGGGTAGTTCCTAATGATCACAACTTCCTCTTTAAGTGCTTGATATTTTGAAAATAATTGATTCTAGATTTTTTCCTACAATCAACGGTGGGCTTACCAATCACTCACTTTGGTTTTATAAAATTCACATTCTGTCCTTTGTTGAAAATCAGAAATTATTTTTAAAAAAGATATCCTTCAGATTTCTGGCACCTCTTTTTTGTAGGATGCCATTGATGATCTTAGGAAAGTTTCAGAAAAACGATAAATCTGGACACTGAATTTTAAGGTGTTGGATTAATGAGGAGAGAATAAAAGTCAGATCTTAGATTTTACACTGCTTTTCCTTAATGCGTTCTAAGCACCTTTGTGTTTTGAGTTCAGCATAAGAAAAAGGATTTTAGTTCACTAGGAAATCTATGTGCAGACAGCTCTTGGGCTTATTTCTGAAACATCTCCTTTCTGTCAGGTGGTTGTTTTTTAACAGCACAATGTATTGAATTTAGCACTTACTCATTTTACTCATTTGCTCATCTTACTCATTTTTATATGCAAGTCATGCTGTTTCAAATATGTCTTTGATGATTATAATTGCCTGGATATTTAAGATTATCAGAAAACAAATAAGTACAACTCTTAAGAATTGTACTTAATGAAGAGTTTCAACTACTAGTTTTTCAAAGCTTTTTATTCCAAACTTTTATTCTTAAAGAACAAGAGGCCTGATAGAGGCCTAATTCCCTGAACTCAGCTTTGGTTTGTGCATATGGATAACTGAGCTTCTCTTTCTTTCCCTCAGAATCAGGTACAGAACACTGGAGTCTGCAGCACCGGCCAAGCGTCTCTACTGAGTACTGTGTATGGCACTTCAACACACTTCTGGAAAGGGGTGGCACTGAAACCTGCTGCTTGTAGCCTGGGTGGTAGGGACCTGGGATGGATTACGCAGCTTATTTCTAGAGGAACATCAAAACAGGTCACCCCATTTCTGGAAAGTTTAGTATTATTTGGGCTGCTTTTTTAAACACCAAGATCAAAGTCAACCATAGAGGCATTCCTTTACATCATGGCAAGATTGGGTTTGTGAAAAGTTGTTATAAACTGACTTGCAGATTGGATTCTATTTTAAAAGTACTCTGGTGGTTTAATAGTTGAAAGTATGTGTTAAGATCTTTCTTCTTTAATGTGAAAGAATACTCTATTATGTATATTCTGTGTAAATATGGATTTTTATTTGATAATTTTTCTTTAAACAGATTAAAAAAAATCCTAACTTTGCTTCTTTAAGACAGACTGTGTAAACAATGGTCCTTTCTGCAAGCCAGCATTTCAGGGCCAGATGCCCTGAAATCTGACATTTGACATCAATCAATGTCAAAGGCACTTTCTTTTGGGTTACACTGCCCTATTTCTAAGAAAAATATATATCATAATTATAGTTGTCTAAAATAATAACTGGTCTTTTAAAATGAGTCGCTTGAGAAACATTAAGTAAACATTAAATAAAGCTTTATTTTAAAAGCTGTCAGAAATTTCTTTTCTGGCTGGGTTTAAATAATGATATCTGCCAGATAAAAATAAGATAATTTTATGTTAAAAAGTGATTTAAAGAGAATAAATTATATACGTAATATTATCAATATCAATGTAATGATAAATAATACAAAAAATTGCCATGATTTGAATCACATAAATTTAGATTTTAATGTAAGGTGACTATATCATATGTGATTACTCTAGATATCAACTGCTCACAGCTCTGGCTGTATATTAAAATAACTGAGGAGGTTTGAAAAGACCCTGATGCCTTGATGCCTTGAGACCCATATCCAGAGACTCTGAAGCAGTCTGGGAAGCAGACTAGAAACTATGTTGTCAAAGGTCCACAGGTGTCCTAATGACAGTCAAGGCTGGGAACTACCGTTAGTAGTTGTAACCTGAAGTGTGCTTCTGAAAGTTCTTGACTTAGAACTTTTACAATTCAGACTCTCAGGTCCCACCCCAAACTTCCTGAATCAGAATCTACATTTTAACCGGATCTTGAGACGATTCATTTGCACTATGTTTTTCATAGCACTTCAATTGTAAAAGTGCTTTCATAGCCATTCTTTTATACATACATTTATTAATTGATTATTATTATTATTATTAGGTCCATTGATTAAGTATCTGGTGGGAACAAACACTGCTCTACATACTGGGAAACATAAAAGTATGAATAAGATTTGAGCCTTCCTTTCCAGAAACTTTCAAAGAAGCAGGGTGGGGATAGGGTAGAGACATGGAAGCAGATTCAGGACAAGAGTTGCAATCTAGCTCTAATACAGAATTGTCTATAGTCTTTTGGGAATAAAACTGGAAAGTGAAAGCCTTTTCCACTCTACCCTACTTTCACCCAGGGAGTGCTATTTGAGCTGGGTTTTTGAAATACAAGTAAGAGTAGGGCCAATGTTTTTCATTTTATTTTTATTTATTTATTTATATTATTATTGGCTGTCCTGGGTCTTCATTGCTACATGAATGGCTTTCACTAGTTGCAGAGAGCAGGGCTTAGGTTACTCTTTTGTTGTGGAGTATGGGCTCTAGAGTGCAGACTTCAGTATTTGTGGCATTAAGGCTTAGCTGCTTCATAGCATGTAGAATTTTCCTGGACCAGGGATTGAATCTGCAGCCTCTGCATTGGCAGGCAGATTCTCGACCACTGGACCACCACGGAAGTCCAAGGCCAGTGGTTCTTTCATAGGTCTTGATTTTTTTTAATTGGAGGATGATTGCTTTATGGTGTCATGTTGGTTTCTACTGTGCATGTCTGTGTGTTAAGTTGCTTCAGTCTTGTCCAACTCTGTGTGACCTATGGACTGTAGCCTGCAAGGCTCCTCTGTCCATGGGATTCTCCAGGCAAGAATACTGAAGTGGGTTGCCATGCCCTCCTCCAGGGGATCTTCCCAACCCAGGGACTGAATCTGTGTTTCTTGTCTTCTGAATTGGCAGGCAGGTTCTTTACCACTTCGTTATCTGGGAAGCCCAAGGCCAGGGGTTTTTAAAGTATGATTCCTGGACTAGCAGCATAAGTATCACCTGGGAATTTGTTAGAAATATCAGTTCCTGAGACTTTCCCAGACATAATGAATGACAAACTCTGAGGGAAGGACCAACAATTTGCATTTTCATAAGCCTTCCATTGGATTCGATACACACAAGTTTGAAAACAGTGGCTGTAAGCATTTTCCAGACAGAGGAGATGGGAAGGAGCATTGCAGGCCATGGGAAACTTGCACCCCAAAACCAGAATAAAGCTCATTCACAGTGTACCATGAAGTTTTCATGGCTTGAGCATAATGTGTTGACTGTACTTGGGATTTTATTTTGCTCAACATTTTGTTTCACGTAGCTTTATTGTAATTCCCTTTTTAGGTCATTTGGTCATAAGTCATTTAAATTTTATGATTGTGATTATCTATCACATTTAAAGAGAAAACTCCTGTGTTTGGATGTATGATTCATTGTTTTCTTTTTTGAAAGCCAAACTGAAGTTGGCTGAATACTCTTTTTATTATACCCAAACATTGTGATTTCTAAAGAAATGCCACAATATAAGACCATCCTCATTTATATTTAAATGAACCTTAAATAGTCTTTCTTGTTGCAGAACTGCCTATGACCTCATTGGATGGGGAGAGTCGGTATAAACCCAAACCTCATCAATTTTAGTGATGTCAGTTTTTCTATTTTTAATATTTTCTTATCATAATATCCCAGCAAGAGAACACACTTTTCCCCTCAACCTTTCTTTCTCCCCTTCGCAAGTTGAAGTGCTAATTAGTACCTTGGAGGCCAAGTGAAGGTCACTGGAGAGGAAAAGGGCCTGGATAATAATCCATGAAATACAGCTCAAAGAAAATTCCCATTTGAGAGCTGGAAGGGATAACAGAGGTCAAATAATTCAGCTGTCTTACACTGGAGGCCTCTGAGGGCTTAAACAAGTTGCTCAGAGTCAACTGCTAATGGGAAAGCTGGAACCAGAAACCACATTTCCAAACTCTTGTTTAGTGTTCTTTCTATTACATTACGGATGCACAGAAGACTGTATCCCCAGGAGGAAAACACAAACTGTATATGAGTGGCTGTAGAACAGCCGTTGATTTTTCCTTTTGCAGTTTGTACAGGGCTAGTCATACACCAAGGGACTTACCTGATGGCTCAGCTGGTAAAGCATCTGACAGCCAATGCAGGAAATGTAGGAGAGACGAGTTCAATCCCTGGGTTAGGAAGATCCCCTGGAGAAGGAAATAGCAACCCGCTCCATGAAATGGACATGGAGCCATGGACTGGAGCCATAGACATTGGGCTACAGTCCATGGGGTCACAAAGAATTGGACATGACTGAGTGTGTGTGTGTGTGTGCACACACATGCACACACACACAATCATATACTATATCACATCCAATTTAATGGTTTTAAAGTATGTATTGGTTGTTATCTCCAAAATTCTCTTTGGAATGAGTTAGAGGTTCAGTTCAGTTCAGTTCAGTTCAATCGCTCAGTCGTGACTGACTCTGCGTCTCCATGAACCGAAGCATGCCAGGCCTCCCTGTGCATCATTAACTCCTGGAGTTTACCCAAACTCATGTCCATTGAGTCAATGATGCCATCCAACCATTTCATACTCTGTCTTCCCCTTCTCCTCCTGCCTTCAATCTTTCCCAGCATCCAATTTTATGCTTTTAAAGTGTGTATTGGTTGTTATCTCCAAAATTTTCTTTGGAATTAGAGTTAAGTAGATGATAAAAAGGAAATAAGAAAATCAATCAATCTAATGGTCATATCCTTACTGAGGCCCAGGCTTTATGTTCAATAACCTCCTGAACAAGTCCACCTGGACATTCCAGATAGGCATTAGAGAATAAGCATTTCCCCATTATATGCATATTCTCTCCTAAAACTTGCTCCTTCCACCCTTTATATTTTATCATTATTTACTCAGGACCTTTAGGATCATTCTCAACTCTTCCTTCTCTTATTCCACACATCAACTCAATGACAAACTCTCTCCATTTAATCTCCTGTCACTCTTACATCATAAACAGTTTCCAAATCCTATACTTCCTTACCACCTGCACTTCCATTGTCTTAAATCAGGCTACCCTTACCCCTTATTAAAGCTATTGCAACATCAACATGCTTTGTCCTCATTTTCCTGTCTCCAGGCTCATAGTTGGACATTTCTCTTTTACACTATTTTAAGAGTGATCTTTTTAAAGTATAAGTTGTATCACCCCATAAACTATGCTCAAAACCTACAATAATTCCCCATCAATAATAGGATAAACCTTAGCATAGTACACTCAACTTTCTATAATGTGGCCTCTGCTTATCACGTTATCCCCACCTCTGATCCTTCTTCAGGATGTGCTTACCTATTCTGTAGCATGATCAGGTTGTTAGGAGCCAACCAGACTTGCTTCTCCTGCCTGGTGAAAGCCTATTCATTCAGCACATCTCAGACATCACCTTCTCATTCATGTCATCTTTGACATTACTTTATTCTTCTCCACAGCTGGGGTGAAATATCTTTTTCTCGGCATCTTTGTACCTTACCTATCTTCTATGCTGTCATGTAATTTTCTCCAACATTTTATCATGAAAATTTTCAAGCAGACAGAAAAGCTGAAAGAATTTTGCATGATTTTGCAAATAACATTTTACTCTGCTTACTTTGTTACACTACCCAACCATCAATACATCTTTTTAAAAAATGCATTTCAAAGTAATTTGCAGATATCAATATACTGCCTTCCAAATAATTCAGAATACATATCATTCAGAGTTTTGTTGTATGTATTAGAAGTTCCTTTACAAAATATTACTGAATAGTATTCCATTGTTTTACTATATCACAGCTTAAAAAAAAATCCATCATCCAACTGATGCACACTTGGGCTGTTTCTAGTTTCTGGCTATTATAAATAAAGCTACTATGAATATTCTTGTACAAGTTTTTTGAGATATGTCTTCAGTTCTTTTGGGTAAATGCTAGGATTGGAATTTATGGTCATAGAATATTTTGTTATTGTTCAGTCACTCGGTCATGTCCCACTCTTTGCAATCCCATGGACTGCAGCACCCCAGGCTTCCCTGTCCTTCACCATCTCCCGGAGCTTGCTCAAACTCATGTCTATTGAGTGATGCCATCCAACCATCTCATCCTCTGTTGTCCCCTTCTCTTCTTGCCTTCAATCTTTCCCAGCATCAGGGTCTTTTCTAATGAGTTGGCTCTTCACATCAGGAGACCAAAAAGTATTGGAGCTTCAGTTTCAGTATCAGTCCCTCCAATGAGTCTTCAGGATTGATTTCCTTTCTTAGTTTCAAAAGAAATTGCCAACTTTTGCCTAAAGTGGTTTTGCCATTTTATAATCCTGCAAAAAATGTGTTGCTTCACGTCTTCACCAGCATTTGGTGTTGTGAGACCTTTAAAATGTAGCCATTCTGGTAGATGTGTAAAGGTATCTTATTTTGGTCTCTCATATAATTTTTAGTTAATTGATCTGTCTTCCTAGACTTTGAACTTCTTGGAGAGAGGCACTTTAGTCACATCCTATGTTTCCTGAACCCAATAACATCTGAGACAGAATAATGCCTGGAGTGGGAGAATGCATTCATTCTGGTAGGGATTCACCCAGCTGCCATTTGTAGGAGCATACACAATTCAGAATTGGATTTATCTCTGGGGGAAGAAAGGTGTGTTTGAGAAGTCTGTTAACAGCATAGTAGAATGTAAGAACCATTGGGTCTGTCTAGGTTGTTTATGGGTATAGAAACCTGATATATTTGATCCAGAGAGTGTGTACTGTGGGGTTGGAGCTCTCCCTGGGAGGTAGGAAGTAGTGACATTGGTTTGGAGGAGTAAAGAACTGGAAGAATAGTGGTCAGAGAGAGAAAGTTAAAGGGATTTTATCAGATCTGGCTAAGAATTATGAAATAATGAAAATTTCAAAGTAATAATCATAAATATCAATGCTCCACTTGAATTTATAGAATTACTATCTTTTGTCATTTCTGCTTCTATAGAAAAATGTTAGCTTACTTGTTTCTCTTCAGAGATTTCGGTATTTTGAATAAACAAAGTTAAGTAGCTATTGTTTTTCTAACTCTGATAATGAAAATTAGAAGAGACTAAATCCTACATTACTGAATTGAAATATGAAGTAGATCTTCATATTACATTGTGACCCTGACTATGACAAATAGTCTACTTGACATTTTGTTGTTAATACTTTATTCCTTTTATCCTATAGCATTCTGATATTTAGAATGACTTATACCATCAACTTTCACAAGCAGAATTAAAATTGACTAATGCACATGTAGAGGAAAATGAGGGCAAATATCTGACTGTCATTAAATTATCTGAATTTGGTTGTCTCTCTTCATCAAATCACTATGATTGTGCTGTCCTTTCTTTCACCCTGAGAACCAGAGATCAAATTGCCAACATCTGTTGGATCACAGAAAAAGCAGGAGAATTCCAGAAAAACATCTACTTCTCCTTCATTGACTATGTTAAAATCTTTGACTGTGTGGATCACAACAAACTGTGGAAAATTTTGAAAGAGTTGGGAATACCAGACCCCCTTACCTGCATCCTATGAAACCTGCATGCAGGTCAAGAAGCAACATCTAGAACTGGACATGAAACAATGGACTAGTTCAGAATTGAGAAAGGAGTACATCAAGGCTGTATATTGTCACCCTGATTATTTAACTTATATGCAGAGTACACCATGTGAGATGCTGGACTGGATGAAGCTCAAGCTGAAATCAAGAATTCTGGGAGAAATATCAGTAAACTCAGATATGCAGATGACACTACCCTTATGGCAGAAAGTAAAGATGAACTAAACAGCCTCTTGATGAAGGTGAAAGAGGAGAGTGGAAAAGCTGGCTTAAAGCTCAACATTCAAAAAATGAAGTTCATAGCATCTAGTCCCATCAGTTCAGTTCAGTCAGTCATGTCCGACTCAGCAACCCCATTGACTGCAACACGCCAGGCTTCCCTGTCCATCACCAACTCCTGGAACTTGCTTAAATTCATGTCCATTGAGTTGGTGAGGCCATCCAACCATCTCATCCTCTATCATCCTCTTCTCCTCCTGCCTTCAATCTTTCCCAGCATCAGGGTCTTTTCGAATGAATCAGCTCTTTGCATCAGATGGCCAAAGTACTGGAGCTTCAGCTTCAGCATCAGTCCTTCCAATGAATATTCAGGACTGATTTCCTTTAGGATTGACCCGTTTGGTCTCCTTGCTGTCCAAGGGACTCTCAAGAGTCTTCTCCAACACCACAGCTCAAAAGCATCAAAGCTTCGGCACTCAGCCTTCTTCATGGTCCAACTCTCACATCCATAGATGACTACTGGAAAAACCATAGCTTTGACCATATGGACCTTTGTTGGCAAAGTAATGTTTCGGCTTTTTAATATGTTGTTTAGGTTTGTCATCGTATTTCTTCCAAGGAGCAAGTGTCTTTTAATTTCATGGCTGTAGTCACCATCTGCAGTGATTTTGTAGCCCCCCAAAATAAAGTTTGTCACTGTTTCCATTGTTTCCCCATCTATTTGCCATGAATTGATGGGACCAGATGCTATGATCTTTGTTTTTTGAATGTTGAGCTTTAAGCCAACATTTTCACTCTCCTCTTTCACTTTCATCCCTTCACTTCATCGCAAATAGATGGGGAAACAATAGAAACAGTGATAGACTTTATTTTCTTGGGCTCCAAAATCACTGCAGATGGTGACTGCAGCCATGAAATAAAAAGAATCTTGCTCCTTGGAAGAAAAGCTATGAGAGACTTAGTATATTAAAAAACAAAGACGCTACTTTGCCAACAAAGGTCCGTATAGTCAAAGCTATGGTTTTTCCAGTAGTCATGTATGGATGCGAGAGCTGGACCATAAAGAAGGCTGAGGACTGAAGCAGTGATGCTTTTGAACAGTGGTGTTGAAGACTCTTGAGAGTCCCTTGGACTGCAAGGAGATCCAACCAGTCCATCCTAAAGCAGATCAGTCCTGGGTGTTCATTGGAAGGACTGATGCTGAAGCTGAAGCGCCAATACTTTGGCCACCCGATGCAAAGAACTGACTCAATGGAAAAGACCCTGATGCTGGAGGGTTGAAGGCAGGAGGAGAAGGGGATGACAGAGGATGAGATGGTTGGATGGCATCACCAACTCAAGGCACATGAGTTTGAGCAAGCTCTGGGAGATGGTGAAGGATAGAGGAGCCTGGAATGCTGCAGTCCATGGGGTCGCAAAGAGTGGAACACCACTGAGTGACTGAACAGCAAGGTGGCACTAGTGGTAAAGAGAACTTGCCTGCCAATGCAGGAGACATAAGAGATGCGGGATTGGTCCCTGCGTCAAGAAGATCCCCTAGAGGAGGGCATGGCAACCCCCTCCAGTGTTCTTACTTGGAGAATCCCTTGAGCAGAGGCGTCTGGTGGGCTACAGTCCATAAGGTTGCACAGAGTCAGACATGACTGAATCGAGTTAGCATGAACACATGTAAATGGGCAGAGCCTCTTCTTCAGAGTCTGGGCTAAGTCCTCTGAAGCATTTTGGTAGGCAGACTTCACATGGTTACTCCCCATCTTCTCTCTCCACCAGCAACGAGGGAGTTGGTTATTTCACTCGCTGCCAACCGATGTCAGACTGACTGACCACTGCGCTAGTTCAGTTACTGCCACCTCCAGCACAATGCCATTTAATAAACACTCTGTATTCAGCAGGGCTTCCCTGGTGTCTCAGATGGCAAAGAATCCACCTGCGATTCAGGAGACCTGGGTTCAATCCCTGGGTTGGGAAGATCCCCTGGAGGAGGGCATGGTGACCCATCCCAGTATTCTTGCCTGGAGAATCCCAGGACAGAGAAGCCTGGTGGGCTACAGTCCATGGGGTCACAAAGAGTCAGACATGACTAAGCAACTAAGCACACACTCTATTTTGCAACTAGTTAGTCCTCCCATCTCCCTTACTCAAAAGCCCCTGAAAACAAAGCTCATCCACAAAACATTCCCTGATGGACATGGAAGAGATGCCTTCATCTCATTTGACCCTGTTGTCCAAACAAGACTTGGTTTAATGTTCCTATCTATGACCCATATTCCATCTCCAAGATGAAAGGGAAAAAGTCTATTCAACTTTTTAAACACTACAATCCTTAAATATATTAAATTCTATAATTAGGCACTTATTATATTTCATAAAATTGATGATGTAATAACAATAGTTTCAGAGAAGCAAAATATTTAACTACTTTATATTGCTCACCTCATTCAGTGATACCAATAGACAGTTAAACTAGTAATAAATTTCTGGAGTTATAAAATTTGTATTTAGGATGCAATATATGTTCCTACTATTATTTGCTTTTGAAGTGAGACACATTCACTGTAACTTTTCCTTTAAAATTTAGATGGAGAGAGAAATAAAGGTTGTTTATATTTAATTGTAGTGGCTAAATTATGTGTCTTTTTCCCTAAGCTGCCTCAAGTTAATTTTAGAAAATGTACATTTACATATAAAAAGATGAAATAAATGCACAAAGAAAAAATTAATAAAAGTTCCCCGCCCCCAAACGCTGAGATTCAAATCCCTTATTCTTCAACTCTCAAAAATCTCATATACTGGTTCTTTCTAGTTTTCAGAATGGGCAGCAGTTTAGATCAGGGGAGTAATAAAAGCAAACTAAGTTATTTTATTTTATTACTTTTGTATATCCCAAGAGGATAATGAGTGAAAGGGGAAACATATTTACAATGGTAGCTGATTAGGTTGCACAGTTTAATTCACAGCAGGATTTTCTTTTGAGATCATAAAAATGTCTGTGATGGAATAGGGGATGGAAAAAATTAAACAAAAAATCCTTTAATCAAAGTGTTGTACTTAAGATACCTTTCACAAGGGAGAAAAAGGAGACTGATGTATTGGAATCAAAATAATTCCTGGGCTCATAAAAATTCTTATTTGGAAGCATTCACCAACTGCTTCTATCATGTTCAGAACTTGTCATTTCTCTCTTTCTCTTCTTCATATATAATTATATAGCCCCTTCTCCTATTTCTGAAGGTCAGCTTATTCTCATTTCATTTCTGTAGCCTTTGTCCAAGAATGATACAGGTAAGAAAAAGAAAATGAAAACCAAGGACTTAATCTCTACAGATGTACACAAATAATTTAAACCTACTTTCTTGAAATTTTGGTCATCTTCCTGTTCAACAAGGCTTAGCTGAAAGGCCATTGATTTTAGGCTTAGAAGACCTATTTCTGCGTATTATCTTATATTCAACTGGGCTTCCCCAATGGCTCAACAGGTAAGGATTCTACCTGCAGTGTAGCAGACAGAGAAGACATGGGTTCAATCTCTGGGTCAGAAAGATCCCCTGGAGAAGGAAATGGCAACCCATTCCAATATTCTTGCCTGAAAAATCCTGTGGACAGAGGAGCCCGGCAGGCTACTGTCCAAAGGGTAGCAAAGAGTTGGACATGACTGAGCCACTAAGCACACACATAAACTTCAGCCAAATCATTTAAACTCTCTGAGTCTTAGTTCCTCATCTCTAAAATGGGGAAAAGATTTGTCTAACCCAATTCCCAGGGCTGTTGTACCAAAATATGTAGAAGGACCTTGTAACCATGAATCTCTGTATACATATGTTATTATCACTGTTGTCATTTGACATGTGAGAAAACCATCTGTTCAGGAAGAGTAAGTATTTTCCCTAAGGACACACAGCTTGTTAGTAATAGAGGAGAAAGTAAATGCTGAGTGTCCAAATACTTAAACTGAATTTTATTCCATTGACTGTCTCTGAAGTGCTCTGTTTCATCTTGAAGGAGTTGTTTTTCATTCTGTATGACACGGATTCACTGAGTGGTAAATAAGGTAACAATTTCAATTGTGTCTTTCTACTTTACAATTTTAGACTTGGACTTGAGGTGCACGTTAATTCTCTGAATTTAAAGGAAAGAGAATTCATCGGTGTCATTTCCTTTTTGCAGACCAGTTGTTTGCCTTTCTCAGGAGTGGGACATGTTTTTGTACCTGAGGAATTCACCGTTATCATGCATTCTTTGCGACAATAGATGGTGGCAGAGAATCTATGGAAGCTTGTTACATGGTATTTGATTGCATGCATCCGAAATATCCAACACCATTCTTCATCTGAAAGATCACCACAGATGGGCCTTCCAAAGATTCTCCTTGGAGTTAAGATACCGTATGTAAACGACAGAATGTCCCTTTTTCCAGATGAGCAAATTCATATCCTCTCTACGTGGTGTTCTGGTTTCTTTTGTTCTAGTTAAATGGGAGTAGAAATCAAATGGGAACAAAGGAGACCTGTGCCAGGAGACCTGTCACCAGAGGTAAGAAATTAATTTTATGGAGTCATAAAACAGAAAAAAAAAGAAAAATATGTAATGGAGACACAAAGTGGGGAGGAATCTGTCTGAAAGCGATTTTGGCAATAGGGAGATACTTCAGCCTTGTACTTCTTGTTACCATTTTGGATTTCTTTCAGATTGTTTTCTTTTTTTGAGCAAACAGCTGGCAGATAGCACATAGGAAATAAAGGACTGCACTGGAGAAAGTGTAGTTTAAAAACAAAAGGTATATAGTGTTGAATACATTGAATAAAGTGAAGGTTCAAGTATAATCCAATGAACCTGACAAAACCAAGTGATTTTCAACCCAGTCAGAAACAAGGCCAGAAAAAGATACGCTTTGGGAGATGTCATTTCTTTTTCAAACATCTAGCTACAAAATTACTGTATCAGGAGACATGCCCAAAAGGGATAATATCTACAGACACTTTGGAAACACCTGCAGCAGAAAACACCATCTGTCAGATTAATGAGGGAAACAGATTGGAATCTGAGGGTAACAAGAAGAGAGAGGGAAATGGATTTTGTTGGCTATAGTTGCTTAAAGTGTGTGTGCATGTATAGGAAATAACTTGAAGGAAAGGTGGGAGGGGAGAATGCCTAATTTCACTATATGGTGCTGGAGTAGAGAGTTCTTGGACCTTGGAGCTAGAGCAGCCTGCTCTATATCCTAGGTCTGTTTCTTATTAGCTGACTGTGAGGTCTGTAAAGGAAGGATGAAGTATCACTTGGGAATATCTTCAACTAAACATATAGGACACCCAACCAACAATGGCTTAAGTAGTAAAAACATTAAATCATATCCCTTTATGGGCTTCTCTGGTGGCTCAGTGGTGAAGACTCTGCTTGCCAATGCAGGAGACACATGTTCCATCCCTGATCTAGGAAGATCCCACATGCCACAGACCAACTAAGCCCGTTAGCCACAACTATTGAGTCTGTGCTCTAGAGCCTGGGAGCCACAAGAGAAGCCATCACAATGAGAAGCCCATGAACCACAAGTAGGGCAGCCCCCTGCTCGCTGCAGCTAGAGAGAAGTCCGCGCAGCAACAAAACCCCAGCACAGCATGGAATAAATAATAAAATTATTAAAAGAAAGGAAAAACAGAAAAGCTAATGTCAAGCTATAAAAAAAAGCCCCGATTAATTTATTTAAAAAATTATATCCCTTAAAAAGAAGTCTTAGGACTTCCTTGGTGATCCAATGATTAAAACTTCGCCTTCCAATGCAGGTGATATGGATTCAATCCCTGGTTGGGGAACTAAGATCTCACATGCCTTGTGGCCAAAAATACCCCAGAAAACATAAAACAGAAGAAATATTGTAAGAAATTCAATAACGACTTTAAAATGGTTCACAACAAAAAATCATTAAAAAAAAGTCTGAAGGTCAGCTTTGCAGGACTAAGGCAGCATCTTAACAATGTCATCAAGGATCCAAGCTCTGTTTTTTGTTTTTTTTTTTTGCTTTGACATCCAGAGTATTATTAGGCTTGTCAAGTCATGGCCACCTTAGCTCAAAAACAATGCCTCGCATAATCATATTCAGAACAAAAAGGCAAAGTCTGGGAGAAACACAGCTCTCTCCTCACAAGGCTCTGGTCTTTATGTGGGAAGATACTCTTTTTCAAAAGTTCTCTGGCTGACTTCTCTTTATGCCTCATGTCCAGAATTGGGTCATCTCTGGCCCCATCAACCAGTGATTTAGTGTGGGAATGGAGTTGGCTCCATCTTCTTGGCCAAGATCTGATAGCAGCTAACTCAGTCTGCTACAAGTAATATCTGTCCAATAGGGGAGTTAGCATGGGAGATGATACATATAAATCTGGTAGCACTTTGCCTAGCCCATCTCAGATGCACTTTAAATGATCATTATTATAACTTTAAGCATTATTAGCATTTTCCCTACAATTTTTTATTGCTCTGTGAACATTTAAATATAGTTGTACTTAGTATATAAAATTTTGGACTCTGAATATGACTTCATCATATTTGTAGTTTAAGCATTTCCCAGTATTTCTACATAGTCTCACTAATATCACTTTAAAAATGATTGTGTGAAATACAATCTGTCAAATGACTGCAATAGAATTTATTTTTGTATATGTTGTATGCTTCCAGTTGTTTTTCAGTAGTTTAAGACTTCTTTGTGTAAAACCATGTATATTTTGGATTGATTATTTAGGATAGATTCCAGGAATGACATTATTAGGTCAAAGGATGAGGCAGAGATTGGCTAGGTATTTACCAAGCTATGTGGTTTTCCTTCTGAACCCACAGGTAAACCACATTTCTTAATCTCCCTTGCAGCTAGGCGTGGCCAGTGAGTGGATTCTTGCCAGTGGAATGAGGGCATACATTATGTGCCCTACTTTGGGGCAAAACACCTCTGAAATCTCCTCTCTCTTCTCCTGGATGTCTATGCCCTGAATGACCTTGGTGAAGATGACAGACCCATAACAGCGTGGGACCCTGAATGGTCATGTGGAGCACAGCCTGCCCTCCAGTTCCATGTTACTGCTTAGAATGTGGGAAACAAAGGCTCACATGTTAAGCTAGTATAGATATTGGAGTTACTGGGTACGGCTGCTGTTGCCACAGCTAATGCAGAAAGTGGTCCCTTGAAATGGTAACCACTGCCACTACTTTTATTCCAATTTTCTCAAATTTGGAGCACAATCTTTCAGAATGAAAAAAAGAACGACAAAAAGAATTATTTAAATGAAATGCATTAAAATAATCAAGTTGAAAAATTAATGTGCAGATAGGAAGAAAATAAACCCACCTATGCAAGTTGCTTGGAGTGATCCATAATTAATGTTACTATAACTCAATAAAATTTACTTACAACACCAAGCTCCGGGAGATGGTGAAGGACAGGGAAGCCTGTTGTGCTGCAGTCCATAGGGTTGCAAAAAGTTGGACACGACTGAGAGACTGAACAACAACAACAACAACATACCACAGTACTTTCTAAGCAGATCATGTATTTATTTTAGTTTGAGGCTATCAATTAAGTAATAAATATTTTTAGACTGCGATGAGTGTTATTTAAAACATTTGTAGTGCCCCACGTCTGGAGCATGTTACAGCCACATGGGCAGGCAACTCAGGATATGTGAGGACTCTTAGTAACTTTGGTCTGCATCCCCAGAGTCATACTCTGAAACTGTAGTTCTGATTCATGCCAGCAGAGGAAATTGTGTTACTTCAAACCATTGGGTAATCTGGAGAAGACTCTCGAGAGTCCCTTGGATGGCAAAGAGATCAAACCATTCAATCCGAAAGGAAATCAACCCTGAATATTCATTAGAAGGACTGTTGGCTGAAGCTGAAGCTCCAATACTTTGGCCACCTGATGATAGCCAACTTCAGGGAAAAGACCCTGATGCTGGGAAAGACTGACGGGAAAAGGAGAAGAAGGTGGCAGAGGATGAGATGGTTAGTTAGCATCACCAACTCTATTGACATGAATTTGAGCAAACTCTGGGAGATAGTGGAGGACAGAGGAGCCTGGAGTCCTGCAGTCCATGGGGTTACAAAGAGTAGGACATAACTTAGTGACTGAACAACAAAGACAATAATCTGGAGGGCTCCTGAGAGACCGGCTTGATTCTGGGTCCACTAGGGAGCTCTGAACTAAGTGAAGAAATAGTGGCAGAGGCTAATACATTGATTTTTGTTCCCTCTGGGAGGCACAACCTCAAAAGGATAGCTAGGGAAGGAAAGTCAGGTGTTCGGGAAGCTCATTTTGGGAGGGGGAGGGGGTTGCCTGAGTCTCTTCCTATGTAATTAATCATGCCCAACAGCTCTGAGTCAGCCAGGTATTTCCAAATTGTTCACTGAGGAAACCCAGATCAAAGTGCAACTCTATGCCTAGGGTGTAGTAAGCATCAAATGACGAAGATGAAGATAACAACCAGGCCACTGGACTTTTCCAGTGACTTTGATTTCCGACTTCTGGGAGCAGGGAATCAAACCCTGCTGAGGCTGGTCTGGTGGGCTTGGTTCCAGTTTCAGTGAGGAGCTGAGAAGACAGCTGGGGAAGTCTGCGGGGGGAAGAGATCTAGGCACTTGAGTTTGATGCAGGAATAGTACTTCCCAAGGGTGTGAGTTGCAGTTCTATTTTGGAAAAACAAAAACAAAAATATCTGATACATCTTAACTCTCTCTCTCTAGAGTTAAATAAATTGTCACAGTGAATGGAATAGCTTTTGGTCAGGAAAAGAGCGAGGTAGACCTATGTGAACTGACTTAGGAACAGTTCTAGACTACAGTCTCAAGTGAAATTAGCAAATTTCAAGCATGATATATACAGTAAGATAGTTATTTTTTTTTAATTATGTATGAGGGAAAAAACAATTCAGTCAACTTAATTCGATCTAATAAAGTCTTCCCCTTCTCCCTTCTCTCTCTCTTTAAAAAAAAAAAAAGTTAGAAGTCTTTCAGATTTCCTTTCCTTTCTGTCCTCCTCACCAAAGTGGTGACTCCAGACACCGAGGTACCTGCCAGGTCCTTGTGGTGGTGAGGAGCAGTGGCCCCTGTGCCCATGCTCTCTCTTTAGTCCTAAGTATTCTGTACAGAGAGAATGTCCCTAATATTTCTGGCCACTGCTCACCCTACCAGCAACTGTGTCTTAGTTTGGTAGCTGGTAAACCCTTGATCTTTTCTTTCTGCTTAGCCTGTGGTCCTCCCAACTGCGCTGGGTGCTGAATGTCCCTTGAAGTCTGCCTGTGACTTCTACTCTGTCTCCAGTCAGGGATAGCTATCATCTTCTTCAAACCACAGGATTGCCTGGCCCTGTTAAGCCACCTGCTTCCCAACCTGCACCATTTATCCATACTTTCAAGGGAAAATGGAAACCTTTGAATAGCTTCCGTGCCACATGGCAGTAGAGGGGGACCTCCAACTCAGAACTTCCTTTGGTTGAAATACTGTAATCATTTAAGGGGGGTTCCTCCTTTCAGAGCCTTGTTTTAGGAAGTGGGAGAAAGTCCTTCATACTGTGCCCTCATCTTCCTCCTCAAGCTAACACATTTCTCTCTCTCTAGGATTTTCACTAGAATTGGAGTGGTCATCATACATATTTTTTCCATGAGTTCTTCCTGCAGCCATATGTTTCTTCTTTTCACAGTCCTTTGACAAGAATGGACAGGCTTTTTAATTCCTCTATATGGTGAGTTTGTTTTAGTAAAGCCTGTAATAAGCTCATGATCTAGGTCACTAAGGTTGAATCTAAAGGAGGCTAAAAAAATTAAAAACTCTTTTCTCTGTCAACAATAAAGCCTTGCTTTAGGATTACCATATTTTATCAATTTGAAGATGCCATTGTTGTAAAATGCACCATTATTTTACATACCATTAAGGCTATGATATACTGTCTTAATGATAGTTCTGTGGAAGGCATGAATTGATCATAGCAGTCTCTTTTTGCAGTAGAATCCTTTTTATCCACACCAAGGGACTTGGGATTTCCTTTTGCCTTTAATCATGACGCTTGGCAAGTGATGGGCAACCCTTTCCTAAGCGAATCAGTAAAATAGTGTAACTGATTTTCACAATGGCATGTGTGTATCTTTCTTTCTAGGTCCAGGAGAGCTCTTGATTTTTGTTTTGCAACAAAACAGAAATTGTAATCATTTACCTGAGTATTTACCTCCCTATATTAAATTTATTTGAGGAAAATTCCATTGCCTTGTTTCACTGCCTTTCTGTATATGCAATATATGCATTTTTTTTAATCCAGTGACAAATCATACTGTAATATTTTTGAAGACAATTTATGCTATAATTGAACTCAACCCAGAAGAAGATGAATAGATTTAGGGAGCAAGGAGACCATTAATTGAGTCTTGAGGTGTTCTTGATGGTGGCCAGACTTAGGTATCCCACCAGCATGGTAACATCTCTCAAGGAAGACTGAAGAGGAAAAGAGGAACACATATTAATAGTGGCTTGGACCATTTTCAATTTCTGTCTTTCTTTAAGGCTCAGGCTGAATGTCCTGTCTGCAATACATCTTTTCTTGACCTGCTAGAGATCAGATTAGGTTTTCTTTTAGGTTCTTCTCCTGTCATAACCCTTAGCACAGGTTAAAGAAAGAAAAAATAGCTGGTTTAATGGTATATCTTATTACTGAAAAGGGAACTCCACAAGGATTTGTGTAGTGGGTATTTAGTATATATGTATATATGTGTTGAAAGGAAGGAATAAGGAAGTCATGTCATTCCTCTGCAATAATCCTTACATGGATTTCTATTTTTCTTGAAATAAGACCCAGACTCCTTACCATGGCCCACAAGCCCCCTCCAGCCCTCTCTAGAGCAGCCTCCTCCTTGCTCACTAAGCTCCAGTACAGAGTAGCCTCGGGCCAACCTCGGACCCCTTGCCCCTTCTAAATCCAGCCTCCACACACGTATCTGATCATGACTCTGCCCTGCTTTCCCGTGCTTCCTACATCTCTGCTGCAAAGCAAACCTTCCTCTATGTCTTGCCCTTTTCTCCCTAAACAGCTTCCTTTTTCATCCCTTGGACTCTTGGTCTCTCAGGATGCCATGCTGCTCCTCCTGCTGGTGCTCTTGCTTCTGTTCTTCCTTTTATTTTCCTTTATTCTTTAATACCCAGTTTCTCCCAGAAGCAGTTCTTAAACCTCATGCTAGGTAAAGCCCCCGCACCCCCACCCCCACGGGCTCCTACACTGTGGCTATCTTTGCATCTGGTCACTTACCACTTTGAATTAAAGTCATCTCTAGATAGTTGTCTTTCCTCTTGACTGTAAAATCCCTGAGAGCAAGGTCTATACTTTCTCCACCTTTGCATCCCTGGTGTTAAGCTGCATCAGCGGCACTGTGAATACCAATAAGCGTGTGTTGGATTCCCTGGCGATCCAGTGGTGAAGACTCCGCACTTCCACTGTAGGGTGAGTGATTTGATTCCTGGTCGAGGAACTAATGTCCCACATACTGTGCAGCATGGCATGCCCCCCTTCCCCCCCACCCAAATGTGTGTGTGTTAAGTGGAATCAGAACTGAGCTGAGCATCACATACCAGCATACTATTTTCTGAAAGGCCAAGTATCCCCTGGTCTAGGGAGAATCACAGGTAACCCAGGGGAGAAGTTTTTCTGGGTAATCCTGGGGATGGTGATGCATTCGATTGCCAGGTGGTGCTTGACTAAAGTCCTCAACCACAGTAAGCGTGAACCCTGTCAGTTGGCCCAGGCTGTGACCCTTTGTGAGCAGGCTGGGATTCCCTCAGAGCTGTAGCCCTTCCTCATGTACTCTGGGAGTCATCTGGGAAAGAGATGGAGGAAGGGCCTCCCGGCAGAGTGAATAGTATGTGGAAAGGCATGGAGGCCTAGAATGACTGGGGAAAGACTTGCAGTTCTATATGACTGGAGAAGGAGATTTAGGATGAGGAGTAGGTAATACAGCTGGAAAATCCACACTAATAATATTCATAATAACTAGTTTACTGAGTATTTACAATATGTAGGCACTGGGCCAAGGGCTGTAGGAGTGACTGCATTTTGTTCTCCCAGCCACACTGCCAGTCATTTGCTTTTGGCTCTTAAATCCATTCCCTCCCATCATCTGGCTTTGCTGGGGATCACGGGAGCTAACAGTCCTCAGGTTTCATAACTAACTGGCAACCAGTCTCACTGGCAGGGTCCAAAGAGGACCCTGATGGGGCAACAGAAAGCAGGGAGAAGGAAGAAGTCAGAGTGTTTCTCCCTCTCTTACACTGTCTCTGAGCTTTCCCAGCAGCTACATCTCTCTGGCCCTGACTCTGGCTCACAGTTTGCTCCCATGTTCTTGTTGGCCCAGCTCCCACCAGAAAGGCTCCCCGGAGTCCTGCCAGGGGAGGCTGGATCCTATGCTCCAGAATTATGTTCCTGTGGTCCCAGGAGTGTAGTAACATTCTACTGTTGCAAACCTCTGGCTTGCCTGACTCCCTTGCTTGACTTCTCAGTCCTTCTATCATCTGCTGAATAATACTCCATATGGTATATTAAATATCCTCTGTTTGAAATACTAGTGTGGTTTCTGTTTTCTTGACTGAACCTGGACTGACATACTACTGTCTGTGGGAGGCAGGCTCTATTCAGAATCTGTGTCAGGGCTGAGGAAGCTGAGGCTTGGAAGAGTGACAAGCTCAGGTCTCATAGCTAGGGAGTGGGAGGGCAGGCTGTGCTAGCTGGGAGATGGCCTTAGAGTGCAGGAATTGGGTTCAAACCTGAAGGAGGTGGAGACCAGGAAAGGCTTTACTCAGAAGAGTGACACAATCAGAACTGTGTTTTAGAAAGGACAGATTCTCTTCCATCTCCATCAGGGTTGCTTATCCCAACAAACTACCTAGTTTCACACAGATCTAAGTTGCAGAAAGGCACAAAAATGCCTTGATTGATATTGTCTTTCTGTTCTTTTGGTTTTCTTAACCATGTGCTATATTTTCCCACAGATTTAGCCAAGAATCATTTGCTACTGAAAAGTCTTTTGTGTATCAAACCCAACTATTGCCACATGACCAAAGTCTTTTGGTCAACAGATTGTTTTCAAGTCTCTGTATGTATTGTGAGAATCTGCAAATACTTCTTTTATCAGGATTTTTGGCCCCAAAGTGTACCGGATGCACAAAATGAATCAACAAGATACAAATTATTCATGAGAATGTAAAATTAACTCTACACATTTATACAAATAAATGAGGCAAAATTATGCTTTAATACCTACTTTTGTCTTACAGATATGCCTGAGGCACCAATAAGTTTAATTATAAAAATTTATAATTTATATTAGCCAATACTAATATATTTTTCCATGGAAACACTGTTCTTTGATATTTTTAGGTTCAGCAAGTTCATAGTGTCTCTTGATGCTCTACAGTCACTATGTGTTAATATTTCATAGTTCTTTATTTATCTGGATAAAAACTAGACTCATACAACTCAAAGGCTGCATTTTTGATTCTAGCCCTTTCTATGTGTCTCTCACCTCTTTTTTTAGCTTTCTAACCAGCATAGGATTATACATAATGCAGGTATTGTTCAGTGGGAAAAATTGTGAAAAATGAAAAAAAAATCTATTAATCTTTCAGTGACCACTGGAATGAAAATGTACTCTTACACTTTACATTTCTGATGAAGGATCTTCTGAGCCCATGAAAAGCTGCATATGTACTGATTAAGAGGGCTTCCCTGGTGGCTTAGACGGTAAAGAATCCTCCTGCAATGCAGGAGACCCAGGTTCAATCTCTGGGTGGGGAAGATCCCCTAGAGAAGGAAATGGTATCCACTCCAGTATTTTTGCCTGGAGAAGTCCATGGACAGAGGAGCTGGTGGGCTACAGTCCATGGGGTTGCAGAGTCAGACACAACTGAGCAACTGAGCATGGCGATTAAGAACATGGATTCTGGATCCCAGGTGCAAATCCAGACTACCTACTTGCTAACAATTTGTAATGATTTGAACTTGTATAAATTGCTTAATCTCTCTATGCCTCAGTTCTGTCACATGTAACCTGAAGATAAGAATAATGCCTCTGTCACAGCTTTGTTATGAACATGAACTGAGTTAATAGGTATGAAACATGTGGTCATTATTTATTGCTATGAACTCTTATGAGAGTCAGACCATAGTTTGGTGTGGGAAATTTTTATAAATATTTGTATTTATAAAAGAAATAAATATATTTATGTTATTTAATTATTATATATATATAATTTAACAAAAGTGGGAACATTAATATATTTATGGGTGGAGAAAAGACAATGGCAAGCAGTACATTTTTCAAACCCCAACTGATAACATCAAACAATTCAGGCTTCATTTTAGTGGATAACAGCACCATTCATTCTTCCCTGAAATGAGAATGGAAGTCCTTATACTCCGTGAAGGCAAGTCTCCAAATCTGGTGCAAAAGAGAGGATGGGGAAATGGTTTGAGACGGAGTACTATAAGCCTTGAGGGAGAGGTGCTGGGACCTCCTGTGGGATGCTCACTGCTGCACAGACCCTGAGGATTCCCTAGCGGTCCTCTTTCTTTCCTCCCAGTGGCAACAAAGACAGGGCGGCCTGTTCTTCGGCACCACCTACTGCTTCTGCTCAGGGTTCCTTGTCTGAGCCGAATACAATCTACAGGTGTCTCTAGCCCACTGAGGCTAGCACATTCACTTCTGGAATTTCTAAGTTTAAGAACGCAAGCTGATAACCGGGAGAATGTAGAACCTTAAAGGAGGACGTGGGGCTCCCCTCTCCACTCCTGTCTGTGATCCCCTCCTCACTTCACGGCTTCTGTGGCTGCTGTGAATTCTTTACTCTGGCTCCTTACACAGGAAAGATGGTGAGGTTTTTTTTTTTTTTTTTTTTTTAATTGAAGTTTTAGCTATCCTGCAGGGATCTGACTGATAGCTCTCCTTCTGCTAGAAATTGTAAAATGAGAGAACACTCAGTGCCAGGCCCTTCTGGCTGACTCCTCTTTAGGAACTGCCTGCTCTTGGTCTCTTTCCAGGGCCTTTCGCTAGTTGTTCTATAATTAATCTAGAGTTGTTATTTCTGAAATGGTTGGTATCAGAGAATTTTTCTTGGCTATTCACAGAAATGAAACCCTTATATTTGAACTAACCTTAAAAATTCATCCACTGAGTCCTTAACTTCATTTATTGTATTTTTTCAGTCTTAGAATTTCCTAATTCTTTAAAAATAGTTAAGTTTAACTGTTAAAGTAATCAATCTTGCTTGTTAATTCTCTTCAGTTCATTTCAGTTCAGTTGCTCAGTCATGTCTGACTCTTTGCGACCTCATGGACTGCAGCACGCCAGGCCTCCTTGTCCATCACCAACTCCTGGAGTTTGCTCAAACTCATGTCCTTTGAGTCGTGATGCCATCCAACCATCTCATCCTCTGTTGTCCCCTGCTCCTCCTGCCCTCAGTCTTTCCCAGCATCAGGGTCTTTTCAAATGAGTCAGCTCTTTGCATCAGGTGGCCAAAGTACTGGAGCTTCAGCTTCAGTGTCAGTCCTTCCAATGAATATTCAGGACTGATCTCCTTTAGGATAGACTGGTTGGATCTCCTTGCTGTCCAAGGGACTCTTAAGAGTCTTCTCCAACACCACAGTTCAAAAGAACCAATTCTTTGGCGCTCAGCTTTCTTTACAGTCCAACTCTCACATCCATACATGACTACTGGAAAAACCATAGCCTTGGCTGCTGCTGCTGCTAAGTCACTTCAGTCGTGTCCGACTGTGTGTGACCCCATAGATGGCAGCCCACCAGGCTCCCCAACAGACTTTTGTTGGCAAAGTAATGTTTCTGCTTTTTAATATGCTGTCTAGGTTGGTCATAACTTTTCTTCCAAGGAGTAAGCGTCTTTTAATTTCATGGCTGCATTCACAATCTGCAGTGATTTTGAAGTCCAAAAAAAAAGTTAATTCTCTTAATATTAATTAACTGTAATTATTTTTAAAGTTGTATCTGATGTTTTCATATCTGGAACTACTGTGGATCTGGTTTTTTGGTAGTAAAATTACAATTTTATCATCAACTGAAATTTTAAGATCAGAAATTGAAGAAAGGATAAGTTCATTTCTTGATCTTACTCTTCCGGTTAGTTGTATGCCCATTTTTTTGCTTCTCTTTGCCACAATATCTTTAAAAATGATTTATTCCAAATATTTCTTGTCTTCATCAATTTTTTCCTTAAAATCAGTCTGATCATTCTTCTCTCTTCATTTCAGTTCAGTCACTCAGTTGTGTCTGACTCTTTGTGACCCCATGAACCACAGCATGCCAGGCTTCCCTGTCCATCACCAACTGCCAGAGTCTACCCAAATCTATGTCCATTGAGTCAGTGATGCCATCCAACCATCTCATCCTCTGTCATCCCCTTCTCCTCCTGCCCTCAATCTTTCCCAGCATCAAGGTCTTTTCAAATGAGTCAGCTTTTCACATCAGGTGGCCGAATTATTGGAGTTTCAGCTTCAACATCAGTCCTTCCAATGAACACCCAGGACTGATTTCCTTTAGGATGGACTGGTTGGATCTCCCTGAAGTCCAAGGGACTCTCAAGAGTCTTCTCCAACACGACAGTTCAAAGGTTCTCTTAGCTCTTCACAAAACCCATTTTTTGGGGTCATTAATGGCCACCATATTGTTAAGTCCAGCATTGTCAGTCCTCATCTTTTTGGTTGGTCTGTTGATTATTCCTTCCTACATGATAAATTTTCTTGACTATCAAAACACTGAACACTCACTGGTTGCTCCTTCTCTTTTTTCTTTTCTTTCATTATTTCTTAAAGATGTGATGTTCTCTCTATTAAAAAAGATTTATTTGGCTGCCGGTCTTAGTTGCAGCACGTGGGATCTTTGATCTTCATTGTAGCATGTGGGATCTTTAGTTGCAGCATATGAACTCTTAATTGCAGCATGTGGAATCTAGTTCCCTGACCAGGGATAGAACCCCAGTTCCCTGCATTGGGAACTGGTGTCTTAGCCACTGGGCCACCAGGGAAGTCCTTCCTTCTCTTTCTTCATTATTGTTTTTCCACTGTTCTTCTCTTCCCTTTTCTCTCCTCTACCCTCTCCCTTCCTTTCATCTTTCTTTTTTTCCCAGTGCTAAATTCTCTACCTTGTCCCTTCTTTAGCTGTACTTATTCCCATGGTGATCACCACCTGTCTCACGGTTTTTAATTTCCTCTATATATTGTAACTCCGAAGTGTGTATCTCCAGCCCAGATCTCTCTTCAAAATTCTATACTCATCTACTCAATTCTCTACTTGGTATCTACATTGGATGTAAAACAAGCATCTCCAGCTCAGTAGACTCAAAGCTGAACTCCTGATGGTCGTTTTCCTAGACCCACTCCACACGCGATTCCTCTATCTCAGTTTTTGATGTTTCTCAAATTTCAGACTTTTGAGCCAAAATTCTCACAATGATATCCTCCCCTCGATTAGTTAATGAATGACTTGTGAAAGAACTTTATTGAGATAGAATTTATATACTATAAAATTAACCTGTTTAAAGTGTACAATTGAAAAGTTTTCAATATATTTACAGTGTTGAATAGCTATCACCATAGTCTAATTTTAGGACGTTTTCATCATGTTCCCAAAGGAATCTCATATCAGTTAACAATCACTCCCTGTTTTTTCCTCTCCCTGCTCTCCAAAGTCTGTTTCTATTGTCTGCTTTTTTCCACTCTTGGGTTTCAATCATGTTGCAGTTTTGTATCCATTTTATAAATGCTGCTACTGCTAAGTTGCGTCAGTCCTGTCTGATTCTGTGCGACCCCAGAGACGGCAGCCCACCCGTCCCTGTGATTCTCCAGGCAAGAACACTGGAATGGGTTGCCATTTCCTTCTCCAATGCTTGAAAGTGAAAAGTGAAAGTGAAGTCGCTCAGTCGTTTCCGACTCTTAGCGACCCCATGGACTGCAGCCCACCAGGCTCCTCCGTCCATGGGATTTTCCAGGCAGGAGTACTGGAGTGGGGTGCCATTGCCTTCTCCAAAATTTTTATACAAACATATGGACTAGGAATGGCAGCTCACTCCAGTATCTTTCTGTGGGAAATCCCATGGACAGAGGAACCTGGCAGGCTACAGTCCATGGAGTTGCAAAGAGTTGGACATGACTGAAGGAATGAGCAGAAACATTAGTATCAAACATTGTATATGAAAACTCAGTAAAGATAATTGCAGATGCTATGTGATGATATCTTACTCTAGAGAGGATTAATTTTTGCTTCTGGCATTCAGTTAGTCATGGCAACAAGCAATCCCAGTTCATGACACCAATCAGGATTGAATGATTCAAACATGGTTTTCGGTTCCTATGACGATTGGTCTATTTCTGTGTTCATTCTTACCCTGGAGTAATTAAAACTCTATTGTACTTACTAAGCCTGGATTTGCCCTCCTGGCCCTAATTTATTGAAGTTGGTATTTGGAGAGAACCTTTCTTCGACTGTCATATGTTAATGTCCTGTGGGCCTGCAAATTAAACTGACAAAAAGTAGATTAGCAGGAGAAAAAGTTTGCTTGTGTGTGTAATGTGCATACATGCAGGAGTACCCAGTTGTGACTAACTCAAATGGGTGGTTAGATTTGGGGACTTGTACACCTAACAGAGTAGGACAAAGGGAGTTGGGAGGAAAGGCTTCTCTGGAAAGGACAAATAGGTTTCTTTAGGGAAGACAAATGGGTTTTTAGGAGAACCAAAAAAAAAAGGCTAAGAAGGTTTGCGGTGTTTGTTTTTGCAGGTGCAAGTGGTCTTTCTGTCGTAGCCATGAAACTCCCTGGAGAGATTTATGGTAGGTTTACTCTTGGTCTCTCCTGGTAATACACCTGTCCTGAAAAGGGAATTTATGGAGGCTCATTTCTGAGAATTTTCTTCTTTAGTCAGATAAGTGAAGCTCCAAGGAAGCTTCTTTCTTCATCTGTTGAATTTCAAATGTTTTCAGCTTAAACTAATCTTTACACTAATTCTGGGGTTCTCAGTGAGTACCTGCAAAGTCTTCATTCAGCTACTCAGACTCTCAGATGCTTTCTGGAATTAGAAAATTGGGAAAACCATCTTTAAATGCTATACTATTCTCTCTTTCTATTTTGATTTTATAATCTTCTCCATCTAGAGGGATTTCCAGTGACTTTCAATAGAATTAAAAACAATTTCATCCAACTTTTCTATTTGTTCTTTACAAGAGGGTTAGATTAAAAATGGCCTTACTCTGCCATTGCAAGAAGGAGGACATTTTATGTGTCATTTGAAAGACTAAAAAAAAAAAAAATTTGAGGATAAGTACACAATAGTTCTCTATATACTGCTGTGCCTCTTTAAACTTGCAGTTGTTAGCAATCCCTCAAAGTCTGCAACCTCTAATATGTTCTTTGAATTCTAACTGGAGTCAGTTCCAGGCTTAATCACCTGTAGGCACTGTAAATATATCCTTGGTTTCTCACACGAGCTCATCAGAATATTTTTCTCTGGTTAACAAGACAAGGGATGGGACTTGCGAAGCTACTTTGTCATACTTGCTGCCAGTATGAACAAGCAGTCAGACATAGAATGTTGGAGAGTATCACACACTTTTCTCCATCCTCTTGCAAGAAAAGTTTTATGAGGTCTCTGTTTACCTCTCATCCTTCCATGGATCTCTGCTGTCTATGAGGCTCTGAATACTTAATATGTTTGAGCTTTATATACTCTTTTCATTTAACTGTTCCCCTAAAATCTTCTTTGTTCTTAAGTGTGGACCACTCAGCACAGATCTATTTTGTATATATCATTTTGGAAGCTATTATTGTTCCTCATCAGAAAATATTATTATTACTTGGTTCTGTTTGCTACTTTTTCACATTGGTTGAAAGAAAATTGCTTTGAGAAATCTACTTTTCTAAACCCTACTATTTTGCTCTTTAAAATGACATTTGTCCAGGCAGACTAATTTCACTTTAATTGCTCAGAAGACTCTTTATCTTTTGACACTGTCAAAATTGTTTGCAGTTAAGTAGAACAAGATCCCTTAGAAGAAATGGAGTAGCCATCATAGTCAACAGAAGAGTCCAAAATGCAGTAACTGCATGCAATCTCAAAAACGACAGAATGATCTCTGTTCCTTTACAAGGCAAACCATTCAATATCACAGTAATGCAAGTCTATGCCCCAACCAGTAATGCTGAAGAAGCTGATGTTGAATGGTTCTATGAAGACCTACAAGACACTTTAGAAAAAACACCAAAAAAAGATGTCATTTTCATTATAAGGGACTGGAATGCAAGAGTGAGAAGTCAAGAAATACCTGGAATAACAGGCAGACTTGGCCTTGGAGTACAGAATGAAGCAGGGCAAAGGCTAATAGAGTTTTGACCAGAGAACACATGGGTCATAGCAAACACACTCTTCCAACAACACAAAAGAATTACAAGGACACACAAGAAACACATGGACATCACCAGATGGTCAATACTGAAATCAGATTGATTATATTCTTTCAGCCAAAGATGGAGAAGCTCTGTACAGTAAGTAAAAACAAGACCAGGAACTGACTGTGGCTCAGATCATGAACTCAGTTCAGTTCAGTTCAGTTGCTCAGTCATGTCCAACTCTCTGCCACCGCATGAATTGCAGCACCCCAGGCCTCTCTGTCCATCAACAACTCCCAGAGTTCACTCAAATTCATGTTCATCGAGTCGGTGATGCCATCCAGCCATCTCATCCTCTGTAGTCCACTTTTCCTCCTGCCTCCAATCCCTGCCAGCATCAGAGTCTTTTCCAATGAGTCAACTCTTTGCATGAGGTGGCCAAAGTATTGAAGTTTCAGCTTTAGCCATCAGTCCTTCCAAAGAACACTCAGGACTGATCTCCTTTAGAATGGACTGGTTGGATCTCCTTGCAGTCCAAGGGACTCTCAAGAGTCTTCTCCATTGAACCTGGACTGGCAATTCGTTTCATACATGATATTTTACATGTTTCAAGTCCAGGTTCAATGCACGATACTGGATGCTTGGGGCTAGTGCACTGGGACGACCCAGAGGGATGGTATGGGGAGGGGGGAGGGAGGAGGGAGGAGGGTTCAGGATGGGGAACACATGTATACCTGTGGCGGATTCATTTTGATATTTGACAAAACTAATACAATTTTGTAAAGTTTAAAAAAAAAAAGATTAAGTGAGAAAATACAAAATACTTAGCAGAATACACCTAATAGTAACAAACTATAGAAATGATCCCTGAAAGTATAGTCTTTACACCTAATAGTACAAAAAAAAAAAAAAAAAAAAGTCTTCTCCAATACCACAGTTCAAAAGCATCAATTCTTCAGCACTCAGTTTTCTTCACAGTCCAACCTTCACATCCATACATGACTACAGGAAAAACCATAGCCTTGACTAGACGGACATTTGTTGGCAAAGTAATGTCTCTGCTTTTGAATATGCTGTCTAGGTTGGTCATAATTTTCCTTCTAGGGAGTAAGTGTCTTTTAATTTCATGGCTGCAGTCACCATCTGCAGTGATTTTGGAGCCCCAAAAAATAAAGTCTGACACTGTTTCCCCATCCATTTCCCATGAAGTGATGGGACCGGATGCCATGATCTTCGTTTTCTGAATGTTGAGCTTTAAGCCAACTTTTTCACTCTCCTCTTTCACTTTCATCAAGAGGCTTTTTAGTTCCTCTTCACTTTCTGCCATAAAGGTGGTGTTATCTGCATATCTGAGGTTATTGATATTTCCCCCGGCAATCTTGATTCCAGCTTGTGCTTCTTCCAGCCCAGCGTTTCTCATGATGTACTCTGCATATAAGTTAAATAAGCAGGGTGACGATATACAGCCTTGACGTACTCCTTTTCCTATTTGGAACCAGTCTGTTGTTCCATGTCCAGTTCTAACTGTTGCTTCCTGATCTGCATATAGGTTTCTCAAGAGGGCAGGTTAGGTGGTCTGGTATTGCCATCTCTTTCAGAATTTTCCACAGTTGATTGTGATCCACACAGTTAAAGGCTTTGGCATAGTCAATAAAGCAGAAATAGATGTTTTTCTGGAACTCTCTTGCTTTTTCGACGATCCAGTGGATGTTGGCAATTTGATCTCTGGTTCCTCTGCCTTTTCTAAAACCAACTTGAGCATCTGGAAGTTCACGGTTCATGTATTGCTGAAGCCTGGCTTGGAGAATTTTGAGCATTCCTTTACTAGCGTGTGAGATGAGTGCAATTGTGTGGTAGTTTGAACATTCTCTGGCACTGCCTTTCTTTGGGATTGGAATGAAAACTGACCTTTTCCAGTCCTGTGGCCACTGCTGAGTTTTCCAAATTTGCTGGCATATTGAGTGCAGCACTTTCACAGCATCATCTTTCAGGATTTAAAATAGCTCAACTGGAATTCCATCACCTCCACTAGCTTTGTTCGTAGTGATGCTTTCTAAGGCCCACTTGACTTCACATTTCAGGATGTCTGGCTCTAGGTCAGTGATCACACCATCGTGATTATCTGGGTCGTGAAGATATTTGTTGTACAGTTCTTCTGTGTATTCTTGCCACCTCTTCTTAATATCTTCTGCTTCTGTTAGGTCCATACCATTTCTGTCCTTTATCGAGCCCATCTTTGCATGAAATGTTCCCTTGGTATCTCTAATTTTCTTGAAGAGATCCCTAGTCTTTCCCATTCTGTTGTTTTCTTCTATTTCTTTGCATTGATCGCTGAGGAAGGCTTTCTTATCTCTCCTTGCTAGTCTTTGGAACTCTGCATTCAGATGCTTATATCTTTCCTTTCCTCCTTTGTTTTTCGCTTCTCTTCTTTTCACAGCTATTTGTAAGGCCTCCCCAGGCAGCCATTTTGCTTTTTTGCATTTCTTTTCCATGGGGATGGTCTTGATCCCTGTCTCCTGTACAATGTCACGAACCTCCATCCATAGTTCATCAGGCACTCTATCTATCAGATCTAGGCCCTTAAATCTATTTCTCACTTCCACTGTATAATCATAAGGAATTTGATTTAGATCATACCTGAATGGTCTAGTGGTTTTCCCTACTTTCTTCAATTTAAGTCTGAATTTGGTAATAAGGAGTCCATGATCTGAGCCGCAGTCAGCTCCTGGTCTTGTTTTGTTGACTGTATAGAGCTTCTCCATCTTTGGCTGCAAAGAATATAATCAGTCTGATTTTGGTATTGACCATCTGGTGATGTCCATGTGTAGAGTCTTCTCTTGTGTTGTTGGAAGAGGGTGTTTACTATGACCCGTGCATTCTCTTGGCAAAACTCTATTAGCCTTTGCCCTATTTCATTCCGTATTCCAAGGCCAAATTTGCCTGTTATCCCAGATGTTTCTTGACTTCCTACTTTTGCATTCCAGTCCCCTATAATGAAAGGACATCTTTTTTTGGTGTTAGTTCTAAAAGGTCTTGTAGGTCTTCATAGAACCGTTCAACTTCAGCTTCTTCAGCATTACTGGTTGGGGCATAGACTTGCATTACTGTGATATTGAATGGTTTGCCTTGGAAATGAACAGAGATCATTCTGTCGTTTTTGAGATTGCATCCAAGTACTGCATTTTGGACTCTTCTGTTGACTATGATGGCTACTCCATTTCTTCTAAGGGATTCCTGCCCACAGTAGTAGATATAATGGTCATCTTAGTTAAATTCACCTATTCCAGTCCATTTTAGTTCGCTGATTCCTAGAATGTCGACGTTCATACTTGCCATCTCCTGTTGACTACTTCCAATTTGCCTTGATTCATGGACCTAACATTCCAGGTTCCTATGCAATATTGCTCTTTACAGCATTGGACCTTGTTTCTATCACCAGTCACATCCACAACTGGGTATTGTTTTTACTTTGGCTCCATCCCTTCATTCTTTCTGGAGTTATTTCTCCACTGTTCTCCAGTAGCATATTGGGCACCTACCGACCTGGGGAGTTCCTCTTCAGTATCCTATCATTTTGCCTTTTCATACTGTTCATGGACCAAGCAGAATTGTGGCCGAGAGGAGCTACCCCTCGCCCAAGGTCAGGGCAGTGGCTGGGAAGAGCAACCCCATGTCCAAGGAGCAGTGGCTGCACTGGCACAGGAGGGCCTAGAGGAGTTACTCCACATTCAAGGTCAGGAGGGGCGGCTTAGAGGAGATACCCTTCGTCCAAATTAAGGAGCAGTGGCTGTGCTTTGCTGGAGCAGCCATGAAGAGATACCCCACGTTCAAGGTAAGAGAAACCCAAGTAAGATGGTAGGTGCTGCGAAAGGCATCAAAGGGCAGACACACAAACCATAATCACAGAAAACTAGTCAGTCTAATCACATGTACCACAGCCTTGTCTAACTCAATGAAACTAAGCCATGCCGTGTGGGGCCACCCAAGATGAGTGGGTCATGGTGGAGATGTCTGACAGAATGTGGTCCACTGGAGAAGGGAATGGCAAACCTCTTCAGTATTCTTGCCTTGAGAACCCCGTGAATAGTATGAAAACATCATGAACTGCTTATTGCCAAGAATTGTACAAAAAAGGTCTTCATGACCCAGATAATCACGATGGTGTGATCACTCACCTAGAGCCAGACATCCTGCCGTTTGACTTTAAGTGGGCCTTAGGAAGCATCCCTGCAAACAAAGCTAATGGAGGTGATGAAATTCCAGTTGAGCTATTTCAAATCCTAAAAGATGATGCTGTGAAAGTGTTGCACTCAATATGCCAGCAAATTTGGAAAACTCAACAGTGGCCACAGGACTGGAAAAGGTCAGTTTTCATTCCAATCCCAAAGAAAGGCAATGCCATAGAATACTCAAACTACTGCACAGTTGCACTCATCTCATATGCTAGCAGAGTAATGCTCAAAATTCTCCAAGCCAGGTTTCAACAGTGTGTGAACCGTGAGCTTCCAGATGTTCAAGCTGGATTTAGAAAAGGCAGAGGAACAAGAGATCAAATTGCCAACATCTGCTGGATTGTTGAAAAAGCAAGAGAGTTCTAGAAGAACATCTATTTTTGCTTTATTGACTATGCCAAAGCCTTTGACTGTGTGGATCACAATAAATTGTGGAAAATTCTGAAAGAGATGGGAATACCAGACCACCTGACCTGCCTCTTGAGAAATCTGTATGCAAGTTAAGAAGCAACAGTTAAAACTAGATATGGAACAACAGACTGGTTCCAAATCGGGAAAGGAGTACATCAAGGCTGTATATTGTCACCCTGCTTATTTAACTTATATATAGAGTACATCATGAGAAATGTTGGACTGGATGAAGCACAAGCTGGAATCAAGATTTCTGGGAGAAATATCAATAATCTCAGGTATCCAGATGACTCCATTCTTATGGCAGAAACTGAAGAAGAACTAAAGAGCCCCTTGATGAAAGTGAGAGAGGAGAGTGAAAAAGTTGGCTTAAAACTTAACATTCAGAAAACTAAGATCATGGCATCTGGTCCTATCACTTCATGGCAAATAGTTGGGGAAATAACAGAAACAGTGACAGACTTTATTTTTGGAGGGCTCCAAAATCACTGCAGATGGTGACTGCAGCCATGAAATTAAAAGACACTTGCTCCTTGAAAGAAAAGTTATGACCAACCTGGACAGCATATTAAAATGCAGAGACATTACTTTGTTAGCAAAGGTCCAGCTAGTCAAAGCTATGTTTTTCCCAGTAGTCATCTATGGATGTGAGAGTTGGACTGTAAAGAAAGCTGAGTGCTGAAGAATTGATGTTTTTGAACTGTGGTGTTGGAGAAGACTCTTGAGAGTCCCTTGGACAGCAAGGAGATCCAACCAGTCCATCCTAAAGGAGATCAGTCCTGAATATTCATTGGAAGAATTGATGCTGAAGCTGAAGCTCCAGTACTTTGGCCACCTGATTCGAAGAGCTGACTCATTTGAAAAGACCCTGATGCTGGGAAAGATTGAAGACAGGAGAAGAAGGGGATGACAGAGGGTGAGATGTTTGGATGGCATCACTGACTCAATGGACATGAGTTTGAGTAAACTCTGGGAGTTGGTGATGGACAGGGAGGCCTGGTGTGCTTCAGTCCATGGGGTCACAAAGAGTTGGACATGACTGAGCAACAGAATTTAACTGAACTGAGAACAATAAAACTATGTAATTAGGTCTAACATTTTAAGAATCTTTTGCATCAGACTTTTTAGTCTGTATCTGGCCTGACTTTTTTTTACACATCATAGAAATAATTTCATATTTCCAGTTGTAGATCTAACAATGGCTAAACTTAAAACAATTTATGTTATAATTTATTCCTTTAAAGGAAAATGTGACATCTTCCACTTATTAGAACTCTGGTGGCCCTGTGTTTTGTCCCTCTGGTTTCAACTCATTGTCTGTGGTTTGAGAGTGTCCTCTAGGAACTAACATGATCCTGTGCAAGTTAGGAATTTGAGGTAAAAGCCAGGGATGAGGGAAAATGTGAGAATTGTCAATAGATATATAAAACAAAGTTATGGAATTGTGTGAGATCATTGAGGGGCAAGTATAAATAGAGAAGCAAAGAGATCCAAGGCTGAGTAAGGGGATTCTAACAATTAGAGTTCAAAGAGAGGAATTTTAGCAATGAAAACAGATACAGAGCCATTAGTGAGTTAGAAGAGAACCAAGAGAGAGTGGTGTCCAAGAAACCAAGAGGTGAAAGCATAAATATGTTCAGAGCTATAAAATTTCCCCCGAGCACTGCATTAACTGCATTTCACAACTTTGCATGTGTCACGTTTTCATTGTTATTCTGATAAAAACATTTTCCTATTTTACCCAAGATTTCTTGTTTAACTCACTGGTTATACAGACATGTGCTACTTAATTTCTGAACATTTGGAGATTTTCTAGTTATCTTTCTCTTATTGAGTTTTAATTTAGTGAAGTCAGAGAACATATGCTATATGATATAAATCCTTTGGTTATTATTGCATAGTGTCTTTTCACAAACTGATTGGAGAGACAGCTTTAAGTAGAAACAGCATGACTTAGTGATGGATCAGTTGGTGGAAAGGGAAGCAAAATCAAGGTGTCAACTCTGTGAAAGTCATGTTTTTTAGTTTTTATCATCCTTGGCACTTTCTATCATATACAAGAGTTACTGAGACTCTATGAATGAGAATCTGAGTTTCTAGAACTTACTTGGTAGTGGATTTTTCAGAATGCTTTAGGAAACACTGTGCTGGATCCTCTCTTAAATAAAGGTAGGGTATTCTACATCAAAAATTATTCATATGTTAAATTCCACTGCTGTGAAAGCTTCCCTTTAAAGCAGTTTGTTTTTTTCCTTTAGGATATATTTTATATCTGTATTTTTTTTTAATGTGTGTGTGTGTGCTCAGTCATGTCCAACTCTTCGTTTACATATTTCAGTTGTAAGAGATAAATATAGAAAACCCTTAGGATTTAAAGATTCAAGATCTTAAAATGGAATTTGCAGAAAGTATTTTGGGAAATGCTCTCCTTGCATTTAGGGAAGGTATGGGGCATTGAGAATAGGCCAAAAGTTAAATATCACTGTTATGAAAACCTCCCTTTAAGGCAATTGTTGTTTCCTCAGTTGTTCTCTATTAACTTTATCTACATCAGTTTCCTGAATTCTTATATTTTAAACTAAAATTTCAGAGTGGCCTCTTGCTGCCAAATAGCATTTTCTTTCTCACACACAAGCTTGAGCATCAGAATTAATGGAATGTACAATGTGTATTTCCAATGCTGTAATTCTGGTGCTTGTTTTTAGAGTAAAGCCACTGATTTGGCAATAAAATTCTACAGCAATAGCTGTCTTTCATCAGATAATAGACAAACACTGTCTTTGTGTTGCAAGATCAAAATGTCCCTGCTTTTCCTGAATTAAATTTCCTCTTCGATTTCAATGACATGATCCAATTATTTTGATACACTGATAATACAGTGCCTTTTTGCATATATCCTATCAAATGTAAACTTTGTTTGCATCCCATCAAATGTAATGATATCATTAACATTTTCTCTTTTAAGTCGCTTGATTGCACTAGATAATAAAAAGCACGGTGGTTAGTCCAGTTGTTACTCTTATGGTTTGAGCAGTCACAAGCTATTAAATTGGAAATCAATTGTTTCTGTAAATTCCTTCTTTATCAAATACATTTTTATAATTCTTACATATGCAGTAAGAAGAAGACACAGGAAGCACTCAGAGTTTTCTGAAAGACAGGGATTTCTATCTAACTATTTAGGGTAGTATAATATATAGGATTTTAGGACCATAAAGAAGGCTGAGCACCAAATAATTGATGCTTTTGAACTGTGGTGTTGGAGAAGATGCTTGAGAGTCCCTTGGACTGCAAAGAGATCAAACCAGTCAATCCTAAAGGAAATCAATCCTGAATATTCATTGGAAGGACTGACACTGAAGCTGAAACTCCAATACTTTGGCCACTTGATGCACAGAGCCGACTCATTAGAAAAGACCATGAATCTGAAAGATTGAAGATTGAAGACAGGAGGAGAAAGGGATGACAGAGGATGAGATTGTTGGATGGCTTCACCAAGTCAATGGACATAAGTTTGAGCAAGCTCTGGGAGATGGTGAAGGACAGGGAAGCCTGGCATGCTGCAGTCCATGGGGTCACAAAGAGTCGGACATGACTGAGTGACTGAACAACAGCAACATGTTTGTTATATACTTCATGACTTAATTTTGTTGCCCAATATATGATAAAGGCCTGTTGTGGCCTGGCATCTTCTGGTCATTTACTTTATACCTCATCTTTAGAACCTAGGATTTTACCAGTGTTAGATTCTGAAGGCCACATGTAGGGCAAAAGGAAAAGAGACTGGAAAATCCTTCAAAAGAGTTCTCAAAATGTGATCGGCAGAAAAGCACATCAGCATCAGAGAGCTTATCTGAAATGCAAATTCTCAGGTCCACTGAATTGGAATGGTGATATTGGAACCTCAGAATCTGGTTTTAACAAGAATCTGGGTGATTCTGTTGGCTGCTCAAGTTAAATTCCTTGGGGATAAATTACTGGGCCAATGGGCTGATAATTTCTATGGTTCCTGATACTGTTTCAGATCGGATGCCTGCTTAGAAAGGGATGCTGACTAAATCTGGAACTGTATGAGGTCACCACATCATGATCTCTATGGAGATATCTTCCTGAAATATCAATTTATTGCTTACAATTGATGTTAATTAGAGGTTTATTTGCCTAGTGTCTTAACTTCCTGACCCTCCCTGTGGTTGTTCTACAGGTCAGTGAGGTTAGCTTTGGTGCATGACCCACATCTATCTGAGACTTCTGCTCATGAGTTGCTCTAATGTTCACTGTGAATTTGAATTGATGAAATAATCATAGGTCTATTTACTCTTATGGAAAATAATCAAAACATTTGAGAGGTTAAAACTGGATTAAGTGCAGAAAAATAGAGGCACAGACAAAGGGAAGAAAGGAGCACGGATTGCTTGTGGTCTTCGTTGCTCTGGGCCCGCCGTAACTGCTGCTGTCCACTGCACTAATCCATGAGGGCTGTACAGCTGGGGAACTAAGTGAGGTATGCATAATTTACTAATTTCCAGGGAATCTGGATTGGAGAAGGCAATGGAAACCCACTCCAGTACTCTTGCCTGGAAAATCCCATGGATGGAGGAGGCTGGTAGGCTGCAGTCCATGGGGTCGTGAAGAGTCGGGCACGACTGAGCGACTTCACTTTCACTTTTCACCTTCATGCATTGGAGAAGGAAATGGCAACCCACTCCAGTGTTCTTGCCTGGAGAATCCCAGGGATGGGGGAGCCTGGTGGGCTGCCGTCTGTGGGGTCACACAGAGTTGGACACGACTGAAGTGACTTAGCAGGGAATCTGGATAACTTACACTGCCATTAGCTATAAACCTCCCCTGGGTTTAATTGAAAAGTCCTATCTACCCTGTTATTTTTGCTCCTGCTTTTCTTCAGCTTAGCTGGCAGTCCTTGAACCCAGATACAGCACCCCAAAGGGAGTGCTGTGTGGTGCTTTGGTCATGGCTCACGCAGAGGCCTTGCCATCTCTCATCATGTATCCCCATGCTCTAGAACCTTGATGGGCAACACCTTGTTCCTTAGGGAAAGCATACATCCCTAAGCTCTTATTGGGGAATGGAGCCATTATTTCACGACATATCTATAGATTTAGAGATACCAAACTTAAGATGCTAATCAGCATGCATGGACCTAGAGAGTATTATACTGAGTGAAGTAAGTTAGACAAAGAAAGACAAACAGCATACGATACTGCATATATGTGGAATATAAAAAAAAAGGTACAAATGAACTGATATACAAAATAGAAACAGAGTTACAGATGTGGAAAACAAATTTATGGCTACCAGAGGGTAAGGGGAGGGAGGGATAAATTGGGAGATTGCGATTGACATATGCTGCTGCTAAGTCGCTTCAGTCGTGTCCGACTCTGTGCGACCCCATAGACGGCAGCCCACCAGGCTCCCCCGTCCCTGGGATTCTCCAGGCAAGAACACTGGAGTGGGTTGCCATTTCCTTCTCCAATGCATGAAAGTGGAAAGTGAAAGTGAACTCTCTCAGTCGTGTCTGACTCTTAGTGACCCCATGGACTGCAGCCCACCAGGCTCCTCCATCCATGGGATTTTCCAGGCAACAGTACTGGAGTGGGGTGCCATTGCCTTCTCCCGATTGACATATACATACTTCTATATAAAAAATAGATAACTAATAAGAAACTATTATATAGCCCAGGGAACTCTACTCAGTACTCCGTAATGGCCTATATGGGAAAAGACTCTTAAAAAGAACTGGTATAGGTATATGTATAACTGATTCATTTTGCTATACACTTGAAACTAACACAGCATTGTAAATCAACTCTACTCCAATTAAAAAAAACAAAAGATGTTACTACAATATGTAAAATAGATAGCCAATGGGAATTTTCTGTATAACTCAGGGCATTCAAACGGAGACTCTGTAACAACCTGGAGGGGTGGGATGAGGTGGGGGGTGGAAGGGAGGTTCAAGAGGGAGGGGACAAATGTATACCTATTGCTGATTCATGTTGCTATATGGCAGAAGCCAACACAATTTTGTAAAGCAATTATCCTTTGATTAAAAATAAATAAATAAACAAAAGTGTTAATCATTGACTTGAAGCCTTTGGCTTTTGGATCTGGTATCAGATTTCTCAGGGATATATTTTTGCTGTTGCCGATATGGCCAGTATTTCCCTTGGGCAGGCCCAGCTTCCATCACCTGGGGTTGAGGAGCAGTGGCCCTTGCTGGACAGGACATGCACTGGCCAGTTCACTGCAGGCACTGCTCAGTCCACAGAGCTCGCTTAAGAGTCATTTAAATTTCCTGCGCTTGAACAGCCTCTTTGCTGATTTTGCTCCAGCTGCATGCCTGCAGGCTCTCTGTCCATCTGCATTTTCTGAGTCCCCAGAATGGCATCTCACCTTTGCTAAACAGGGGCTGTCCTCGCTTTGCTGCTCTGAATTGGGTGCTGCCATCACAGCGGCTGTTACTGGTGCTTTCTACCAATGACTCCAGCCTGGCAGTCTGCTCAGTGCTCTGATGGTTCTATCTCTGAGGGCAGGGACACAGTCTCCCCAGAGAGTGTTGTGCTCTGTTCGATGGGTCTTGCAGTAAAGCTTGCTCAGCCCTGACCACTGCATAGTTTGGTGCGAGCTCTGCAGTCTCTCACCCCAGATGCACCCCGACCCAGCCAAGGGCCTGTGAGGGAAGGTTCAAGAGACAGGAACAGGCCACCCCTGCATCTTGAAGCCAGCTCTCCCTTCTGTGTGTTTTATTCCATTGGGGAGTCTGGCTTCCTTTAGGATGATTTTGTTTCAGAAGCCCTGAAGTGGAATTCTTTCCAGTTTGATTCTGCTGGGTCTTCCTGCCCTGCTTCTTGGCTCCCACATGTTCTTGTATTTCCAAAGCCCAACTTGTGGTTTTTAACTTTCCCTTCAGGAAGCTTCTCAGTCTCTACAAAAATCAGAGAATGCAACAGATATGGGGAACAAAAGTTGTCTAGACTTACCTCCTAGACCTGAAATGCATTTCTATCTCAGCCTCAGACAGCACGCATTTGATATTCATGATAACGTGGCACTGGCTCCCCAAACAAGCCGCAACGACGTATCTGATTCATATTAGTGTCCCCTATGTGACTGGCACCGGACCTCGTGCTAATTGGTGTTTAATTAATGTTTTAATTGAATGAATAATACTTGATGGAATAAAGGAGTGTTTTAAAGACAAGGAAGAAAGTTGTACACAGCAAAGTTGAGGTTGGATTTCACAAGTTTTCAACCTGTGCCTTCAGATAGAATTATTTGGTTTCTAATTTAAAATGCTTGAGGGGCTTTTAAGTCACCTGAATAACAATGTTCTCTGAACTAGGAAGATGGGGACTGTCTGGCAGCCACATATGGCAGAGCAAGTCGTTATCATTTGATGGTAAATGAAAATTTAGATTTGAAGCAGGGTGTACAGCGTGATCCCACTTAAAAAATGTATTTGCAGAGAAAAGAAGAACTGAAGGACTTATGACACGATTATTAATAGTGTTCCCTACATGGTATGATTATAGTTATGTTTATCTTTTTTGAGCTATAGTTTCCTAAAATCTGTCCGTGATAACAATGGACACATACTATTTTTGTAGTAAAATATTAGATACAATATTTGAAATTTTTTATTTTATTTATAATTATAAGGAGGCAAATAGAGTACAAGCAAATTGAGTTCCTCCAGGTAGTTCCTGGAAACAAAGTGACTTGAAAACAAATGCGTATCTAAATGAATTCTATTGCTTAAAAAATTCTAATAGAAAAGTGTATGAAGCCTCTCAGATATCCTCCTGGGAGGAAATATCAGGCCATGATAATGTTTATCAAAGAAATCCTCTACATAAGGTAGAATGGGTAGCTTTTCACCATGCTTTTTGTACCCTGGGGAAAAAAAGACAGGAAATGTTCTCATGAGATTTCAGATGACCTTTGTGTAAGGAAAAGAAATCCTGTGAAATATTTTTTATCATGATCATTGTGATCATTCATGATAATAATAGCAGATGAGGCATAGTGATGAGGATCATGGCATTGGCATGGCACATTCAAGTTTGGATCCTGGCTATTAGCTACTGTATGATCCTGAGTCAATTATTTAACTTATTGTTAATGTCCTACTTTTTAAACTGATAGATAAAAATGTCAACTTTATTGATAGAGTTCTTGTGAGGATTAACTGAGATAATGCCCATAAAGAATGTATGCTTTTGATATATAGAAAACATTTAATACATATATATTGCTGATAAAATGATATGATAGCAATTGTTGGTACCATTTATCGATAGTCATATATCCAAAGCATTATTTTATTCCCTTTATGTGTTTCCTTACATTAACTTTAGGACATAGATGAGAAAACTAAGCCCCAGAGAATTTGAGTTACTGGCCCAAGGTAAGAAAAACTGGTAACAAAAATTGTTACAGCTGAAATTTGAGCCAGTATCAATCTGATTTGGATATTTTCTCCAGTAGTTCTATCCCACCAAATTAAATGTTGATAAAGTATTCATGATTGTAATGATTTACTTTTGGTTCACACAAGAACTCTGATTCACTGTGGTAGAAAAATATTTATCTGACCACCAGGTGGCGCCTGACCAAGGTTCTCCAATTAACCTCATCGCTCAGAACCCTCACATAGTTTCATTCTGAATAATTTGCCAGGTTCTGTCTAGGTGGGTGAAATCGCAAAAGGCAGCAGTTCATAAAATGAAATAAATGCATTTATTTTTAAAATGGGGACGATTTTATATAGGCTATAAGACTAAATATGGGAATGACTTGGGACTACTTTGGAACTTCTTAGGTACACAATTTATTTGATGAATGTAATCCGCTTTGATGTATATATAGAATCTGATTTAATAATTTTGATGGTAGCTTTTAGTTTAATGTGGTTTTTATGTACTTAGTTATATTACTGGGAACTTGAGATTGATGGTAGAAATGGCAGGTAGCCTTTAATTCTGGTTACAAAGTGGAGCAAGGGCATCTATTTTCTTGGTCCTGAAGGAATTGAAGACGCACACACCTATATTTCAAAAAGACAAAATGTGATCAAATAAAAGCAAGTATGTTGTCATTTAATTGGCAGTTTACCAATAACTTGTAGGGAGTGTTTTTTCCCCTGTTAGTCTTGGCAACTTCTGAAGTTTGTAAGTCTACAAAATCTTTCAATGAGCCGCTTAATTAACTTGTAACACTTTGTATCATTGTCATTATGCAATAAGCTGCTGCTGCTGCTAAGTCGCATCAGTCGTGTCCGACTCTGTGCGACCCCATAGACGGCAGCCCACCAGGCTACGGCAGCCCACCAGGCTACGGCAGCCCTGGGATTCTCCAGGCAAGAACACTGGAGTGGGTTGCCATTTCCTTCTCCAATGCATGAAAGTGAAAAGTGAAAGTGAAGTCGCTCAGTCGTGCCCAACTCTTAGCGACCCCATGGACTGCAGCCCACCAGGCTCCTCCGTCCATGGGATTTTCCAGGCAAGAGTACTGGAGTGGGGTGCCAAGACGCTTACTCCTTGGAAGGAAAGTTATGACCAACCTAGATAGCATATTCAAAAGCAGAGACATTACTTTGCCAACAAAGGTTCATCTAGTCAAGGCTGTGGTTTTTCCTGTGGTCATGTATGGATGTGAGAGTTGGACTGTGAAGAAGGCTGAGCGCCGAAGAATTGATGCTTTTGAACTGTGGTGTTGGAGAAGACTCTTGAGAGTCCCTTGGACTGCAAGGAGATCCAACCAGTCCATTCTGAAGGAGACCAGCCCTGGGATTTCTTTGGAAGGAATGATGCTAAAGCTGAAACTCCAGTACTTTGGCCACCTCATGCGAAGAGTTGACTCATTGGAAAAGAGTCTGATGCTGGGAGGGATTGGGGGCAGGAGGAGAAGGGGACGACAGAGGATGAGATGGCTGGATGGCATCACTGACTCGATGGACATGAGTCTGGGTGAACTCCGGGAGTTGGTGATGGACAGGGAGGCCTGGCGTGCTGCGATTCATGGGGTCGCAAAGAGTTGGACACAACTGAGAGACTGAACTGAACTGAATGAGAATTAGCAAAAACCCTTTGTGAAAACCACCACAGGCTACAAAATGTTTATTTAGAGAATAATAGTATAAGTTTCTGGAGTAGAAAACTAAGGCCTTGGGTTAGTTTCACTTTAGTTTTCAATTTCTCCTCTCCTATGGTAGCAGTTTTAAAACTATACTTATGTATATTTCCAATTAGAAAAAATTATTCTTGGAATATCACTCATATTTCAATATAACAACCATCTTATAGTTGAAGCCTGTTGAGAATATTTGCAGTTTAAATTTGCCAATATAGAAATTACCTGATAATGTTAAAA